>NW_026991341.1:1841468-2455291 GCF_036370855.1 Dromaius novaehollandiae | reverse complement strand
TCTGTTTGTGAGGTCACAGCAGACTCAGTGCCTCATAGGTTAGTGTGCAGCGCCCCCTGCTGGCTGTGCTTGTGAGGTCACAGCAGCCTCAGTGCCTCACAGGCCAGTATCAGGCTCATGGCTGCTGGCTGTGCTTGTGACGTCACAGCAGACTCAGTGCCTCCTAGGCCCGTGCCATGCTCATGGCTGCTGGCTGTGCTTGTGAGGTCACAGCAGCCTCAGTGCCTCCTAGGCCAGTATCAGGCTCATGGCTGCTGGCTGTGCTTCTGAGGTCACAGCAGCCTCAGGGCCTCCTAGGCCAGTGGCAGGCTCATGGCTGCTGGCTGTGATTGTGAGGTCACATCAGCCTCAGTGCTTCATAGTTTAGTGTCCAGCGTCCCCTGCTGGCTGTGCTTGTGAGGTCACAGCAGACTCAGTGCCTCAGAAGTTGGAGTCCAGCGCCCCCTGCTGGCTCTGATTGTGAGGTCACAGCAGACTCAGTGTCTCCGTGGATAGTGCCATGCTCATGGCTGCTGGCTGTGCTTGTGACGTCACAGCAGAAACAGTGCCTCCTCTGCCCGTGCCATGCTCATGGCTGCTGGCTGTGCTTGTGACGTCACAGCAGCCTCAGTGCCTCTGAGTCCAGGGGCAGTCTCATGGCTGCTGGCTGTGCTTGTGAGGTCACAGCAGCCTGAATGCCTCCTCGGCCAGTGGCAGGCTCATGGCTGCTGGCTGTGCTTGTGAGGTCACAGCAGCCTCAGTGCCTCATCGTTTAGTGTCCAGCGTTCCCTGCTGGCTCTGCTTGTGAGGTCACAGCAGACTCAGTGCCTCAAAACTTAGTGTCCAGCGCCCCCTGCTGGCTCTGCTTGTGAGGTCACAGCAGCCTCAGTGCCTCCTCTGCCAGTGCCAGGGTCATGGCTGCTGGCTGTACTTGTGAGGTCACACCAGCCTCAGTGCCTCCCAGGCCAGTGTCAGGCTCATGGCTGCTGGCTGTGATTGTGAGGTCACAGCAGCCTCAGTGCCTCCTCTGCCAGTGCCATGCTCATGGCTGCTGGCTGTGCTTCTCAGGTCACAGCAGCCTCAGTGCCTCTGAGTCCAGGGGCAGTCTCATGGCTGCTGGCTGTGCTTGTGAGGTCACAGCAGCCTGAATGCCTCCTAGCCCTGTGGCAGGCTCATGGCTGCTGGCTATGATTGTGAGGTCACAGCAGCCTCAGTGCCTCATCGTTTAGTGTCCAGCGTCCCCTGGTGGCTGTGCTTGTGAGGTCACAGCAGCCTCAGTGCCTCATAAGTTACTGTCCAGCGCGCCCTGCTGGCTGTGCTTGTGAGGTCACAGCAGCCTCAGTGCCTCCTCTGCCAGTGCCAGGGTCATGGCTGCTGGCTGTGCTTGTGACGTCACAGCAGCCTGAGTGCCTCCTAGGTCTGTTGCAGGCTCATGGCTGCTGGCTGTGCTTGTGAGGTCACAGCAGCCTCAGTGCCTCATAATTTAGTGTCCAGCGTCCCCTGCTGGCTCTGATTGTGAGGTCACAGCAGACTCAGTGCCTCATAGGTTAGTGTCCAGCGCCCCCTGCTGGCTGTGCTTGTGAGGTCACAGCAGCCTCAGTGCCTCACAGGCCAGTATCAGGCTCATGGCTGCTGGCTGTGCTTGTGAGGTCACAGCAGACTCAGTGCCTCCTAGGCCAGTATCAGGCTCATGGCTGCTGGCTGTGCTTCTGAGGTCACAGAAATCTGAATGCCTCCTAGGCCAGTGGCAGGCTCATGGCTGCTGGCTGTGATTGTGAGGTCACAGCAGCCTCAGTGCCTCATGGTTTAGTGTCCAGCGTCCCCTGCTGGCTCTGTTTGTGAGGTCACAGCAGCCTCAGTGCCTCATCGTTTAGTGTCCAGCGTTCCCTGCTGGCTCTGCTTGTGAGGTCACAGCAGACTCAGTGCCTCAAAACTTAGTGTCCAGCGCCCCCTGCTGGCTCTGCTTGTGAGGTCACAGCAGCCTCAGTGCCTCCTCTGCCAGTGCCAGGGTCATGGCTGCTGGCTGTACTTGTGAGGTCACACCAGCCTCAGTGCCTCCCAGGCCAGTGTCAGGCTCATGGCTGCTGGCTGTGATTGTGAGGTCACAGCAGCCTCAGTGCCTCCTCTGCCAGTGCCATGCTCATGGCTGCTGGCTGTGCTTCTCAGGTCACAGCAGCCTCAGTGCCTCTGAGTCCAGGGGCAGTCTCATGGCTGCTGGCTGTGCTTGTGAGGTCACAGCAGCCTGAATGCCTCCTAGCCCTGTGGCAGGCTCATGGCTGCTGGCTATGATTGTGAGGTCACAGCAGCCTCAGTGCCTCATCGTTTAGTGTCCAGCGTCCCCTGGTGGCTGTGCTTGTGAGGTCACAGCAGCCTCAGTGCCTCATAAGTTACTGTCCAGCGCGCCCTGCTGGCTGTGCTTGTGAGGTCACAGCAGCCTCAGTGCCTCCTCTGCCAGTGCCAGGGTCATGGCTGCTGGCTGTGCTTGTGACGTCACAGCAGCCTGAGTGCCTCCTAGGTCTGTTGCAGGCTCATGGCTGCTGGCTGTGCTTGTGAGGTCACAGCAGCCTCAGTGCCTCCTCTGCCAGTGCCATGCTCATGGCTGCTGGCTGTGCTTGTGAGGTCACAGCAGACTCAGTGCCTCATAATTTAGTGTCCAGCGTCCCCTGCTGGCTCTGATTGTGAGGTCACAGCAGACTCAGTGCCTCATAGGTTAGTGTCCAGCGCCCCCTGCTGGCTGTGCTTGTGAGGTCACAGCAGCCTCAGTGCCTCACAGGCCAGTATCAGGCTCATGGCTGCTGGCTGTGCTTGTGAGGTCACAGCAGACTCAGTGCCTCCTAGGCCAGTATCAGGCTCATGGCTGCTGGCTGTGCTTCTGAGGTCACAGAAATCTGAATGCCTCCTAGGCCAGTGGCAGGCTCATGGCTGCTGGCTGTGATTGTGAGGTCACAGCAGCCTCAGTGCCTCATGGTTTAGTGTCCAGCGTCCCCTGCTGGCTCTGTTTGTGAGGTCACAGCAGACTCAGTGCCTCATAGGTTAGTGTCCAGCGCCCCCTGCTGGCTGTGCTTGTGAGGTCAAAGCAGCCTCAGTGCCTCCCAGGCCAGTATCAGGCTCATGGCTGCTGGCTGTGCTTGTGACGTCACAGCAGACTCAGTGCCTCCTAGGCCCGTGCCATGCTCATGGCTGCTGGCTGTGCTTGTGAGGTCACAGCAGCCTCAGTGCCTCCTAGGCCAGTATCAGGCTCATGGCTGCTGGCTGTGCTTCTGAGGTCACAGCAGCCTCAGGGCCTCCTAGGCCAGTGGCAGGCTCATGGCTGCTGGCTGTGATTGTGAGGTCACATCAGCCTCAGTGCTTCATAGTTTAGTGTCCAGCGTCCCCTGCTGGCTGTGCTTGTGAGGTCACAGCAGACTCAGTGCCTCAGAAGTTGGAGTCCAGCGCCCCCTGCTGGCTCTGATTGTGAGGTCACAGCAGACTCAGTGTCTCCGTTGATAGTGCCATGCTCATGGCTGCTGGCTGTGCTTGTGACGTCACAGCAGAAACAGTGCCTCCTCTGCCCGTGCCATGCTCATGGCTGCTGGCTGTGCTTGTGACGTCACAGCAGCCTCAGTGCCTCTGAGTCCAGGGGCAGTCTCATGGCTGCTGGCTGTGCTTGTGAGGTCACAGCAGCCTGAATGCCTCCTCGGCCAGTGGCAGGCTCATGGCTGCTGGCTGTGCTTGTGAGGTCACAGCAGCCTCAGTGCCTCATCGTTTAGTGTCCAGCGTTCCCTGCTGGCTCTGCTTGTGAGGTCACAGCAGACTCAGTGCCTCAAAACTTAGTGTCCAGCGCCCCCTGCTGGCTCTGCTTGTGAGGTCACAGCATCCTCAGTGCCTCCTCTGCCAGTGCCAGGGTCATGGCTGCTGGCTGTACTTGTGAGGTCACACCAGCCTCAGTGCCTCCCAGGCCAGTGTCAGGCTCATGGCTGCTGGCTGTGATTGTGAGGTCACAGCAGCCTCAGTGCCTCCTCTGCCAGTGCCATGCTCATGGCTGCTGGCTGTGCTTGTGACGTCACAGCAGCCTCAGTGCCTCCTAGGCCCGTGGCAGGCTCATGGCTGCTGGCTGTGATTGTGAGGTCACAGCAGACTCAGTGCCTCCTCTGCCAGTGCCATGCTCATGGCTGCTGGCTGTGCTTGTGACGTCACAGCAGCCTGAGTGCCTCCTAGGCCCGTGGCAGGCTCATGGCTGCTGGCTGTGCTTCTCAGGTCACAGCAGCCTCAGTGCCTCCTCTGCCAGTGCCATGCTCATGGCTGCTGGCTGTGCTTGTGAGGTCACAGCAGCCTCAGTGCCTCCCAGGCCAGTATCAGGCTCATGGCTGCTGGTTGTGCTTGTGAGGTCACAGCAGCCTGAATGCCTCCTAGGCCAGTGTCAGGCTCATGGCTGCTGGGTGTGCTTGTGAGGTCACAGCAGCCTCAGTGCCTGACAGGCCAGTATCAGGCTCATGGCTGCTGGCTGTGCTTCTGAGGTCACAGCAGCCTCAATGCCTCATAGGCCAGTGGCAGGCTCATGGCTGCTGGCTGTGCTTCTGAGGTCACAGAAACCTGAATGCCTCCTAGGCCAGTTTCAGGCTCATGGCTGCTGGCTGTGCTTGTGACGTCACAGCAGCCTCAGTGCCTCCTAGGCCAGTATCAGGCTCATGGCTGCTGGCTGTGCTTCTGACGTCACAGCAGACTCAGTGCCTCCTAGGCCCGTGCCATGCTCATGGCTGCTGGCTGTGCTTGTGAGGTCACAGCAGCCTCAGTGCCTCCGAGGCCAGTATCAGGCTCATGGCTGCTGGCTGTGCTTGTGAGGTCACAGCAGCCTCAGTGCCTCATAATTTAGTGTCCAGCGTCCCCTGCTGGCTGTGCCTGTGAGGTCACAGCAGCCTCAGTGCCTCCTCTGCCAGTGCCATGCTCATGGCTGCTGGCTGTGCTTGTGACGTCACAGCAGCCTGAGTGCCTCCTAGGCCCGTGGCAGGCTCATGGCTGCTGGCTGTGCTTGTGAGGTCACAGCAGCCTCAGTGCCTCCTCTGCCAGTGCCATGCTCATGGCTGCTGGCTGTGCTTGTGACGTCACAGCAGCCTGAGTGCCTCCTAGGCCCGTGGCAGGCTCATGGCTGCTGGCTGTTATTGTGACGTCACAGCAGCCTCAGTGCCTCCTCTGCCAGTGCCATGCTCATGGCTGCTGGCTGTGCTTGTGAGGTCACAGCAGCCTCAGTGCCTCCTAGGCCAGTATCAGGCTCATGGCTGCTGGCTGTGCTTGTGAGGTCACAGCAGCCTCAGTGCCTCATCGTTTAGTGTCCAGCGTTCCCTGCTGGCTCTGCTTGTGAGGTCACAGCAGACTCAGTGCCTCAAAACTTAGTGTCCAGCGCCCCCTGCTGGCTCTGCTTGTGAGGTCACAGCAGCCTCAGTGCCTCCTCTGCCAGTGCCAGGGTCATGGCTGCTGGCTGTACTTGTGAGGTCACACCAGCCTCAGTGCCTCCCAGGCCAGTGTCAGGCTCATGGCTGCTGGCTGTGATTGTGAGGTCACAGCAGCCTCAGTGCCTCCTCTGCCAGTGCCATGCTCATGGCTGCTGGCTGTGCTTCTCAGGTCACAGCAGCCTCAGTGCCTCTGAGTCCAGGGGCAGTCTCATGGCTGCTGGCTGTGCTTGTGAGGTCACAGCAGCCTGAATGCCTCCTAGCCCTGTGGCAGGCTCATGGCTGCTGGCTATGATTGTGAGGTCACAGCAGCCTCAGTGCCTCATAGTTTAGTGTCCAGCGTCCCCTGGTGGCTGTGCTTGTGAGGTCACAGCAGCCTCAGTGCCTCATAAGTTACTGTCCAGCGCGCCCTGCTGGCTGTGCTTGTGAGGTCACAGCAGCCTCAGTGCCTCCTCTGCCAGTGCCAGGGTCATGGCTGCTGGCTGTGCTTGTGAGGTCACACCAGCCTCAGTGCCTCCCAGGCCAATGTCAGGCTCATGGCTGCTGGCTGTGCTTGTGAGGTCACAGCAGCCTCAGTGCCTCCTCTGCCAGTGCCATGCTCATGGCTGCTGGCTGTGCTTGTGACGTCACAGCAGCCTGAGTGCCTCCTAGGTCTGTTGCAGGCTCATGGCTGCTGGCTGTGCTTGTGAGGTCACAGCAGCCTCAGTGCCTCCTCTGCCAGTGCCATGCTCATGGCTGCTGGCTGTGCTTGTGAGGTCACAGCAGCCTCAGTGCCTCATAATTTAGTGTCCAGCGTCCCCTGCTGGCTCTGATTGTGAGGTCACAGCAGACTCAGTGCCTCATAGGTTAGTGTCCAGCGCCCCCTGCTGGCTGTGCTTGTGAGGTCACAGCAGCCTCAGTGCCTCACAGGCCAGTGCCATGCTCATGGCTGCTGGCTGTGCTTGTGAGGTCACAGCAGACTCAGTGCCTCCTAGGCCAGTATCAGGCGCATGGCTGCTGGCTGTGCTTCTGAGGTCACAGAAATCTGAATGCCTCCTAGGCCAGTGGCAGGCTCATGGCTGCTGGCTGTGATTGTGAGGTCACAGCAGCCTCAGTGCCTCATGGTTTAGTGTCCAGCGTCCCCTGCTGGCTCTGTTTGTGAGGTCACAGCAGACTCAGTGCCTCATAGGTTAGTGTCCAGCGCCCCCTGCTGGCTGTGCTTGTGAGGTCAAAGCAGCCTCAGTGCCTCCCAGGCCAGTATCAGGCTCATGGCTGCTGGCTGTGCTTGTGACGTCACAGCAGACTCAGTGCCTCCTAGGCCCGTGCCATGCTCATGGCTGCTGGCTGTGCTTGTGAGGTCACAGCAGCCTCAGTGCCTCCTAGGCCAGTATCAGGCTCATGGCTGCTGGCTGTGCTTCTGAGGTCACAGCAGCCTCAGGGCCTCCTAGGCCAGTGGCAGGCTCATGGCTGCTGGCTGTGATTGTGAGGTCACATCAGCCTCAGTGCTTCATAGTTTAGTGTCCAGCGTCCCCTGCTGGCTGTGCTTGTGAGGTCACAGCAGACTCAGTGCCTCAGAAGTTGGAGTCCAGCGCCCCCTGCTGGCTCTGATTGTGAGGTCACAGCAGACTCAGTGTCTCCGTTGATAGTGCCATGCTCATGGCTGCTGGCTGTGCTTGTGACGTCACAGCAGAAACAGTGCCTCCTAGGCCCGTGCCATGCTCATGGCTGCTGGCTGTGCTTGTGACGTCACAGCAGCCTCAGTGCCTCTGAGTCCAGGGGCAGTCTCATGGCTGCTGGCTGTGCTTGTGAGGTCACAGCAGCCTGAATGCCTCCTCGGCCAGTGGCAGGCTCATGGCTGCTGGCTGTGCTTGTGAGGTCACAGCAGCCTCAGTGCCTCATCGTTTAGTGTCCAGCGTTCCCTGCTGGCTCTGCTTGTGAGGTCACAGCAGACTCAGTGCCTCAAAACTTAGTGTCCAGCGCCCCCTGCTGGCTCTGCTTGTGAGGTCACAGCAGCCTCAGTGCCTCCTCTGCCAGTGCCAGGGTCATGGCTGCTGGCTGTACTTGTGAGGTCACACCAGCCTCAGTGCCTCCCAGGCCAGTGTCAGGCTCATGGCTGCTGGCTGTGATTGTGAGGTCACAGCAGCCTCAGTGCCTCCTCTGCCAGTGCCATGCTCATGGCTGCTGGCTGTGCTTCTCAGGTCACAGCAGCCTCAGTGCCTCTGAGTCCAGGGGCAGTCTCATGGCTGCTGGCTGTGCTTGTGAGGTCACAGCAGCCTGAATGCCTCCTAGCCCTGTGGCAGGCTCATGGCTGCTGGCTATGATTGTGAGGTCACAGCAGCCTCAGTGCCTCATCGTTTAGTGTCCAGCGTCCCCTGGTGGCTGTGCTTGTGAGGTCACAGCAGCCTCAGTGCCTCATAAGTTACTGTCCAGCGCGCCCTGCTGGCTGTGCTTGTGAGGTCACAGCAGCCTCAGTGCCTCCTCTGCCAGTGCCAGGGTCATGGCTGCTGGCTGTGCTTGTGACGTCACAGCAGCCTGAGTGCCTCCTAGGTCTGTTGCAGGCTCATGGCTGCTGGCTGTGCTTGTGAGGTCACAGCAGCCTCAGTGCCTCCTAGGCCAGTGCCATGCTCATGGCTGCTGGCTGTGCTTGTGAGGTCACAGCAGACTCAGTGCCTCATAATTTAGTGTCCAGCGTCCCCTGCTGGCTCTGATTGTGAGGTCACAGCAGACTCAGTGCCTCATAGGTTAGTGTCCAGCGCCCCCTGCTGGCTGTGCTTGTGAGGTCACAGCAGCCTCAGTGCCTCACAGGCCAGTATCAGGCTCATGGCTGCTGGCTGTGCTTGTGAGGTCACAGCAGACTCAGTGCCTCCTAGGCCAGTATCAGGCTCATGGCTGCTGGCTGTGCTTCTGAGGTCACAGAAATCTGAATGCCTCCTAGGCCAGTGGCAGGCTCATGGCTGCTGGCTGTGATTGTGAGGTCACAGCAGCCTCAGTGCCTCATGGTTTAGTGTCCAGCGTCCCCTGCTGGCTCTGTTTGTGAGGTCACAGCAGACTCAGTGCCTCATAGGTTAGTGTCCAGCGCCCCCTGCTGGCTGTGCTTGTGAGGTCAAAGCAGCCTCAGTGCCTCCCAGGCCAGTATCAGGCTCATGGCTGCTGGCTGTGCTTGTGACGTCACAGCAGACTCAGTGCCTCCTAGGCCCGTGCCATGCTCATGGCTGCTGGCTGTGCTTGTGAGGTCACAGCAGCCTCAGTGCCTCCTAGGCCAGTATCAGGCTCATGGCTGCTGGCTGTGCTTCTGAGGTCACAGCAGCCTCAGGGCCTCCTAGGCCAGTGGCAGGCTCATGGCTGCTGGCTGTGATTGTGAGGTCACATCAGCCTCAGTGCTTCATAGTTTAGTGTCCAGCGTCCCCTGCTGGCTGTGCTTGTGAGGTCACAGCAGACTCAGTGCCTCAGAAGTTGGAGTCCAGCGCCCCCTGCTGGCTCTGATTGTGAGGTCACAGCAGACTCAGTGTCTCCGTTGATAGTGCCATGCTCATGGCTGCTGGCTGTGCTTGTGACGTCACAGCAGAAACAGTGCCTCCTCTGCCCGTGCCATGCTCATGGCTGCTGGCTGTGCTTGTGACGTCACAGCAGCCTCAGTGCCTCTGAGTCCAGGGGCAGTCTCATGGCTGCTGGCTGTGCTTGTGAGGTCACAGCAGCCTGAATGCCTCCTCGGCCAGTGGCAGGCTCATGGCTGCTGGCTGTGCTTGTGAGGTCACAGCAGCCTCAGTGCCTCATCGTTTAGTGTCCAGCGTTCCCTGCTGGCTCTGCTTGTGAGGTCACAGCAGACTCAGTGCCTCAAAACTTAGTGTCCAGCGCCCCCTGCTGGCTCTGCTTGTGAGGTCACAGCATCCTCAGTGCCTCCTCTGCCAGTGCCAGGGTCATGGCTGCTGGCTGTACTTGTGAGGTCACACCAGCCTCAGTGCCTCCCAGGCCAGTGTCAGGCTCATGGCTGCTGGCTGTGATTGTGAGGTCACAGCAGCCTCAGTGCCTCCTCTGCCAGTGCCATGCTCATGGCTGCTGGCTGTGCTTGTGACGTCACAGCAGCCTCAGTGCCTCCTAGGCCCGTGGCAGGCTCATGGCTGCTGGCTGTGATTGTGAGGTCACAGCAGACTCAGTGCCTCCTCTGCCAGTGCCATGCTCATGGCTGCTGGCTGTGCTTGTGACGTCACAGCAGCCTGAGTGCCTCCTAGGCCCGTGGCAGGCTCATGGCTGCTGGCTGTGCTTCTCAGGTCACAGCAGCCTCAGTGCCTCCTCTGCCAGTGCCATGCTCATGGCTGCTGGCTGTGCTTGTGAGGTCACAGCAGCCTCAGTGCCTCCCAGGCCAGTATCAGGCTCATGGCTGCTGGTTGTGCTTGTGAGGTCACAGCAGCCTGAATGCCTCCTAGGCCAGTGTCAGGCTCATGGCTGCTGGGTGTGCTTGTGAGGTCACAGCAGCCTCAGTGCCTGACAGGCCAGTATCAGGCTCATGGCTGCTGGCTGTGCTTCTGAGGTCACAGCAGCCTCAATGCCTCATAGGCCAGTGGCAGGCTCATGGCTGCTGGCTGTGCTTCTGAGGTCACAGAAACCTGAATGCCTCCTAGGCCAGTTTCAGGCTCATGGCTGCTGGCTGTGCTTGTGACGTCACAGCAGCCTCAGTGCCTCCTAGGCCAGTATCAGGCTCATGGCTGCTGGCTGTGCTTCTGACGTCACAGCAGACTCAGTGCCTCCTAGGCCCGTGCCATGCTCATGGCTGCTGGCTGTGCTTGTGAGGTCACAGCAGCCTCAGTGCCTCCGAGGCCAGTATCAGGCTCATGGCTGCTGGCTGTGCTTGTGAGGTCACAGCAGCCTCAGTGCCTCATAATTTAGTGTCCAGCGTCCCCTGCTGGCTGTGCCTGTGAGGTCACAGCAGCCTCAGTGCCTCCTCTGCCAGTGCCATGCTCATGGCTGCTGGCTGTGCTTGTGACGTCACAGCAGCCTGAGTGCCTCCTAGGCCCGTGGCAGGCTCATGGCTGCTGGCTGTGCTTGTGAGGTCACAGCAGCCTCAGTGCCTCCTCTGCCAGTGCCATGCTCATGGCTGCTGGCTGTGCTTGTGACGTCACAGCAGCCTGAGTGCCTCCTAGGCCCGTGGCAGGCTCATGGCTGCTGGCTGTTATTGTGACGTCACAGCAGCCTCAGTGCCTCCTCTGCCAGTGCCATGCTCATGGCTGCTGGCTGTGCTTGTGAGGTCACAGCAGCCTCAGTGCCTCCTAGGCCAGTATCAGGCTCATGGCTGCTGGCTGTGCTTGTGAGGTCACAGCAGCCTCAGTGCCTCATCGTTTAGTGTCCAGCGTTCCCTGCTGGCTGTGCTTGTGAGGTCACAGCAGACTCAGTGCCTCAAAACTTAGTGTCCAGCGCCCCCTGCTGGCTCTGCTTGTGAGGTCACAGCAGCCTCAGTGCCTCCTCTGCCAGTGCCAGGGTCATGGCTGCTGGCTGTACTTGTGAGGTCACACCAGCCTCAGTGCCTCCCAGGCCAGTGTCAGGCTCATGGCTGCTGGCTGTGATTGTGAGGTCACAGCAGCCTCAGTGCCTCCTCTGCCAGTGCCATGCTCATGGCTGCTGGCTGTGCTTCTCAGGTCACAGCAGCCTCAGTGCCTCTGAGTCCAGGGGCAGTCTCATGGCTGCTGGCTGTGCTTGTGAGGTCACAGCAGCCTGAATGCCTCCTAGCCCTGTGGCAGGCTCATGGCTGCTGGCTATGATTGTGAGGTCACAGCAGCCTCAGTGCCTCATAGTTTAGTGTCCAGCGTCCCCTGGTGGCTGTGCTTGTGAGGTCACAGCAGCCTCAGTGCCTCATAAGTTACTGTCCAGCGCGCCCTGCTGGCTGTGCTTGTGAGGTCACAGCAGCCTCAGTGCCTCCTCTGCCAGTGCCAGGGTCATGGCTGCTGGCTGTGCTTGTGAGGTCACACCAGCCTCAGTGCCTCCCAGGCCAATGTCAGGCTCATGGCTGCTGGCTGTGCTTGTGAGGTCACAGCAGCCTCAGTGCCTCCTCTGCCAGTGCCATGCTCATGGCTGCTGGCTGTGCTTGTGACGTCACAGCAGCCTGAGTGCCTCCTAGGTCTGTTGCAGGCTCATGGCTGCTGGCTGTGCTTGTGAGGTCACAGCAGCCTCAGTGCCTCCTCTGCCAGTGCCATGCTCATGGCTGCTGGCTGTGCTTGTGAGGTCACAGCAGCCTCAGTGCCTCATAATTTAGTGTCCAGCGTCCCCTGCTGGCTCTGATTGTGAGGTCACAGCAGACTCAGTGCCTCATAGGTTAGTGTCCAGCGCCCCCTGCTGGCTGTGCTTGTGAGGTCACAGCAGCCTCAGTGCCTCACAGGCCAGTGCCATGCTCATGGCTGCTGGCTGTGCTTGTGACGTCACAGCAGACTCAGTGCCTCCTAGGCCAGTATCAGGCGCATGGCTGCTGGCTGTGCTTCTGAGGTCACAGAAATCTGAATGCCTCCTAGGCCAGTGGCAGGCTCATGGCTGCTGGCTGTGCTTGTGAGGTCACAGCAGCCTCAGTGCCTCATGGTTTAGTGTCCAGCGTCCCCTGCTGGCTCTGTTTGTGAGGTCACAGCAGACTCAGTGCCTCATAGGTTAGTGTCCAGCGCCCCCTGCTGGCTGTGCTTGTGAGGTCAAAGCAGCCTCAGTGCCTCCCAGGCCAGTATCAGGCTCATGGCTGCTGGCTGTGCTTGTGACGTCACAGCAGACTCAGTGCCTCCTAGGCCCGTGCCATGCTCATGGCTGCTGGCTGTGCTTGTGAGGTCACAGCAGCCTCAGTGCCTCCTAGGCCAGTATCAGGCTCATGGCTGCTGGCTGTGCTTCTGAGGTCACAGCAGCCTCAGGGCCTCCTAGGCCAGTGGCAGGCTCATGGCTGCTGGCTGTGATTGTGAGGTCACATCAGCCTCAGTGCTTCATAGTTTAGTGTCCAGCGTCCCCTGCTGGCTGTGCTTGTGAGGTCACAGCAGACTCAGTGCCTCAGAAGTTGGAGTCCAGCGCCCCCTGCTGGCTCTGATTGTGAGGTCACAGCAGACTCAGTGTCTCCGTTGATAGTGCCATGCTCATGGCTGCTGGCTGTGCTTGTGACGTCACAGCAGAAACAGTGCCTCCTAGGCCCGTGCCATGCTCATGGCTGCTGGCTGTGCTTGTGACGTCACAGCAGCCTCAGTGCCTCTGAGTCCAGGGGCAGTCTCATGGCTGCTGGCTGTGCTTGTGAGGTCACAGCAGCCTGAATGCCTCCTCGGCCAGTGGCAGGCTCATGGCTGCTGGCTGTGCTTGTGAGGTCACAGCAGCCTCAGTGCCTCATCGTTTAGTGTCCAGCGTTCCCTGCTGGCTGTGCTTGTGAGGTCACAGCAGACTCAGTGCCTCAAAACTTAGTGTCCAGCGCCCCCTGCTGGCTCTGCTTGTGAGGTCACAGCAGCCTCAGTGCCTCCTCTGCCAGTGCCAGGGTCATGGCTGCTGGCTGTACTTGTGAGGTCACACCAGCCTCAGTGCCTCCCAGGCCAGTGTCAGGCTCATGGCTGCTGGCTGTGATTGTGAGGTCACAGCAGCCTCAGTGCCTCCTCTGCCAGTGCCATGCTCATGGCTGCTGGCTGTGCTTGTGACGTCACAGCAGCCTCAGTGCCTCCTAGGCCCGTGGCAGGCTCATGGCTCCTGGCTGTGATTGTGAGGTCACAGCAGCCTCAGTGCCTCCTCTGCCACTGCCATGCTCATGGCTGCTGGCTGTGCTTGTGACGTCACAGCAGCCTGAGTGCCTCCTCTGCCACTGCCATGCTCATGGCTGCTGGCTGTGCTTGTGAGGTCACAGCAGCCTCAGTGCCTCCTCTGCCAGTGCCATGCTCATGGCTGCTGGCTGTGCTTGTGAGGTCACAGCAGCCTCAGTGCCTCCCAGGCCAGTATCAGGCTCATGGCTGCTGGTTGTGCTTGTGAGGTCACAGCAGCCTGAATGCCTCCTAGGCCAGTGTCAGGCTCATGGCTGCTGGGTGTGCTTGTGAGGTCACAGCAGCCTCAGTGCCTCACAGGCCAGTATCAGGCTCATGGCTGCTGGCTCTGATTGTGAGGTCACAGCAGACTCAGTGCCTCCTAGGCCAGTATCAGGCTCATGGCCGCTGGCTGTGCTTCTGAGGTCACAGAAACCTCAATGCCTCATAGGCCAGTGGCAGGCTCATGGCTGCTGGCTGTGCTTCTGAGGTCACAGAAACCTGAATGCCTCCTAGGCCAGTGTCAGGCTCATGGCTGCTGGCTGTGCTTGTGACGTCACAGCAGCCTCAGTGCCTCCTAGGCCAGTATCAGGCTCATGGCTGCTGGCTGTGCTTCTGACGTCACAGCAGACTCAGTGCCTCCTAGGCCCGTGCCATGCTCATGGCTGCTGGCTGTGCTTGTGAGGTCACAGCAGCCTCAGTGCCTCCGAGGCCAGTATCAGGCTCATGGCTGCTGGCTGTGCTTGTGAGGTCACAGCAGCCTCAGTGCCTCATAATTTAGTGTCCAGCGTCCCCTGCTGGCTGTCCCTGTGAGGTCACAGCAGCCTCAGTGCCTCCTCTGCCAGTGCCATGCTCATGGCTGCTGGCTGTGCTTGTGACGTCACAGCAGCCTGAGTGCCTCCTAGGCCCGTGGCAGGCTCATGGCTGCTGGCTGTTATTGTGACGTCACAGCAGCCTCAGTGCCTCCTCTGCCAGTGCCATGCTCATGGCTGCTGGCTGTGCTTGTGAGGTCACAGCAGCCTCAGTGCCTCCTAGGCCAGTATCAGGCTCATGGCTGCTGGCTGTGCTTGTGAGGTCACAGCAGCCTGAATGCCTCCTAGGCCAGTGTCAGGCTCATGGCTGCTGGCTGTGCTTGTGAGGTCACAGCAGCCTCAGTGCCTCATAATTTAGTGTCCAGCGTCCCCTGCTGGCTCTGATTGTGAGGTCACAGCAGACTCAGTGCCTCATAGGTTAGTGTGCAGCGCCCCCTGCTGGCTGTGCTTGTGAGCTCACAGCAGCCTCAGTGCCTCACAGGCCAGTATCAGGCTCATGGCTGCTGGCTGTGCTTGTGAGGTCACAGCAGCCTCAGTGCCTCCTCTGCCAGTGCCATGCTCATGGCTGCTGGCTGTGCTTGTGAGGTCACAGCAGCCTCAGTGCCTCCTAGGCCAGTATCAGGCTCATGGCTGCTGGCTGTGCTTCTGAGGTCACAGAAATCTGAATGCCTCCTAGGCCAGTGGCAGGCTCATGGCTGCTGGCTGTGCTTCTGAGGTCACAGCAGCCTCAGTGCCTCATCGTTTAGTGTCCAGCATCCCCTGCTGGCTCTGCTTGTGAGGTCACAGCAGACTCAGTGCCTCATAGGTTAGTGTGCAGCGTCCCCTGCTGGCTGTGCTTGTGAGGTCACAGCAGCCTCAGTGCCTCATAGGCCAGTATCAGGCTCATGGCTGCTGGCTGTGCTTGTGACGTCACAGCAGACTCAGTGCCTCCTAGGCCCGTGCCATGCTCATGGCTGCTGGCTGTGCTTGTGACGTCACAGCAGCCTCAGTGCCTCCGAGGCCAGTATCAGGCTCATGGCTGCTGGCTGTGCTTCTGAGGTCACAGCAGCTCAGGGCCTCCTAGGCCAGTGGCAGGCTCATGGCTGCTGGCTGTGATTGTGAGGTCACATCAGCCTCAGTGCTTCATAGTTTAGTGTCCAGCGTCCCCTGCTGGCTGTGCTTGTGAGGTCACAGCAGACTCAGTGCCTCAGAAGTTGGAGTCCAGCGCCCCCTGCTGGCTCTGATTGTGAGGTCACAGCAGACTCAGTGTCTCCGTGGATAGTGCCATGCTCATGGCTGCTGGCTGTGCTTGTGACGTCACAGCAGAAACAGTGCCTCCTCTGCCCGTGCCATGCTCATGGCTGCTGTCTGTGCTTGTGACGTCACAGCAGCCTCAGTGCCTCTGAGTCCAGGGGCAGTCTCATGGCTGCTGGCTGTGCTTGTGAGGCCACAGCAGCCTGAATGCCTCCTCGGCCAGTGGCAGGCTCATGGCTGCTGGCTGTGCTTGTGAGGTCACAGCAGCCTCTAGTGCCTCATCGTTTAGTGTCCAGCGTTCCCTGCTGGCTCTGCTTGTGAGGTCACAGCAGCCTCAGTGCCTCCTCTGCCAGTGCCAGGGTCATGGCTGCTGGCTGTGCTTGTGAGGTCACACCAGCCTCAGTGCCTCCCAGGCCAGTGTCAGGCTCATGGCTGCTGGCTGTGATTGTGAGGTCACAGCAGCCTCAGTGCCTCCTCTGCCAGTGCCATGCTCATGGCTGCTGGCTGTGCTTGTGACGTCACAGCAGCCTGAGTGCCTCCTAGGCCCGTGGCAGGCTCATGGCTGCTGGCTGTGATTGTGACGTCACAGCAGCCTCAGTGCCTCCTCTGCCAGTGCCATGCTCATGGCTGCTGGCTGTGCTTGTGACGTCACAGCAGCCTGAGTGCCTCCTAGGCCCGTGGCAGGCTCATGGCTGCTGGCTGTGATTGTGAGGTCACAGCATCCTCAGTGCCTCCTCTGCCAGTGCCAGGGTCATGGCTGCTGGCTGTGCTTGTGAGGTCACAGCAGCCTCAGTGCCTCCTAGGCCAGTATCAGGCTCATGGCTGCTGGCTGTGCTTGTGAGGTCACAGCAGCCTGAATGCCTCCTAGGCCAGTGTCAGGCTCATGGCTGCTGGCTGTGCTTGTGAGGTCACAGCAGCCTCAGTGCCTCACAGGCCAGTATCAGGCTCATGGCTGCTGGCTGTGATTGTGAGGTCACAGCAGACTCAGTGCCTCCTAGGCCAGTATCAGGCTCATGGCTGCTGGCTGTGCTTCTGAGGTCACAGAAACCTGAATGCCTCCTAGGCCAGTGTCAGGCTCATGGCTGCTGGCTGTGATTGTGAGGTCACAGCAGCCTCAGTGCCTCCTAGGCCAGTATCAGGCTCATGGCTGCTGGCTGTGCTTGTGACGTCACAGCAGACTCAGTGCCTCTTAGGCCCGTGCCATGCTCATGGCTGCTGGCTGTGCTTGTGAGGTCACAGCAGCCTCAGTGCCTCCTAGGCCAGTATCAGGCTCATGGCTGCTGGCTGTGCTTGTGAGGTCACAGCAGCCTCAGTGCTTCATAGTTTAGTGTCCAGCGCCCCCTGCTGGCTCTGCTTGTGAGGTCACAGCAGACTCAGTGTCTCCGTGGATAGTGCCATGCTCATGGCTGCTGGCTGTGCTTGTGACGTCACAGCAGCCTCAGTGCCTCCTCTGCCCGTGCCATGCTCATGGCTGCTGGCTGTACTTCTCAGGTCACAGCAGCCTCAGTGCCTCTGAGTCCAGGGGCAGTCTCATGGCTGCTGGCTGTGCTTGTGAGGTCACAGCAGCCTGAACGCCTCCTAGGCCAGTGGCAGGCTCATGGCTGCTGGCTGTGCTTGTGACGTCACAGCAGCCTCAGTGGCTCATCGTTTAGTGTCCAGCATCCCCTGCTGGCTGTGCTTGTGAGGTCACAGCAGCCTCAGTGCCTCCTCTGCCAGTGCCAGGGTCATGGCTGCTGGCTGTGCTTGTGAGGTCACAGCAGACTCAGTGCCTCACAGGCCAGTGTCAGGCTCATGGCTGCTGGCTGTGATTGTGAGGTCACAGCAGCCTCAGTGCCTCCTCTGCCAGTGCCATGCTCATGGCTGCTGGCTGTGCTTGTGACGTCACAGCAGCCTGAGTGCCTCCTAGGCCCGTGGCAGGCTCATGGCTGCTGGCTGTGATTGTGACGTCACAGCAGCCTGAGTGCCTCCTAGGCCAGTGCCATGCTCATGGCTGCTGGCTGTGCTTGTGACGTCACAGCAGCCTGAGTGCCTCCTAGGCCAGTGGCAGGCTCATGGCTGCTGGCTGTGCTTCTGAGGTCACAGCAGCCTCAGTGCCTCCTCTGCCAGTGCCATGCTCATGGCTGCTGGCTGTGCTTGTGACGTCACAGCAGACACAGTGCCTCCTAGGCCAGTGTCAGGCTCATGGCTGCTGGTTGTGCTTGGGAGGTCACAGCAGCCTGAATGCCTCCTAGGCCAGTGTCAGGCTCATGGCTGCTGGCTGTGCTTGTGAGGTCACAGCAGCCTCAGTGCCTCACAGGCCAGTATCAGGCTCATGGCTGCTGGCTGTGATTGTGAGGTCACAGCAGCCTCAGTGCCTCCTGGGCCAGTATCAGGCTCATGGCTGCTGGCTGTGCTTCTGAGGTCACAGAAACCTGAATGCCTCATAGGCCAGTGGCAGGCTCATGGCTGCTGGTTGTGCTTCTGAGGTCACAGAAACCTGAATGCCTCCTAGGCCAGTGGCAGGCTCATGGCTGCTGGCTGTGCTTGTGAGGTCACAGCAGCCTCATTGCCTCCTAGGCCAGTATCAGGCTCATGGCTGCTGGCTGTGCTTCTGAGGTCACAGAAACCTGAATGCCTCCTAGGCCAGTATCAGGCTCATGGCTGCTGGCTGTGCTTCTGAGGTCACAGCAGCCTGAATGCCTCCTAGCCCTGTGGCAGGCTCATGGCTGCTGGCTGTGCTTGTGAGGTCACAGCAGCCTCAGTGCCTCATAATTTAGTGTCCAGCGTCCCCTGCTGGCTCTGCTTGTGAGGTCACAGCAGACTCAGTGCCTCATAGGTTAGTGTGCAGCGTCCCCTGCTGGCTGTGCTTGTGAGGTCAAAGCAGCCTCAGTGCCTCCTAGGCCAGTATCAGGCTCATGGCTGCTGGCTGTGCTTCTGACGTCACAGCAGACTCAGTGCCTCCTAGGCCCGTGCCATGCTCATGGCTGCTGGCTGTGCTTGTGAGGTCACAGCAGCCTGAATGCCTCCTCGGCCAGTATCAGGCTCATGGCTGCTGGCTGTGCTTCTGAGGTCACAGCAGCCTCAGGGCCTCCTAGGCCAGTGGCAGGCTCATGGCTGCTGGCTGTGATTGTGAGGTCACATCAGCATCAGTGCTTCATAGTTTAGTGTCCAGCGTCCCCTGCTGGCTGTGCTTGTGAGGTCACAGCAGACTCAGTGCCTCAGAAGTTGGAGTCCAGCGCCCCCTGCTGGCTCTGCTTGTGAGGTCACAGCAGAAACAGTGCCTCCTCTGCCCGTGCCATGCTCATGGCTGCTGGCTGTGCTTGTGACGTCACAGCAGCCTCAGTGCCTCTGAGTCCAGGGGCAGTCTCATGGCTGCTGGCTGTGCTTGTGAGGTCACAGCAGCCTGAATGCCTCCTCGGCCACTGGCAGTCTCATGGCTGCTGGCTGTGCTTGTGAGGTCACAGCAGCCTCAGTGCCTCCTCTGCCAGTGCCAGGGTCATGGCTGCTGGCTGTGCTTGTGAGGTCACACCAGCCTCAGTGCCTCCCAGGCCAGTGTCAGGCTCATGGCTGCTGGCTGTGATTGTGAGGTCACAGCAGCCTCAGTGCCTCCTCTGCCAGTGCCATGCTCATGGCTGCTGGCTGTGCTTGTGACGTCACAGCAGCCTCAGTGCCTCCTAGGCCCGTGGCAGGCTCATGGCTGCTGGCTGTGCTTCTGAGGTCACAGCAGCCTCAGTGCCTCACAGGCCAGTGCCATGCTCATGGCTGCTGGCTGTGCTTGTGAGGTCACAGCAGCCTCAGTGCCTCACAGGCCAGTATCAGGCTCATGGCTGCTGGTTGTGCTTGTGAGGTCACAGCAGCCTGAATGCCTCCTAGGCCAGTATCAGGCTCATGGCTGCTGGCTGTGCTTGTGACGTCACAGCAGCCTCAGTTCCTCACAGGTCAGTGGCAGGCTCATGGCTGCTGGCTGTGCTTGTGAGGTCACAGCAGCCTCAGTGCCTCATCGTTTAGTGTCCAGCGTTCCCTGCTGGCTGTGCTTGTGAGGTCACAGCAGACTCAGTGCCTCAAAACTTAGTGTCCAGCGCCCCCTGCTGGCTCTGCTTGTGAGGTCACAGCAGCCTCAGTGCCTCACAGGCCAGTATCAGGCTCATCGCTGCTGGCTGTGCTTGTGACGTCACAGCAGACTCAGTGCCTCCTAGGCCCGTGCCATGCTCATGGCTGCTGGCTGTGCTTGTGAGGTCACAGCAGCCTCAGTGCCTCCTAGGCCAGTATCAGGCTCATGGCTGCTGGCTGTGCTTCTGAGGTCACAGCAGCCTCAGGGCCTCCTAGGCCAGTGGCAGGCTCATGGCTGCTGGCTGTGATTGTGAGGTCACATCAGCATCAGTGCTTCATAGTTTAGTGTCCAGTGTCCCCTGCTGGCTGTGCTTGTGAGGTCACAGCAGACTCAGTGCCTCAGAAGTTGGAGTCCAGCGCCCCCTGCTGGCTCTGCTTGTGAGGTCACAGCAGACTCAGTGTCTCCGTGGATAGTGCCATGCTCATGGCTGCTGGCTGTGCTTGTGACGTCACAGCAGACTCAGTGCCTCTGAGTCCAGGGGCAGTCTCATGGCTGCTGGCTGTGCTTGTGAGGTCACAGCAGCCTGAATGCCTCCTCGGCCACTGGCAGGCTCATGGCTGCTGGCTGTGCTTGTGAGGTCACAGCAGCCTCAGTGCCTCATCGTTTAGTGTCCAGCGTTCCCTGCTGGCTGTGCTTGTGAGGTCACAGCAGACTCAGTGCCTCAAAACTTAGTGTCCAGCGCCCCCTGCTGGCTCTGCTTGTGAGGTCACAGCAGCCTCAGTGCCTCCTCTGCCAGTGCCAGGGTCATGGCTGCTGGCTGTACTTGTGAGGTCACACCAGCCTCAGTGCCTCCCAGGCCAGTGTCAGGCTCATGGCTGCTGGCTGTGATTGTGAGGTCACAGCAGCCTCAGTGCCTCCTCTGCCAGTGCCATGCTCATGGCTGCTGGCTGTGCTTCTCAGGTCACAGCAGCCTCAGTGCCTCTGAGTCCAGGGGCAGTCTCATGGCTGCTGGCTGTGCTTGTGAGGTCACAGCAGCCTGAATGCCTCCTAGCCCTGTGGCAGGCTCATGGCTGCTGGCTATGATTGTGAGGTCACAGCAGACGCAGTGCCTCATAGTTTAGTGTCCAGCATCCCCTGGTGGCTGTGCTTGTGAGGTCACAGCAGCCTCAGTGCCTCATAGTTTAGTGTCCAGCGTCCCCTGCTAGCTCTGCTTGTGAGGTCACAGCAGCCTCAGTGCCTCATAAATTACTGTCCAGCACGCCCTGCTGGCTGTGCTTGTGAGGTCACAGCAGCCTCAGTGCCTCCTCTGCCAGTGCCAGGGTCATGGCTGCTGGCTGTGCTTGTGAGGTCACACCAGCCTCAGTGCCTCCCAGGCCAATGTCAGGCTCATGGCTGCTGGCTGTGCTTGTGAGGTCACAGCAGCCTCAGTGCCTCCTCTGCCAGTGCCATGCTCATGGCTGCTGGCTGTGCTTGTGACGTCACAGCAGCCTGAGTGCCTCCTAGGTCTGTTGCAGGCTCATGGCTGCTGGCTGTGCTTGTGAGGTCACAGCAGCCTCACTGCCTCCTCTGCCAGTGCCATGCTCATGGCTGCTGGCTGTGCTTGTGAGGTCACAGCAGCCTCAGTGCCTCATAATTTAGTGTCCAGCGTCCCCTGCTGGCTCTGATTGTGAGGTCACAGCAGACTCAGTGCCTCATAGGTTAGTGTCCAGCGCCCCCTGCTGGCTGTGCTTGTGAGGTCACAGCAGCCTCAGTGCCTCACAGGCCAGTGCCATGCTCATGGCTGCTGGCTGTGCTTGTGAGGTCACAGCAGACTCAGTGCCTCCTAGGCCAGTATCAGGCTCATGGCTGCTGGCTGTGCTTCTGAGGTCACAGAAATCTGAATGCCTCCTAGGCCAGTGGCAGGCTCATGGCTACTGGCTGTGCTTGTGAGGTCACAGCAGCCTCAGTGCCTCATAGTTTAGTGTCCAGCGTCCCCTGCTGGCTCTGGTTGTGAGGTCACAGCAGCCTCAGTGCCTCACAGGCCAGTATCAGGCTCATGGCTGCTGGCTGTGCTTGTGACGTCACAGCAGACTCAGTGCCTCCTAGGCCCGTGCCATGCTCATGGCTGCTGGCTGTGCTTGTGAGGTCACAGCAGCCTCAGTGCCTCCTAGGCCAGTATCAGGCTCATGGCTGCTGGCTGTGCTTCTGAGGTCACAGCAGCCTGAATGCCTCCTAGGCCAGTGGCAGGCTCATGGCTGCTGGCTGTGATTGTGAGGTCACATCAGCCTCAGTGCTTCATAGTTTAGTGTCCAGTGTCCCCTGCTGGCTGTGCTTGTGAGGTCACAGCAGACTCAGTG
This sequence comes from Dromaius novaehollandiae, assembly GCF_036370855.1. Lineage (NCBI taxonomy): Eukaryota > Metazoa > Chordata > Aves > Casuariiformes > Dromaiidae > Dromaius > Dromaius novaehollandiae. The sequence goes on along the minus strand of NW_026991341.1, from coordinate 2,433,766 downwards.
TCTCCGTTGATAGTGCCATGCTCATGGCTGCTGGCTGTGCTTGTGACGTCACAGCAGAAACAGTGCCTCCTAGGCCCGTGCCATGCTCATGGCTGCTGGCTGTGCTTGTGACGTCACAGCAGCCTCAGTGCCTCTGAGTCCAGGGGCAGTCTCATGGCTGCTGGCTGTGCTTGTGAGGTCACAGCAGCCTGAATGCCTCCTCGGCCAGTGGCAGGCTCATGGCTGCTGGCTGTGCTTCTGAGGTCACAGCAGCCTCAGTGCCTCATCGTTTAGTGTCCAGCGTTCCCTGCTGGCTGTGCTTGTGAGGTCACAGCAGACTCAGTGCCTCAAAACTTAGTGTCCAGCGCCCCCTGCTGGCTCTGCTTGTGAGGTCACAGCAGCCTCAGTACCTCCTCTGCCAGTGCCAGGGTCATGGCTGCTGGCTGTACTTGTGAGGTCACACCAGCCTCAGTGCCTCCCAGGCCAGTGTCAGGCCCATGGCTGCTGGCTGTGATTGTGAGGTCACAGCAGCCTCAGTGCCTCCTCTGCCAGTGCCATGCTCATGGCTGCTGGCTGTGCTTGTGACGTCACAGCAGCCTCAGTGCCTCCTAGGCCCGTGGCAGGCTCATGGCTGCTGGCTGTGATTGTGAGGTCACAGCAGCCTCAGTGCCTCCTCTGCCAGTGCCATGCTCATGGCTGCTGGCTGTGCTTGTGACGTCACAGCAGCCTGAGTGCCTCCTAGGCCCGTGGCAGGCTCATGGCTGCTGGGTGTGCTTCTCAGGTCACAGCAGCCTCAGTGCCTCCTCTGCCAGTGCCATGCTCATGGCTGCTGGCTGTGCTTGTGAGGTCACAGCAGCCTCAGTGCCTCCTAGGCCAGTATCAGGCTCATGGCTGCTGGTTGTGCTTGTGAGGTCACAGCAGCCTGAATGCCTCCTAGGCCAGTGGCAGGCTCATGGCTGCTGGGTGTGCTTGTGAGGTCACAGTAGCCTCAGTGCCTCCTAGGCCAGTGTCAGGCGCATGGCTGCTGGCTGTGCTTGTGAGGTCACAGCAGCCTCAGTGCCTCCTAGGCCAGTATCAGGCTCATGGCTGCTGGCTGTGCTTCTGAGGTCACAGAAACCTCAATGCCTCCTAGGCCCGTGGCAGGCTCATGGCTGCTGGCTGTGCTTCTGAGGTCACAGAAACCTGAATGCCTCCTAGGCCAGTGTCAGGCTCATGGCTGCTGGCTGTGATTGTGAGGTCACAGCAGCCTCAGTGCCTCCTAGGCCAGTATCAGGCTCATGGCTGCTGGCTGTGCTTCTGACGTCACAGCAGACTCAGTGCCTCCTAGGCCCGTGCCATGCTCATGGCTGCTGGCTGTGCTTGTGAGGTCACAGCAGCCTCAGTGCCTCCGAGGCCAGTATCAGGCTCATGGCTGCTGGCTGTGCTTGTGAGGTCACAGCAGCCTCAGTGCCTCAAAAGTTAGTGTCCAGCGTCCCCTGCTGGCTGTGCCTGTGAGGTCACAGCAGCCTCAGTGCCTCCTCTGCCAGTGCCATGCTCATGGCTGCTGGCTGTGCTTGTGACGTCACAGCAGCCTGAGTGCCTCCTAGGCCCGTGGCAGGCTCATGGCTGCTGGCTGTGCTTGTGACGTCACAGCAGCCTCAGTGCCTCCTCTGCCAGTGCCATGCTCATGGCTGCTGGCTGTGCTTGTGACGTCACAGCAGCCTGAGTGCCTCCTAGGCCCGTGGCAGGCTCATGGCTGCTGGCTGTTATTGTGACGTCACAGCAGCCTCAGTGCCTCCTCTGCCAGTGTCAGGCTGGTGGCTGCCGGCTGTGATTGTGAGGTCACAGCAGCCTCAGTGCCTCACAGGCCAGTATCAGGCTCATGGCTGCTGGCTGTGCTTGTGAGGTCACAGCAGCCTCAGTGCCTCCTAGGCCAGTATCAGGCTCATGGCTGCTGGCTGTGCTTGTGACGTCACAGCAGACTCAGTGCCTCCTAGGCCCGTGCCATGCTCATGGCTGCTGGCTGTGCTTGTGAGGTCACAGCAGCCTCAGTGCCTCCTAGGCCAGTATCAGGCTCATGGCTGCTGGCTGTGCTTCTGAGGTCACAGCAGCCTGAATGCCTCCTAGGCCAGTGGCAGGCTCATGGCTGCTGGCTGTGATTGTGAGGTCACATCAGCCTCAGTGCTTCATAGTTTAGTGTCCAGTGTCCCCTGCTGGCTGTGCTTGTGAGGTCACAGCAGACTCAGTGCCTCAGAAGTTGGAGTCCAGCGCCCCCTGCTGGCTCTGATTGTGAGGTCACAGCAGACTCAGTGTCTCCGTTGATAGTGCCATGCTCATGGCTGCTGGCTGTGCTTGTGACGTCACAGCAGAAACAGTGCCTCCTAGGCCCGTGCCATGCTCATGGCTGCTGGCTGTGCTTGTGACGTCACAGCAGCCTCAGTGCCTCTGAGTCCAGGGGCAGTCTCATGGCTGCTGGCTGTGCTTGTGAGGTCACAGCAGCCTGAATGCCTCCTCGGCCAGTGGCAGGCTCATGGCTGCTGGCTGTGCTTCTGAGGTCACAGCAGCCTCAGTGCCTCATCGTTTAGTGTCCAGCGTTCCCTGCTGGCTGTGCTTGTGAGGTCACAGCAGACTCAGTGCCTCAAAACTTAGTGTCCAGCGCCCCCTGCTGGCTCTGCTTGTGAGGTCACAGCAGCCTCAGTACCTCCTCTGCCAGTGCCAGGGTCATGGCTGCTGGCTGTACTTGTGAGGTCACACCAGCCTCAGTGCCTCCCAGGCCAGTGTCAGGCCCATGGCTGCTGGCTGTGATTGTGAGGTCACAGCAGCCTCAGTGCCTCCTCTGCCAGTGCCATGCTCATGGCTGCTGGCTGTGCTTGTGACGTCACAGCAGCCTCAGTGCCTCCTAGGCCCGTGGCAGGCTCATGGCTGCTGGCTGTGATTGTGAGGTCACAGCAGCCTCAGTGCCTCCTCTGCCAGTGCCATGCTCATGGCTGCTGGCTGTGCTTGTGACGTCACAGCAGCCTGAGTGCCTCCTAGGCCCGTGGCAGGCTCATGGCTGCTGGGTGTGCTTCTCAGGTCACAGCAGCCTCAGTGCCTCCTCTGCCAGTGCCATGCTCATGGCTGCTGGCTGTGCTTGTGAGGTCACAGCAGCCTCAGTGCCTCCTAGGCCAGTATCAGGCTCATGGCTGCTGGTTGTGCTTGTGAGGTCACAGCAGCCTGAATGCCTCCTAGGCCAGTGGCAGGCTCATGGCTGCTGGGTGTGCTTGTGAGGTCACAGTAGCCTCAGTGCCTCCTAGGCCAGTATCAGGCTCATGGCTGCTGGCTGTGCTTGTGAGGTCACAGCAGCCTCAGTGCCTCCTAGGCCAGTATCAGGCTCATGGCTGCTGGCTGTGCTTCTGAGGTCACAGAAACCTCAATGCCTCCTAGGCCCGTGGCAGGCTCATGGCTGCTGGCTGTGCTTCTGAGGTCACAGAAACCTGAATGCCTCCTAGGCCAGTGTCAGGCTCATGGCTGCTGGCTGTGATTGTGAGGTCACAGCAGCCTCAGTGCCTCCTAGGCCAGTATCAGGCTCATGGCTGCTGGCTGTGCTTCTGACGTCACAGCAGACTCAGTGCCTCCTAGGCCCGTGCCATGCTCATGGCTGCTGGCTGTGCTTGTGAGGTCACAGCAGCCTCAGTGCCTCCGAGGCCAGTATCAGGCTCATGGCTGCTGGCTGTGCTTGTGAGGTCACAGCAGCCTCAGTGCCTCAAAAGTTAGTGTCCAGCGTCCCCTGCTGGCTGTGCCTGTGAGGTCACAGCAGCCTCAGTGCCTCCTCTGCCAGTGCCATGCTCATGGCTGCTGGCTGTGCTTGTGACGTCACAGCAGCCTGAGTGCCTCCTAGGCCCGTGGCAGGCTCATGGCTGCTGGCTGTGCTTGTGAGGTCACAGCAGCCTCAGTGCCTCCTCTGCCAGTGCCATGCTCATGGCTGCTGGCTGTGCTTGTGACGTCACAGCAGCCTGAGTGCCTCCTAGGCCCGTGGCAGGCTCATGGCTGCTGGCTGTTATTGTGACGTCACAGCAGCCTCAGTGCCTCCTCTGCCAGTGTCAGGCTGGTGGCTGCCGGCTGTGATTGTGAGGTCACAGCAGCCTCAGTGCCTCACAGGCCAGTATCAGGCTCATGGCTGCTGGCTGTGCTTGTGAGGTCACAGCAGCCTCAGTGCCTCCTAGGCCAGTATCAGGCTCATGGCTGCTGGCTGTGCTTCTGAGGTCACAGAAATCTGAATGCCTCCTAGGCCAGTGGCAGGCTCATGGCTGCTGGCTGTGCTTCTGAGGTCACAGCAGCCTCAGTGCCTCATCGTTTAGTGTCCAGCGTCCCCTGCTGGCTGTGCTTGTGAGGTCACAGCAGCCTCAGTGCCTCACAGGCCAGTATCAGGCTCATGGCTGCTGGCTGTGCTTGTGACGTCACAGCAGACTCAGTGCCTCCTAGGCCCGTGCCATGCTGCTGGCTGCTGGCTGTGCTTGTGAGGTCACAGCAGCCTCAGTGCCTCCGAGGCCAGTATCAGGCTCATGGCTGCTGGCTGTGCTTCTGAGGTCACAGCAGCCTCAGGGCCTCCTAGGCCAGTGGCAGGCTCATGGCTGCTGGCTATGATTGTGAGGTCACATCAGCCTCAGTGCTTCATAGTTTAGTGTCCAGCGTCCCCTGCTGGCTGTGCTTGTGAGGTCACAGCAGACTCAGTGCCTCAGAAGTTGGAGTCCAGCGCCCCCTGCTGGCTCTGCTTGTGAGGTCACAGCAGACTCAGTGTCTCCGTGGATAGTGCCATGCTCATGGCTGCTGGCTGTGCTTGTGACGTCACAGCAGAAACAGTGCCTCCTCTGCCCGTGCCATGCTCATGGCTGCTGGCTGTGCTTGTGACGTCACAGCAGCCTCAGTGCCTCTGAGTCCAGGGGCAGTCTCATGGCTGCTGGCTGTGCTTGTGAGGCCACAGCAGCCTGAATGCCTCCTCGGCCAGTGGCAGGCTCATGGCTGCTGGCTGTGCTTGTGAGGTCACAGCAGCCTCAGTGCCTCATCGTTTAGTGTCCAGCGTTCCCTGCTGGCTGTGCTTGTGAGGTCACAGCAGACTCAGTGCCTCAAAACTTAGTGTCCAGCGCCCCCTGCTGGCTCTGCTTGTGAGGTCACAGCAGCCTCAGTGCCTCCTCTGCCAGTGCCAGGGTCATGGCTGCTGGCTGTGCTTGTGAGGTCACACCAGCCTCAGTGCCTCACAGGCCAGTGCCATGCTCATGGCTGCTGGCTGTGCTTCTCAGGTCACAGCAGCCTCAGTGCCTCTGAGTCCAGGGGCAGTCTCATGGCTGCTGGCTGTGCTTGTGAGGTCACAGCAGCCTGAATGCCTCCTAGCCCTGTGGCAGGCTCATGGCTGCTGGCTGTGATTGTGACGTCACAGCAGCCTCAGTGCCTCCTCTGCCAGTGCCATGCTCATGGCTGCTGGCTGTGCTTGTGAGGTCACAGCAGCCTCAGTGCCTCCTAGGCCAGTGTCAGGCTCATGGCTGCTGGTTGTGCTTGTGAGGTCACAGCAGCCTGAATGCCTCCTAGGCCAGTGTCAGGCTCATGGCTGCTGGCTGTGCTTGTGAGGTCACAGCAGCCTCAGTGCCTCACAGGCCAGTATCAGGCTCATGGCTGCTGGCTGTGCTTCTGAGGTCACAGAAACCTGAATGCCTCATAGGCCAGTGCCAGGGTCATGGCTGCTGGCTGTGCTTGTGAGGTCACAGCAGCCTGAATGCCTCCTAGGCCAGTGTCAGGCTCATGGCTGCTGGCTGTGATTGTGAGGTCACAGCAGCCTCAGTGCCTCCTAGGCCAGTATCAGGCTCATGGCTGCTGGCTGTGCTTCTGACGTCACAGCAGACTCAGTGCCTCTTAGGCCCGTGCCATGCTCATGGCTGCTGGCTGTGCTTGTGAGGTCACAGCAGCCTGAATGCCTCCTCTGCCAGTATCAGGCTCATGGCTGCTGGCTGTGCTTGTGAGGTCACAGCAGCCTCAGTGCCTCCTAGGCCAGTGGCAGGCTCATGGCTGCTGGCTGTGATTGTGAGGTCACAGCAGACTCAGTGCTTCATAGTTTAGTGTCCAGCGTCCCCTGCTGGCTGTGCTTGTGAGGTCACAGCAGACTCAGTGCCTCAGAAGTTGGAGTCCAGCGCCCCCTGCTGGCTCTGCTTGTGAGGTCACAGCAGACTCAGTGTCTCCGTGGATAGTGCCATGCTCATGGCTGCTGGCTGTGCTTGTGACGTCACAGCAGACACAGTGCCTCCTCTGCCCGTGCCATGCTCATGGCTGCTGGCTGTACTTCTCAGGTCACAGCAGCCTCAGTGCCTCTGAGTCCAGGGGCAGTCTCATGGCTGCTGGCTGTGCTTGTGAGGTCACAGCAGCCTGAACGCCTCCTAGGCCAGTGGCAGGCTCATGGCTGCTGGCTGTGCTTGTGAGGTCACAGCAGACTCAGTGCCTCACAGGCCAGTGTCAGGCTCATGGCTGCTGGCTGTGATTGTGAGGTCACAGCAGCCTCAGTGCCTCCTCTGCCAGTGCCATGCTCATGGCTGCTGGCTGTGCTTGTGACGTCACAGCAGCCTGAGTGCCTCCTAGGCCCGTGGCAGGCTCATGGCTGCTGGCTGTGCTTGTGAGGTCACAGCAGCCTCAGTGCCTCCTCTGCCAGTGCCATGCTCATGGCTGCTGGCTGTGCTTGTGACGTCACAGCAGCCTGAGTGCCTCCTAGGCCCGTGGCAGGCTCATGGCTGCTGGCTGTGATTGTGACGTCACAGCAGCCTCAGTGCCTCCTCTGCCAGTGCCATGCTCATGGCTGCTGGCTGTGCTTGTGAGGTCACACCAGCCTCAGTGCCTCACAGGCCAGTGCCATGCTCATGGCTGCTGGCTGTGCTTCTCAGGTCACAGCAGCCTCAGTGCCTCTGAGTCCAGGGGCAGTCTCATGGCTGCTGGCTGTGCTTGTGAGGTCACAGCAGCCTGAATGCCTCCTAGCCCTGTGGCAGGCTCATGGCTGCTGGCTGTGATTGTGACGTCACAGCAGCCTCAGTGCCTCCTCTGCCAGTGCCATGCTCATGGCTGCTGGCTGTGCTTGTGAGGTCACAGCAGCCTCAGTGCCTCCTAGGCCAGTGTCAGGCTCATGGCTGCTGGTTGTGCTTGTGAGGTCACAGCAGCCTGAATGCCTCCTAGGCCAGTGTCAGGCTCATGGCTGCTGGCTGTGCTTGTGAGGTCACAGCAGCCTCAGTGCCTCACAGGCCAGTATCAGGCTCATGGCTGCTGGCTGTGCTTCTGAGGTCACAGAAACCTGAATGCCTCATAGGCCAGTGCCAGGGTCATGGCTGCTGGCTGTGCTTGTGAGGTCACAGCAGCCTGAATGCCTCCTAGGCCAGTGTCAGGCTCATGGCTGCTGGCTGTGATTGTGAGGTCACAGCAGCCTCAGTGCCTCCTAGGCCAGTATCAGGCTCATGGCTGCTGGCTGTGCTTCTGACGTCACAGCAGACTCAGTGCCTCTTAGGCCCGTGCCATGCTCATGGCTGCTGGCTGTGCTTGTGAGGTCACAGCAGCCTGAATGCCTCCTCTGCCAGTATCAGGCTCATGGCTGCTGGCTGTGCTTGTGAGGTCACAGCAGCCTCAGTGCCTCCTAGGCCAGTGGCAGGCTCATGGCTGCTGGCTGTGATTGTGAGGTCACAGCAGACTCAGTGCTTCATAGTTTAGTGTCCAGCGTCCCCTGCTGGCTGTGCTTGTGAGGTCACAGCAGACTCAGTGCCTCAGAAGTTGGAGTCCAGCGCCCCCTGCTGGCTCTGCTTGTGAGGTCACAGCAGACTCAGTGTCTCCGTGGATAGTGCCATGCTCATGGCTGCTGGCTGTGCTTGTGACGTCACAGCAGACACAGTGCCTCCTCTGCCCGTGCCATGCTCATGGCTGCTGGCTGTACTTCTCAGGTCACAGCAGCCTCAGTGCCTCTGAGTCCAGGGGCAGTCTCATGGCTGCTGGCTGTGCTTGTGAGGTCACAGCAGCCTGAACGCCTCCTAGGCCAGTGGCAGGCTCATGGCTGCTGGCTGTGCTTGTGAGGTCACAGCAGACTCAGTGCCTCACAGGCCAGTGTCAGGCTCATGGCTGCTGGCTGTGATTGTGAGGTCACAGCAGCCTCAGTGCCTCCTCTGCCAGTGCCATGCTCATGGCTGCTGGCTGTGCTTGTGACGTCACAGCAGCCTGAGTGCCTCCTAGGCCCGTGGCAGGCTCATGGCTGCTGGCTGTGCTTGTGAGGTCACAGCAGCCTCAGTGCCTCCTCTGCCAGTGCCATGCTCATGGCTGCTGGCTGTGCTTGTGACGTCACAGCAGCCTGAGTGCCTCCTAGGCCCGTGGCAGGCTCATGGCTGCTGGCTGTGATTGTGACGTCACAGCAGCCTCAGTGCCTCCTCTGCCAGTGCCATGCTCATGGCTGCTGGCTGTGCTTGTGACGTCACAGCAGCCTGAGTGCCTCCTAGGCCAGTGGCAGGCTCATGGCTGCTGGCTGTGCTTGTGAGGTCACAGCAGCCTCAGTGCCTCCTCTGCCAGTGCCATGCTCATGGCTGCTGGCTGTGCTTGTGAGGTCACAGCAGCCTCAGTGCCTCCTAGGCCAGCATCAGGCTCATGGCTGCTGGTTGTGCTTGGGAGGTCACAGCAGCCTGAATGCCTCCTAGGCCAGTGTCAGGCTCATGGCTGCTGGGTGTGATTGTGAGGTCACAGCAGCCTCAGTGCCTCACAGGCCAGTATCAGGCTCATGGCTGCTGGCTGTGCTTGTGAGGTCACAGCAGCCTCAGTGCCTCCTAGGCCAGTATCAGGCTCATGGCTGCTGGCTGTGCTTCTGAGGTCACAGAAACCTGAATGCCTCATAGGGCAGTATCAGGCTCATGGCTGCTGGCTGTGCTTCTGAGGTCACAGAAACCTGAATGCCTCCTAGGCCAGTGGCAGGCTCATGGCTGCTGGCTGTGCTTGTGAGGTCACAGCAGCCTCAGTGCCTCATCGTTTAGTGTCCAGCGTCCCCTGCTGGCTCTGCTTGTGAGGTCACAGCAGACTCAGTGCCTCATAGTTTAGTGTGCAGCATCCCCTGCTGGCTGTGCTTGTGAGGTCAAAGCAGCCTCAGTACCTCCTCTGCCAGTATCAGGCTCATGGCTGCTGGCTGTGCTTCTGACGTCACAGCAGACTCAGTGCCTCCTAGGCCCGTGCCATGCTCATGGCTGCTGGCTGTGCTTGTGAGGTCACAGCAGCCTCAGTGCATCCTAGGCCAGTATCAGGCTCATGGCTGCTGGCTGTGCTTCTGAGGTCACAGCAGCCTCAGGGCCTCCTAGGCCAGTGGCAGGCTCATGGCTGCTGGCTGTGATTGTGAGGTCACATCAGCATCAGTGCTTCATAGTTTAGTGTCCAGCGTCCCCTGCTGGCTGTGCTTGTGAGGTCACAGCAGACTCAGTGCCTCAGAATTTGGAGTCCAGCGCCCCCTGCTGGCTCTGCTTGTGAGGTCACAGCAGCCTGAACGCCTCCTAGGCCAGTGGCAGGCTCATGGCTGCTGGCTGTGCTTGTGAGGTCACAGCAGCCTCTAGTGCCTCATCGTTTAGTGTCCAGCGTTCCCTGCTGGCTCTGCTTGTGAGGTCACAGCAGACTCAGTGCCTCAAAAGTTAGTGTCCAGCCCCCCCTGCTGGCTCTGCTTGTGAGCTCACAGCAGCCTCAGTGCATCCTCTGTCAGTGCCAGGGTCATGGCTGCTGGCTGTGCTTGTGAGGTCACAGCAGACTCAGTGCCTCCCAGGCCAGTGTCAGGCTCATGGCTGCTGGCTGTGCTTGTGATGTCACAGCAGCCTCAGTGCCTCCTCTGTCAGTGCCATGCTCATGGCTGCTCTCTGTGCTTGTGAGGTCACAGCAGCCTCAGTGCCTCCTAGGCCAGTATCAGGCTCATGGCTGCTGGCTGTGCTTCTGAGGTCACAGCAGCCTCAGGGCCTCCTAGGCCAGTGGCAGGCTCATGGCTGCTGGCTGTGATTGTGAGGTGACATCAGCATCAGTGCTTCATAGTTTAGTGTCCAGCGTCCCCTGCTGGCTGTGCTTGTGAGGTCACAGCAGACTCAATGCCTCAGAAGTTGGAGTCCAGCGCCCCCTGCTGGCTCTACTTGTGAGGTCACAGCAGACTCAGTGTCTCCGTGGATAGTGCCATGCTCATGGCTGCTGGCTGTGCTTGTGACGTCAGAGCAGCCTCAGTGCCTCCTCTGCCCGTGCCATGCTCATGGCTGCTGGCTGTACTTCTCAGGTCACAGAAGCCTCAGTGCCTCTGAGTCCAGGGGCAGTCTCATGGCTGCTGGCTGTGCTTGTGAGGTCACAGCAGCCTGAACGCCTCCTAGGCCAGTGGCAGGCTCATGGCTGCTGGCTGTGCTTGTGAGGTCACAGCAGACTCAGTGCCTCACAGGCCAGTGTCAGGCTCATGGCTGCTGGCTGTGATTGTGAGGTCACAGCAGCCTCAGTGCCTCCTCTGCCAGTGCCATGCTCATGGCTGCTGGCTGTGCTTGTGACGTCACAGCAGCCTGAGTGCCTCCTAGGCCCGTGGCAGGCTCATGGCTGCTGGCTGTGCTTGTGAGGTCACAGCAGCCTCAGTGCCTCCTCTGCCAGTGCCATGCTCATGGCTGCTGGCTGTGCTTGTGACGTCACAGCAGCCTGAGTGCCTCCTAGGCCCGTGGCAGGCTCATGGCTGCTGGCTGTGATTGTGACGTCACAGCAGCCTCAGTGCCTCCTCTGCCAGTGCCATGCTCATGGCTGCTGGCTGTGCTTGTGACGTCACAGCAGCCTGAGTGCCTCCTAGGCCAGTGGCAGGCTCATGGCTGCTGGCTGTGCTTGTGAGGTCACAGCAGCCTCAGTGCCTCCTCTGCCAGTGCCATGCTCATGGCTGCTGGCTGTGCTTGTGAGGTCACAGCAGCCTCAGTGCCTCCTAGGCCAGCATCAGGCTCATGGCTGCTGGTTGTGCTTGGGAGGTCACAGCAGCCTGAATGCCTCCTAGGCCAGTGTCAGGCTCATGGCTGCTGGGTGTGATTGTGAGGTCACAGCAGCCTCAGTGCCTCACAGGCCAGTATCAGGCTCATGGCTGCTGGCTGTGCTTCTGAGGTCACAGAAACCTGAATGCCTCATAGGGCAGTATCAGGCTCATGGCTGCTGGCTGTGCTTCTGAGGTCACAGAAACCTGAATGCCTCCTAGGCCAGTGGCAGGCTCATGGCTGCTGGCTGTGCTTGTGAGGTCACAGCAGCCTCAGTGCCTCATCGTTTAGTGTCCAGCGTCCCCTGCTGGCTCTGCTTGTGAGGTCACAGCAGACTCAGTGCCTCATAGTTTAGTGTGCAGCATCCCCTGCTGGCTGTGCTTGTGAGGTCAAAGCAGCCTCAGTACCTCCTCTGCCAGTATCAGGCTCATGGCTGCTGGCTGTGCTTCTGACGTCACAGCAGACTCAGTGCCTCCTAGGCCCGTGCCATGCTCATGGCTGCTGGCTGTGCTTGTGAGGTCACAGCAGCCTCAGTGCCTCCTAGGCCAGTATCAGGCTCATGGCTGCTGGCTGTGCTTCTGAGGTCACAGCAGCCTCAGGGCCTCCTAGGCCAGTGGCAGGCTCATGGCTGCTGGCTGTGATTGTGAGGTCACATCAGCATCAGTGCTTCATAGTTTAGTGTCCAGCGTCCCCTGCTGGCTGTGCTTGTGAGGTCACAGCAGACTCAGTGCCTCAGAATTTGGAGTCCAGCGCCCCCTGCTGGCTCTGCTTGTGAGGTCACAGCAGCCTCAGTGCCTCCTCTGCCAGTGCCAGGGTCATGGCTGCTGGCTGTGCTTGTGAGGTCACACCAGCCTCAGTGCCTCACAGGCCAGTGTCAGGCTCATGGCTGCTGGCTGTGATTGTGAGGTCACAGCAGCCTCAGTGCCTCCTCTGCCAGTGCCATGCTCATGGCTGCTGGCTGTGCTTGTGACGTCACAGCAGCCTGAGTGCCTCCTACGCCCGTGGCAGGCTCATGGCTGCTGGCTGTGATTGTGACGTCACAGCAGCCTCAGTGCCTCCTCTGCCAGTGCCATGCTCATGGCTGCTGGCTGTGCTTGTGACGTCACAGTAGCCTCAGTGCCTCCTAGGCCCGTGGCAGGCTCATGGCTGCTGGCTGTGCTTCTGACGTCACAGCAGACTCAGTGCCTCCTCTGCCAGTGCCATGCTCATGGCTGCTGGCTGTGCTTGTGAGGTCACAGCAGCCTCAGTGCCTCCTAGGCCAGTGTCAGGCTCATGGCTGCTGGTTGTGCTTGTGAGGTCACAGCAGCCTGAATGCCTCCTAGGCCAGTGTCAGGCTCATGGCTGCTGGGTGTGATTGTGACGTCACAGCAGCCTCAGTGCCTCACAGGCCAGTTTCAGGCTCATGGCTGCTGGCTCTGATTGTGAGGTCACAGCAGACTCAGTGCCTCCTAGGCCAGTATCAGGCTCATGGCTGCTGGCTGTGCTTCTGAAGTCACAGAAACCTGAATGCCTCATAGGCCAGCGGCAGGCTCATGGCTGCTGGCTGTGCTTCTGAGGTCACAGAAACCTGAATGCCTCCTAGGCCAGTGTCAGGCTCATGGCTGCTGGCTGTGCTTGTGAGGTCACAGCAGCCTCAGTGCCTCCTAGGCCAGTATCAGGCTCATGGCTGCTGGCTGTGCTTCTGACGTCACAGCAGACTCAGTGCCTCCTAGGCCCGTGCCATGCTCATGGCTGCTGGCTGTGCTTGTGAGGTCACAGCAGCCTGAGTGCCTCCTCTGCCAGTATCAGGCTCATGGCTGCTGGCTGTGCTTGTGAGGTCACAGCAGCCTCAGTGCCTCCTAGGCCAGTGGCAGGCTCATGGCTGCTGGCTGTGCTTCTGAGGTCACAGCAGCCTCAGTGCATCCTCTGCCAGTGCCAGGGTCATGGCTGCTGGCTGTGCTTGTGAGGTCACAGCAGACTCAGTGCCTCACAGGCCAGTATCAGGCTCATGGCTGCTGGCTGTGATTGTGAGGTCACAGCAGCCTCAGTGCCTCCTCTGTCAGTGCCATGCTCATGGCTGCTCTCTGTGCTTGTGAGGTCACAGCAGCCTCAGTGCCTCCTAGGCCAGTATCAGGCTCATGGCTGCTGGCTGTGCTTGTGAGGTCACAGCAGCCTCAGGGCCTCCTAGGCCAGTGGCAGGCTCATGGCTGCTGGCTGTGATTGTGAGGTCACATCAGCATCAGTGCTTCATAGTTTAGTGTCCAGCGTTCCCTGCTGGCTGTGCTTGTGAGGTCACAGCAGACTCAGTGCCTCAGAAGTTGGAGTCCAGCGCCCCCTGCTGGCTCTGCTTGTGAGGTCACAGCAGACTCAGTGTCTCCGTGGATAGTGCCATGCTCATGGCTGCTGGCTGTGCTTGTGACGTCACAGCAGACACAGTGAGTCCTCTGCCCGTGCCATGCTCATGGCTGCTGGCTGTACTTCTCAGGTCACAGCAGCCTTAGGGCCTCGGAGTCCAGGGGCAGTCTCATGGCTGCTGGCTGTGCTTGTGACGTCACAGCAGCCTGAACGCCTCCTAGGCCAGTGGCAGGCTCATGGCTGCTGGCTGTGCTTGTGAGGTCACAGCAGCCTCAGTGCCTCATCGTTTAGTGTCCAGCGTTCCCTGCTGGCTCTGCTTGTGAGGTCACAGCAGACTCAGTGCCTCAAAAGTTAGTGTCCAGCCCCCCCTGCTGGCTCTGCTTGTGAGCTCACAGCAGCCTCAGTGCATCCTCTGCCAGTGCCAGGGTCATGGCTGCTGGCTGTGCTTGTGAGGTCACAGCAGACTCAGTGCCTCCCAGGCCAGTGTCAGGCTCATGGCTGCTGGCTGTGATTGTGAGGTCACAGTAGCCTCAGTGCCTCCTCTGCCAGTGCCATGCTCATGGCTGCTGGCTGTGCTTGTGACGTCACAGCAGCCTCAGTGCCTCCTAGGCCCGTGGCAGGCTCATGGCTGCTGGCTGTGATTGTGAGGTCACAGCAGCCTCAGTGCCTCCTCTGCCAGTGCCATGCTCATGGCTGCTGGCTGTGCTTGTGACGTCACAGCAGCCTGAGTGCCTCCTAGGCCCGAGGCAGGCTCATGGCTGCTGGCTGTTATTGTGACGTCACAGCAGCCTCAGTGCCTCCTCTGCCAGTGCCATGCTCATGGCTGCTGGCTGTGCTTGTGAGGTCACAGCAGCCTCAGTGCCTCATAATTTAGTGTCCAGCGTCCCCTGCTGGCTCTGATTGTGAGGTCACAGCAGACTCAGTGGCTCATAGGTTAGTGTGCAGCGCCCCCTGCTGGCTGTGCTTGTGAGGTCACAGCAGCCTCAGTGCCTCCTAGGCCAGTATCAGGCTCATGGCTGCTGGCTGTGCTTGTGAGGTCACAGCAGACTCAGTGCCTCCTCTGCCAGTGCCATGCTCATGGCTGCTGGCTGTGCTTGTGAGGTCACAGCAGCCTCAGTGCCTCCTAGGCCAGTATCAGGCTCATGGCTGCTGGCTGTGCTTCTGAGGTCACAGCAGCCTCAGGGCCTCCTAGGCCAGTGGCAGGCTCATGGCTGCTGGCTGTGCTTCTGAGGTCACATCAGCCTCAGTGCTTCATAGTTTAGTGTCCAGCGACCCCTGCTGGCTGTGCTTGTGAGGTCACAGCAGACTCAGTGCCTCAGAATTTGGAGTCCAGCGCCCCCTGCTGTCTCTGCTTGTGAGGTCACAGCAGACTCAGTGTCTCCGTGGATAGTGCCATGCTCATGGCTGCTGGCTGTGCTTGTGACGTCACAGCAGACACAGTGCCTCCTCTGCCAGTGCCATGCTCATGGCTGCTGGCTGTGCTTGTGAGGTCACAGCAGACTCAGTGCCTCTCAGGCCAGTATCAGGCTCATGGCTGCTGGCTGTGATTGTGAAGTCACAGCAGCCTGAGTGCCTCATAGTTTAGTGTCCAGCGTCCCCTGATGGCTGTGCTTGTGAGGTCACAGCAGCCTCAGTGCCTCATAGATTAGTGTCCATCGCCCCCTGCTGGCTGTGCTTGTGACGTCACAGCAGCCTCAGTGCCTCCTAGGCCAATATCAGGCTCCTGGCTGCTGGCTGTGCTTGTGAGGTCACAGCAGCCTCAGTGCCTCTTAGACCAATGTCAGGCTCATGGCTGCTGGCTGTGCTTGTGAGGTCACAGCAGCCTCAGTGCCTCCTAGGCTAGTGTCCATCTCCCCCTACTGGCTGTGCTTGTGAGGTCACAGCAGCCTCAGTGCCTCACAGGCCAGTATCAGGCTCATGGCTGCTGGCTCTGCTTGTGACGTCACAGCAGCCTCAGTGCCTCCTCTGCCACTGCCATGCTCATGGCTGCTGGCTGTGATTGTGAGGTCACAGCAGACTCAGTGCCTCCTAGGCCAGTATCAGGCTCATGGCTGCTGGCTGTGCTTCTGAGGTCACAGAAGCCTGAATGCCTCCTAGGCCAGTGGCAGGCTCATGGCTGCTGGGTGTGATTGTGAGGTCACAGCAGACTCAGTGCCTCCTAGGCCAGTGGAAGGCTCATGACTGCTGGCTGTGATTGTGAGGTCACAGCAGCCTCAGTGCCTCATACTTTAGTGTCCAGCATCCCCTGCTGGCTCTGCTTGTGAGGTCACAGCAGACTCAGTGCCTCAAAACTTAGTCTCCAGCGCCCCCTGCTGGCTGTGATTTTGAGGTCACAGCAGACTCAGTTCCTCAAAAGTTGGTGTCCAGCGCCCCCTGCTGGCTGTGCTTGTGAGGTCACAGCAGACTCAGTGTCTCCGTGGATAGCGCCATGCTCACGGCTGCTGGCTGTGCTTGTGACGTCACAGCAGACTCAGTGCCTCCTAGGCCCGTGCCATGCTCATGGCTGCTGGCTGTGCTTGTGAGGTCACTGCAGCCTCAGTGCCTCCCAGGCCAGTATCAGCCTCATGGCTGCTGGCTCTGCTTGTGAGGTCACAGCAGACTCAGTGCCTCAAAACTTAGTCTCCATCGCCCCCTGCTGGCTGTGATTTTGAGGTCACAGCAGACTCAGTTCCTCAAAAGTTGGTGTCCAGCGCCCCCTGCTGGCTGTGCTTGTGAGGTCACAGCAGACTCAGTGTCTCCGTGGATAGCGCCATGCTCACGGCTGCTGGCTGTGCTTGTGACGTCACAGCAGACTCAGTGCCTCCTAGGCCCGTGCCATGCTCATGGCTGCTGGCTGTGCTTGTGAGGTCACTGCAGCCTCAGTGCCTCCCAGGCCAGTATCAGCCTCATGGCTGCTGGCTGTGCTTCTGAGGTCACAGCAGCCTCAGTGACTCTGTGGAGAGTGCCATGCTCATGGCTGCTGGCTGTGCTTGTGAGGTCACAGCAGCCTCAGTGCCTCTGAGTCCAGGGGCAGGCTCATGGCTGCTGGCTGTGCTTGTGAGGTCACAGCAGCCTGAATGCCTCCTCGGCCAGTGGCAGGCTCATGGCTGCTGGCTGTGCTTGTGAGGTCACAGCAGCCTCAGTGCCTCATCGTTTAGTGTCCAGCGTCCCCTGCTGGCTGTGCTTGTGAGGTCACAGCAGCCTCAGTGCCTCCTCTGCCAGTTCCAGGGTCATGGCTGCTGGCTGTGCTTGTGAGGTCACACCAGCCTCAGTGCCTCCCAGGCCAGTGTCAGGCTCATGGCTGCTGGCTGTGCTTGTGAGGTCACAGCAGACTCAGTGCCTCCTCTGCCAGTGCCGTGCTCATGGCTGCTGGCTGTGCTTGTGACGTCACAGCAGCCTCAGTGCCTCCTAGGCCCGTGGCAGGCTCATGGCTGCTGGCTATGATTGTGACGTCACAGCAGCCTCAGTGCCTCCTCTGCCAGTGCCATGCTCATGGCTGCTGGCTGTGCTTGTGAGGTCACAGCAGCCTGAATGCCTCCTAGGCCAGTGGCAGGCTCATGGCTGCTGGCTGTGCTTGTGAGGTCACAGCAGCCTTAGTGCCTCATAGGTAAGTGTCCAGCATCCCCTGCTGGGTCTGCTTGTGAGGTCACAGCAGACTCAGTGCCTCATAGGTTAGTGTGCAGCGCCCCCTGCTGGCTGTGCTTGTGAGGTCACAGCAGCCTCAGTGCCTCATAATTTAGTGTCCAGCGTCCCCTGCTGGCTGTGCTTGTGAGGTCACAGCAGCCTCAGTGCCTCACAGGCCAGTATCAGGCTCATGGCTGCTGGCTGTGCTTGTGAGGTCACAGCAGACTCAGTGCCTCCTCTGCCAGTGCCATGCTCATGGCTGCTGGCTGTGCTTGTGAGGTCACAGCAGCCTCAGTGCCTCCTAGGCCAGTGTCAGGCTCATGGCTGCTGGCTGTGCTTCTGAGGTCACAGCAGCCTCAGGGCCTCCTAGGCCAGTGGCAGGCTCATGGCTGCTGGCTGTGCTTCTGAGGTCACATCAGCCTCAGTGCTTCATAGTTTAGTGTCCAGCGACCCCTGCTGGCTGTGCTTGTGAGGTCACAGCAGACTCAGTGCCTCAGAATTTGGAGTCCAGCGCCCCCTGCTGTCTCCGCTTGTGAGGTCACAGCAGACTCAGTGTCTCCGTGGATAGTGCCATGCTCATGGCTGCTGGCTGTGCTTGTGACGTCACAGCAGACACAGTGCCTCCTCTGCCAGTGCCATGCTCATGGCTGCTGGCTGTGCTTCTCAGGTCACAGCAGCCTCAGTGCCTCTGAGTCCAGGGACATTCTCATGGCTGCTGGCTGTGCTTGTGAGGTCACAGCAGCCTGAACGCCTCCTAGGCCAGTGGCAGGCTCATGGCTGCTGGCTGTGCTTGTGAGGTCACAGCAGCCTCAGTGCCTCATCGATTAGTGACCAGCGTCCCCTGATGGCTCTGCTTGTGAGGTCACAGCAGCCTCAGTGCCTCAAAACTTAGTCTGCAGCGCCCCCTGCTGCCTGTGCTTGTGAGGTCACAGCAGACTCAGTGCCTCTCTGGCCAGTGGCAGGCTCATGGCTGCTGGCTGTGATTGTGAGGTCACAGCAGACTCAGTGCCTCAAAAGTTAGTCTACAGCGGCCCCTGCTGGCTGTGCTTCTGAGGTCACAGCAGCCTCAGTGCCTCACAGGCCAGTGCCATGCTCATGGCTGCTGGCTGTGCTTGTGAGGTCACAGCAGCCTCAGTGCCTCCCAGGCCAATATCAGGCTCATGGCTGCTGGCTGTGCTTGTGAGGTCACAGCAGCCTCAGTGCCTCTGAGTCCAGTGGCAGTCTCATGGCTGCTGGCTGTGCTTGTGAGGTCACAGCAGTCTGAATGCCTCCTAGCCCTGTGTCAGTCTCATGGCTGCTGGCTGTGATTGTGAGGTCACAGCAGCCTCAGTGCCTCATAGGTTAGTGTCCAGTGTCCACTGCTGGCTCTGCTTGTGAGCTCACAGCAGCCTCAGTGCCTCACAGGCCAGTGGCGGGCTCATGGCTGCTGGCTGTGCTTGTGAGGTCACAGCACCTTCAATGCCTCCTCTGCCAGTGCCATACTCATGGCTGCTGGCTGTGCTTCTGAGGTCACAGCAACGTCAGTGTCTCCTAGGACAGTGTCAGGTTCATGGCTGCTGACTGTGCTTCTGAGGTCACAGAGGCCTGAATGCCTCCTAGGCCAGTGTCAGGCTCATGGCTGCTGGCTGTTCTTGTGAGGTCACACCATCCTCACTGCCTCATAGTTTAGTGTCCAGCGCCCCCTGCTGGCTCTGCTTCTGAGGTCACACCACACTCAGTGCCTCAAAAGTTAGGGTGCAGCACCCCCTACTGGCTGTGCTTGTGAGGTCACAGCAGACTCAGTGCCTCTCAGGCCAGTATCAGGCTCATGGCTGCTGGCTGTGATTGTGAAGTCACAGCAGCCTGAGTGCCTCATAGTTTAGTGTCCAGCGTCCCCTGATGGCTGTGCTTGTGAGGTCACAGCAGCCTCAGTGCCTCATAGATTAGTGTCCATCGCCCCCTGCTGGCTGTGCTTGTGACGTCACAGCAGCCTCAGTGCCTCCTAGGCCAATATCAGGCTCCTGGCTGCTGGCTGTGCTTGTGAGGTCACAGCAGCCTCAGTGCCTCTTAGACCAATGTCAGGCTCATGGCTGCTGGCTGTGCTTGTGAGGTCACAGCAGCCTCAGTGCCTCCTCGGCTAGTGTCCATCTCCCCCTACTGGCTGTGCTTGTGAGGTCACAGCAGCCTCAGTGCCTCACAGGCCAGTATCAGGCTCATGGCTGCTGGCTCTGCTTGTGACGTCACAGCAGCCTCAGTGCCTCTCAGGCCAGTGGCAGTCTCATGGCTGCTGGCTGTGATTGTGAGGTCACAGCAGACTCAGTGCCTCCTAGGCCAGTATCAGGCTCATGGCTGCTGGCTGTGCTTCTGAGGTCACAGAAGCCTGAATGCCTCCTAGGCCAGTGGCAGGCTCATGGCTGCTGGGTGTGATTGTGAGGTCACAGCAGACTCAGTGCCTCCTAGGCCAGTGGAAGGCTCATGGCTGCTGGCTGTGATTGTGAGGTCACAGCAGCCTCAGTGCCTCATACTTTAGTGTCCAGCATCCCCTGCTGGCTCTGCTTGTGAGGTCACAGCAGACTCAGTGCCTCAAAACTTAGTCTCCAGCGCCCCCTGCTGGCTGTGATTTTGAGGTCACAGCAGACTCAGTTCCTCAAAAGTTGGTGTCCAGCGCCCCCTGCTGGCTGTGCTTGTGAGGTCACAGCAGACTCAGTGTCTCCGTGGATAGCGCCATGCTCACGGCTGCTGGCTGTGCTTGTGACGTCACAGCAGACTCAGTGCCTCATAGGCCCGTGCCATGCTCATGGCTGCTGGCTGTGCTTGTGAGGTCACTGCAGCCTCAGTGCCTCCCAGGCCAGTATCAGCCTCATGGCTGCTGGCTGTGCTTGTGAGGTCACAGCAGACTCAGTGCCTCAAAATTTAGTGTCCAGCGTCCCCTGCTGGCTGTGCCTGTGAGGACACAGCAGCCCCAGTGCCTCCTCTGCCAGTTTCAGGGGCATGGCTGCTGGCTGTGCTTCTGAGGTCACAGCAGCCTCAGTGACTCTGTGGAGAGTGCCATGCTCATGGCTGCTGGCTGTGCTTGTGAGGTCACAGCAGCCTCAGTGCCTCTGAGTCCAGGGGCAGGCTCATGGCTGCTGGCTGTACTTGTGAGGTCACAGCAGCCTGAATGCCTCCTCGGCCAGTGGCAGGCTCATGGCTGCTGGCTGTGCTTGTGAGGTCACAGCAGCCTCAGTGCCTCATCGTTTAGTGTCCAGCGTCCCCTGCTGGCTGTGCTTGTGAGGTCACAGCAGCCTCAGTGCCTCCTCTGCCAGTTCCAGGGTCATGGCTGCTGGCTGTGCTTGTGAGGTCACACCAGCCTCAGTGCCTCCCAGGCCAGTGTCAGGCTCATGGCTGCTGGCTGTGCTTGTGAGGTCACAGCAGACTCAGTGCCTCCTCTGCCAGTGCCGTGCTCATGGCTGCTGGCTGTGCTTGTGACGTCACAGCAGCCTCAGTGCCTCCTAGGCCCGTGGCAGGCTCATGGCTGCTGGCTATGATTGTGACGTCACAGCAGCCTCAGTGCCTCCTCTGCCAGTGCCATGCTCATGGCTGCTGGCTGTGATTGTGAGGTCACAGCAGCCTGAATGCCTCCTAGGCCAGTGGCAGGCTCATGGCTGCTGGCTGTGCTTGTGAGGTCACAGCAGCCTTAGTGCCTCATAGGTAAGTGTCCAGCGTCCCCTGCTGGGTCTGCTTGTGAGGTCACAGCAGACTCAGTGCCTCATAGGTTAGTGTGCAGCGCCCCCTGCTGGCTGTGCTTGTGAGGTCACAGCAGCCTCAGTGCCTCCTAGCCAAGTATCAGGCTCATGGCTGCTGGCTGTGCTTCTGAGGTTATAGCAGCCTCAGTGCCTCACAGGCCAGTGTCAGGCTCATGGCTGCTGGCTGTCATTGTGAGGTCACAGCAGCCTGAGTGCCTCCTCTGCCAGTGCCAGGGTCATGGCTGCTGGCTGTGCTTGTGAGGTCACACCAGCCTCAGTGCCTCACAGGCCAGTGTCAGGCTCATGGCTGCTGGCTGTCATTGTGAGGTCACAGCAGCCTCAGTGCCTCCTCTGCCAGTGCCATGCTCATGGCTGCTGGCTGTGCTTGTGACGTCACAGCAGCCTGAGTGCCTCCTAGGCCCGTGGCAGGCTCATGGCTGCTGGCTGTGATTGTGAGGTCACAGCAGCCTGAGTACCTCCTCTGCCAGTGCCAAGCTCATGGCTGCTGGCTGTCATTGTTACGTCACAGCAGCCTGAGTGCCCCCTAGGCCCGTGGCAGGCTCATGGCTGCTGGCTGTGCTTGTGACGTCACAGCAGCCTCAGTGCCTCCTCTGCCAGTGCCATGCTCATGGCTGCTGGCTGTGCTTTTGAGGTCACAGCAGCCTCAGTGCCTCCTAGGCCAGTATCAGGCTCATGGCTGCTTGTTGTGCTTGTGAGGTCACAGCAGCCTGAATGCCTCCTAGGCCAGTGTCAGGCTCATGGCTGCTGGCTGTGCTTGTGAGGTCACAGCAGCCTCAGTGCCTCACAGGCCAGTATCAGGCTCATGGCTGCTGGCTGTGATTGTGAGGTCACAGCAACCTCAGTGCCTCCTAGGCCAGTATCAGGCTCATGGCTGCTGGCTGTGCTTCTGAGGTCACAGCAGGCTGAATGCCTCCTAGACCAGTGGCAGGCTCATGGCTGCTGGCTGTGCTTGTGAGGTCACAGCAGCCTCAGTGCCTCATAGGTTAGTGTGCAGCGCCCCCTTCTGGCTGTGCTTGTGAGGTCACAGCAGACTCAGTGCCTCATAGGTTAGTGTGCAGCGCCCCCTGCTGGCTCTGCTTGTGAGGTCACATCAGACTCAGTGCCTCAAAAGTTAGTGTCCAGCCCCCCCTGCTGGCTGTGCTTGTGAGGTCACAGCAGCCTCAGTGAATCCTCTGCCCGTGTCAGGGTCATGGCTGCTGGCTGTGCTTGTGAGGTCACAGCAGCCTCAGTTCCTCCTAGGCCCGTGGCAGGCTCATGGCTGCTGGCTGTGTTTCTGAGGTCACAGAAGCCTGAATGCCTCCTAGGCCAGTGGCAGGCTCATGGCTGCTGGCTGTGCTTCTGAGGTCACAGCAGCCTCAGTGCCTCATCGTTTAGTGTCCAGCGTTCCCTGCTGGCTCTGCTTGTGAGGTCACAGCAGACTCAGTGCCTCAAAACTTAGTCTGCAGCATCCCCTGCTGGCTGTGCTTGTGAGGTCACAGCAGCCTCAGTGCCTCACAGGCCAGTGCCATGCTCATGGCTACTGGCTGTGCTTGTGAGGTCACAGCAGCCTCAGTGCCTCACAGGCCAGTGCCATGCTCATGGCTGCTGGCTGTGCTTCTGAGTTCACAGCAGCCTCAGTGCCTCCTAGGCCAGTATGATGCTCATGGCTGCTGGCTGTGCTTCTGAGGTCACAGCAGCCTCAGGGCCTCCTCTGCCAGTGGCAGTCTCATGGCTGCTGGCTGTGCTTGTGAGGTTACAGAAGCCTGAATGCCTCCTAGCCCTGTGGCAATCTCATGGCTGCTGGCTCTGCTTGTGAGGTCACAGCAGCCTCAGTGCCTCACAGGCCAGTGTCAGGCTCATGGCTGCTGGCTGTGATTGTGAGGTCACAGCAGCCTGAATGCCTCCTCTGCCAGTGCCATGCTCATGGCTGCTGGCTCTGCTTCTGAGGTCACACCAGCCTCAGTGCCTCAAAAGTTAGTCTGCAGCGCCCCCTGCTGGCTGTGCTTGTGAGGTCACAGCAGACTCAGTGCCTCCTCTGCCAGTGCCATGCTCATGGCTGCTGGCTGTGCTTGTGACGTCACAGCAGCCTGAGTGCCTCCTAGGCCCGTGGCAGGCTCATGGCTGCTGGCTGTGCTTTTGAGGTCACAGCAGCCTCAGTGCCTCCTCTGCCAGTGCCATGCTCATGGCTGCTGGCTGTGCTTGTGATGTAACAGCAGCCTCAGTGCCTCCCAGGCCCGTGGCAGGCTCATGGCTGCTGGCTGTGCTTCTGAGGTCACAGCAGCCTCAGTGCCTCCTAGGCCAGTGGCAGGCTCATGGCTGCTGGCTGTGCTTCTGAGGTCACAGCAGTCTCAGTGCCTCATAGTTTAGTGTCCAGCGCCACCTGGTGGCTGTGCTTGTGAGGTCACAGCAGCCTCAGTGCCTCTCAGGCCAGGATCAGGCTCATGGCTGCTGGCTGTGTTTGTGAGGTCACAGCAGCCTCAGTGCCTCCTAGGCCAGTGGCAGGCTCATGGCTGCTGGCTGTGATTGTGAGGTCACAGCAGCCTCAGTGCCTCCTCTGCCAGTGGCATGCTCATGGCTGCTGGCTGTGATTGTGAGGTCACAGCAGCCTCAGTTCCTCAAAAGTTGGTGTCCATCGCCCCCTGCTGGCTGTGCTTGTGAGGTCACAGCAGCCTCAGTGCCTCCCAGGCCAATATCAGGCTCATGGCTGCTGGCTGTGCTTGTGAGGTCACAGCACCTTCAATGCCTCCTCTGCCAGTGCCATACTCATGGCTGCTGGCTGTGCTTCTGAGGTCACAGCAACGTCAGTGTCTCCTAGGACAGTGTCAGGTTCATGGCTGCTGACTGTGCTTCTGAGGTCACAGAGGCCTGAATGCCTCCTAGGCCAGTGTCAGGCTCATGGCTGCTGGCTGTTCTTGTGAGGTCACACCATCCTCACTGCCTCATAGTTTAGTGTCCAGCGCCCCCTGCTGGCTCTGCTTCTGAGGTCACACCACACTCAGTGCCTCAAAAGTTAGGGTGCAGCACCCCCTACTGGCTGTGCTTGTGAGGTCACAGCAGACTCAGTGCCTCTCAGGCCAGTATCAGGCTCATGGCTGCTGGCTGTGATTGTGAAGTCACAGCAGCCTGAGTGCCTCATAGTTTAGTGTCCAGCGTCCCCTGATGGCTGTGCTTGTGAGGTCACAGCAGCCTCAGTGCCTCATAGATTAGTGTCCATCGCCCCCTGCTGGCTGTGCTTGTGACGTCACAGCAGCCTCAGTGCCTCCTAGGCCAATATCAGGCTCCTGGCTGCTGGCTGTGCTTGTGAGGTCACAGCAGCCTCAGTGCCTCTTAGACCAATGTCAGGCTCATGGCTGCTGGCTGTGCTTGTGAGGTCACAGCAGCCTCAGTGCCTCCTCGGCTAGTGTCCATCTCCCCCTACTGGCTGTGCTTGTGAGGTCACAGCAGCCTCAGTGCCTCACAGGCCAGTATCAGGCTCATGGCTGCTGGCTCTGCTTGTGACGTCACAGCAGCCTCAGTGCCTCTCAGGCCAGTGGCAGTCTCATGGCTGCTGGCTGTGATTGTGAGGTCACAGCAGACTCAGTGCCTCCTAGGCCAGTATCAGGCTCATGGCTGCTGGCTGTGCTTCTGAGGTCACAGAAGCCTGAATGCCTCCTAGGCCAGTGGCAGGCTCATGGCTGCTGGGTGTGATTGTGAGGTCACAGCAGACTCAGTGCCTCCTAGGCCAGTGGAAGGCTCATGGCTGCTGGCTGTGATTGTGAGGTCACAGCAGCCTCAGTGCCTCATACTTTAGTGTCCAGCATCCCCTGCTGGCTCTGCTTGTGAGGTCACAGCAGACTCAGTGCCTCAAAACTTAGTCTCCAGCGCCCCCTGCTGGCTGTGATTTTGAGGTCACAGCAGACTCAGTTCCTCAAAAGTTGGTGTCCAGCGCCCCCTGCTGGCTGTGCTTGTGAGGTCACAGCAGACTCAGTGTCTCCGTGGATAGCGCCATGCTCACGGCTGCTGGCTGTGCTTGTGACGTCACAGCAGACTCAGTGCCTCATAGGCCCGTGCCATGCTCATGGCTGCTGGCTGTGCTTGTGAGGTCACTGCAGCCTCAGTGCCTCCCAGGCCAGTATCAGCCTCATGGCTGCTGGCTGTGCTTGTGAGGTCACAGCAGACTCAGTGCCTCAAAATTTAGTGTCCAGCGTCCCCTGCTGGCTGTGCCTGTGAGGACACAGCAGCCCCAGTGCCTCCTCTGCCAGTTTCAGGGGCATGGCTGCTGGCTGTGCTTCTGAGGTCACAGCAGCCTCAGTGACTCTGTGGAGAGTGCCATGCTCATGGCTGCTGGCTGTGCTTGTGAGGTCACAGCAGCCTCAGTGCCTCTGAGTCCAGGGGCAGGCTCATGGCTGCTGGCTGTACTTGTGAGGTCACAGCAGCCTGAATGCCTCCTCGGCCAGTGGCAGGCTCATGGCTGCTGGCTGTGCTTGTGAGGTCACAGCAGCCTCAGTGCCTCATCGTTTAGTGTCCAGCGTCCCCTGCTGGCTGTGCTTGTGAGGTCACAGCAGCCTCAGTGCCTCCTCTGCCAGTTCCAGGGTCATGGCTGCTGGCTGTGCTTGTGAGGTCACACCAGCCTCAGTGCCTCCCAGGCCAGTGTCAGGCTCATGGCTGCTGGCTGTGCTTGTGAGGTCACAGCAGACTCAGTGCCTCCTCTGCCAGTGCCGTGCTCATGGCTGCTGGCTGTGCTTGTGACGTCACAGCAGCCTCAGTGCCTCCTAGGCCCGTGGCAGGCTCATGGCTGCTGGCTATGATTGTGACGTCACAGCAGCCTCAGTGCCTCCTCTGCCAGTGCCATGCTCATGGCTGCTGGCTGTGATTGTGAGGTCACAGCAGCCTGAATGCCTCCTAGGCCAGTGGCAGGCTCATGGCTGCTGGCTGTGCTTGTGAGGTCACAGCAGCCTTAGTGCCTCATAGGTAAGTGTCCAGCGTCCCCTGCTGGGTCTGCTTGTGAGGTCACAGCAGACTCAGTGCCTCATAGGTTAGTGTGCAGCGCCCCCTGCTGGCTGTGCTTGTGAGGTCACAGCAGCCTCAGTGCCTCCTAGCCAAGTATCAGGCTCATGGCTGCTGGCTGTGCTTCTGAGGTTATAGCAGCCTCAGTGCCTCACAGGCCAGTGTCAGGCTCATGGCTGCTGGCTGTCATTGTGAGGTCACAGCAGCCTGAGTGCCTCCTCTGCCAGTGCCAGGGTCATGGCTGCTGGCTGTGCTTGTGAGGTCACACCAGCCTCAGTGCCTCACAGGCCAGTGTCAGGCTCATGGCTGCTGGCTGTCATTGTGAGGTCACAGCAGCCTCAGTGCCTCCTCTGCCAGTGCCATGCTCATGGCTGCTGGCTGTGCTTGTGACGTCACAGCAGCCTGAGTGCCTCCTAGGCCCGTGGCAGGCTCATGGCTGCTGGCTGTGATTGTGAGGTCACAGCAGCCTGAGTACCTCCTCTGCCAGTGCCAAGCTCATGGCTGCTGGCTGTCATTGTTACGTCACAGCAGCCTGAGTGCCCCCTAGGCCCGTGGCAGGCTCATGGCTGCTGGCTGTGCTTGTGACGTCACAGCAGCCTCAGTGCCTCCTCTGCCAGTGCCATGCTCATGGCTGCTGGCTGTGCTTTTGAGGTCACAGCAGCCTCAGTGCCTCCTAGGCCAGTATCAGGCTCATGGCTGCTTGTTGTGCTTGTGAGGTCACAGCAGCCTGAATGCCTCCTAGGCCAGTGTCAGGCTCATGGCTGCTGGCTGTGCTTGTGAGGTCACAGCAGCCTCAGTGCCTCACAGGCCAGTATCAGGCTCATGGCTGCTGGCTGTGATTGTGAGGTCACAGCAACCTCAGTGCCTCCTAGGCCAGTATCAGGCTCATGGCTGCTGGCTGTGCTTCTGAGGTCACAGCAGGCTGAATGCCTCCTAGACCAGTGGCAGGCTCATGGCTGCTGGCTGTGCTTGTGAGGTCACAGCAGCCTCAGTGCCTCATAGGTTAGTGTGCAGCGCCCCCTTCTGGCTGTGCTTGTGAGGTCACAGCAGACTCAGTGCCTCATAGGTTAGTGTGCAGCGCCCCCTGCTGGCTCTGCTTGTGAGGTCACATCAGACTCAGTGCCTCAAAAGTTAGTGTCCAGCCCCCCCTGCTGGCTGTGCTTGTGAGGTCACAGCAGCCTCAGTGAATCCTCTGCCCGTGTCAGGGTCATGGCTGCTGGCTGTGCTTGTGAGGTCACAGCAGCCTCAGTTCCTCCTAGGCCCGTGGCAGGCTCATGGCTGCTGGCTGTGTTTCTGAGGTCACAGAAGCCTGAATGCCTCCTAGGCCAGTGGCAGGCTCATGGCTGCTGGCTGTGCTTCTGAGGTCACAGCAGCCTCAGTGCCTCATCGTTTAGTGTCCAGCGTTCCCTGCTGGCTCTGCTTGTGAGGTCACAGCAGACTCAGTGCCTCAAAACTTAGTCTGCAGCATCCCCTGCTGGCTGTGCTTGTGAGGTCACAGCAGCCTCAGTGCCTCACAGGCCAGTGCCATGCTCATGGCTACTGGCTGTGCTTGTGAGGTCACAGCAGCCTCAGTGCCTCACAGGCCAGTGCCATGCTCATGGCTGCTGGCTGTGCTTCTGAGTTCACAGCAGCCTCAGTGCCTCCTAGGCCAGTATGATGCTCATGGCTGCTGGCTGTGCTTCTGAGGTCACAGCAGCCTCAGGGCCTCCTCTGCCAGTGGCAGTCTCATGGCTGCTGGCTGTGCTTGTGAGGTTACAGAAGCCTGAATGCCTCCTAGCCCTGTGGCAATCTCATGGCTGCTGGCTCTGCTTGTGAGGTCACAGCAGCCTCAGTGCCTCACAGGCCAGTGTCAGGCTCATGGCTGCTGGCTGTGATTGTGAGGTCACAGCAGCCTGAATGCCTCCTCTGCCAGTGCCATGCTCATGGCTGCTGGCTCTGCTTCTGAGGTCACACCAGCCTCAGTGCCTCAAAAGTTAGTCTGCAGCGCCCCCTGCTGGCTGTGCTTGTGAGGTCACAGCAGACTCAGTGCCTCCTCTGCCAGTGCCATGCTCATGGCTGCTGGCTGTGCTTGTGACGTCACAGCAGCCTGAGTGCCTCCTAGGCCCGTGGCAGGCTCATGGCTGCTGGCTGTGCTTTTGAGGTCACAGCAGCCTCAGTGCCTCCTCTGCCAGTGCCATGCTCATGGCTGCTGGCTGTGCTTGTGATGTAACAGCAGCCTCAGTGCCTCCCAGGCCCGTGGCAGGCTCATGGCTGCTGGCTGTGCTTCTGAGGTCACAGCAGCCTCAGTGCCTCCTAGGCCAGTGGCAGGCTCATGGCTGCTGGCTGTGCTTCTGAGGTCACAGCAGTCTCAGTGCCTCATAGTTTAGTGTCCAGCGCCACCTGGTGGCTGTGCTTGTGAGGTCACAGCAGCCTCAGTGCCTCTCAGGCCAGGATCAGGCTCATGGCTGCTGGCTGTGTTTGTGAGGTCACAGCAGCCTCAGTGCCTCCTAGGCCAGTGGCAGGCTCATGGCTGCTGGCTGTGATTGTGAGGTCACAGCAGCCTCAGTGCCTCCTCTGCCAGTGGCATGCTCATGGCTGCTGGCTGTGATTGTGAGGTCACAGCAGCCTCAGTTCCTCAAAAGTTGGTGTCCATCGCCCCCTGCTGGCTGTGCTTGTGAGGTCACAGCAGCCTCAGTGCCTCCCAGGCCAATATCAGGCTCATGGCTGCTGGCTGTGCTTGTGACGTCACAGCAGCCTGAATGCCTCCTAGGCCGTGGCAGGCTCATGGCTGCTGGCTGTGCTTGTGAGGTCTCAGCAGCCTCAGTGCCTCATAGGCTAGTGTCCATCGCCCCCTACTGGCTGTGCTTGTGAGCTCACAGCAGCCTCAGTGCCTCACAGGCCAGTATCAGGCTCATGGCTGCTGGCTCTGCTTGTGACGTCACAGCAGCCTCAGTGCCTCCTCTGCCAGTGGCAGTCTCATGGCTGCTGGCTGTGCTTGTGAGGTCACAGCAGCCTCAGTGCCTCCTAGGCCAGTATCAGGCTCATGGCTGCTGGCTGTGCTTCTGAGGTCACAGAAGCCTGAATGCCTCCTAGGCCAGTGGCAGGCTCATGGCTGCTGGCTGTGCTTCTGAGGTCACAGCAGCCTCAGTGCCTCCTAGGCCAGTGGCAGGCTCATGGCTGCTGGCTGTGATTGTGAGGTCACAGCAGCCTCAGTGCTTCATAATTTAGTGTCCAGCGTCCCCTGCTGGCTGTGATTTTGAGGTCACAGCAGACTCAGTTCCTGAAAAGTTGGTGTCCAGTGCCCCCTGCTGGCTCTGCTTGTGAGGTCACAGCAGACTCAGTGTCTCCGTGGATAGTGCCATGCTCATGGCTGCTGGCTGTGCTTGTGAGGTCACAGCAGCCTCAGTGTCTCTCAGGCCACTGGCAGTCTCATGGATACTGGCTGTGCTTGTGAGGTCACAGCAGACTCAGTGCCTCATAGGTTAGTGTCCAGCGCCCCCTGCTGGCTGTGCTTGTGAGGTCACAGCAGCCTCAGTGCCTCCTAGGCCAGTGGCAGGCTCATGGCTGCTGGCTGTGCTTCTGAGGTCACAGCAGCCTCAGTGGCTCCTCTGCCACTGCCATGCTCATGGCTGCTGGCTGTGCTTGTGAGGTCACAGCAGCCTCAGTGCATCCTAGGCCAGTGTCAGGCTCATGGCTGCTGGCTGTGCTTGTGAGGTCACAGCAGCCTCAGTGCCTCACAGGCCAGTATCAGGCTCATGGCTGCTGGCTGTGATTGTGAGGTCACAGCAGCCTCAGTGCCTCCTAGGCCAGTATCAGGCTCATGGCTGCTGGCTGTGCTTCTGAGGTGACAGCAGGCTGAATGCCTCCTAGGCCAGTGGCAGGCTCATGGCTGCTGGCTGTGCTTCTGACGTCACAGCAGCCTCAGTGCCTCATAGTTTAGTGTCCAGCGTCCCCTACTGGCTGTGCTTGTGAGGTCACAGCAGCCTCAGTGCCTCCTAGGCCAGTATCAGGCTCATGGCTGCTGGCTGTGCTTGTGAGGTCACAGCAGCCTCAGTGCCTCCTCTGCCAGTGCCATGCTCATGGCTGCTGGCTGTGCTTGTGAGGTCCCAGCAGCCTCAGTGACTCCTAGGCCAGTGGCAGGCTCATGGCTGCTGGCTGTGCTTGTGAGGTCACAGCAGCCTCAGTGCTTCATAGTTTAGTGTCCAGCGACCCCCGCTGGCTGTGCTTGTGAGGTCACAGCAGCCTCAGTGCCTCCCAGGCCAATGTCAGGCTCATGGCTGCTGGCTGTGCTTGTGAGGTCACAGCAGCCTCAGTGCCTCCTAGGCTAGTGTCCATCTCCCCCTACTGGCTGTGCTTGTGAGGTCACAGCAGCCTCAGTGCCTGACAGGCCAGTATCAGGCTCATGGCTGCTGGCTCTGCTTGTGACGTCACAGCAGCCTCAGTGCCTCTCAGGCCAGTGGCAGTCTCATGGCTGCTGGCTGTGATTGTGAGGTCACAGCAGACTCAGTGCCTCAAAACTTAGTCTCCAGCGCCCCCTGCTGGCTGTGATTTTGAGGTCACAGCAGACTCAGTTCCTCAAAAGTTGGTGTCCAGCGCCCCCTGCTGGCTGTGCTTGTGAGGTCACAGCAGACTCAGTGTCTCCGTGGATAGCGCCATGCTCACGGCTGCTGGCTGTGCTTGTGACGTCACAGCAGACTCAGTGCCTCATAGGCCCGTGCCATGCTCATGGCTGCTGGCTGTGCTTGTGAGGTCACTGCAGCCTCAGTGCCTCCCAGGCCAGTATCAGCCTCATGGCTGCTGGCTGTGCTTGTGAGGTCACAGCAGACTCAGTGCCTCAAAATTTAGTGTCCAGCGTCCCCTGCTGGCTGTGCCTGTGAGGACACAGCAGCCCCAGTGCCTCCTCTGCCAGTTTCAGGGGCATGGCTGCTGGCTGTGCTTCTGAGGTCACAGCAGCCTCAGTGACTCTGTGGAGAGTGCCATGCTCATGGCTGCTGGCTGTGCTTGTGAGGTCACAGCAGCCTCAGTGCCTCTGAGTCCAGGGGCAGGCTCATGGCTGCTGGCTGTACTTGTGAGGTCACAGCAGCCTGAATGCCTCCTCGGCCAGTGGCAGGCTCATGGCTGCTGGCTGTGCTTGTGAGGTCACAGCAGCCTCAGTGCCTCATCGTTTAGTGTCCAGCGTCCCCTGCTGGCTGTGCTTGTGAGGTCACAGCAGCCTCAGTGCCTCCTCTGCCAGTTCCAGGGTCATGGCTGCTGGCTGTGCTTGTGAGGTCACACCAGCCTCAGTGCCTCCCAGGCCAGTGTCAGGCTCATGGCTGCTGGCTGTGCTTGTGAGGTCACAGCAGACTCAGTGCCTCCTCTGCCAGTGCCGTGCTCATGGCTGCTGGCTGTGCTTGTGACGTCACAGCAGCCTCAGTGCCTCCTAGGCCCGTGGCAGGCTCATGGCTGCTGGCTATGATTGTGACGTCACAGCAGCCTCAGTGCCTCCTCTGCCAGTGCCATGCTCATGGCTGCTGGCTGTGCTTGTGAGGTCACAGCAGCCTGAATGCCTCCTAGGCCAGTGGCAGGCTCATGGCTGCTGGCTGTGCTTGTGAGGTCACAGCAGCCTTAGTGCCTCATAGGTAAGTGTCCAGCGTCCCCTGCTGGGTCTGCTTGTGAGGTCACAGCAGACTCAGTGCCTCATAGGTTAGTGTGCAGCGCCCCCTGCTGGCTGTGCTTGTGAGGTCACAGCAGCCTCAGTGCCTCCTAGCCAAGTATCAGGCTCATGGCTGCTGGCTGTGCTTCTGAGGTTATAGCAGCCTCAGTGCCTCACAGGCCAGTGTCAGGCTCATGGCTGCTGGCTGTCATTGTGAGGTCACAGCAGCCTGAGTGCCTCCTCTGCCAGTGCCAGGGTCATGGCTGCTGGCTGTGCTTGTGAGGTCACACCAGCCTCAGTGCCTCACAGGCCAGTGTCAGGCTCATGGCTGCTGGCTGTCATTGTGAGGTCACAGCAGCCTCAGTGCCTCCTCTGCCAGTGCCATGCTCATGGCTGCTGGCTGTGCTTGTGACGTCACAGCAGCCTGAGTGCCTCCTAGGCCCGTGGCAGGCTCATGGCTGCTGGCTGTGATTGTGAGGTCACAGCAGCCTGAGTACCTCCTCTGCCAGTGCCAAGCTCATGGCTGCTGGCTGTCATTGTTACGTCACAGCAGCCTGAGTGCCCCCTAGGCCCGTGGCAGGCTCATGGCTGCTGGCTGTGCTTGTGACATCACAGCAGCCTCAGTGCCTCCTCTGCCAGTGCCATGCTCATGGCTGCTGGCTGTGCTTTTGAGGTCACAGCAGCCTCAGTGCCTCCTAGGCCAGTATCAGGCTCATGGCTGCTTGTTGTGCTTGTGAGGTCACAGCAGCCTGAATGCCTCCTAGGCCAGTGTCAGGCTCATGGCTGCTGGCTGTGCTTGTGAGGTCACAGCAGCCTCAGTGCCTCACAGGCCAGTATCAGGCTCATGGCTGCTGGCTGTGATTGTGAGGTCACAGCAACCTCAGTGCCTCCTAGGCCAGTATCAGGCTCATGGCTGCTGGCTGTGCTTCTGAGGTCACAGCAGGCTGAATGCCTCCTAGACCAGTGGCAGGCTCATGGCTGCTGGCTGTGCTTGTGAGGTCACAGCAGCCTCAGTGCCTCATAGGTTAGTGTGCAGCGCCCCCTTCTGGCTGTGCTTGTGAGGTCACAGCAGACTCAGTGCCTCATAGGTTAGTGTGCAGCGCCCCCTGCTGGCTCTGCTTGTGAGGTCACATCAGACTCAGTGCCTCAAAAGTTAGTGTCCAGCCCCCCCTGCTGGCTGTGCTTGTGAGGTCACAGCAGCCTCAGTGAATCCTCTGCCCGTGTCAGGGTCATGGCTGCTGGCTGTGCTTGTGAGGTCACAGCAGCCTCAGTTCCTCCTAGGCCCGTGGCAGGCTCATGGCTGCTGGCTGTGTTTCTGAGGTCACAGAAGCCTGAATGCCTCCTAGGCCAGTGGCAGGCTCATGGCTGCTGGCTGTGCTTCTGAGGTCACAGCAGCCTCAGTGCCTCATCGTTTAGTGTCCAGCGTTCCCTGCTGGCTCTGCTTGTGAGGTCACAGCAGACTCAGTGCCTCAAAACTTAGTCTGCAGCATCCCCTGCTGGCTGTGCTTGTGAGGTCACAGCAGCCTCAGTGCCTCACAGGCCAGTGCCATGCTCATGGCTACTGGCTGTGCTTGTGAGGTCACAGCAGCCTCAGTGCCTCACAGGCCAGTGCCATGCTCATGGCTGCTGGCTGTGCTTCTGAGTTCACAGCAGCCTCAGTGCCTCCTAGGCCAGTATGATGCTCATGGCTGCTGGCTGTGCTTCTGAGGTCACAGCAGCCTCAGGGCCTCCTCTGCCAGTGGCAGTCTCATGGCTGCTGGCTGTGCTTGTGAGGTTACAGAAGCCTGAATGCCTCCTAGCCCTGTGGCAATCTCATGGCTGCTGGCTCTGCTTGTGAGGTCACAGCAGCCTCAGTGCCTCACAGGCCAGTGTCAGGCTCATGGCTGCTGGCTGTGATTGTGAGGTCACAGCAGCCTGAATGCCTCCTCTGCCAGTGCCATGCTCATGGCTGCTGGCTCTGCTTCTGAGGTCACACCAGCCTCAGTGCCTCAAAAGTTAGTCTGCAGCGCCCCCTGCTGGCTGTGCTTGTGAGGTCACAGCAGACTCAGTGCCTCCTCTGCCAGTGCCATGCTCATGGCTGCTGGCTGTGCTTGTGACGTCACAGCAGCCTGAGTGCCTCCTAGGCCCGTGGCAGGCTCATGGCTGCTGGCTGTGCTTTTGAGGTCACAGCAGCCTCAGTGCCTCCTAGGCCAGTGGCAGGCTCATGGCTGCTGGCTGTGCTTCTGAGGTCACAGCAGTCTCAGTGCCTCATAGTTTAGTGTCCAGCGCCACCTGGTGGCTGTGCTTGTGAGGTCACAGCAGCCTCAGTGCCTCTCAGGCCAGGATCAGGCTCATGGCTGCTGGCTGTGTTTGTGAGGTCACAGCAGCCTCAGTGCCTCCTAGGCCAGTGGCAGGCTCATGGCTGCTGGCTGTGATTGTGAGGTCACAGCAGCCTCAGTGCCTCCTCTGCCAGTGGCATGCTCATGGCTGCTGGCTGTGATTGTGAGGTCACAGCAGCCTCAGTTCCTCAAAAGTTGGTGTCCATCGCCCCCTGCTGGCTGTGCTTGTGAGGTCACAGCAGCCTCAGTGCCTCCCAGGCCAATATCAGGCTCATGGCTGCTGGCTGTGCTTGTGACGTCACAGCAGCCTGAATGCCTCCTAGGCCGTGGCAGGCTCATGGCTGCTGGCTGTGCTTGTGAGGTCTCAGCAGCCTCAGTGCCTCATAGGCTAGTGTCCATCGCCCCCTACTGGCTGTGCTTGTGAGCTCACAGCAGCCTCAGTGCCTCACAGGCCAGTATCAGGCTCATGGCTGCTGGCTCTGCTTGTGACGTCACAGCAGCCTCAGTGCCTCCTCTGCCAGTGGCAGTCTCATGGCTGCTGGCTGTGCTTGTGAGGTCACAGCAGCCTCAGTGCCTCCTAGGCCAGTATCAGGCTCATGGCTGCTGGCTGTGCTTCTGAGGTCACAGAAGCCTGAATGCCTCCTAGGCCAGTGGCAGGCTCATGGCTGCTGGCTGTGCTTCTGAGGTCACAGCAGCCTCAGTGCCTCCTAGGCCAGTGGCAGGCTCATGGCTGCTGGCTGTGATTGTGAGGTCACAGCAGCCTCAGTGCTTCATAATTTAGTGTCCAGCGTCCCCTGCTGGCTGTGATTTTGAGGTCACAGCAGACTCAGTTCCTGAAAAGTTGGTGTCCAGTGCCCCCTGCTGGCTCTGCTTGTGAGGTCACAGCAGACTCAGTGTCTCCGTGGATAGTGCCATGCTCATGGCTGCTGGCTGTGCTTGTGAGGTCACAGCAGCCTCAGTGTCTCTCAGGCCACTGGCAGTCTCATGGATACTGGCTGTGCTTGTGAGGTCACAGCAGACTCAATGCCTCATAGGTTAGTGTCCAGCGCCCCCTGCTGGCTGTGCTTGTGAGGTCACAGCAGCCTCAGTGCCTCCTAGGCCAGTGGCAGGCTCATGGCTGCTGGCTGTGCTTCTGAGGTCACAGCAGCCTCAGTGGCTCCTCTGCCACTGCCATGCTCATGGCTGCTGGCTGTGCTTGTGAGGTCACAGCAGCCTCAGTGCATCCTAGGCCAGTGTCAGGCTCATGGCTGCTGGCTGTGCTTGTGAGGTCACAGCAGCCTCAGTGCCTCACAGGCCAGTATCAGGCTCATGGCTGCTGGCTGTGATTGTGAGGTCACAGCAGCCTCAGTGCCTCCTAGGCCAGTATCAGGCTCATGGCTGCTGGCTGTGCTTCTGAGGTGACAGCAGGCTGAATGCCTCCTAGGCCAGTGGCAGGCTCATGGCTGCTGGCTGTGCTTCTGACGTCACAGCAGCCTCAGTGCCTCATAGTTTAGTGTCCAGCGTCCCCTACTGGCTGTGCTTGTGAGGTCACAGCAGCCTCAGTGCCTCCTAGGCCAGTATCAGGCTCATGGCTGCTGGCTGTGCTTGTGAGGTCACAGCAGCCTCAGTGCCTCCTCTGCCAGTGCCATGCTCATGGCTGCTGGCTGTGCTTGTGAGGTCCCAGCAGCCTCAGTGACTCCTAGGCCAGTGGCAGGCTCATGGCTGCTGGCTGTGCTTGTGAGGTCACAGCAGCCTCAGTGCTTCATAGTTTAGTGTCCAGCGACCCCTGCTGGCTGTGCTTGTGAGGTCACAGCAGCCTCAGTGCCTCCCAGGCCAATGTCAGGCTCATGGCTGCTGGCTGTGCTTGTGAGGTCACAGCAGCCTCAGTGCCTCCTCGGCTAGTGTCCATCTCCCCCTACTGGCTGTGCTTGTGAGGTCACAGCAGCCTCAGTGCCTCACAGGCCAGTATCAGGCTCATGGCTGCTGGCTCTGCTTGTGACGTCACAGCAGCCTCAGTGCCTCTCAGGCCAGTGGCAGTCTCATGGCTGCTGGCTGTGATTGTGAGGTCACAGCAGACTCAGTGCCTCCTAGGCCAGTATCAGGCTCATGGCTGCTGGCTGTGCTTCTGAGGTCACAGAAGCCTGAATGCCTCCTAGGCCAGTGGCAGGCTCATGGCTGCTGGGTGTGATTGTGAGGTCACAGCAGACTCAGTGCCTCCTAGGCCAGTGGAAGGCTCATGGCTGCTGGCTGTGATTGTGAGGTCACAGCAGCCTCAGTGCCTCATACTTTAGTGTCCAGCATCCCCTGCTGGCTCTGCTTGTGAGGTCACAGCAGACTCAGTGCCTCAAAACTTAGTCTCCAGCGCCCCCTGCTGGCTGTGATTTTGAGGTCACAGCAGACTCAGTTCCTCAAAAGTTGGTGTCCAGCGCCCCCTGCTGGCTGTGCTTGTGAGGTCACAGCAGACTCAGTGCCTCATAGGCCCGTGCCATGCTCATGGCTGCTGGCTGTGCTTGTGAGGTCACTGCAGCCTCAGTGCCTCCCAGGCCAGTATCAGCCTCATGGCTGCTGGCTGTGCTTGTGAGGTCACAGCAGACTCAGTGCCTCAAAAGTTAGTGTCCAGCGTCCCCTGCTGGCTGTGCCTGTGAGGACACAGCAGCCCCAGTGCCTCCTCTGCCAGTGTCAGGGGCATGGCTGCTGGCTGTGCTTCTGAGGTCACAGCAGCCTCAGTGACTCTGTGGAGAGTGCCATGCTCATGGCTGCTGGCTGTGCTTGTGAGGTCACAGCAGCCTCAGTGCCTCTGAGTCCAGGGGCAGGCTCATGGCTGCTGGCTGTGCTTGTGAGGTCACAGCAGCCTGAATGCCTCCTCGGCCAGTGGCAGGCTCATGGCTGCTGGCTGTGCTTGTGAGGTCACAGCAGCCTCAGTGCCTCATCGTTTAGTGTCCAGCGTCCCCTGCTGGCTGTGCTTGTGAGGTCACAGCAGCCTCAGTGCCTCCTCTGCCAGTTCCAGGGTCATGGCTGCTGGCTGTGCTTGTGAGGTCACACCAGCCTCAGTGCCTCCCAGGCCAGTGTCAGGCTCATGGCTGCTGGCTGTGCTTGTGAGGTCACAGCAGACTCAGTGCCTCCTCTGCCAGTGCCGTGCTCATGGCTGCTGGCTGTGCTTGTGACGTCACAGCAGCCTCAGTGCCTCCTAGGCCCGTGGCAGGCTCATGGCTGCTGGCTATGATTGTGACGTCACAGCAGCCTCAGTGCCTCCTCTGCCAGTGCCATGCTCATGGCTGCTGGCTGTGCTTGTGAGGTCACAGCAGCCTGAATGCCTCCTAGGCCAGTGGCAGGCTCATGGCTGCTGGCTGTGCTTGTGAGGTCACAGCAGCCTTAGTGCCTCATAGGTAAGTGTCCAGCGTCCCCTGCTGGGTCTGCTTGTGAGGTCACAGCAGACTCAGTGCCTCATAGGTTAGTGTGCAGCGCCCCCTGCTGGCTGTGCTTGTGAGGTCACAGCAGCCTCAGTGCCTCCTAGCCAAGTATCAGGCTCATGGCTGCTGGCTGTGCTTCTGAGGTTATAGCAGCCTCAGTGCCTCACAGGCCAGTGTCAGGCTCATGGCTGCTGGCTGTCATTGTGAGGTCACAGCAGCCTGAGTGCCTCCTCTGCCAGTGCCAGGGTCATGGCTGCTGGCTGTGCTTGTGAGGTCACACCAGCCTCAGTGCCTCACAGGCCAGTGTCAGGCTCATGGCTGCTGGCTGTCATTGTGAGGTCACAGCAGCCTCAGTGCCTCCTCTGCCAGTGCCATGCTCATGGCTGCTGGCTGTGCTTGTGACGTCACAGCAGCCTGAGTGCCTCCTAGGCCCGTGGCAGGCTCATGGCTGCTGGCTGTGATTGTGAGGTCACAGCAGCCTCAGTACCTCCTCTGCCAGTGCCAGGCTCATGGCTGCTGGCTGTCATTGTTACGTCACAGCAGCCTGAGTGCCCCCTAGGCCCGTGGCAGGCTCATGGCTGCTGGCTGTGCTTGTGACGTCACAGCAGCCTCAGTGCCTCCTCTGCCAGTGCCATGCTCATGGCTGCTGGCTGTGCTTTTGAGGTCACAGCAGCCTCAGTGCCTCCTAGGCCAGTATCAGGCTCATGGCTGCTGGTTGTGCTTGTGAGGTCACAGCAGCCTGAATGCCTCCTAGGCCAGTGTCAGGCTCATGGCTGCTGGCTGTGCTTGTGAGGTCACAGCAGCCTCAGTGCCTCCTAGGCCAGTATCAGGCTCATGGCTGCTGGCTGTGCTTCTGAGGTCACAGCAGGCTGAATGCCTCCTAGACCAGTGGCAGGCTCATGGCTGCTGGCTGTGCTTGTGAGGTCACAGCAGCCTCAGTGCCTCATAGGTTAGTGTGCAGCGCCCCCTTCTGGCTGTGCTTGTGAGGTCACAGCAGACTCAGTGCCTCATAGGTTAGTGTGCAGCGCCCCCTGCTGGCTCTGCTTGTGAGGTCACATCAGACTCAGTGCCTCAAAAGTTAGTGTCCAGCCCCCCCTGCTGGCTGTGCTTGTGAGGTCACAGCAGCCTCAGTGAATCCTCTGCCCGTGTCAGGGTCATGGCTGCTGGCTGTGCTTGTGAGGTCACAGCAGCCTCAGTTCCTCCTAGGCCCGTGGCAGGCTCATGGCTGCTGGCTGTGTTTCTGAGGTCACAGAAGCCTGAATGCCTCCTAGGCCAGTGGCAGGCTCATGGCTGCTGGCTGTGCTTCTGAGGTCACAGCAGCCTCAGTGCCTCATCGTTTAGTGTCCAGCGACCCCTGCTGGCTCTGCTTGTGAGGTCACAGCAGACTCAGTGCCTCAAAACTTAGTCTGCAGCGTCCCCTGCTGGCTGTGCTTGTGAGGTCACAGCAGCCTCAGTGCCTCACAGGCCAGTGCCATGCTCATGGCTACTGGCTGTGCTTGTGAGGTCACAGCAGCCTCAGTGTCTCACAGGCCAGTGCCATGCTCATGGCTGCTGGCTGTGCTTCTGAGTTCACAGCAGCCTCAGTGCCTCCTAGGCCAGTATGATGCTCATGGCTGCTGGCTGTGCTTCTGAGGTCACAGCAGCCTCAGGGCCTCCTCTGCCAGTGGCAGTCTCATGGCTGCTGGCTGTGCTTGTGAGGTTACAGAAGCCTGAATGCCTCCTAGCCCTGTGGCAGTCTC
This sequence comes from Dromaius novaehollandiae, assembly GCF_036370855.1. Lineage (NCBI taxonomy): Eukaryota > Metazoa > Chordata > Aves > Casuariiformes > Dromaiidae > Dromaius > Dromaius novaehollandiae. The sequence continues at coordinate 2,395,139 of NW_026991341.1, read as the reverse complement.
ATGGCTGCTGGCTCTGCTTGTGAGCTCACAGCAGCCTCAGTGCCTCACAGGCCAGTGTCAGGCTCATGGCTGCTGGCTGTGCTTCTGAGGTCACACCATCCTCAGTGCCTCATAGTTTAGTGTCCAGCGTCCCCTGCTGGCTCTGCTTGTGAGGTCACACCAGACTCAGTGCCTCAAAATTTAGGGTGCAGCGCCCCCTGCTGGCTGTGCTTGTGAGGTCACAGCAGACTCAGTGCCTCTCAGGCCAGTGTCAGGCTCATGGCTGCTGGCTGTGATTGTGAGGTCACAGCAGCCTGAATGCCTCCTCTGCCAGTGCCATGCTCATGGCTGCTGGCTCTGCTTCTGAGGTCACACCAGCCTCAGTGCCTCAAAAGTTAGTCTGCAGCGCCCCCTGCTGGCTGTGCTTGTGAGGTCACAGCAGACTCAGTGCCTCCTCTGCCAGTGCCATGCTCATGGCTGCTGGCTGTGCTTGTGACGTCACAGCAGCCTGAGTGCCTCCTAGGCCCGTGGCAGGCTCATGGCTGCTGGCTGTGCTTTTGAGGTCACAGCAGCCTCAGTGCCTCCTCTGCCAGTGCCATGCTCATGGCTGCTGGCTGTGCTTGTGATGTAACAGCAGCCTCATTGCCTCCCAGGCCCGTGGCAGGCTCATGGCTGCTGGCTGTGCTTCTGAGGTCACAGCAGGCTGAATGCCTCCTAGGCCAGTGGCAGGCTCATGGCTGCTGGCTGTGCTTCTGAGGTCACAGCAGTCTCAGTGCCTCATAGTTTAGTGTCCAGCGCCCCCTGGTGGCTGTGCTTGTGAGGTCACAGCAGCCTCAGTGCCTCTCAGGCCAGGATCAGGCTCATGGCTGCTGGCTGTGTTTGTGAGGTCACAGCAGCCTCAGTGCCTCCTAGGCCAGTGGCAGGCTCATGGCTGCTGGCTGTGATTGTGAGGTCACAGCAGCCTCAGTGCCTCCTCTGCCAGTGGCATGCTCATGGCTGCTGGCTGTGATTGTGAGGTCACAGCAGCCTCAGTTCCTCAAAAGTTGGTGCCCATCGCCCCCTGCTGGCTGTGCTTGTGAGGTCACAGCAGCCTCAGTGCCTCCCAGGCCAATATCAGGCTCATGGCTGCTGGCTGTGCTTGTGACGTCACAGCAGCCTGAATGCCTCCTAGGCCGTGGCAGGCTCATGGCTGCTGGCTGTGCTTGTGAGGTCTCAGCAGCCTCAGTGCCTCATAGGCTAGTGTCCATCGCCCCCTACTGGCTGTGCTTGTGAGCTCACAGCAGCCTCAGTGCCTCACAGGCCAGTATCAGGCTCATGGCTGCTGGCTCTGCTTGTGACGTCACAGCAGCCTCAGTGCCTCCTCTGCCAGTGGCAGTCTCATGGCTGCTGGCTGTGCTTGTGAGGTCACAGCAGCCTCAGTGCCTCCTAGGCCAGTATCAGGCTCATGGCTGCTGGCTGCGCTTCTGAGGTCACAGAAGCCTGAATGCCTCCTAGGCCAGTGGCAGGCTCATGGCTGCTGGCTGTGCTTCTGAGGTCACAGCAGCCTCAGTGCCTCCTAGGCCAGTGGCAGGCTCATGGCTGCTGGCTGTGATTGTGAGGTCACGTCAGCCTCAGTGCTTCATAATTTAGTGTCCAGCGTCCCCTGCTGGCTGTGATTTTGAGGTCACAGCAGACTCAGTTCCTGAAAAGTTGGTGTCCAGTGCCCCCTGCTGGCTCTGCTTGTGAGGTCACAGCAGACTCAGTGTCTCCGTGGATAGTGCCATGCTCATGGCTGCTGGCTGTGCTTGTGAGGTCACAGCAGCCTCAGTGTCTCTCAGGCCACTGGCAGTCTCATGGATACTGGCTGTGCTTGTGAGGTCACAGCAGACTCAGTGCCTCATAGGTTAGTGTCCAGCGCCCCCTGCTGGCTGTGCTTGTGAGGTCACAGCAGCCTCAGTGCCTCCTAGGCCAGTGGCAGGCTCATGGCTGCTGGCTGTGCTTCTGAGGTCACAGCAGCCTCAGTGGCTCCTCTGCCACTGCCATGCTCATGGCTGCTGGCTGTGCTTGTGAGGTCACAGCAGCCTCAGTGCATCCTAGGCCAGTGTCAGGCTCATGGCTGCTGGCTGTGCTTGTGAGGTCACAGCAGCCTCAGTGCCTCACAGGCCAGTATCAGGCTCATGGCTGCTGGCTGTGATTGTGAGGTCACAGCAGCCTCAGTGCCTCCTAGGCCAGTATCAGGCTCATGGCTGCTGGCTGTGCTTCTGAGGTGACAGCAGGCTGAATGCCTCCTAGGCCAGTGGCAGGCTCATGGCTGCTGGCTGTGCTTCTGACGTCACAGCAGCCTCAGTGCCTCATAGTTTAGTGTCCAGCGTCCCCTACTGGCTGTGCTTGTGAGGTCACAGCAGCCTCAGTGCCTCCTAGGCCAGTATCAGGCTCATGGCTGCTGGCTGTGCTTGTGAGGTCACAGCAGCCTCAGTGCCTCCTCTGCCAGTGCCATGCTCATGGCTGCTGGCTGTGCTTGTGAGGTCCCAGCAGCCTCAGTGACTCCTAGGCCAGTGGCAGGCTCATGGCTGCTGGCTGTGCTTGTGAGGTCACAGCAGCCTCAGTGCTTCATAGTTTAGTGTCCAGCGAACCCTGCTGGCTGTGCTTGTGAGGTCACAGCAGCCTCAGTGCCTCCCAGGCCAATATCAGGCTCATGGCTGCTGGCTGTGCTTGTGACGTCACAGCAGCCTGAATGCCTCCTAGGCCGTGGCAGGCTCATGGCTGCTGGCTGTGCTTGTGAGGTCTCAGCAGCCTCAGTGCCTCATAGGCTAGTGTCCATCGCCCCCTACTGGCTGTGCTTGTGAGCTCACAGCAGCCTCAGTGCCTCACAGGCCAGTATCAGGCTCATGGCTGCTGGCTCTGCTTGTGACGTCACAGCAGCCTCAGTGCCTCCTCTGCCAGTGGCAGTCTCATGGCTGCTGGCTGTGCTTGTGAGGTCACAGCAGCCTCAGTGCCTCCTAGGCCAGTATCAGGCTCATGGCTGCTGGCTGTGCTTCTGAGGTCACAGAAGCCTGAATGCCTCCTAGGCCAGTGGCAGGCTCATGGCTGCTGGCTGTGCTTCTGAGGTCACAGCAGCCTCAGTGCCTCCTAGGCCAGTGGCAGGCTCATGGCTGCTGGCTGTGATTGTGAGGTCACGTCAGCCTCAGTGCTTCATAATTTAGTGTCCAGCGTCCCCTGCTGGCTGTGATTTTGAGGTCACAGCAGACTCAGTTCCTGAAAAGTTGGTGTCCAGTGCCCCCTGCTGGCTCTGCTTGTGAGGTCACAGCAGACTCAGTGTCTCCGTGGATAGTGCCATGCTCATGGCTGCTGGCTGTGCTTGTAAGGTCACAGCAGCCTCAGTGTCTCTCAGGCCACTGGCAGTCTCATGGATACTGGCTGTGCTTGTGAGGTCACAGCAGACTCAGTGCCTCATAGGTTAGTGTCCAGCGCCCCCTGCTGGCTGTGCTTGTGAGGTCACAGCAGCCTCAGTGCCTCCTAGGCCAGTGGCAGGCTCATGGCTGCTGGCTGTGCTTCTGAGGTCACAGCAGCCTCAGTGGCTCCTCTGCCACTGCCATGCTCATGGCTGCTGGCTGTGCTTGTGAGGTCACAGCAGCCTCAGTGCATCCTAGGCCAGTGTCAGGCTCATGGCTGCTGGCTGTGCTTGTGAGGTCACAGCAGCCTCAGTGCCTCACAGGCCAGTATCAGGCTCATGGCTGCTGGCTGTGATTGTGAGGTCACAGCAGCCTCAGTGCCTCCTAGGCCAGTATCAGGCTCATGGCTGCTGGCTGTGCTTCTGAGGTGACAGCAGGCTGAATGCCTCCTAGGCCAGTGGCAGGCTCATGGCTGCTGGCTGTGCTTGTGAGGTCCCAGCAGCCTCAGTGACTCCTAGGCCAGTGGCAGGCTCATGGCTGCTGGCTGTGCTTGTGAGGTCACAGCAGCCTCAGTGCTTCATAGTTTAGTGTCCAGCGACCCCTGCTGGCTGTGCTTGTGAGGTCACAGCAGCCTCAGTGCCTCCCAGGCCAATATCAGGCTCATGGCTGCTGGCTGTGCTTGTGACGTCAGAGCAGCCTGAATGCCTCCTAGGCCGTGGCAGGCTCATGGCTGCTGGCTGTGCTTGTGAGGTCTCAGCAGCCTCAGTGCCTCCTAGGCCAGTGGCAGGCTCATGGCTGCTGGCTGTGATTGTGAGGTCACAGAAGCCTGAATGCCTCCTAGGCCAGTGGCAGGCTCATGGCTGCTGGCTGTGCTCCTGAGGTCACAGCAGCCTCAGTGCCTCCTCTGCCAGTGGCAGTCTCATGGCTGCTGGCTGTGCTTGTGAGGTCACAGCAGCCTCAGTGCCTCCTAGGCCAGTATCAGGCTCATGGCTGCTGGCTGTGCTTCTGAGGTCACAGAAGCCTGAATGCCTCCTAGGCCAGTGGCAGGCTCATGGCTGCTGGCTGTGCTTCTGAGGTCACAGCAGCCTCAGTGCCTCCTAGGCCAGTGGCAGGCTCATGGCTGCTGGCTGTGATTGTGAGGTCACGTCAGCCTCAGTGCTTCATAATTTAGTGTCCAGCGTCCCCTGCTGGCTGTGATTTTGAGGTCACAGCAGACTCAGTTCCTGAAAAGTTGGTGTCCAGTGCCCCCTGCTGGCTCTGCTTGTGAGGTCACAGCAGACTCAGTGTCTCCGTGGATAGTGCCATGCTCATGGCTGCTGGCTGTGCTTGTGAGGTCACAGCAGCCTCAGTGTCTCTCAGGCCACTGGCAGTCTCATGGATACTGGCTGTGCTTGTGAGGTCACAGCAGACTCAGTGCCTCATAGGTTAGTGTCCAGCGCCCCCTGCTGGCTGTGCTTGTGAGGTCACAGCAGCCTCAGTGCCTCCTAGGCCAGTGGCAGGCTCATGGCTGCTGGCTGTGCTTCTGAGGTCACAGCAGCCTCAGTGGCTCCTCTGCCACTGCCATGCTCATGGCTGCTGTCTGTGCTTGTGAGGTCACAGCAGCCTCAGTGCATCCTAGGCCAGTGTCAGGCTCATGGCTGCTGGCTGTGCTTGTGAGGTCACAGCAGCCTCAGTGCCTCACAGGCCAGTATCAGGCTCATGGCTGCTGGCTGTGATTGTGAGGTCACAGCAGCCTCAGTGCCTCCTAGGCCAGTATCAGGCTCATGGCTGCTGGCTGTGCTTCTGAGGTGACAGCAGGCTGAATGCCTCCTAGGCCAGTGGCAGGCTCATGGCTGCTGGCTGTGCTTCTGAGGTCACAGCAGCCTCAGTGCCTCATAGTTTAGTGTCCAGCGTCCCCTACTGGCTGTGCTTGTGAGGTCACAGCAGCCTCAGTGCCTCCTAGGCCAGTATCAGGCTCATGGCTGCTGGCTGTGCTTGTGAGGTCACAGCAGCCTCAGTGCCTCCTCTGCCAGTGCCATGCTCATGGCTGCTGGCTGTGCTTGTGAGGTCCCAGCAGCCTCAGTGACTCCTAGGCCAGTGGCAGGCTCATGGCTGCTGGCTGTGCTTGTGAGGTCACAGCAGCCTCAGTGCTTCATAGTTTAGTGTCCAGCGACCCCTGCTGGCTGTGCTTGTGAGGTCACAGCAGACTCAGTGCCTCAAAAGTTCGTGTCCAGCGCCCCCTGCTGGCCCTGCTTGTGAGGTCACAGCAGACTCGGTGTCTCCGTGGATAGTGCCATGCTCATGGCTGCTGGCTGTGCTTGTGAGGTCACAGCAGCCTCAGTGCCTCCTAGGCCAGTGGCAGGCTCATGGCTGCTGGCTGTGCTTGTGAGGTCACAGCAGCCTCAGTGCCTCCTGGTTTAGTGTCCAGCGTCCCCTGCTGGCTGTGCCTGTGAGGTCACAGCAGCCCCAGTTCCTCCTCTGCCAGTGTCAGGGGCACGGCTGCTGGCTGTGCTTGTGAGGTCACAGCAGCCTCAGTGACTCTGTGGACACTGCCATGCTAATGCCTGCTGGCTGTGCTTGTGAGGTCACAGCAGCCTCAGTGCCGCTGAGTCCAGGGGCAGGCAAATGGCTGCTGGCTGTGCTTGTGACGTCACAGCAGCCTCAGTGCCTCCTCTGCCAGTGCCAGGGTCATGGCTGCTGGCTGTGCTTGTGACGTCACAGCAGCCTCAGTGCCTCATCGTATAGTGTCCAGCGTCCCCTGCTGACTCTGCTTCTGAGGTCACAGCAGGCTCAGTGCCTCCTCTGCCAGTGCCATGCTCATGGCTGCTGGCTGTGCTTCTGAGGTCACAGCAGCCTGAGTGCCTCCTAGGCCCGTGGCAGGCTCATGGCTGCTGGCTGTGATTGTGAGGTCACATCAGCCTCAGTGCTTCATAGTTTAGTGTCCAGCGTCCCCTGCTGGCTCTGCTTGTGAGGTCACAGCAGACTCAGTGCCTCAAAAGTTAGTGTGCAGCGCCCCCTACTGGCTGTGCTTGTGAGGTCACAGCAGACTCAGTGCCTCTTCTGCCAGTGCCATGCTCATGGCTGCTGGCTGTGCTTGTGACGTCACAGCAGCCTGAGTGCCTCCTAGGCCCGTGGCAGGCTCATGGCTGCTGGCTCTGCTTGTTTGGTCACAGCTGCCTCAGTGCTTCTGAGGCCAGTGGCAGGCTCATGGCTGCTGGCTGTGCTTGTGAGGTCACAGCAGCCTCAGTGCCTCCTAGGCCCGTGGCAGGCTCATGGCTGCTGGCTGTGCTTCTGAGGTCACAGCAGCCTGAATGCCTCCTAGGCCAGTGCAGGCTCATGGCTGCTGGCTGTCCTTGTGAGGTCACAGCAGCCTCCGTGCCTCATAGGTAAGTGTCCAGCGTCCCCTGGTGGCTCTGCTTGTGAGGTCACAGCAGCCTCAGTGCCTCCCAGGCCAAAATCAGGCTCCTGGCTGCTGGCTGTGTTTGTGACGTCACAGCAGCCTGAGTGCCTCCTCTGCCACTGCCATGCTCATGGCTGCTGGCTGTGCTTGTGACGTCACAGCAGCCTGAGTGCCTCTTCTGCCAGTGCCATGCTCATGGCTGCTGCCTGTGCTTGTAACGTCACTGCAGACTCAGTGCCGCAGAGTTTAGTGTCCAGCGTCCCCTGCTGGCTCTTATTGTGAGGTCAGAGCAGACTCAGTGCCTCAAAAGTTAGTGTACAGCGTCCCCTGCTGCCTGTGATTGTGAGGTCACAGCAGACTCAGTGCCCCATAGGTTAGTGTGCAGCGCCCCCTGCTGGCTGTGATTGTGAGGTCACAGCAGACTCAGTGCCTCTCAGGCCTGTATCAGGCTCATGGCTGCTGGCTGTGCTTGTGAGGTCACAGCAGCCTCAGTGCCTCCTCTGCCAGTGGCAGTCTCATGGCTGCTGGCTGTGCTTGTGAGGTCACAGCAGCCTCACTGCCTCACAGGCCAGTATCAGGCTCATGGCTGCTGGCTGTGCTTCTGAGGTCACAGCAGCCTGAATGCCTCCTAGGCCAGTGCCATGCTCATGGCTGCTGGCTGTGCTTGTGAGGTCATATCAGCCTCAGTGCCTCATAGGTTAGTGTCCAGCGCCCCCTGCTGGCTGTGCTTGTGAGGTCACAGCAGCCTCAGTGCCTCTCAGGCCAGTATCAGGCTCATGGCTGCTGGCTCTGCTTGTGACGTCACAGCAGCCTCAGTGCCTCCTCTGCCAGTGCCATGCTCATGGCTGCTGGCTGTGCTTGTGAGGTCACAGCAGCCTCAGTGCCTCCTAGGCCAGTATCAGGCTCATGGCTGCTGGCTGTGCTTCTGAGGTCACAGCAGCCTCAGGGCCTCCTAGGCCAGTGCCATGCTCATGGCTGCTGGCTGTGCTTGAGAGGTCACATCAGCCTCAGTGCCCCATAGTTTATTGTCCAGCGTCCGCTGCTGGCTTTGATTGTGAGGTCACAGCAGCCTCAGTGCTTCATAGTTTAGTGTCCAGCGTCCCCTGCTGGCTGTGCTTGTGAGGTCGCAGCAGACTCAGTGTCTCCGTGAATAGTGCCATGCTCATGGCTGCTGGCTGTGCTTGTGAGGTCACAGCAGCCTCAGTGACTCTCAGGCCAGTGGCAGTCTCATGGATGCTGGCTGTGCTTGTGAGGTCACAGCAGCCTCAGTTCCTCCTAGGCCAGAGGCAGGCTCATGGCTGCTGGCTGTGCCTCTGAGGTCACAGAGGCCTGAATGCGTCCTAGGCCAGTGGCAGGCTCATGGCTGCTGGCTGTGCTTGTGAGGTCACAGCAGCCTCAGTGACTCTGTGGATAGTGCCATTCTCATGGCTGCTGGCTGTGCTTCTGAGGTCACAGCAGCCTCAGTGCGTCATAGTTTAGTGTCCAGCGCCCCTTGCTGGCTGTGCTTGTGAGGTCACAGCAGACTCAGTGCCTCAAAAGTTAGTGTTCAGCGCCCCCTACTGGCTGTGCTTGTGAGGTCACAGCAGCCTCAGTGCCTCCTCTGCCAGTGCCATGCTCATGGCTGCTGGCTGTGCTTCTGAGGTCACAGCAGCCTGAGTGCCTCCTAGGCCCGTGGCAGGCTCATGGCTGCTGGCTGTGATTGTGAGGTCACATCAGCCTCAGTGCTTCATAGTTTAGTCTCCAGCGTCCCCTGCTGGCTGTGCTTGTGAGGTCACAGCAGACTCAGTGCCTCAAAAGTTAGTGTGCAGCGCCCCCTACTGGCTGTGCTTGTGAGGTCACAGCAGACTCAGTGCCTCTTCTGCCAGTGCCATGCGCATGGCTGCTGGCTGTGCTTGTGACGTCACAGCAGCCTGAGTGCCTCCTAGGCCCGTGGCAGGCTCATGGCTGCTGGCTCTGCTTGTTTGGTCACAGCAGCCTCAGTGCTTCTGAGGCCAGTGGCAGGCTCATGGCTGCTGGCTGTGCTTGTGAGGTCACAGCAGCCTCAGTGCCTCCTAGGCCCGTGGCAGGCTCATGGCTGCTGGCTGTGCTTCTGAGGTCACAGCAGCCTGAATGCCTCCTAGGCCAGTGCAGGCTCATGGCTGCTGGCTGTCCTTGTGAGGTCACAGCAGCCTCCGTGCCTCATAGGTAAGTGTCCAGCATCCCCTGCTGGCTCTGCTTGTGAGGTCACAGCAGACTCAGTGCCTCTCAGGCCAGTGGCAGTCTCATGGCTGCTGGCTGTGCTTGTGAGGTCACAGCAGACTCAGTGCCTCATAGGTTAGTGTCCAGCGCCCCCTGCTGGCTGTGCTTGTGGGGTCACAGCAGCCTCAGTGCCTCCCAGGCCAATATCAGGTTCCTGGCTGCTAGCTGTGCTTGTGAGGTCACAGCAGCCTGAATGCCTCCTAGGCCAGTGGCAGGCTCATGGCTGCTGGCTGTGATTGTGAGGTCACAGCAGCCTCAGTGCCTCATACTTTAGTGTCCAGCATCCCCTGCTGGCTCTGCTTGTGAGGTCACAGCAGACTCAGTGCCTCAAAACTTAGTCTCCAGCGCCCCCTGCTGGCTGTGCTTGTGACGTCACAGCATCCTCAGTGCCTCACAGGTCAGTATCAGGCTCATGGCTGCTGGCAGTGCTTGTGAGGTCACAGCAGCCTCAGTGCCTCCTAGGCCAGTGGCAGGCTCATGGCTGCTGGCTGTGCTTGTGAGGTCACAGCAGGCTCAGTGCCTCTCAGGCCAATATCAGGCTCCTGACTGCTGGCTGTGCTTGTGACATCACAGCAGCCACAGTGCCTCCTAGGGCCATGGCAGTCTCATGCCTGCTGGCTGTGCTTGTGAGGTCACAGCAGACTCAGTGCCTCAAAATTTAGTGTCCAGCGCCCCCTGCTGGCTGTGCTTGTGATGTCACAGCAGACTCAGTGCCTCTCAGGCCAGTATCATGCTCATGGCTGCTGGATGTGCTTGTGAGGTCACAGCAGCCTGAATGCCTCCTGGACCAGTGTCAGGGTCATGGCTGCTAGCTTTGCTTCTGAGGTCACAGAAGCCTGAATGCCTCCTAGGCCAGTGGCAGGCTCATGGCTGCTGGCTGTGCTTGTGAGGTCACAGCAGCCTCAGTGCCTCCTCTGCCAGTGCCATGCTCATGGCTGCTGGCTGTGCTTGTGACGTCACAGCAGCCTGAGTGCCTCCTAGGGCCGTGGCAGTCTCATGGCTGCTGCCTGTGCTTGTGAGGTCACAGAAGCCTCAGTGCCTCCTAGGCCAGTGGCAGTCCCATGGCTGCTGGCTGTGCTTGCGAGGTCACAGCAGCCTCAGTGCCTCTCAGGCCAGTATCATGCTCATGGCTGCTGGATGTGCTTGTGAGGTCACAGCAGCCTGAATGCCTCCTGGACCAGTGTCAGGGTCATGGCTGCTAGCTTTGCTTCTGAGGTCACAGAAGCCTGAACGCCTCCTAGGCCAGTGGCAGGCTCATGGCTGCTGGCTGTGATTGTGAGGTCACAGCAGCCTCAGTGCCTCCTAGGCCAGTGCCATGCCCATGGCTGCTGGCTGTGCTTGTGACGTCACAGCAGCCTGAGTGCCTCTGAGACCAGTGGCAGTCTCATGGCTGCTGGCTGTGCTTGTGAGGTCACAGCAGCCTCAGTGCCTCCTAGGCCAATATCAGACTCATGGCTGCTGGCTGTGCTTGTGAGATCACAGCAGCCTGAGTGCCTCCTAGGCCAGTATCAGGCTAATGGCTGCTGGCTATGCTTGTGAGGTCACAGCAGCTTGAATGCCTCCTCTGCCAGTGGCATGCTCATGGCTGCTGGCTGTGCTTGTGAGGTCACAGCAGCCTCAGTGCCTCATAGTTTAGTGTCCTGCGTCCCCTGCTGGCTGTGCTTGTGAGGTCACAGCAGCCTCAGTGCCTCATAGGTTAGTGTCCATCGCCCCCTGCTGGCTGTGATTGTGACGTCACAGCAGCCTCAGTGCCTCCCAGGCCAATATCAGGCTCCTGGCTGCTGGCTGTGCTTGTGACGTCACAGCAGCCTGAATGCCTCCTAGGCCGTGGCAGGCTCATGGCTGCTGGCTGTGCTTGTGAGGTCACAGCAGCCTCAGTTACTTCTAGGCTAGTGTCCATCGCCCCCTACTGGCTGTGCTTGTGAGCTCACAGCAGCCTCAGTGCCTCACAGGCCAGTATCAGGCTCATGGCTGCTGGCTCTGCTTGTGACGTCACAGCAGCCTCAGTGCCTCCTCTGCCAGTGGCAGTCTCATGGCTGCTGGCTGTGCTTGTGAGGTCACAGCAGCCTCAGTGCCTCCTAGGGCAGTATCAGGCTCATGGCTGCTGGCTGTGCTTCTGAGGTCACAGAAGCCTGAATGCCTCCTAGGCCAGTGGCAGGCTCATGGCTGCTGGCTGTGATTGTGAGGTCACAGCAGACTCAGTGCCTCCTAGGCCAGTGGCAGGCTCATGGCTGCTGGCTGTGATTGTGAGGTCACGTCAGCCTCAGTGCTTCATAATTTAGTGTCCAGCGTCCCCTGCTGGCTCTGCTTGTGAGGTCACAGCAGACTCAGTGTCTCCGTGGATAGTGCCATGCTCATGGCTGCTGGCTGTGCTTGTGAGGTCACAGCAGCTTCAGTGTCTCTCAGGCCAGTGGCAGTCTCATGGATGCTGGCTGTGCTTGTGAGGTCACAGCAGACTCAGTGCCTCATAGGTTAGTGTCCAGCGCCCCCTGCTGGCTGTGCTTGTGACGTCACAGCAGCCTCAGTAACTCCCAGGCCAATATCAGGTTCCTGGCTGCTAGCTGTGCTTGTGAGGTCACAGCAGCCTGAATGCCTCCGAGGCCAGTGGCAGTCTCATGGCTGCTGGCTGTGCTTGTGAGGTCACAGCAGCCTCAGTGCCTCCCAGGCCAATATCAGGTTCCTGGCTGCTGGCTGTGCTTGTGAGATCACAGGAGCCTGAGTGCCTCCTAGGCCAGTATCAGGCTAATGGCTGCTGGCTATGCTTGTGAGGTCACAGAAGCCTGAATGCCTCCTAGGCCAGTGGCAGGCTCATGGCTGCTGGCTGTGATTGTGAGGTCACAGCAGCCTCAGTGCCTCATAGTTTAGTGTCCAGCGTCCCCTGATGGCTGTGCTTGTGAGGTCACAGCAGCCTCAGTGCCTCATAGGTTAGTGTCCATCGCCCCCTGCTGGCTGTGCTTGTGAGCTCACAGCAGCCTCAGTGCCTCCCAGGCCAATATCAGGCTCCTGGCTGCTGGCTGTGCTTGTGACGTCACAGCAGCCTGAATGCCTCCTAGGCTGTGGCAGGCTCATGGCTGCTGGCTGTGCTTGTGAGGTCACAGCAGCCTCAGTGCCTTCTAGGCTAGTGTCCATCGCCCCCTACTGGCTGTGCTTGTGAGCTCACAGCAGCCTCAGTGCCTCACAGGCCAGTATCAGGCTCATGGCTGCTGGCTCTGCTTGTGACGTCACAGCAGCCTCAGTGCCTCCTCTGCCAGTGGCAGTCTCATGGCTGCTGGCTGTGCTTGTGAGGTCACAGCAGCCTCAGTGCCTCCTAGGCCAGTATCAGGCTCATGGCTGCTGGCTGTGCTTCTGAGGTCACAGAAGCCTGAATGCCTCCTAGGCCAGTGGCAGGCTCATGGCTGCTGGCTGTGATTGTGAGGTCACAGCAGACTCAGTGCCTCCTAGGCCAGTGGCAGGCTCATGGCTGCTGGCTGTGATTGTGAGGTCACGTCAGCCTCAGTGTTTCATAATTTAGTGTCCAGCGTCCCCTGCTGGCTCTGCTTGTGAGGTCACAGCAGACTCAGTGTCTCCGTGGATAGTGCCATGCTCATGGCTGCTGGCTGTGCTTGTGAGGTTAAAGCAGCCTCAGTGTCTCTCAGGCCAGTGGCAGTCTCATGGATGCTGGCTGTGCTTGTGAGGTCACAGCAGACTCAGTGCCTCATAGGTTAGTGTCCAGCGCGCCCTGGTGGCTGTGCTTGTGAGGTCACAGCAGCCTCAGTGCCTCCCAGGCCAATATCAGGTTCCTGGCTGCTAGCTGTGCTTGTGAGGTCACAGCAGCCTGAATGCCTCCTAGGCCCGTGCCATGCTCATGGCTGCTGGCTGTGCTTCTGAGGTCACAGCAGCCTGAATGCCTCCGAGGCCAGTGGCAGGCTCATGGCTGCTGGCTGTGCTTGTGAGGTCACAGCAGCCTGAGTGCCTCCTAGGCCCGTGCCATGCTCATGGCTGCTGGCTGTGCTTCTGAGGTCACAGCAGCCTGAATGCCTCCGAGGCCAGTGGCAGGCTCATGGCTGCTGGCTGTGCTTCTGAGGTCACAGCAGCCTGAATGCCTCCGAGGCCAGTATCAGGCTCATGGCTGCTGGCTGCGATTGTGAGGTCACAGCAGCCTCTAGTGCCTCCTCTGCCAGTGGCATGCTCATGGCTGCTGGCTGTGCTTGTGACGTCACAGCAGCCTGAGTGCCTCCTAGGGCCGTGGCAGTCTCATGGCTGCTGGCTGTGCTTGTGAGGTCACAGAAGCCTCAGTGCCTCCTCTGCCAGTGGCAGTCCCATGGCTGCTGGCTGTGCTTGTGAGGTCACAGCAGACTCAGTGCCTCAAAACTTAGTGTCCAGCGCCCCCTGCTGGCTGTGCTTGTGAGCTCACAGCAGCCTCAGTGCCTCTCAGGCCAGTATCATCCTCATGGCTGCTGGATGTGCTTTTGAGGTCACAGCAGCCTGAGTGCCTCCTGGACCAGTGTCAGGGTCATGGCTGCTAGCTTTGCTTCTGAGGTCACAGAAGCCTGAACGCCTCCTAGGCCAGTGTCAGGCTCATGGCTGCTGGCTGTGCTTGTGACGTCACAGCAGCCTGAGTGCCTCTGAGACCAGTGGCAGTCTCATGGCTGCTGGCTGTGCTTGTGAGGTCACAGCAGCCTCAGTGCCTCCTAGGCCAATATCAGACTCATGGCTGCTGGCTGTGCTTGTGAGATCACAGCAGCCTCAGTGCCTCCTAGGCCAGTATCAGGCTAATGGCTGCTGGCTATGCTTGTGAGGTCACAGAAGCCTGAATGCCTCCTCTGCCAGTGGCATGCTCATGGCTGCTGGCTGTGATTGTTAGGTCACAGCAGCCTCAGTGCCTCATAGTTTAGTGTCCATCGCCCCCTGCTGGCTGTGCTTGTGAGGTCACAGCAGCCTCAGTGCCTCCCAGGCCAATATCAGGCTCCTGGCTGCTGGCTGTGCTTGTGACGTCACAGCAGCCTGAATGCCTCCTAGGCCGTGGCAGGCTCATGGCTGCTGGCTGTGATTGTGAGGTCACAGCAGACTCAGTGCCTCCTAGGCTAGTGTCCATCGCCCCCTACTGGCTGTGCTTGTGAGCTCACAGCAGCCTCAGTGCCTCACAGGCCAGTATCAGGCTCATGGCTGCTGGCTCTGCTTGTGACGTCACAGCAGCCTCAGTGCCTCCTCTGCCAGTGGCAGTCTCATGGCTGCTGGCTGTGCTTGTGAGGTCACAGCAGCCTCAGTGCCTCCTAGGCCAGTATCAGGCTCATGGCTGCTGGCTGTGCTTGTGACGTCACAGAAGCCTCAGTGCCTCCTAGGCCAGTATCAGGCTCATGGCTGCTGGCTGTGCTTCTGAGGTCACAGAAGCCTGAATGCCTCCTAGGCCAGTGGCAGGCTCATGGCTGCTGGCTGTGCTTCTGAGGTCACAGCAGACTCAGTGCCTCCTAGGCCAGTGGCAGGCTCATGGCTGCTGGCTGTGATTGTGAGGTCACGTCAGCCTCAGTGCTTCATAATTTAGTGTCCAGCGTCCCCTGCTGGCTGTGATTTTGAGGTCACAGCAGACTCAGTTCCTGAAAAGTTGGTGTCCAGCGCCCCCTGCTGGCTCTGCTTGTGAGGTCACAGCAGACTCAGTGTCTCCGTGGATAGTGCCATGCTCATGGATGCTGGCTGTGCTTGTGAGGTCACAGCAGACTCAGTGCCTCATAGGTTAGTGTCCAGCGCCCCCTGCTGGCTGTGCTTGTGAGGTCACAGCAGCCTGAATGCCTCCTAGGCCCGTGCCATGCTCATGGCTGCTGGCTGTGCTTGTGAGGTCACAGCAGCCTGAATGCCTCCGAGGCCAGTGGCAGGCTCATGGCTGCTGGCTGTGATTGTGAGGTCACAGCAGCCTGAATGCCTCCTAGGCCCGTGCCATGCTCATGGCTGCTGGCTGTGCTTCTGAGGTCACAGCAGCCTGAATGCCTCCGAGGCCAGTATCAGTCTCATGGCTGCTGGCTGTGCTTGTGAGGTCACAGCAGCCTCAGTGCCTCCTAGGCCAATATCAGACTCATGGCTGCTGGCTGTGCTTGTGAGATCACAGCAGCCTGAGTGCCTCCTATGCCAGTATCAGGCTAATGGCTGCTGGCTATGCTTGTGAGGTCACAGAAGCCTGAATGCCTCCTCTGCCAGTGGCATGCTCATGGCTGCTGGCTGTGCTTGTGAGGTCACAGCAGCCTGAGTGCCTCGTAGTTTAGTGTCCAGCGTCCCCTGATGGCTGTGCTTGTGAGGTCACAGCAGCCTCAGTGCCTCATAGGTTAGTGTGCAGCGCCCCCTGCTGGCTGTGCTTGTGAGCTCACAGCAGCCTCAGTGCCTCCCAGGCCAATATCAGGTTCCTGGCTGCTTGCTGTACTTGTGAGGTCACAGCAGCCTGAATGCCTCCTAGGCCCGTGCCATGCTCATGGCTGCTGGCTGTGCTTCTGAGGTCACAGCAGCCTCAGTGTCTCTCAGGCCAGTGGCAGTCTCATGGCTGCTGGCTGTGCTTGTGAGGTCACAGCAGCCTCAGTGCC
Organism: Dromaius novaehollandiae; assembly: GCF_036370855.1. Classification (NCBI taxonomy): domain Eukaryota; kingdom Metazoa; phylum Chordata; class Aves; order Casuariiformes; family Dromaiidae; genus Dromaius; species Dromaius novaehollandiae. The sequence goes on along the minus strand of NW_026991341.1, from coordinate 2,379,627 downwards.
TCCTAGGCCAATATCAGACTCATGGCTGCTGGCTGTGCTTGTGAGATCACAGCAGCCTGAGTGCCTCCTAGGCCAGTATCAGGCTAATGGTTGCTGGCTATGCTTGTGAGGTCACAGAAGCCTGAATGCCTCCTCTGCCAGTGGCATGCTCATGGCTGCTGGCTGTGATTGTGAGGTCACAGCAGCCTCAGTGCCTCATAGTTTAGTGTGCAGCGTCCCCTGATGGCTGTGCTTGTGACGTCACAGCAGCCTCAGTGCCTCATAGTTTAGTGTCCATCGCCCCCTGCTGGCTGTGCTTGTGACGTCACAGCAGCCTCAGTGCCTCCCAGGCCAATATCAGGCTCATGGCTGCTGGCTGTGCTTGTGACGTCACAGCAGCCTGAGTGCCTCCTAGGGCCGTGGCAGTCTCATCGCTGCTGGCTGTGCTTGTGAGGTCACAGAAGCCTCAGTGCCTCCTCTGCCAGTGGCAGTCCCATGGCTGCTGGCTGTGCTTGTGAGGTCACAGCAGACTCAGTGCCTCAAAACTTAGTGTCCAGCGCCCCCTGCTGGCTGTGCTTGTGAGCTCACAGCAGCCTCAGTGCCTCTCAGGCCAGTATCATCCTCATGGCTGCTGGATGTGCTTTTGAGGTCACAGCAGCCTGAGTGCCTCCTGGACCAGTGTCAGGGTCATGGCTGCTAGCTTTGCTTCTGAGGTCACAGAAGCCTGAACGCCTCCTAGGCCAGTGTCAGGCTCATGGCTGCTGGCTGTGCTTGTGACGTCACAGCAGCCTGAGTGCCTCTGAGACCAGTGGCAGTCTCATGGCTGCTGGCTGTGCTTGTGAGGTCACAGCAGCCTCAGTGCCTCCTAGGCCAATATCAGACTCATGGCTGCTGGCTGTGCTTGTGAGATCACAGCAGCCTCAGTGCCTCCTAGGCCAGTATCAGGCTAATGGCTGCTGGCTATGCTTGTGAGGTCACAGAAGCCTGAATGCCTCCTCTGCCAGTGGCATGCTCATGGCTGCTGGCTGTGATTGTGAGGTCACAGCAGCCTCAGTGCCTCATAGTTTAGTGTCCATCGCCCCCTGCTGGCTGTGCTTGTGAGGTCACAGCAGCCTCAGTGCCTCCCAGGCCAATATCAGGCTCCTGGCTGCTGGCTGTGCTTGTGACGTCACAGCAGCCTGAATGCCTCCTAGGCCGTGGCAGGCTCATGGCTGCTGGCTGTGATTGTGAGGTCACAGCAGACTCAGTGCCTCCTAGGCTAGTGTCCATCGCCCCCTACTGGCTGTGCTTATGAACTCACAGCAGCCTCAGTGCCTCACAGGCCAGTATCAGGCTCATGGCTGCTGGCTCTGCTTGTGACGTCACAGCAGCCTCAGTGCCTCCTCTGCCAGTGGCAGTCTCATGGCTGCTGGCTGTGCTTGTGAGGTCACAGCAGCCTCAGTGCCTCCTAGGCCAGTATCAGGCTCATGGCTGCTGGCTGTGCTTGTGACGTCACAGAAGCCTCAGTGCCTCCTAGGCCAGTATCAGGCTCATGGCTGCTGGCTGTGCTTCTGAGGTCACAGAAGCCTGAATGCCTCCTAGGCCAGTGGCAGGCTCATGGCTGCTGGCTGTGCTTCTGAGGTCACAGCAGACTCAGTGCCTCCTAGGCCAGTGGCAGGCTCATGGCTGCTGGCTGTGATTGTGAGGTCACGTCAGCCTCAGTGCTTCATAATTTAGTGTCCAGCGTCCCCTGCTGGCTGTGATTTTGAGGTCACAGCAGACTCAGTTCCTGAAAAGTTGGTGTCCAGCGCCCCCTGCTGGCTCTGCTTGTGAGGTCACAGCAGACTCAGTGTCTCCGTGGATAGTGCCATGCTCATGGCTGCTGGCTGTGCTTGTGAGGTCACAGAAGCCTCAGTGTCTCTCAGGCCAGTGGCAGTCTCATGGATGCTGGCTGTGCTTGTGAGGTCACAGCAGACTCAGTGCCTCATAGGTTAGTGTCCAGCGCCCCCTGCTGGCTGTGCTTGTGAGGTCACAGCAGCCTCAGTGCCTCCCAGGCCAATATCAGGTTCCTGGCTGCTAGCTGTGCTTGTGAGGTCACAGCAGCCTGAATGCCTCCTAGGCCCGTGCCATGCTCATGGCTGCTGGCTGTGCTTGTGAGGTCACAGCAGCCTGAATGCCTCCGAGGCCAGTGGCAGGCTCATGGCTGCTGGCTGTGATTGTGAGGTCACAGCAGCCTGAATGCCTCCTAGGCCCGTGCCATGCTCATGGCTGCTGGCTGTGCTTCTGAGGTCACAGCAGCCTGAATGCCTCCGAGGCCAGTATCAGTCTCATGGCTGCTGGCTGTGCTTGTGAGGTCACAGCAGCCTCAGTGCCTCCTAGGCCAATATCAGACTCATGGCTGCTGGCTGTGCTTGTGAGATCACAGCAGCCTGAGTGCCTCCTAGGCCAGTATCAGGCTAATGGCTGCTGGCTATGCTTGTGAGGTCACAGAAGCCTGAATGCCTCGTCTGCCAGTGGCATGCTCATGGCTGCTGGCTGTGCTTGTGAGGTCACAGCAGCCTGAGTGCCTCGTAGTTTAGTGTCCAGCGTCCCCTGATGGCTGTGCTTGTGAGGTCACAGCAGACTCAGTGCCTCATAGGTTAGTGTGCAGCGCCCCCTGCTGGCTGTGCTTGTGAGCTCACAGCAGCCTCAGTGCCTCCCAGGCCAATATCAGGTTCCTGGCTGCTTGCTGTGCTTGTGAGGTCACAGCAGCCTGAATGCCTCCTAGGCCCGTGCCATGCTCATGGCTGCTGGCTGTGCTTCTGAGGTCACAGCAGCCTCAGTGTCTCTCAGGCCAGTGGCAGTCTCATGGCTGCTGGCTGTGCTTGTGAGGTCACAGCAGCCTCAGTGCCTCCTAGGCCAATATCAGACTCATGGCTGCTGGCTGTGCTTGTGAGATCACAGCAGCCTGAGTGCCTCCTAGGCCAGTATCAGGCTAATGGTTGCTGGCTATGCTTGTGAGGTCACAGAAGCCTGAATGCCTCCTCTGCCAGTGGCATGCTCATGGCTGCTGGCTGTGATTGTGAGGTCACAGCAGCCTCAGTGCCTCATAGTTTAGTGTGCAGCGTCCCCTGATGGCTGTGCTTGTGACGTCACAGCAGCCTCAGTGCCTCATAGTTTAGTGTCCATCGCCCCCTGCTGGCTGTGCTTGTGACGTCACAGCAGCCTCAGTGCCTCCCAGGCCAATATCAGGCTCCTGGCTGCTGGCTGTGCTTGTGACGTCACAGCAGCCTGAATGCCTCCTAGGCCGTGGCAGGCTCATGGCTGCTGGCTGTGCTTGTGAGGTCACAGCAGCCTCAGTGCCTCCTAGGCCAGTGGCAGGCTCATGGCTGCTGGCTGTGATTGTGAGGTCACATCAGCCTCAGTGCTTCATAATTTAGTGTCCAGCGTCCCCTGCTGGCTGTGATTTTGAGGTCACAGCAGACTCAGTGCCTCCTAGGCCAGTATCAGGCTCATGGCTGCTGGCTGTGCTTCTGACGTCACAGCAGACTCAGTGCCTCCTAGGCCAGTGCCATGCTCATGGCTGCTGGCTGTGCTTGTGAGGTCACAGCAGCCTCAGTGCCTCCGAGGCCAGTATCAGGCTCATGGCTGCTGGCTGTGCTTGTGAGGTCACAGCAGCCTCAGTGCCTCAAAAGTTAGTGTCCAGCGTCCCCTGCTGGCTGTGCCTGTGAGGTCACAGCAGCCTCAGTGCCTCCTCTGCCAGTGCCATGCTCATGGCTGCTGGCTGTGCTTGTGACGTCACAGCAGCCTGAGTGCCTCCTAGGCCCGTGGCAGGCTCATGGCTGCTGGCTGTGCTTGTGAGGTCACAGCAGCCTCAGTGCCTCCTCTGCCAGTGCCATGCTCATGGCTGCTGGCTGTTCTTGTGACGTCACAGCAGCCTGAGTGCCTCCTAGGCCCGTGGCAGGCTCATGGCTGCTGGCTGTTATTGTGACGTCACAGCAGCCTCAGTGCCTCCTCTGCCAGTGTCAGGCTGGTGGCTGCTGGCTGTGCTTGTGAAGTCACAGCAGCCTCAGTGCCTCACAGGCCAGTATCAGGCTCATGGCTGCTGGCTGTGCTTGTGAGGTCACAGCAGCCTCAATGCCTCCTCTGCCAGTGCCATGCTCATGGCTGCTGGCTGTGCTTGTGAGGTCACAGCAGCCTCAGTGCCTCCTAGGCCAGTATCAGGCTCATGGCTGCTGGCTGTGCTTCTGAGGTCACAGAAATCTGAATGCCTCCTAGGCCAGTGGCAGGCTCATGGCTGCTGGCTGTGCTTCTGAGGTCACAGCAGCCTCAGTGCCTCATCGTTTAGTGTCCAGCGTCCCCTGCTGGCTCTGCTTGTGAGGTCACAGCAGACTCAGTGCCTCATAGGTTAGTGTGCAGCGTCCCCTGCTGGCTGTGCTTGTGAGGTCACAGCAGCCTCAGTGCCTCACAGGCCAGTATCAGGCTCATGGCTGCTGGCTGTGCTTCTGACGTCACAGCAGACTCAGTGCCTCCTAGGCCCGTGCCATGCTCATGGCTGCTGGCTGTGCTTGTGAGGTCACAGCAGCCTCAGTGCCTCCGAGGCCAGTGTCAGGCTCATGGCTGCTGGCTGTGCTTCTGAGGTCACAGCAGCCTCAGGGCCTCCTAGGCCAGTGGCAGGCTCATGGCTGCTGGCTATGATTGTGAGGTCACATCAGCCTCAGTGCTTCATAGTTTAGTGTCCAGCGTCCCCTGCTGGCTGTGCTTGTGAGGTCACAGCAGACTCAGTGCCTCAGAAGTTGGAGTCCAGCGCCCCCTGCTGGCTCTGCTTGTGAGGTCACAGCAGACTCAGTGTCTCCGTGGATAGTGCCATGCTCATGGCTGCTGGCTGTGCTTGTGACGTCACAGCAGAAACAGTGCCTCCTCTGCCCGTGCCATGCTCATGGCTGCTGGCTGTGCTTGTGACGTCACAGCAGCCTCAGTGCCTCTGAGTCCAGGGGCAGTCTCATGGCTGCTGGCTGTGCTTGTGAGGCCACAGCAGCCTGAATTCCTCCTCGGCCAGTGGCAGGCTCATGGCTGCTGGCTGTGCTTGTGAGGTCACAGCAGCCTCAGTGCCTCATCGTTTAGTGTCCAGCGTTCCCTGCTGGCTGTGCTTGTGAGGTCACAGCAGACTCAGTGCCTCAAAACTTAGTGTCCAGCGCCCCCTGCTGGCTCTGCTTGTGAGGTCACAGCAGCCTCAGTGCCTCCTCTGCCAGTGCCAGGGTCATGGCTGCTGGCTGTGCTTGTGAGGTCACACCAGCTTCAGTGCCTCACAGGCCAGTGTCAGGCTCATGGCTGCTGGCTGTGATTGTGAGGTCACAGCAGCCTCAGTGCCTCCTCTGCCAGTGCCATGCTCATGGCTGCTGGCTGTGCTTGTGACGTCACAGCAGCCTGAGTGCCTCCTAGGCCCGTGGCAGGCTCATGGCTGCTGGCTGTGATTGTGACGTCACAGCAGCCTCAGTGCCTCCTCTGCCAGTGCCATGCTCATGGCTGCTGGCTGTGCTTGTGAGGTCACAGCAGCCTCAGTGCCTCCTAGGCCAGTGTCAGGCTCATGGCTGCTGGTTGTGCTTGTGAGGTCACAGCAGCCTGAATGCCTCCTAGGCCAGTGTCAGGCTCATGGCTGCTGGCTGTGCTTGTGAGGTCACAGCAGCCTCAGTGCCTCACAGGCCAGTATCAGGCTCATGGCTGCTGGCTGTGATTGTGAGGTGACAGCAGCCTCAGTGCCTCACAGGCCAGTATCAGGCTCATGGCTGCTGGCTGTGCTTCTGAGGTCACAGAAACCTGAATGCCTCATAGGCCAGTGTCAGGCTCATGGCTGCTGGCTGTGCTTGTGAGGTCACAGAAACCTGAATGCCTCCTAGGCCAGTGTCAGGCTCATGGCTGCTGGCTGTGATTGTGAGGTCACAGCAGCCTCAGTGCCTCCTAGGCCAGTATCAGGCTCATGGCTGCTGGCTGTGCTTCTGACGTCACAGCAGACTCAGTGCCTCTTAGGCCCGTGCCATGCTCATGGCTGCTGGCTGTGATTGTGAGGTCACAGCACCCTCAGTGCCTCCTAGGCCAGTGGCAGGCTCATGGCTGCTGGCTGTGATTGTGAGGTCACAGCAGCCTCAGTGCTTCATAGTTTAGTGTCCAGCGTCCCCTGCTGGCTGTGCTTGTGAGGTCACAGCAGCCTCAGTGCCTCATAGGTTAGTGTCCATCGCCCCCTGCTGGCTCTGCTTGTGAGGTCACAGCAGACTCAGTGTCTCCGTGGATAGTGCCATGCTCATGGCTGCTGGCTGTGCTTGTGACGTCACAGCAGACACAGTGCCTCCTCTGCCCGTGCCATGCTCATGGCTGCTGGCTGTACTTCTCAGGTCACAGCAGCCTCAGTGCCTCTGAGTCCAGGGGCAGTCTCATGGCTGCTGGCTGTGCTTGTGAGGTCACAGCAGCCTGAACGCCTCCTAGGCCAGTGGCAGGCTCATGGCTGCTGGCTGTGCTTGTGAGGTCACAGCAGCCTCAGTGCCTCATCGTTTAGTGTCCAGCATCCCCTGCTGGCTCTGCTTGTGAGGTCACAGCAGACTCAGTGCCTCAAAAGTTAGTGTCCAGCCCCCCCTGCTGGCTCTGCTTGTGAGCTCACAGCAGCCTCAGTGCATCCTCTGCCAGTGCCAGGGTCATGGCTGCTGGCTGTGCTTGTGAGGTCACAGCAGACTCAGTGCCTCCCAGGCCAGTGTCAGGCTCATGGCTGCTGGCTGTGATTGTGAGGTCACAGCAGCCTCAGTGCCTCCTCTGCCAGTGCCATGCTCATGGCTGCTGGCTGTGCTTGTGACGTCACAGCAGCCTGAGTGCCTCCTAGGCCCGTGGCAGGCTCATGGCTGCTGGCTGTGATTGTGACGTCACAGCAGCCTCAGTGCCTCCTCTGCCAGTGCCATGCTCATGGCTGCTGGCTGTGCTTGTGACGTCACAGCAGCCTGAGTGCCTCCTAGGCCAGTGGCAGGCTCATGGCTGCTGGCTGTGCTTCTGAGGTCACAGCAGCCTCAGTGCCTCCCCTGCCAGTGCCATGCTCATGGCTGCTGGCTGTGCTTGTGACGTCACAGCAGCCTCAGTGCCTCCTAGGCCAGTGTCAGGCTCATGGCTGCTGGCTGTGCTTGGGAGGTCACAGCAGCCTCAATGCCTCCTAGGCCAGTGTCAGGCTCATGGCTGCTGGGTGTGCTTGTGAGGTCACAGCAGCCTCAGTGCCTCACAGGCCAGTATCAGGCTCATGGCTGCTGGCTGTGATTGTGAGGTCACAGCACCCTCAGTGCCTCCTAGGCCAGTATCAGGCTCATGGCTGCTGGCTGTGCTTCTGAGGTCACAGAAACCTGAATGCCTCATAGCCCAGTGGCAGGCTCATGGCTGCTGGCTGTGCTTCTGAGGTCACAGAAACCTGAATGCCTCCCAGGCCAGTGGCAGGCTCATGGCTGCTGGCTGTGCTTGTGAGGTCACAGCAGCCTCAGTGCCTCCTAGGCCAGTATCAGGCTCATGGCTGCTGGCTGTGCTTCTGAGGTCACAGAAACCTGAATGCCTCCTAGGCCAGTATCAGGCTCATGGCTGCTGGCTGTGCTTCTGAGGTCACAGAAACCTGAATGCCTCCTAGGCCAGTGGCAGGCTCATGGCTGCTGGCTGTGCTTCTGAGGTCACAGCAGCCTCAGTGCCTCCTAGGCCAGTATCAGGCTCATGGCTGCTGGCTGTGCTTCTGAGGTCACAGCAGCCTCAGTGCCTCATCATTTAGTGTCCAGCGTCCCCTGCTGGCTCTGCTTGTGAGGTCACAGCAGACTCAGTGCCTCATAGGTTAGTGTGCAGCGTCCCCTGCTGGCTGTGCTTGTGAGGTCAAAGCAGCCTCAGTGCCTCCTAGGCCAGTATCAGGCTCATGGCTGCTGGCTGTGCTTCTGACGTCACAGCAGACTCAGTGCCTCCTAGGCCCGTGCCATGCTCATGGCTGCTGGCTGTGCTTGTGAGGTCACAGCAGCCTCAGTGCCTCCTAGGCCAGTATCAGGCTCATGGCTGCTGGCTGTGCTTCTGAGGTCACAGCAGCCTCAGGGCCTCCTAGGCCAGTTTCAGGCTCATGGCTGCTGGCTGTGATTGTGAGGTCACATCAGCATCAGTGCTTCATAGTTTAGTGTCCAGCGTCCCCTGCTGGCTGTGCTTGTGAGGTCACAGCAGACTCAGTGCCTCAGAAGTTGGAGTCCAGCGCCCCCTACTGGCTCTGCTTGTGAGGTCACAGCAGCCTCAGTGCCTCCTCTGCCAGTGCCAGGGTCATGGCTGCTGGCTGTGCTTGTGAGGTCACACCAGCCTCAGTGCCTCCCAGGCCAGTGTCAGGCTCATGGCTGCTGGCTGTGATTGTGAGGTCACAGCAGCCTCAGTGCCTCCTCTGCCAGTGCCATGCTCATGGCTGCTGGGTGTGCTTGTGAGGTCACAGCAGCCTGAGTGCCTCCTAGGCCCGTGGCAGGCTCATGGCTGCTGGCTGTGATTGTGACGTCACAGCAGACTCAGTGCCTCCTCTGCCAGTGCCGTGCTCATGACTGCTGGCTGTGCTTGTGACGTCACAGCAGCCTGAGTGCCTCCTAGGCCCGTGGCAGGCTCATGGCTGCTGGCTGTGCTTGTGAGGTCACAGCAGACTCAGTGTCTCCGTTGATAGTGCCATGCTCATGGCTGCTGGCTGTGCTTGTGAGGTCACAGCAGCCTCAGTGCCTCACAGGCCAGTATCAGGCTCATGGCTGCTGGCTGTGATTGTGAGGTCACAGCAGCCTGAATGCCTCCGAGGCCAGTGTCAGGCTCATGGTTGCTGGGTGTGCTTGTGACGTCACAGCAGCCTCAGTGCCTCACAGGCCAGTATCAGGCTCATGGCTGCTGGCTGTGATTGTGAGGTCACAGCAGCCTCAGTGCCTCCTAGGCCAGTATCAGGCTCGTGGCTGCTGGCTGTGCTTCTGAAGTCACAGAAACCTGAATGCCTCATAGGCCAGTGTCAGGCTCATGGCTGCTGGCTGTGCTTCTGAGGTCACAGAAACCTGAATGCCTCCTAGGCCAGTGTCAGGCTCATGGCTGCTGGCTGTGATTGTGAGGTCACAGCAGCCTCAGTGCCTCCTAGGCCAGTATCAGGCTCATGGCAGCTGGCTGTGCTTCTGACGTCACAGCAGACTCAGTGCCTCCTAGGCCCCTGCCATGCTCATGGCTGCTGGCTGTGCTTGTGAGGTCACAGCAGCCTGAGTGCCTCCTCTGCCAGTATCAGGCTCATGGCTGCTGGCTGTGCTTGTGAGGTCACAGCAGCCTCAGTGCCTCCTAGGCCAGTGGCAGGCTCATGGCTGCTGGCTGTGATTGTGAGGTCACATCAGCCTCAGTGCTTCATAGTTTAGTGTCCAGCGTCCCCTGCTGGCTGTGCTTGTGAGGTCACAGCAGACTCAGTGCCTCAGAAGTTGGAGTCCAGCGCCCCCTGCTGGCTCTGCTTGTGAGGTCACAGCAGACTCAGTGTCTCCGTGGATAGTGCCATGCTCATGGCTGCTGGCTGTGCTTGTGACGTCACAGCAGACACAGTGCCTCCTCTGCCCGTGCCATGCTCATGGCTGCTGGCTGTACTTCTCAGGTCACAGCAGCCTCAGTGCCTCTGAGTCCAGGGGCAGTCTCATGGCTGCTGGCTGTGCTTGTGAGGTCACAGCAGCCTGAACGCCTCCTAGGCCAGTGGCAGGCTCATGGCTGCTGGCTGTGCTTGTGAGGTCACAGCAGCCTCAGTGCCTCATCGTTTAGTGTCCAGCGTTCCCTGCTGGCTCTGCTTGTGAGCTCACAGCAGCCTCAGTGCATCCTCTGTCAGTGCCAGGGTCATGGCTGCTGGCTGTGCTTGTGAGGTCACAGCAGACTCAGTGCCTCACAGGCCAGTGTCAGGCTCATGGCTGCTGGCTGTGCTTGTGAGGTCACAGCAGCCTCAGTGCCTCCTCTGTCAGTGCCATGCTCATGGCTGCTCTCTGTGCTTGTGAGGTCACGGCAGCCTCAGTGCCTCCTAGGCCAGTATCAGGCTCATGGCTGCTGGCTGTGCTTCTGAGGTCACAGCAGCCTCAGGGCCTCCTAGGCCAGTGGCAGGCTCATGGCTGCTGGCTGTGATTGTGAGGTCACATCAGCATCAGTGCTTCATAGTTTAGTGTCCAGCGTCCCCTGCTGGCTGTGCTTGTGAGGTCACAGCAGACTCAGTGCCTCAGAAGTTGGAGTCCAGCGCCCCCTGCTGGCTCTACTTGTGAGGTCACAGCAGACTCAGTGTCTCCGTGGATAGTGCCATGCTCATGGCTGCTGGCTGTGCTTGTGACGTCAGAGCAGACACAGTGCCTCCTCTGCCCGTGCCATGCTCATGGCTGCTGGCTGTACTTCTCAGGTCACAGCAGCCTCAGTGCCTCTGAGTCCAGGGGCAGTCTCATGGCTGCTGGCTGTGCTTGTGAGGTCACAGCAGCCTGAACGCCTCCTAGGCCAGTGGCAGGCTCATGGCTGCTGGCTGTGCTTGTGAGGTCACAGCAGACTCAGTGCCTCACAGGCCAGTGTCAGGCTCATGGCTGCTGGCTGTGCTTCTGAGGTCACAGCAGCCTCAGTGCCTCATCGTTTAGTGTCCAGCGTCCCCTGCTGGCTCTGCTTGTGAGGTCACAGCAGACTCAGTGCCTCATAGGTTAGTGTGCAGCATCCCCTGCTGGCTGTGCTTGTGAGGTCAAAGCAGCCTCAGTGCCTCCTCTGCCAGTATCAGGCTCATGGCTGCTGGCTGTGCTTCTGACGTCACAGCAGACTCAGTGCCTCCTAGGCCCGTGCCATGCTCATGGCTGCTGGCTGTGCTTGTGAGGTCACAGCAGCCTCAGTGCCTCCTAGGCCAGTATCAGGCTCATGGCTGCTGGCTGTGCTTCTGAGGTCACAGCAGCCTCAGGGCCTCCTAGGCCAGTGTCAGGCTCATGGCTGCTGGCTGTGATTGTGAGGTCACATCAGCATCAGTGCTTCATAGTTTAGTGTCCAGCGTCCCCTGCTGGCTGTGCTTGTGAGGTCACAGCAGACTCAGTGCCTCAGAATTTGGAGTCCAGCGCCCCCTGCTGGCTCTGCTTGTGAGGTCACAGCAGCCTCAGTGCCTCCTCTGCCAGTGCCAGGGTCATGGCTGCTGGCTGTGCTTGTGAGGTCACACCAGCCTCAGTGCCTCACAGGCCAGTGTCAGGCTCATGGCTGCTGGCTGTGATTGTGAGGTCACAGCAGCCTCAGTGCCTCCTCTGCCAGTGCCATGCTCATGGCTGCTGGCTGTGCTTGTGACGTCACAGCAGCCTGAGTGCCTCCTACGCCCGTGGCAGGCTCATGGCTGCTGGCTGTGATTGTGACGTCACAGCAGCCTCAGTGCCTCCTCTGCCAGTGCCATGCTCATGGCTGCTGGCTGTGCTTGTGACGTCACAGCAGCCTCAGTGCCTCCTAGGCCCGTGGCAGGCTCATGGCTGCTGGCTGTGCTTCTGACGTCACAGCAGACTCAGTGCCTCCTCTGCCAGTGCCATGCTCATGGCTGCTGGCTGTGCTTGTGAGGTCACAGCAGCCTCAGTGCCTCACAGGCCAGTATCAGGCTCATGGCTGCTGGTTGTGCTTGTGAGGTCACAGCAGCCTGAATGCCTCCTAGGCCAGTGTCAGGCTCATGGCTGCTGGGTGTGCTTGTGACGTCACAGCAGCCTCAGTGCCTCACAGGCCAGTATCAGGCTCATGGCTGCTGGCTGTGATTGTGAGGTCACAGCAGCCTCAGTGCCTCCTAGGCCAGTATCAGGCTCATGGCTGCTGGCTGTGCTTGTGAGGTCACAGAAACCTGAATGCCTCCTAGGCCAGTGTCAGGCTCATGGCTGCTGGCTGTGCTTCTGAGGTCACAGAAACCTGAATGCCTCCTAGGCCAGTATCAGGCTCATGGCTGCTGGCTGTGCTTGTGAGGTCACAGCAGCCTCAGTGCCTCCTAGGCCAGTATCAGGCTCATGGCTGCTGGCTGTGCTTCTGACGTCACAGCAGACTCAGTGCCTCCTAGGCCCGTGCCATGCTCATGGCTGCTGGCTGTGCTTGTGAGGTCACAGCAGCCTCAGTGCCTCCTCTGCCAGTATCAGGCTCATGGCTGCTGGCGGTGCTTGTGAGGTCACAGCAGCCTCAGTGCCTCCTAGGCCAGTGGCAGGCTCATGGCTGCTGGCTGTGCTTCTGAGGTCACAGCAGCCTCAGTGCATCCTCTGCCAGTGCCAGGGTCATGGCTGCTGGCTGTGCTTGTGAGGTCACAGCAGACTCAGTGCCTCACAGGCCAGTGTCAGGCTCATGGCTGCTGGCTGTGATTGTGAGGTCACAGCAGCCTCAGTGCCTCCTCTGTCAGTGCCATGCTCATGGCTGCTCTCTGTGCTTGTGAGGTCACAGCAGCCTCAGTGCCTCCTAGGCCAGTATCAGGCTCATGGCTGCTGGCTGTGCTTCTGAGGTCACAGCAGCCTCAGTGCCTCCTAGGCCAGTGGCAGGCTCATGGCTGCTGGCTGTGATTGTGAGGTCACATCAGCATCAGTGCTTCATAGTTTAGTGTCCAGCGTTCCCTGCTGGCTGTGCTTGTGAGGTCACAGCAGACTCAGTGCCTCAGAAGTTGGAGTCCAGCGCCCCCTGCTGGCTCTGCTTGTGAGGTCACAGCAGACTCAGTGTCTCCGTGGATAGTGCCATGCTCATGGCTGCTGGCTGTGCTTGTGACGTCACAGCAGACACAGTGCCTCCTCTGCCCGTGCCATGCTCATGGCTGCTGGCTGTACTTCTCAGGTCACAGCAGCCTCAGTGCCTCTGAGTCCAGGGGCAGTCTCATGGCTGCTGGCTGTGCTTGTGAGGTCACAGCAGCCTGAACGCCTCCTAGGCCAGTGGCAGGCTCATGGCTGCTGGCTGTGCTTGTGAGGTCACAGCAGCCTCAGTGCCTCATCGTTTAGTGTCCAGCGTTCCCTGCTGGCTCTGCTTGTGAGGTCACAGCAGACTCAGTGCCTCAAAAGTTAGTGTCCAGCCCCCCCTGCTGGCTCTGCTTGTGAGCTCACAGCAGCCTCAGTGCATCCTCTGCCAGTGCCAGGGTCATGGCTGCTGGCTGTGCTTGTGAGGTCACACCAGCCTCAGTGCCTCCCAGGCCAGTGTCAGGCTCATGGCTGCTGGCTGTGATTGTGAGGTCACAGCAGCCTCAGTGCCTCCTCTGCCAGTGCCATGCTCATGGCTGCTGGCTGTGCTTGTGACGTCACAGCAGCCTCAGTGCCTCCTAGGCCCGTGGCAGGCTCATGGCTGCTGGCTCTGCTTGTGACGTCACAGCAGCCTCAGTGCCTCCTCTGCCAGTGCCATGCTCATGGCTGCTGGCTGTGCTTGTGACGTCACAGCAGCCTGAGTGCCTCCTAGGCCCGTGGCAGGCTCATGGCTGCTGGCTGTGCTTCTGAGGTCACAGCAGCCTCAGTGCCTCCTCTGCCAGTCCCATGCTCATGGCTGCTGGCTGTGCTTGTGAGGTCACAGCAGCCTCAGTGCCTCCTAGGCCAGTATCAGGCTCATGGCTGCTGGTTGTGCTTGTGAGGTCACAGCAGCCTGAATGCCTCCTAGGCCCGTGTCAGGCTCATGGCTGCTGGGTGTGCTTGTGAGGTCACAGCAGCCTCAGTGCCTCACAGGCCAGTATCAGGCTCATGGCTGCTGGCTGTGATTGTGAGGTCACAGCAGCCTCAGTGCCTCCTAGGCCAGTATCAGGCTCATGGCTGCTGGCTGTGCTTCTGAGGTCACAGAAACCTGAATGCCTCCTAGCCCAGTGGCAGGCTCATGGCTGCTGGCTCTGCTTCTGAGGTCACAGAAACCTGAATGCCTCCTAGGCCAGTGTCAGGCTCATGGCTGCTGGCTCTGCTTGTGACGTCACAGCAGCCTCAGTGCCTCCTCTGCCAGTGGCAGTCTCATGGCTGCTGGCTGTGCTTGTGAGGTCACAGCAGCCTCAGTGCCTCCGAGGCCAGTATCAGGCTCATGGCTGCTGGCTGTGCTTCTGAGGTCACTGAAGCCTGAATGCCTCCTAGGCCCGTGGCAGGCTCATGGCTGCTGGCTGTGCTTGTGAGGTCACAGCAGCCTCAGTGCCTCCTCTGCCAGTGCCATGCTCATGGCTGCTGGCTGTGCTTGTGACGTCACAGCAGCCTGAGTGCCTCCTAGGCCCGAGGCAGGCTCATGGCTGCTGGCTGTTATTGTGATGTCACAGCAGCCTCAGTGCCTCCTCTGCCAGTGCCATGCTCATGGCTGCTGGCTGTGCTTGTGAGGTCACAGCAGCCTCAGTGCCTCATAATTTAGTGTCCAGCGTCCCCTGCTGGCTCTGATTGTGAGGTCACAGCAGACTCAGTGGCTCATAGGTTAGTGTGCAGCGCCCCCTGCTGGCTGTGCTTGTGAGGTCACAGCAGCCTGAATGCCTCCTAGGCCAGTATCAGGCTCATGGCTGCTGGCTGTGCTTGTGAGGTCACAGCAGACTCCGTGCCTCCTCTGCCAGTGCCATGCTCATGGCTGCTGGCTGTGCTTGTGAGGTCACAGCAGCCTCAGTGCCTCCTAGGCCAGTATCAGGCTCATGGCTGCTGGCTGTGCTTCTGAGGTCACAGCAGCCTCAGGGCCTCCTAGGCCAGTGGCAGGCTCATGGCTGCTGGCTGTGCTTCTGAGGTCACAGCAGCCTCAGTGCTTCATAGTTTAGTGTCCAGCGACCCCTGCTGGCTGTGCTTGTGAGGTCACAGCAGACTCAGTGCCTCAGAATTTGGAGTCCAGCGCCCCCTGCTGTCTCTGCTTGTGAGGTCACAGCAGACTCAGTGTCTCCGTGGATAGTGCCATGCTCATGGCTGCTGGCTGTGCTTGTGACGTCACAGCAGACACAGTGCCTCCTCTGCCAGTGCCATGCTCATGGCTGCTGGCTGTGCTTCTCAGGTCACAGCAGCCTCAGTGCCTCTGAGTCCAGGGACAGTCTCATGGCTGCTGGCTGTGCTTGTGAGGTCACAGCAGCCTGAACGCCTCCTAGGCCAGTGGCAGGCTCATGGCTGCTGGCTGTGCTTGTGAGGTCACAGCAGCCTCAGTGCCTCATCGATTAGTGACCAGCGTCCCCTGCTGGCTCTGCTTGTGAGGTCACAGCAGACTCAGTGCCTCAAAACTTAGTCTGCAGCGCCCCCTGCTGCCTGTGCTTGTGAGGTCACAGCAGACTCAGTGCCTCTCTGGCCAGTGGCAGGCTCATGGCTGCTGGCTGTGATTGTGAGGTCACAGCAGCCTCAGTGCCTCATATTTTAGTGTCCAGCTTCCCCTGTTGGCTCTCCTTGTGAGGTCACAGCAGACTCAGTGCCTCAAAAGTTAGTCTGCAGCGGCCCCTGCTGGCTGTGCTTCTGAGGTCACAGCAGCCTCAGTGCCTCTCAGGCCAGTGCCATGCTCATGGCTGCTGGCTGTGCTTGTGAGGTCACAGCAGCCTCAGTGCCTCCCAGGCCAATATCAGGCTCATGGCTGCTGGCTGTGCTTGTGAGGTCACAGCAGCCTCAGTGCCTCTGAGTCCAGTGGCAGTCTCATGGCTGCTGGCTGTGCTTGTGAGGCCACAGCAGTCTGAATGCCTCCTAGCCCTGTGTCAGTCTCATGGCTGCTGGCTGTGATTGTGAGGTCACAGCAGCCTCAGTGCCTCATACTTTAGTGTCCAGCATCCCCTGCTGGCTCTGCTTGTGAGGTCACAGCAGACTCAGTGCCTCAAAACTTAGTCTCCAGCGCCCCCTGCTGGCTGTGATTTTGAGGTCACAGCAGACTCAGTTCCTCAAAAGTTGGTGTCCAGCGCCCCCTGCTGGCTGTGCTTGTGAGGTCACAGCAGACTCAGTGTCTCCGTGGATAGCGCCATGCTCACGGCTGCTGGCTGTGCTTGTGACGTCACAGCAGACTCAGTGCCTCCTAGGCCCGTGCCATGCTCATGGCTGCTGGCTGTGCTTGTGAGGTCACTGCAGCCTCAGTGCCTCCCAGGCCAGTATCAGCCTCATGGCTGCTGGCTGTGCTTGTGAGGTCACAGCAGACTCAGTGCCTCAAAAGTTAGTGTCCAGCGTCCCCTGCTGGCTGTGCCTGTGAGGACACAGCAGCCCCAGTGCCTCCTCTGCCAGTGTCAGGGGCATGGCTGCTGGCTGTGCTTCTGAGGTCACAGCAGCCTCAGTGACTCTGTGGAGAGTGCCATGCTCATGGCTGCTGGCTGTGCTTGTGAGGTCACAGCAGCCTCAGTGCCTCTGAGTCCAGGGGCAGGCTCACGGCTGCTGGCTGTGCTTGTGAGGTCACAGCAGCCTGAATGCCTCCTCGGCCAGTGGCAGGCTCATGGCTGCTGGCTGTGCTTGTGAGGTCACAGCAGCCTCAGTGCCTCATCGTTTAGTGTCCAGCGTCCCCTGCTGGCTGTGCTTGTGAGGTCACAGCAGCCTCAGTGCCTCCTCTGCCAGTTCCAGGGTCATGGCTGCTGGCTGTGCTTGTGAGGTCACAGCAGCCTCAGTGCCTCCCAGGCCAGTGTCAGGCTCATGGCTGCTGGCTGTGCTTGTGAGGTCACAGCAGACTCAGTGCCTCCTCTGCCAGTGCCGTGCTCATGGCTGCTGGCTGTGCTTGTGACGTCACAGCAGCCTCAGTGCCTCCTAGGCCCGTGGCAGGCTCATGGCTGCTGGCTATGATTGTGACGTCACAGCAGCCTCAGTGCCTCCTCTGCCAGTGCCATGCTCATGGCTGCTGGCTGTGCTTGTGAGGTCACAGCAGCCTGAATGCCTCCTAGGCCAGTGGCAGGCTCATGGCTGCTGGCTGTGCTTGTGAGGTCACAGCAGCCTTAGTGCCTCATAGGTAAGTGTCCAGCGTCCCCTGCTGGGTCTGCTTGTGAGGTCACAGCAGACTCAGTGCCTCATAGGTTAGTGTGCAGCGCCCCCTGCTGGCTGTGCTTGTGAGGTCACAGCAGCCTCAGTGCCTCCTAGCCAAGTATCAGGCTCATGGCTGCTGGCTGTGCTTGTGAGGTCACAGCAGCCTGAGTGCCTCCTCTGCCAGTGCCAGGGTCATGGCTGCTGGCTGTGCTTGTGAGGTCACACCAGCCTCAGTGCCTCACAGGCCAGTGTCAGGCTCATGGCTGCTGGCTGTCATTGTGAGGTCACAGCAGCCTCAGTGCCTCCTCTGCCAGTGCCATGCTCATGGCTGCTGGCTGTGCTTGTGACGTCACAGCAGCCTGAGTGCCTCCTAGGCCCGTGGCAGGCTCATGGCTGCTGGCTGTGCTTGTGAGGTCACAGCAGCCTCAGTACCTCCTCTGCCAGTGCCAGGCTCATGGCTGCTGGCTGTCATTGTTACGTCACAGCAGCCTGAGTGCCCCCTAGGCCCGTGGCAGGCTCATGGCTGCTGGCTGTGCTTGTGAGGTCACAGCAGCCTCAGTTCCTCCTAGGCCCGTGGCAGGCTCATGGCTGCTGGCTGTGTTTCTGAGGTCACAGAAGCCTGAATGCCTCCTAGGCCAGTGGCAGGCTCATGGCTGCTGGCTGTGCTTCTGAGGTCACAGCAGCCTCAGTGCCTCATCGTTTAGTGTCCAGCGTCCCCTGCTGGCTCTGCTTGTGAGGTCACAGCAGACTCAGTGCCTCAAAACTTAGTCTGCAGCGTCCCCTGCTGGCTGTGCTTGTGAGGTCACAGCAGCCTCAGTGCCTCACAGGCCAGTGCCATGCTCATGGCTACTGGCTGTGCTTGTGAGGTCACAGCAGCCTCAGTGCCTCACAGGCCAGTGCCATGCTCATGGCTGCTGGCTGTGCTTCTGAGTTCACAGCAGCCTCAGTGCCTCTCTGGCCAGTGGCAGGCTCATGGCTGCTGGCTGTGCTTGTGAGGTCACAGCACCCTCAGTGCCTCATCGTTTAGTGTTCAGCGTCCTCTGCTGGCTCTGCTTGTGAGGTCACAGCAGCCTCAGTGCCTCCCAGGCCAATATCAGGCTCCTGGCTGCTGGCTGTGCTTGTGACGTCACAGCAGCCTCAGTGCCTCCTAGGCCAGTATGATGCTCATGGCTGCTGGCTGTGCTTCTGAGGTCACAGCAGCCTCAGGGCCTCCTCTGCCAGTGGCAGTCTCATGGCTGCTGGCTGTGCTTGTGACGTCACAGCAGCCTCAGTGCCTCCTCTGCCAGTGCCATGCTCATGGCTGCTGGCTGTGCTTGTGAGGTCACAGCAGCCTCAGTGTCTCTCAGGCCACTGGCAGTCTCATGGATACTGGCTGTGCTTGTGAGGTCACAGCAGACTCAGTGCCTCATAGGTTAGTGTCCAGCGCCCCCTGCTGGCTGTGCTTGTGAGGTCACAGCAGCCTGAGTGCCTCCTAGGCCAGTATCAGGCTCATGGTTGCTGGCTGTGCTTCTGAGGTGACAGCAGCCTGAGTGCCTCCTAGGCCAGTGGCAGGCTCATGGCTGCTGGCTGTGATTGTGAGGTCACGTCAGCCTCAGTGCTTCATAATTTAGGGTCCAGCGTCCCCTGCTGGTTGTGATTTTGAGGTCACAGCAGACTCAGTGTCTCCATGGATAGTGCCATGCTCATGGCTGCTGGCTGTGCTTGTGAGGTCACAGCAGACTCAGTGCCTCATAGGTTAGTGTGCAGCGCCCCCTGCTGGCTGTGCTTGTGAGGTCACATCAGCCTCAGTGCTTCATAGTTTAGTGTCCAGCGTCCCCTGCTGGCTCTGCTTGAGAGGTCACAGCAGCCTCAGTGCCTCAAAAGTTCGTGTCCAGCGCCCCCTGCTGGCTCTGCTTGTGAGGTCACAGCAGACTCAGTGTCTCCGTGGATAGTGCCATGCTCATGGCTGCTGGCTGTGCTTGTGAGGTCACAGCAGCCTCAGTGCCTCTCAGGCCAGTGGCAGTCTCATGGCTGCTGGCTGTCATTGTGACGTCACAGCAGCCTCAGTGCCTCCTCTGCCAGTGCCATGCTCATGGCTGCTGGCTGTGCTTGTGAGGTCACAGCAGCCTGAATGCCTCCTAGGCCAGTGGCAGGCTCATGGCTGCTGGCTGTGCTTGTGAGGTCACAGCAGCCTTAGTGCCTCATAGGTAAGTGTCCAGCGTCCCCTGCTAGGTCTGCTTGTGAGGTCACAGCAGACTCAGTGCCTCATAGGTTAGTGTGCAGCGCCCCCTGCTGGCTGTGCTTGTGAGGTCACAGCAGCCTCAGTGCCTCCTAGGCCAGTATCAAGCTCATGGCTGCTGGCTGTGCTTCTGAGGTCACAGAAACCTGAATGCCTCCTAGGCCAGTGGCAGGCTCATGGCTGCTGGCTGTGCTTGTGAGGTTATAGCAGCCTCAGTGCCTCACAGGCCAGTGTCAGGCTCATGGCTGCTGGCTGTCATTGTGAGGTCACAGCAGCCTCTGTGCCTCCTAGGCCAGTGTCAGGCTCATGGCTGCTGGCTGTGCTTGTGAGGTCACAGCAGCCTCAGTGCCTCACAGGCCAGTATCAGGCTCATGGCTGCTGGCTGTGATTGTGAGGTCACAGCAACCTCAGTGCCTCCTAGGCCAGTATCAGGCTCATGGCTGCTGGCTGTGCTTCTGAGGTCACAGCAGGCTGAATGCCTCCTACACCAGTGGCAGGCTCATGGCTGCTGGCTGTGCTTGTGAGGTCACAGCAGACTCAGTGCCTCATAGGTTAGTGTGCAGCGCCCCCTGCTGGCTCTGCTTGTGAGGTCACATCAGACTCAGTGCCTCAAAAGTTAGTGTCCAGCCCCCCCTGCTGGCTGTGCTTGTGAGGTCACAGCAGCCTCAGTGCCTCCTCTGCCCGTGTCAGGGTCATGGCTGCTGGCTGTGCTTGTGAGGTCACAGCAGCCTCAGTTCCTCCTAGGCCAGTGGCAGGCTCATGGCTGCTGGCTGTGTTTCTGAGGTCACAGAAGCCTGAATGCCTCCTAGGCCAGTGGCAGGCTCATGGCTGCTGGCTGTGCTTCTGAGGTCACAGCAGCCTCAGTGCCTCATAGTTTAGTGTCCAGCGTCCCCTGCTGGCTCTGCTTGTGAGGTCACAGCAGACTCAATGCCTCAAAACTTAGTCTGCAGCGTCCCCTGCTGGCTGTGCTTGTGAGGTCACAGCAGCCTCAGTGCCTCACAGGCCAGTGGCAGGCTCATGGCTACTGGCTGTGCTTGTGAGGTCACAGCAGCCTCAGTGCCTCACAGGCCAGTGCCATGCTCATGGCTGCTGGCTGTGCTTCTGAGTTCACAGCAGCCTCAGTGCCTCTCTGGCCAGTGGCAGGCTCATGGCTGCTGGCTGTGCTTGTGAGGTCACAGCAGCCTCAGTGCCTCATCGTTTACTGTCCAGCGTCCCCTGCTGGCTCTGCTTGTGAGGTCACAGCAGCCTCAGTGCCTCATAGGTTAGTGTCCATCGCCCCCTACTGGCTGTGCTTGCGGGGTCACAGCAGCCTCAGTGCCTCCCAGGCCAATATCAGGCTCCTGGCTGCTGGCTGTGCTTCTGACGTCACAGCAGCCTCAGTGCCTCCTAGGCCAGTATGATGCTCATGGCTGCTGGCTGTGCTTCTGAGGTTACAGAAGCCTGAATGCCTCCTAGCCCTGTGGCAGTCTCATGGCTGCTGGCTGTGCTTGTGAGGTCACAGCAGACTCAGTGCCTCTCAGGCCAGTGTCAGGCTCATGGCTGCTGGCTGTGATTGTGAGGTCACAGCAGCCTGAATGCCTCCTCTGCCAGTGCCATGCTCATGGCTGCTGGCTGTGCTTGTGACGTCACAGCAGCCTCAGTGACTCCTAGGCCAGTGGCAGGCTCATGGCTGCTGGCTGTGCTTGTGAGGTCACAGCAGCCTCAGTGCTTCATAGTTTAGTGTCCAGCGACCCCTGCTGGCTGTGCTTGTGAGGTCACAGCAGACTCAGTGCCTCAAAAGTTCGTGTCCAGCGCCCCCTGCTGGCCCTGCTTGTGAGGTCACAGCAGACTCGGTGTCTCCGTGGATAGTGCCATGCTCATGGCTGCTGGCTGTGCTTGTGAGGTCACAGCAGCCGCAGTGCCTCCTAGGCCAGTGGCAGGCTCATGGCTGCTGGCTGTGCTTGTGAGGTCACAGCAGCCTCAGTGCCTCCTGGTTTAGTGTCCAGCGTCCCCTGCTGGCTGTGCCTGTGAGGTCACAGCAGCCCCAGTTCCTCCTCTGCCAGTGTCAGGGGCACGGCTGCTGGCTGTGCTTCTGAGGTCACAGCAGCCTCAGTGACTCTGTGGACAGTGCCATGCTAATGCCTGCTGGCTGTGCTTGTGAGGTCACAGCAGCCTCAGTGCCGCTGAGTCCAGGGGCAGGCAAATGGCTGCTGGCTGTGCTTGTGAGGTCAC
This sequence comes from Dromaius novaehollandiae, assembly GCF_036370855.1. Classification (NCBI taxonomy): domain Eukaryota; kingdom Metazoa; phylum Chordata; class Aves; order Casuariiformes; family Dromaiidae; genus Dromaius; species Dromaius novaehollandiae. Next base: position 2,358,399 of record NW_026991341.1, on the reverse strand, counting down.
AGCAGCCTCAGTGCCTCCTCGGCCAGTGGCAGGCTCATGGCTGCTGGCTGTGCTTGTGAGGTCACAGCAGCCTCAGTGCCTCATCGTATAGTGTCCAGCGTCCCCTGCTGACTCTGCTTCTGAGGTCACAGCAGGCTCAGTGCCTCCTCTGCCAGTGCCAGGGTCGTGGCTGCTGACTGTGCTTGTGAGGTCACACCAGCCTCAGTGCCTCCCAGGCCAGTGTCAGGCTCATGGCTGCTGGCTGTGCTTGTGAGGTCACAGCAGCCTCAGTGCCTCCTCTGCCAGTGCCATGCTCATGGCTGCTGGCTTTGCTTGTGAGGTCACAGCAGCCTGAGTGCCTCCCAGGCCCGTGGCAGGCTCATGGCTGCTGGCTGTGCTTGTGAGGTCACAGCAGCCTCAGTGCCTCCTAGGCCAGTGCCATGCTCATGGCTGCTGGCTGTCATTGTGACGTCACAGCAGCCTCAGTGCCTCCTCTGCCAGTGCCATGCTCATGGCTGCTGGCTGTGCTTGTGAGGTCACAGCAGCCTCTGTGCCTCCTAGGCCAGTATCAGGCTCATGGTTGCTGGCTGTGCTTCTGAGGTGACAGCAGCCTGAGTGCCTCCTAGGCCAGTGGCAGGCTCATGGCTGCTGGCTGTGCTTGTGAGGTCACATCAGCCTCAGTGCTTCATAGTTTAGTGTCCAGCGTCCCCTGCTGGCTCTGCTTGAGAGGTCACAGCAGCCTCAGTGCCTCAAAAGTTCGTGTCCAGCGCCCCCTGCTGGCTCTGCTTGTGAGGTCACAGCAGACTCAGTGTCTCCGTGGATAGTGCCATGCTCATGGCTGCTGGCTGTGCTTGTGAGGTCACAGCAGCCTCAGTGCCTCTCAGGCCAGTGGCAGTCTCATGGCTGCTGGCTGTCATTGTGACGTCACAGCAGCCTCAGTGCCTCCTCTGCCAGTGCCATGCTCATGGCTGCTGGCTGTGCTTGTGAGGTCACAGCAGCCTGAATGCCTCCTAGGCCAGTGGCAGGCTCATGGCTGCTGGCTGTGCTTGTGAGGTCACAGCAGCCTTAGTGCCTCATAGGTAAGTGTCCAGCGTCCCCTGCTAGGTCTGCTTGTGAGGTCACAGCAGACTCAGTGCCTCATAGGTTAGTGTGCAGCGCCCCCTGCTGGCTGTGCTTGTGAGGTCACAGCAGCCTCAGTGCCTCCTAGGCCAGTATCAAGCTCATGGCTGCTGGCTGTGCTTCTGAGGTCACAGAAACCTGAATGCCTCCTAGGCCAGTGGCAGGCTCATGGCTGCTGGCTGTGCTTGTGAGGTTATAGCAGCCTCAGTGCCTCACAGGCCAGTGTCAGGCTCATGGCTGCTGGCTGTCATTGTGAGGTCACAGCAGCCTCTGTGCCTCCTAGGCCAGTGTCAGGCTCATGGCTGCTGGCTGTGCTTGTGAGGTCACAGCAGCCTCAGTGCCTCACAGGCCAGTATCAGGCTCATGGCTGCTGGCTGTGATTGTGAGGTCACAGCAACCTCAGTGCCTCCTAGGCCAGTATCAGGCTCATGGCTGCTGGCTGTGCTTCTGAGGTCACAGCAGGCTGAATGCCTCCTACACCAGTGGCAGGCTCATGGCTGCTGGCTGTGCTTGTGAGGTCACAGCAGACTCAGTGCCTCATAGGTTAGTGTGCAGCGCCCCCTGCTGGCTCTGCTTGTGAGGTCACATCAGACTCAATGCCTCAAAACTTAGTCTGCAGCGTCCCCTGCTGGCTGTGCTTGTGAGGTCACAGCAGCCTCAGTGCCTCACAGGCCAGTGGCAGGCTCATGGCTACTGGCTGTGCTTGTGAGGTCACAGAAGCCTGAATGCCTCCTAGGCCAATGGCAGGCTCATGGCTGCTGGCTGTGCTTCTGAGGTCACAGCAGCCTCAGTGCCTCCTCTGCCAGTGCCATGCTCATGGCTGCTGGCTGTGATTGTGATGTAACAGCAGCCTCAGTGCCTCCCAGGCCAGTATCAGGCTCATGGCTGCTGGCTGTGCTTCTGAGGTCACAGCAGGCTGAATGCCTCCTAGGCCAGTGGCAGGCTCATGGCTGCTGGCTGTGCTTGTGAGGTCACAGCAGCCTCAGTGCCTCATAGCTTAGTGTCCAGCGTCCCCTGCTGGCTGTGCTTGTGAGGTCACAGCAGCCTCAGTGCCTCTCAGGCCAGGATCAGGCTCATGGCTGCTGGCTGTGATTGTGAGGTCACAGCAGCCGCAGTTCCTCAAAAGTTGGTGTCCATCGCCCCCTGCTGGCTGTGCTTGTGAGGTCACAGCAGCCTCAGTGCCTCCCAGGCCAATATCAGGCTCCTGGCTGCTGGCTGTGCTTGTGACGTCACAGCAGCCTGAATGCCTCCTAGGCCGTGGCAGGCTCATGGCTGCTGGCTGTGCTTGTGAGGTCACAGCAGCCTCAGTGCCTCCTAGGCTAGTGTCCATCGCCCCCTACTGGCTGTGCTTGTGAGCTCACAGCAGCCTCAGTGCCTCACAGGCCAGTATCAGGCTCATGGCTGCTGGCTCTGCTTGTGACGTCACAGCAGCCTCAGTGCCTCCTCTGCCAGTGGCAGTCTCATGGCTGCTGGCTGTGCTTGTGAGGTCACAGCAGACTCAGTGCCTCCTAGGCCAGTATCAGGCTCATGGCTGCTGGCTGTGCTTCTGAGGTCACAGAAGCCTGAATGCCTCCTAGGCCAGTGGCAGGCTCATGGCTGCTGGCTGTGCTTCTGAGGTCACAGCAGCCTCAGTGCCTCCTAGGCCAGTGGCAGGCTCATGGCTGCTGGCTGTGATTGTGAGGTCACAGCAGCCTCAGTGTCTCCATGGATAGTGCCATGCTCATGGCTGCTGGCTGTGCTTGTGAGGTCACAGCAGACTCAGTGCCTCATAGGTTAGTGTGCAGCGCCCCCTGCTGGCTCTGCTTGTGAGGTCACATCAGACTCAGTGCCTCAAAAGTTAGTGTCCAGCCCCCCCTGCTGGCTGTGCTTGTGAGGTCACAGCAGCCTCAGTGCCTCCTCTGCCCGTGTCAGGGTCATGGCTGCTGGCTGTGCTTGTGAGGTCACAGCAGCCTCAGTTCCTCCTAGGCCAGTGGCAGGCTCATGGCTGCTGGCTGTGTTTCTGAGGTCACAGAAGCCTGAATGCCTCCTAGGCCAGTGGCAGGCTCATGGCTGCTGGCTGTGCTTCTGAGGTCACAGCAGCCTCAGTGCCTCATAGTTTAGTGTCCAGCGTCCCCTGCTGGCTCTGCTTGTGAGGTCACAGCAGACTCAATGCCTCAAAACTTAGTCTGCAGCGTCCCCTGCTGGCTGTGCTTGTGAGGTCACAGCAGCCTCAGTGCCTCACAGGCCAGTGGCAGGCTCATGGCTACTGGCTGTGCTTGTGAGGTCACAGCAGCCTCAGTGCCTCACAGGCCAGTGCCATGCTCATGGCTGCTGGCTGTGCTTCTGAGTTCACAGCAGCCTCAGTGCCTCTCTGGCCAGTGGCAGGCTCATGGCTGCTGGCTGTGCTTGTGAGGTCACAGCAGCCTCAGTGCCTCATCGTTTACTGTCCAGCGTCCCCTGCTGGCTCTGCTTGTGAGGTCACAGCAGCCTCAGTGCCTCATAGGTTAGTGTCCATCGCACCCTACTGGCTGTGCTTGCGGGGTCACAGCAGCCTCAGTGCCTCCCAGGCCAATATCAGGCTCCTGGCTGCTGGCTGTGCTTCTGACGTCACAGCAGCCTCAGTGCCTCCTAGGCCAGTATGATGCTCATGGCTGCTGGCTGTGCTTCTGAGGTTACAGAAGCCTGAATGCCTCCTAGCCCTGTGGCAGTCTCATGGCTGCTGGCTGTGCTTGTGAGGTCACAGCAGACTCAGTGCCTCTCAGGCCAGTGTCAGGCTCATGGCTGCTGGCTGTGATTGTGAGGTCACAGCAGCCTGAATGCCTCCTCTGCCAGTGCCATGCTCATGGCTGCTGGCTCTGCTTGTGAGGTCACAGCAGACTCAGTGCCTCAAAAGTTAGTGTTCAGCGCCCCCTGCTGGCTGTGCTTGTGAGGTCACAGCAGACTCAGTGCCTCCTCTGCCAGTGCCATGCTCATGGCTGCTGGCTGTGCTTGTGACGTCACAGCAGACTCAGTGCCTCCTAGGCCCGTGTTAGGCTCATGGCTGCTGGCTGTGCTTGTGAGGTCACAGCAGCCTCAGTGCCTCCTCTGCCAGTGCCATGCTCATGGCTGCTGGCTGTGATTGTGATGTAACAGCAGCCTCAGTGCCTCCCAGGCCAGTATCAGGCTCATGGCTGCTGGCTGTGCTTCTGAGGTCACAGCAGGCTGAATGCCTCCTAGGCCAGTGGCAGGCTCATGGCTGCTGGCTGTGCTTGTGAGGTCACAGCAGCCTCAGTGCCTCATAGCTTAGTGTCCAGCGTCCCCTGCTGGCTGTGCTTGTGAGGTCACAGCAGCCTCAGTGCCTCTCAGGCCAGGATCAGGCTCATGGCTGCTGGCTGTGATTGTGAGGTCACAGCAGCCGCAGTTCCTCAAAAGTTGGTGTCCATCGCCCCCTGCTGGCTGTGCTTGTGAGGTCACAGCAGCCTCAGTGCCTCCCAGGCCAATATCAGGCTCCTGGCTGCTGGCTGTGCTTGTGACGTCACAGCAGCCTGAATGCCTCCTAGGCCGTGGCAGGCTCATGGCTGCTGGCTGTGCTTGTGAGGTCACAGCAGCCTCAGTGCCTCCTAGGCTAGTGTCCATCGCCCCCTACTGGCTGTGCTTGTGAGCTCACAGCAGCCTCAGTGCCTCACAGGCCAGTATCAGGCTCATGGCTGCTGGCTCTGCTTGTGACGTCACAGCAGCCTCAGTGCCTCCTCTGCCAGTGGCAGTCTCATGGCTGCTGGCTGTGCTTGTGAGGTCACAGCAGACTCAGTGCCTCCTAGGCCAGTATCAGGCTCATGGCTGCTGGCTGTGCTTCTGAGGTCACAGAAGCCTGAATGCCTCCTAGGCCAGTGGCAGGCTCATGGCTGCTGGCTGTGCTTCTGAGGTCACAGCAGCCTCAGTGCCTCCTAGGCCAGTGGCAGTCTCATGGCTGCTGGCTGTGATTGTGAGGTCACGTCAGCCTCAGTGCTTCATAATTTAGGGTCCAGCGTCCCCTGCTGGCTGTGATTTTGAGGTCACAGCAGACTCAGTGTCTCCATGGATAGTGCCATGCTCATGGCTGCTGGCTGTGCTTGTGAGGTCACAGCAGCCTCAGTGTCTCTCAGGCCACTGGCAGTCTCATGGATGCTGGCTGTGCTTGTGAGGTCACAGCAGACTCAGTGCCTCATAGGTTAGTGTCCAGCGCCCCCTGCTGGCTGTGCTTGTGAGGTCACAGCAGCCTCAGTGCCTCCTAGGCCAGTGCCATGCTCATGGCTGCTGGCTGTGTTTGTGAGGTCACAGCAGCCTCAGTGCCTCACAGGCCAGTATCAGGCTCATGGCTGCTGGCTGTGATTGTGAGGTCACAGCAGACTCAGTGCCTCCTAGGCCAGTATCAGGCTCATGGCTGCTGGCTGTGCTTCTGAGGTGACAGCAGGCTGAATGCCTCCTAGGCCAGTGGCAGGCTCATGGCTGCTGGCTGTGCTTCTGACGTCACAGCAGCCTCAGTGCCTCATAGTTTAGTGTCCAGCGTCCCCTACTGGCTGTGCTTGTGAGGTCACAGCAGCCTCAGTGCCTCCTAGGCCAGTATCAGGCTCATGGCTGCTGGCTGTGCTTGTGAGGTCACAGCAGCCTCAGTGCCTCCTCTGCCAGTGCCATGCTCATGGCTGCTGGCTGTGCTTGTGAGGTCACAGCAGCCTCAGTGACTCCTAGGCCAGTGGCAGGCTCATGGCTGCTGGCTGTGCTTGTGAGGTCACAGCAGCCTGAATGCCTCCTAGGCCAGTGCAGGCTCATGGCTGCTGGCTGTCCTTGTGAGGTCACAGCAGCCTCCGTGCCTCATAGGTAAGTGTCCAGCGTCCCCTGGTGGCTCTGCTTGTGAGGTCACAGCAGCCTCAGTGCCTCCCAGGCCAATATCAGGCTCCTGGCTGCTGGCTGTGCTTGTGACGTCACAGCAGCCTGAGTGCCTCCTCTGCCACTGCCATGCTCATGGCTGCTGGCTGTGCTTGTGACGTCACAGCAGCCTGAGTGCCTCCTCTGCCAGTGCCATGCGCATGGCTGCTGCCTGTGCTTGTAACGTCACTGCAGACTCAGTGCCGCATAGTTTAGTGTCCAGCGTCCCCTGCTGGCTCTGCTTGTGAGGTCAGAGCAGACTCAGTGCCTCCCAGGCCAATATCAGGCTCCTGGCTGCTGGCTGTGCTTGTGACGTCACAGCAGCCTGAATGCCTCCTAGGCTGTGGCAGGCTCATGGCTGCTGGCTGTTCTTGTGAGGTCACAGCAGCCTCAGTGCCTTCTAGGCTAGTGTCCATCGCCCCTACTGGCTGTGCTTGTGAGCTCACAGCAGCCTCAGTGCCTCACAGGCCAGTATCAGGCTCATGGCTGCTGGCTCTGCTTGTGACGTCACAGCAGCCTCAGTGCCTCCTCTGCCAGTGGCAGTCTCATGGCTGCTGGCTGTGCTTCTGAGGTCACAGCAGCCTCAGTGCCTCCTAGGCCAGTATCAGGCTCATGGCTGCTGGCTGTGCTTCTGAGGTCACAGAAGCCTGAATGCCTCCTAGGCCAGTGGCAGGCTCATGGCTGCTGGCTGTGATTGTGAGGTCACAGCAGACTCAGTGCCTCCTAGGCCAGTGGCAGGCTCATGGCTGCTGGCTGTGATTGTGAGGTCACGTCAGCCTCAGTGCCTCAAAAGTTAGTGTCCAGCGTCCCCTGCTGGCTGTGATTTTGAGGTCACAGCAGACTCAGTTCCTCAAAAGTTGGTGTCCAGCGCCCCCTGCTGGCTCTGCTTGTGAGGTCACAGCAGACTCAGTGTCTCCGTGGATAGTGCCATGCTCATGGCTGCTGGCTGTGCTTGTGACGTCACAGCAGCCTCAGTGTCTCTCAGGCCAGTGGCAGTCTCATGGATGCTGGCTGTGCTTGTGAGGTCACAGCAGACTCAGTGCCTCATAGGTTAGTGTCCAGCGCCCCCTGGTGGCTGTGCTTGTGAGGTCACAGCAGACTCAGTGCCTCCCAGGCCAATATCAGGTTCCTGGCTGCTAGCTGTGCTTGTGACGTCACAGCAGCCTGAATGCCTCCTAGGCCCGTGCCATGCTCATGGCTGCTGGCTGTGCTTCTGAGGTCACAGCAGCCTGAATGCCTCCGAGGCCAGTGGCAGGCTCATGACTGCTGGCTGCGATTGTGAGGTCACAGCAGCCTCTAGTGCCTCCTCTGCCAGTGGCATGCTCATGGCTGCTGGCTGTGCTTGTGACGTCACAGCAGGCTCAGTGCCTCCTAGGGCCGTGGCAGTCTCATGGCTGCTGGCTGTGCTTGTGAGGTCACAGAAGCCTCAGTGCCTCCTCTGCCAGTGGCAGTCCCATGGCTGCTGGCTGTGCTTGTGAGGTCACAGCAGACTCAGTGCCTCAAAAGTTAGTGTCCAGCGCCCCCTGCTGGCTGTGCTTGTGAGCTCACAGCAGCCTCAGTGCCTCTCAGGCCAGTATCATCCTCATGGCTGCTGGATGTGCTTTTGAGGTCACAGCAGCCTGAATGCCTCCTGGACCAGTGTCAGGGTCATGGCTGCTAGCTTTGCTTCTGAGGTCACAGAAGCCTGAACGCCTCCTAGGCCAGTGGCAGGCTCATGGCTGCTGGCTGTGCTTGTGACGTCACAGCAGCCTCAGTGCCTCCTAGGCCAGTGCCATGCTCATGGCTGCTGGCTGTGCTTGTGACGTCACAGCAGCCTGAGTGCCTCTGAGACCAGTGGCAGTCTCATGGCTGCTGGCTGTGCTTGTGAGGTCACAGCAGCCTCAGTGCCTCCTAGGCCAATATCAGACTCATGGCTGCTGGCTGTGCTTGTGAGATCACAGCAGCCTCAGTGCCTCCTAGGCCAGTATCAGGCTAATGGCTGCTGGCTATGCTTGTGAGGTCACAGAAGCCTGAATGCCTCCTCTGCCAGTGGCATGCTCATGGCTGCTGGCTGTGCTTGTGAGGTCACAGCAGCCTCAGTGCCTCATAGTTTAGTGTCCATCGCCCCCTGCTGGCTGTGCTTGTGAGGTCACAGCAGCCTCAGTGCCTCCCAGGCCAATATCAGGCTCCTGGCTGCTGGCTGTGCTTGTGACGTCACAGCAGCCTGAATGCCTCCTAGGCCGTGGCAGGCTCATGGCTGCTGGCTGTGCTTGTGAGGTCACAGCAGACTCAGTGCCTCCTAGGCTAGTGTCCATCTCCCCCTGCTGGCTGTGCTTATGAGCTCACAGCAGCCTCAGTGCCTCACAGGCCAGTATCAGGCTCATGGCTGCTGGCTGTGCTTGTGACGTCACAGCAGCCTCAGTGCCTCCTCTGCCAGTGGCAGTCTCATGGCTGCTGGCTGTGCTTGTGAGGTCACAGCAGCCTCAGTGCCTCCTAGGCCAGTATCAGGCTCATGGCTGCTGGCTGTGCTTGTGACGTCACAGAAGCCTCAGTGCCTCCTAGGCCCGTGGCAGGCTCATGGCTGCTGGCTGTGCTTCTGAGGTCACAGAAGCCTGAATGCCTCCTAGGCCAGTGGCAGGCTCATGGCTGCTGGCTGTGCTTCTGAGGTCACAGCAGCCTGAATGCCTCCTAGGCCAGTGGCAGGCTCATGGCTGCTGGCTGTGATTGTGAGGTCACGTCAGCCTCAGTGCTTCATAATTTAGTGTCCAGCGTCCCCTGCTGGCTGTGATTTTGAGGTCACAGCAGACTCAGTTCCTCAAAAGTTGGTGTCCAGCGCCCCCTGCTGGCTCTGCTTGTGAGGTCACAGCAGACTCAGTGTCTCCGTGGATAGTGCCATGCTCATGGCTGCTGGCTGTGCTTGTGAGGTCACAGAAGCCTCAGTGTCTCTCAGGCCAGTGGCAGTCTCATGGATGCTGGCTGTGCTTGTGAGGTCACAGCAGACTCAGTGCCTCATAGGTTAGTGTCCAGCGCCCCCTGCTGGCTGTGCTTGTGAGGTCACAGCAGCCTCAGTGCCTCCCAGGCCAATATCAGGTTCCTGGCTGCTAGCTGTGCTTGTGAGGTCACAGCAGCCTGAATGCCTCCTAGGCCCGTGCCATGCTCATGGCTGCTGGCTGTGCTTCTGAGGTCACAGCAGCCTGAATGCCTCCGAGGCCAGTGGCAGGCTCATGGCTGCTGGCTGTGATTGTGAGGTCACAGCAGCGTGAATGCCTCCTAGGCCCGTGCCATGCTCATGGCTGCTGGCTGTGCTTCTGAGGTCACAGCAGCCTGAATGCCTCCGAGGCCAGTATCAGTCTCATGGCTGCTGGCTGTGCTTGTGAGGTCACAGCAGCCTCAGTGCCTCCTAGGCCAATATCAGACTCATGGCTGCTGGCTGTGCTTGTGAGATCACAGCAGCCTGAGTGCCTCCTATGCCAGTATCAGGCTAATGGCTGCTGGCTATGCTTGTGAGGTCACAGAAGCCTGAATGCCTCCTCTGCCAGTGGCATGCTCATGGCTGCTGGCTGTGCTTGTGAGGTCACAGCAGCCTGAGTGCCTCATAGTTTAGTGTCCAGCGTCCCCTGATGGCTGTGCTTGTGAGGTCACAGCAGACTCAGTGCCTCATAGGTTAGTGTCCATCGCCCCCTGCTGGCTGTGCTTGTGAGGTCACAGCAGCCTGAATGCCTCCTAGGCCCGTGCCATGCTCATGGCTGCTGGCTGTGCTTGTGAGGTCACAGCAGCCTCAGTGTCTCTCAGGCCAGTGGCAGTCTCATGGCTGCTGGCTGTGCTTGTGAGGTCACAGCAGCCTGAGTGCCTCCTAGGCCAGTGGCAGGCTCATGGCTGCTGGCTGTGCTTGTGAGGTCACAGCAGTCTCAGTGCCTCCTAGGCCAGTGCCATGCTCATGGCTGCTGGCTGTGCTTCTGACGTCACAGCAGCCTGAGTGCCTCTGAGACCAGTGGCAGTCTCATGGCTGCTGGCTGTGCTTGTAAGGTCACAGCAGCCTCAGTGCCTCCTAGGCCAATATCAGACTCATGGCTGCTGGCTGTGCTTGTGAGATCACAGCAGCCTGAGTGCCTCCTAGGCCAGTATCAGGCTAATGGCTGCTGGCTATGCTTGTGAGGTCACAGAAGCCTGAATGCCTCCTCTGCCAGTGGCATGCTCATGGCTGCTGGCTGTGCTTGTGAGGTCACAGCAGCCTCAGTGCCTCATAGTTTAGTGTCCATCGCCCCCTGCTGGCTGTGCTTGTGAGGTCACAGCAGCCTCAGTGCCTCCCAGGCCAATATCAGGCTCCTGGCTGCTGGCTGTGCTTGTGACGTCACAGCAGCCTGAATGCCTCCTAGGCCGTGGCAGGCTCATGGCTGCTGGCTGTGCTTGTGAGGTCACAGCAGCCTCAGTGCCTCCTAGGCTAGTGTCCATCGCCCCCTACTGGCTGTGCTTGTGAGGTCACAGCAGCCTCAGTGCCTCATAGGCCAGTATCATGCTCATGGCTGCTGGCTGTGCTTGTGACGTCACAGCAGCCTCAGTGCCTCCTCTGCCAGTGGCAGTCTCATGGCTGCTGGCTGTGCTTGTGAGGTCACAGCAGCCTCAGTGCCTCCTAGGCCAGTATCAGGCTCATGGCTGCTGGCTGTGCTTGTGACGTCACAGAAGCCTCAGTGCCTCCTAGGCCCGTGCCATGCTCATGGCTGCTGGCTGTGCTTCTGAGGTCGCAGCAGCCTGAATGCCTCCGAGGCCAGTGGCAGTCTCATGGCTGCTGGCTGTGCTTGTGAGGTCACAGCAGCCTCAGTGCCTCACAGGCCAGTATCAGACTCATGGCTGCTGGCTGTGCTTGTGAGATCACAGCAGCCTGAGTGCCTCCTAGGCCGGTATCAGGCTCATGGCTGCTGGCTGTGATTGTGAGGTCACAGCAGCCTCAGTGCCTCCTCTGCCAGTGCCATGCTCATGGCTGCTGGCTGTGCTTGTGATGTCACAGCAGCCTGAGTGCCTCCTAGGGCTGTGGCGGTCTCATGGCTGCTGGCTGTGCTTGTGAGGTCACAGAAGCCTCAGTGCCTCCGCTGCCAGTGGCAGTCCCATGGCTGCTGGCTGTGCTTGTGAGGTCACAGCAGCCTCAGTGCCTCAAAAGTTAGTGTCCAGCGCCCCCTGCTGGCTGTGCTTGTGAGGTCACAGCAGCCTCAGTGCCTCTCAGGCCAGTATCATGCTCATGGCTGCTGGATGTGCTTCTGAGGTCACAGCAGCCTGAATGCCTCCTGGACCAGTGTCAGGGTCATGGCTGCTAGCTTTGCTTCTGAGGTCACAGAAGCCTGAACGCCTCCTAGGCCAGTGGCAGGCTCATGGCTGCTGGCTGTGATTGTGAGGTCACAGCAGCCTCAGTGCCTCCTAGGCCAGTGCCATGCTCATGGCTGCTGGCTGTGCTTGTAAGGTCACAGCAGCCTCAGTGCCTCCTAGGCCAATATCAGACTCATGGCTGCTGGCTGTGCTTGTGAGATCACAGCAGCCTCAGTGCCTCCTAGGCCAGTATCAGGCTAATGGCTGCTGGCTATGCTTGTGAGGTCACAGAAGCCTGAATGCCTCCTCGGCCAGTGGCATGCTCATGGCTGCTGGCTGTGATTGTGAGGTCACAGCAGCCTCAGTGCCTCATAGTTTAGTGTCCAGCGTCCCCTGATGGCTGTGCTTGTGAGGTCACAGCAGCCTCAGTGCCTCATAGGTTAGTGTCCATCGCCCCCTGCTGGCTGTGCTTGTGAGGTCACAGCAGCCTCAGTGCCTCCCAGGCCAATATCAGGCTCCTGGCTGCTGGCTGTGCTTGTGACGTCACAGCAGCCTGAATGCCTCCTAGGCCGTGGCAGGCTCATGGCTGCTGGCTGTGCTTGTGAGGTCACAGCAGCCTCAGTGCCTCCTAGGCCAGTATCAGGCTCATGGCTGCTGGCTGTGATTGTGAGGTCACGTCAGCCTCAGTGCTTCATAATTTCGTGTCCAGCGTCCCCTGCTGGCTGTGATTTTGAGGTCACAGCAGACTCAGTTCCTCAAAAGTTAGTGTGCAGCGCCCCCTGCTGGCTGTGCTTGTGAGGTCACAGCAGCCTCAGTGCCTCTCAGGCCAATATCATGCTCATGGCTGCTGGATGTCCTTGTGAGGTCACAGCAGCCTGAATGCATCCTGGACCAGTGTCAGGGTCATGGCTGCTACCTTTGCTTCTGAGGTCACAGAAGCCTGAACGCCTCCTAGGCCAGTGGCAGGCTCATGGCTGCTGGCTGCGATTGTGAGGTCACAGCAGCCTCAGTGCCTCCTCTGCCAGTGCCATGCTCATGGCTGCTGGCTGTGCTTGTGACGTCACAGCAGCCTGAGTGCCTCCTAGGCCCGTGGCAGGCTCATGGCTGCTGGCTGTGCTTGTGAGGTCACAGAAGCCTCAGTGCCTCCTCTGCCACTGGCAGTCCCATGGCTGCTGGCGGTGCTTGTGAGGTCACAGCAGACTCAGTGCCTCAAAAGTTAGTGTCCAGCGCCCCCTGCTGGCTGTGCTTCTGAGGTCACAGTAGCCTGAATGCCTGCTAGGCCAGTGGCAGGCTCATGGCTGCTGGCTGTGATTGTGAGGTCACAGCAGCCTCACTACCTCCTAGGCCAGTGGCAGTCTCATGGCTGCTGGCTGTGCTTCTGAGGTCACAGCAGCCTCAGTGCCTCACAGGCCAGTATCAGGCTCATGGCTGCTGGCTCTGCTTGTGACGTCACAGCAGACTCAGTGCCTCCTAGGCCAGTATCAGGCTCATGGCTGCTGGCTGTGCTTGTGACGTCACAGAAGCCTCAGTGCCTCCTAGGCCCGTACCATGCTCATGGCTGCTGGCTGTGCTTGTGAGGTCACAGCAGGCTCAGTGCCTCTCAGGCCAATATCAGGCTCCTGTCTCCTGGCTGTGCTTGTGACGTCACAGCAGCCACAGTGCCTTCTAGGGCCGTGGCAGTCTCATGGCTGCTGGCTGTGCTTGTGAGGTCACAGCAGACTCAGTGCCTCAAAATTTAGTGTCCAGCGCCCCCTGCTGGCTGTGCTTGTGAGGTCACAGCAGCCTCAGTGCCTCTCAGGCCAGTATCATGCTCATGGCTGCTGGATGTGCTTGTGAGGTCACAGCAGCCTGAATGCCTCCTGGACCAGTGTCAGGGTCATGGCTGCTAGCTTTGCTTCTGAGGTCACAGAAGCCTGAACGTCTCCTAGGCCAGTGGCAGGCTCATGGCTGCTGGCTGCGATTGTGAGGTCACAGCAGCCTCAGTGCCTCCTCTGCCAGTGCCATGCTCATGGCTGCTGGCTGTGCTTGTGACGTCACAGCAGCCTGAGTGCCTCTGAGACCAGTGGCAGTCTCATGGCTGCTGGCTGTGCTTGTGAGGTCACAGCAGCCTCAGTGCCTCCTAGCCCTGTGGCAGACTCATGGCTGCTGGCTGTGCTTGTGAGATCACAGCAGCCTGAGTGCCTCCTAGGCCAGTATCAGGCTAATGGCTGCTGGCTATGCTTGTGAGGTCACAGCAGCCTGAATGCCTCCTCTGCCAGAGGCATGCTCATGGCTGCTGGCTGTGATTGTGAGGTCACAGCAGCCTCAGTGCCTCGTAGTTTAGTGTCCAGCGTCCCCTGATGGCTGTGCTTGTGAGGTCACAGAAACCTGAATACCTCATAGGTTAGTGTCCATCGCCCCCTGCTGGCTGTGCTTGTGACGTCACAGCAGCCTCAGTGCCTACCAGGCCAATATCAGGCTCCTGGCTGCTGGCTGTGCTTGTGAGGTCACAGCAGCCTGAATGCCTCCTAGGCCGTGGCAGGCTCATGGCTGCTGGCTGTGCTTGTGAGGTCACAGCAGCCTCAGTGCCTCCTAGGCTAGTGTCCATTGCCCCCTACTGGCTGTGCTTGTGACGTCACAGCAGCCTCAGTGCCTCCCAGGCCAGTATCAGGTTCCTGGCTCTTAGCTGTGCTTGTGAGGTCACAGCAGCCTGAATGCCTCCTAGGCCCGTGCCATGCTCATGGCTGCTGGCTGTGCTTCTGAGGTCACAGTAGCCTGAATTCCTGCTAGGCCAGTGGCAGGCTCATGGCTGCTGGCTGTGATTGTGAGGTCACAGCAGCCTCACTACCTCCTAGGCCAGTGGCAGTCTCATGGCTGCTGGCTGTGCTTCTGAGGTCACAGCAGCCTCAGTGCCTCACAGGCCAGTATCAGGCTCATGGCTGCTGGCTCTGCTTGTGACGTCACAGCAGACTCAGTGCCTCCTAGGCCAGTATCAGGCTCATGGCTGCTGGCTGTGCTTGTGACGTCACAGAAGCCTCAGTGCCTCCTAGGCCAGTGCCATGCTCATGGCTGCTGGCTGTGCTTGTGAGGTCACAGCAGGCTCAGTGCCTCTCAGGCCAATATCAGGCTCCTGTCTGCTGGCTGTGCTTGTGACGTCACAGCAGGCTCAGTGCCTCTCAGGCCAATATCAGGCTCCTGTCTCCTGGCTGTGCTTGTGACGTCACAGCAGCCACAGTGCCTTCTAGGGCCGTGGCAGTCTCATGGCTGCTGGCTGTGCTTGTGAGGTCACAGCAGACTCAGTGCCTTCTAGGGCCGTGGCAGTCTCATGGCTGCTGGCTGTGCTTGTGACGTCACAGCAGCCTGAGTGCCTCTGAGACCAGTGGCAGTCTCATGGCTGCTGGCTGTGCTTGTGAGGTCACAGCAGCCTCAGTGCCTCCTAGCCCTGTGGCAGACTCATGGCTGCTGGCTGTGCTTGTGAGATCACAGCAGCCTGAGTGCCTCCTAGGCCAGTATCAGGCTAATGGCTGCTGGCTATGCTTGTGAGGTCACAGAAGCCTGAATGCCTCCTCTGCCAGTGGCATGCTCATGGCTGCTGGCTGTGATTGTGAGGTCACAGCAGCCTCAGTGCCTCATAGTTTAGTGTCCAGCGTCCCCTGATGGCTGTGCTTGTGAGGTCACACCAGCCTCAGTGCCTCATAGGTTAGTGTCCATCGCCCCCTGCTGGCTGTGCTTGTGAGGTCACAGCAGCCTCAGTGCCTCCCAGGCCAATATCAGGCTCCTGGCTGCTGGCTGTGCTTGTGACATCACAGCAGCCTGAATGCCTCCTAGGCCGTGGCAGGCTCATGGCTGCTGGCTGTGCTTGTGAGGTCACAGCAGCCTCAGTGCCTCCTAGGCTAGTGTCCATCGCCCCCTACTGGCTGTGCTTGTGAGGTCACAGCAGCCTCAGTGCCTCACAGGCCAGTATCAGGCTCATGGCTGCTGGCTCTGCTTGTGACGTCACAGCAGCCTCAGTGCCTCCTCTGCCAGTGGCAGTCTCATGGCTGCTGGCTGTGCTTGTGAGGTCACAGCAGCCTCAGTGCCTCCTAGGCCAGTGTCAGGCTCATGGCTGCTGGCTGTGCTTCTGAGGTCACAGAAGCCTGAATGCCTCCTAGGCCAGTGGCAGGCTCATGGCTGCTGGCTGTGCTTGTGAGGTCACAGCAGACTCAGTGCCTCCTAGGCCAGTGGCAGGCTCATGGCTGCTGGCTGTGATTGTGAGGTCACGTCAGCCTCAGTGCTTCATAATTTAGTGTCCAGCGTCCCCTGCTGGCTGTGATTTTGAGGTCACAGCAGACTCAGTTCCTCAAAAGTTGGTGTCCAGCGCCCCCTGCTGGCTCTGCTTGTGAGGTCACAGCAGACTCAGTGTCTCCGTGGATAGTGCCATGCTCATGGCTAAGGCTGTGCTTGTGAGGTCACAGCAGCCTCAGTGTCTCTCAGGCCACTGGCAGGCTCATGGCTGCTGGCTGTGCTTGTGAGGTCACAGCAGACTCAGTGCCTCATAGGTTAGTGTCCAGCGCCCCCTGCTGGCTGTGATTGTGAGGTCACAGCAGCCTCAGTGCCTCCCAGGCCAATATCAGGTTCCTGGCTGCTAGCTGTGCTTGTGAGGTCACAGCAGCCTGAATGCCTCCTAGGCCCGTGCCATGCTCATGGCTGCTGGCTGTGCTTCTGAGGTCACAGCAGCCTGAATGCCTCCTAGGCCAGTGGCAGGCTCATGGCTGCTGGCTGTGATTGTGAGGTCACAGCAGCCTCAGTGTCTCATACTTTAGTGTCCAGCATCCCCTGCTGGCTCTGCTTGTGAGGTCACAGCAGACTCAGTGCCTCAAAAGTTAGTGTCCAGCGTCCCCTGCTGGCTGTGCTTGTGACGTCACAGCAGCCTCAGTGCCTCTCAGGCCAGTATCAGGCTCATGGCTGCTGGCTGTGCTTGTGACGTCACAGCAGCCTCAGTGCCTCCTAGGGCCGTGGCAGTCTCATGGCTGCTGGCTGTGCTTCTCAGGTCACAGCAGACTCAGTGCCTCACAGGCCAGTATCAGGCTCATGGCTGCTGGCTGTGCTTGTGAGGTCACAGCAGCCTCAGTGCCTCCTAGGCCAGTATCAGGCTCATGGCTGCTGGCTGTGCTTCTGAGGTCACAGAAACCTGAATGCCTCCTAGGCCAGTGGCAGGCTCATGGCTGCTGGCTCTGCTTGTGAGGTCACAGCAGCCTCAGTGCCTCTCAGGCCAGTATCAGGCTCATGGCTGCTGGCTGTGTTTGTGAGGTCACAGCAGCCTCAGTGCCTCCTAGGCCAGTATCAGGCTCCTGGCTGCTGGCTGTGCTTGTGAGGTCACAGCAGCCTCAGTGCCTCTCTGGGCAGTGGCAGGCTCATGGCTGCTGGCTGTGATTGTGAGGTCACATCAGCCTCAGTGCTTCATAGTTTAGTGTCCAGCGTCCCCTGATGGCTGTGCTTGTGAGGTCACAGCAGCCTCAGTGCCTCAAAAGTTGGTGTCCAGCGCCCCCTGCTGGCTCTGCTTGTGAGGTCGCAGCAGACTCAGTGTCTCCGTGGATAGTGCCATGCTCATGGCTGCTGGCTGTGCTTGTGAGGTTATAGCAGCCTCAGTGCCTCACAGTTTAGTGTCCAGCATCCATTGCTGGCTCTGCTTGTTTGGTCACAGCAGACTCAGTGCCTCATAGGTTAGTGTCCAGCGCCCCCTGCTGGCTGTGTTTGTGAGGTCACAGCAGACTCAGTGCCTCAAAATTTAGTGTCCAGCGCCCCCTGCTGGCTGTGCTTGTGAGGTCACAGCAGCCTCAGTGCCTCTCAGGCCAGTATCATGCTCATGGCTGCTGGATGTGCTTGTGAGGTCACAGCAGCCTGAACGCCTCCTAGGCCAGTGGCAGGCTCATGGCTGCTGGCTGTGATTGTGAGGTCACAGCAGTCTCAGTGCCTCCTCTGCCAGTGCCATGCTCATGGCTGCTGGCTGTGCTTGTGACGTCACAGCAGCCTGAGTGCCTCCTAGGGCCGTGGCAGTCTCATGGCTGCTGGCTGTGCTTGTGAGGTCACAGAAGCCTCAGTGCCTCCTCTGCCAGTGGCAGTCCCATGGCTGCTGGCTGTGTTTGTGAGGTCACAGCAGACTCAGTGCCTCAAAAGTTAGTGTCCAGCGCCCCCTGCTGGCTGTGCTTGTGAGGTCACAGCAGCCTCAGTGCCTCTCAGGCCAGTGTCATGCTCATGGCTGCTGGATGTGCTTCTGAGGTCACAGCAGCCTGAATGCCTCCTGGACCAGTGTCAGGGTCATAGCTGCTAGCTTTGCTTGTGAAGTCACAGAAGCCTGAAGGCCTCCTAGGCCAGTGGCAGGCTCATGGCTGCTGGCTGTGATTGTGAGGTCACAGCAGCCTCAGTGCCTCCTCTGCCAGTGCCATGCTCATGGCTGCTGGCTGTGCTTGTGACGTCACAGCAGCCTGAGTGCCTCTGAGACCAGTGGCAGTCTCATGGCTGCTGGCTGTGCTTGTGAGGTCACAGCAGCCTCAGTGCCTCCTAGCCCTGTGGCAGACTCATGGCTGCTGGCTGTGCTTGTGAGATCACAGCAGCCTGAGTGCCTCCTAGGCCAGTATCAGGCTAATGGCTGCTGGCAATGCTTGTGAGGTCACAGAAGCCTGAATGCCTCCTCTGCCAGTGGCATGCTCATGGCTGCTGGCTGTGATTGTGAGGTCACAGCAGCCTCAGTGCCTCATAGTTTAGTGTCCAGCATCCCCTGATGGCTGTGCTTGTGAGGTCACAGCAGCCTCAGTGCCTCACAGGCCAGTGTCAGGCTCATGGCTGCTGGCTGTGCTTGTGAGGTCACAGCAGCCTCAGTGCCTCCTAGGCCAGTATCAGGCTCATGGCTGCTGGCTGTGCTTCTGAGGTCACAGAGGCCTGAATGCCTGCTAGGCCAGTGGCAGGCTCATGGCTGCTGGCTGTGATTGTGAGGTCACGTCAGACTCAGTGCTTCATAATTTAGTGTCCAGCGCCCCCTGCTGGCTCTGCTTGTGAGGTCACAGCAGACTCAGTGCCTCCTAGGCCAGTGCCATGCTCATGGCTGCTGGCTGTGCTTCTGAGGTCACAGCCGCCTGAATGCCTCCTAGGCCAGTGGCAGGCTCATGGCTGCTGGCTGTGATTGTGAGGTCACAGCAGACTCAGTGTCTCCATGGATAGTGCCATGCTCATAGCTGCTGGCTGTGCTTCTGAGGTCACAGAAGCCTGAGTGCCTCCTAGGCCCGTGGCAGGCTCATGGCTGCTGGCTGTGCTTGTGAGGTCACAGCAGCCTCAGTGCCTCATGCTTTAGTGTCCAGCTTCCCCTGCTGGCTCTGCTTGTGAGGTCACAGCAGACTCAGTGCCTCAAAAGTTAGTGTCCAGCGCCCCCTGCTGGCTGTGCTTGTGACATCACAGCAGCCTCAGTGCCTCCTAGGCCAGTGGCAGGCTCCTGGCTGCTGGCTGTGCTTCTGAGGTCACAGCAGACTCAGTGTCTCCGTGGATAGTGCCATGCTCATGGCTGCTGGCTGTGCTTCTGAGGTCACAGAAGCCTGAATGCCTCCTAGGCCAGTGGCAGGCTCATGGCTGCTGGCTGTGCTTGTGAGGTCACAGCAGCCTCAGTGCATCATTCCTTAGTGTCCAGCATCCCCTGCTGGCTCTGCTTGTGAGGTCACAGCAGACTCAGTGTCTCCGTGGATACTGCCATGCTCATGGCTGCTGGCTGTGCTTGTGACGTCACAGCAGCCTCAGTGCCTCCTAGGGCCGTGGCAGTCTCATGGCTGCTGGCTGTGTTTGTGAGGTCACAGCAGACTCAGTGCCTCCTAGGCCAGTATCAGGCTCATGGCTGCTGGTTGTGCTTGTGAGGTCACAGCAGCCTGAATGCCTCCTCTGCCAGTGTCAGGCTCATGGCTGCTGGCTGTGCTTGTGAGGTCACAGCAGCCTCAGTGCCTCACAGGCCAGTATTAGGCTCATGGCTGCTGGCTGTGATTGTGAGGTCACAGCAGACTCAGTGTCTCCGTGGATAGTGCCATGCTCATGGCTGCTGGCTGTGCTTCTGAGGTCACAGAAGCCTGAATGCCTCCTAGGCCAGTGGCAGGCTCATGGCTGCTGGCTGTGCTTGTGAGGTCACAGCAACCTCAGTGCCTCATACTTTAGTGTCCAGCATCCCCTGCTGGCTCTGCTTGTGAGGTCACAGCAGACTCAGTGTCTCCGTGGATACTGCCATGCTCATGGCTGCTGGCTGTGCTTGTGACGTCACAGCAGCCTCAGTGCCTCCTAGGGCCGTGGCAGTCTCATGGCTGCTGGCTGTGCTTCTCAGGTCACAGCAGACTCAGTGCCTCCTAGGGCAATATCAGCCTCATGGCTGCTGGTTGTGCTTGTGAGGTCACAGCAGCCTCAGTGCCTCTCTGGCCAGTGGCAGGCTCATGGCTGCTCGCTGTGATTGTGAGGTCACAGCAACCTCAGTGCCTCCTAGGCCAGTATCAGGCTCATGGCTGCTGGCTGTGCTTCTGAGGTCACAGCAGCCTCAGTGCCTCATAGGTTAGTGTGCAGCGCCCCCTGCTGGCTGTGATTGTGAGGTCACAGCAGCCTCAGTGCCTCATCGTTTAGTGTCCAGCGTCCCCTGCTGGCTGTGCCTGTGAGGTCACAGCAGCCTCAGTGCCTCACAGGCCAGTATCAGGCTCATGGCTGCTGGCTGTGTTTGTGAGGTCACAGCAGCCTCAGTGCCTCCTAGGCCAGTATCAGGCTCATGGCTGCTGGCTGTGCTTGTGAGGTCACAGCAGCCTCAGTGCCTCCTAGGCCAGTATCAGGCTCATGGCTGCTGGCTGTGCTTCTGAGGTCACAGAAACCTGAATGCCTCCTAGGCCAGTGGCAGGCTCATGGCTGCTGGCTCTGCTTGTGAGGTCACAGCAGCCTCAGTGCCTCTCAGGCCAGTATCAGGCTCATGGCTGCTGGCTGTGTTTGTGAGGTCACAGCAGCCTCAGTGCCTCCTAGGCCAGTATCAGGCTCCTGGCTGCTGGCTGTGCTTGTGAGGTCACAGCAGCCTCAGTGCCTCTCTGGGCAGTGGCAGGCTCATGGCTGCTGGCTGTGATTGTGAGGTCACATCAGCCTCAGTGCTTCATAGTTTAGTGTCCAGCGTCCCCTGATGGCTGTGCTTGTGAGGTCACAGCAGCCTCAGTGCCTCAAAAGTTGGTGTCCAGCGCCCCCTGCTGGCTCTGCTTGTGAGGTCGCAGCAGACTCAGTGTCTCCGTGGATAGTGCCATGCTCATGGCTGCTGGCTGTGCTTGTGAGGTTACAGCAGCCTCAGTGCCTCTCAGGCCAGTGGCAGTCTCATGGCTGCTGGCTGTGCTTGTGAGGTCACAGCAGCCTCAGTTCCTCCTAGGCCAGTATCAGGCTCATGGCTACTGGCTGTGCTTCTGAGGTCACAGAGGCCTGAATGCCTCCTAGGCCAGTGGCAGGCTCATGGCTGCTGGCTGTGCTTGTGAGGTCATAGCAGCCTCAGTGCCTCACAGTTTAGTGTCCAGCGTCCATTGCTGGCTCTGCTTGCTTGGTCACAGCAGACTCAGTGCCTCATAGGTTAGTGTCCAGCGTCCCCTGCTGGCTCTGCTTGTGAGGTCACAGCAGACTCAGTGCCTCAAAAGTTAGTGTCCAGCGCCCCCTGCTGGCTGTCCTTGTGAGGTCACAGCAGCCTCAGTGCCTCTCAGGCCAGTGTCATGCTCATGGCTGCTGGATGTGCTTCTGAGGTCACAGCAGCCTGAATGCCTCCTGGACCAGTGTCAGGGTCATAGCTGCTAGCTTTGCTTCTGAGGTCACAGAAGCCTGAACGCCTCCTAGGCCAGTGGCAGGCTCATGGCTGCTGGCTGTGATTGTGAGGTCACAGCAGCCTCAGTGCCTCCTCTGCCAGTGCCATGCTCATGGCTGCTGGCTGTGCTTGTGACGTCACAGCAGCCTGAGTGCCTCCTAGGCCAGTATCAGGCTAATGGCTGCTGGCTATGCTTGTGAGGTCACAGAAGCCTGAATGCCTCCTCTGCCAGTGGCATGCTCATGGCTGCTGGCTGTGATTGTGAGGTCACAGCAGCCTCAGTGCCTCACAGTTTAGTGTCCAGCTTCCCCTGGTGGCTGTGCTTGTGAGGTCACAGCAGCCTCAGTGCCTCCTAGGCTAGTGTCCATCGCCCCCTACTGGCTGTGCTTGTGAGCTCACAGCAGCCTCAGTGCCTCACAGGCCAGTATCAGGCTCATGGCTGCTGGCTGTGCTTGTGACGTCACAGCAGCCTCAGTGCCTCCTCTGCCAGTGGCCGTCTCATGGCTGCTGGCTGTGCTTGTGAGGTCACAGCAGCCTCAGTGCCTCCTAGGCCAGTATCAGGCTCATGGCTACTGGCTGTGCTTCTGAGGTCACAGAAGCCTGAATGCCTCCTAGGCCAGTGGCAGGCTCATGGCTGCTGGCTGTGCTTGTGAGGTCACAGCAGACTCAGTGCCTCCTAGGCCAGTGGCAGGCTCATGGCTGCTGGCTGTGATTGTGAGGTCACGTCAACCTCAGTGCTTCATAATTTAGTGTCCAGCGTCCCCTGCTGGCTGTGATTTTGAGGTCACAGCAGACTCAGTTCCTCAAAAGTTGGTGTCCAGCGCCCCCTGCTGGCTCTGCTTGTGAGGTCACAGCAGACTCAGTGTCTCCGTGGATAGTGCCATGCTCATGGCTGCTGGCTGTGCTTGTGAGGTCACAGCAGCCTCAGTGTGTCTCAGGCCACTGGCAGTCTCATGGATGCTGGCTGTGCTTGTGAGGTCACAGCAGACTCAGTGCCTCATAGGTTAGTGTCCAGCGCCCCCTGCTGGCTGTGATTGTGAGGTCACAGCAGCCTCAGTGCCTCCCAGGCCAATATCAGGTTCCTGGCTGCTAGCTGTGCTTGTGAGGTCACAGCAGCCTGAATGCCTCCTAGGCCCGTGCCATGCTCATGGCTGCTGGCTGTGCTTGTGAGGTCACAGCAGCCTCAGTGCCTCCTAGGCCCGTGGCAGGCTCATGGCTGCTGGCTGTGCTTCTGAGGTCACAGCAGCCTCAGTGCCTCATACTTTACTGTCCAGCATCCCCTGCTGGCTCTGCTTGTGAGGTCACAGCAGACTCAGTGCCTCAAAAGTTAGTGTCCAGCGTCCCCTGGTGGCTGTGCTTGTGACGTCACAGCAGCCTCAGTGCCTCCTAGGCCAGTGGCAGGCTCATGGCTGCTGGCTGTGATTGTGAGGTCACAGCAGACTCAGTGTCTCCGTGGATAGTGCCATGCTCATGGCTGCTGGCTGTGCTTCTGAGGTCACAGAAGCCTGAATGCCTCCTAGGCCAGTGGCAGGCTCATGGCTGCTGGCTGTGCTTGTGAGGTCACAGCAACCTCAGTGCCTCATACTTTAGTGTCCAGCATCCCCTGCTGGCTCTGCTTGTGAGGTCACAGCAGACTCAGTGTCTCCGTGGATACTGCCATGCTCATGGCTGCTGGCTGTGCTTGTGACGTCACAGCAGCCTCAGTGCCTCCTAGGGCCGTGGCAGTCTCATGGCTGCTGGCTGTGCTTCTCAGGTCACAGCAGACTCAGTGCCTCCTAGGGCAATATCAGGCTCATGGCTGCTGGTTGTGCTTGTGAGGTCACAGCAGCCTCAGTGCCTCTCTGGCCAGTGGCAGGCTCATGGCTGCTCGCTGTGATTGTGAGGTCACAGAAACCTCAGTGCCTCCTAGGCCAGTATCAGGCTCATGGCTGCTGGCTGTGCTTCTGAGGTCACAGAAACCTGAATGCCTCCTAGGCCAGTGGCAGGCTCATGGCTGCTGGCTGTTCTTCTGAGGTCACAGCAGCCTCAGTGCCTCATAGGTTAGTGTGCAGCGCCCCCTGCTGGCTCTGCTTGTGAGGTCACAGCAGACTCAGTGGCTCATAGGTTAGTGTGCCGCGCCCCCTGCTGGCTCTGCTTGTGAGGTCACAGCAGCCTCAGTGCCTCTCAGGCCAGCATCAGGCTCATGGCTGCTGGCTGTGCTTGTGAGGTCACAGCAGCCTGAATGCCTCTCTGGCCAGTGGCAGGCTCATGGCTGCTGGCTGTGATTGTGAGGTCACGTCAGCCTCAGTGCTTCATAATTTAGTGTCCAGCGTCCCCTGCTGGCTGTGATTTTGATGTCACAGCAGACTCAGTTCCTCAAAAGTTGGTGTCCAGCGCCCCCTGCTGGCTCTGCTTGTGAGGTCACAGCAGACTCAGTGTCTCCGTGGATAGTGCCATGCTCATGGCTGCTGGCTGTGCTTGTGAGGTCACAGCAGCCTCAGTGTCTCTCAGGCCAGTGGCAGTCTCATGGATGCTGGCTGTGCTTGTGAGGTCACAGCAGACTCAGTGCCTCATAGGTTAGTTTCCAGCGTCCCCTGCTGGCTCTGCTTGTGAGGTCACAGCAGCCTCAGTGCCTCCCAGGCCAATATCAGGTTCCTGGCTGCTAGCTGTGCTTGTGAGGTCACAGTAGCCTGAATGCCTCCTAGGCCCGTGCCATGCTCATGGCTGCTGGCTGTGCTTCTGAGGTCACAGCAGCCTGAATGCCTCCTAGGCCAGTGGCAGGCTCATGGCTGCTGGCTGTGATTGTGAGGTCACAGCAGACTCAGTGTCTCCGTGGATAGTGCCATGCTCATGGCTGCTGGCTGTGCTTCTGAGGTCACAGAAGCCTGAGTGCCTCCTAGGCCCGTGGCAGGCTCATGGCTGCTGGCTGTGCTTGTGAGGTCACAGCAGCCTCAGTGCCTCATGCTTTAGTGTCCAGCATCCCCTGCTGGCTCTGCTTGTGAGGTCACAGCAGACTCAGTGCCTCAAAAGTTAGTGTCCAGCGCCCCCTGCTGGCTGTGCTTGTGACGTCACAGCAGCCTCAGTGCCTCCTAGGCCAGTGGCAGGCTCCTGGCTGCTGGCTGTGCTTGTGAGGTCACAGCAGACTCAGTGTCTCCGTGGATAGTGCCATGCTCATGGCTGCTGGCTGTGCTTGTGAGGTCACAGAAGCCTGAATGCCTCCTAGGCCAGTGGCAGGCTCATGGCTGCTGGCTGTGCTTGTGAGGTCACAGCAGCCTCAGTGCCTCATTCCTTAGTGTCCAGCATCCCCTGCTGGCTCTGCTTGTGAGGTCACAGCAGACTCAGTGTCTCCGTGGATACTGCCATGCTCATGGCTGCTGGCTGTGCTTGTGACGTCACAGCAGCCTCAGTGCCTCCTAGGGCCGTGGCAGTCTCATGGCTGCTGGCTGTGTTTGTGAGGTCACAGCAGCCTCAGTTCCTCCTAGGCCAGTATCAGGCTCATGGCTGCTGGTTGTGCTTGTGAGGTCACAGCAGCCTGAATGCCCTCTCTGCCAGTGTCAGGCTCATGGCTGCTGGCTGTGCTTGTGAGGTCACAGCAGCCTCAGTGCCTCACAGGCCAGTATTAGGCTCATGGCTGCTGGCTGTGATTGTGAAGTCACAGCAACCTCAGTGCCTCCTAGGCCAGTATCAGGCTCATGGCTGCTGGCTGTGCTTCTGAGGTCACAGAAACCTGAATGCCTCCTAGGCCAGTGGCAGGCTCATGGCTGCTGGCTGTGCTTCTGAGGTCACAGCAGCCTCAGTGCCTCATAGGTTAGTGTGCAGCGCCCCCTGCTGGCTGTGATTGTTAGGTCACAGCAGACTCAGTGCCTCATAGGTTAGTGTGCAGCGCCCCCTGCTGGCTGTGCTTGTGAGGTCACAGCAGCCTCAGTGCCTCTCAGGCCAGTATCAGGCTCATGGCTGCTGGCTGTGTTTGTGAGGTCACAGCAGCCTCAGTGCCTCCGAGGCCAGTATCAGGCTCATGGCTGCTGGCTGTGCTTCTGAGGTCACAGCAGCCTCAGTGCCTCTCTGGGCAGTGGCAGGCTCATGGCTGCTGGCTGTGATTGTGAGGTCACATCAGCCTCAGTGCTTCATAGTTTAGTGTCCAGCGTCCCCTGCTGGCTGTGCTTGTGAGGTCACAGCAGCCTCAGTGCCTCAAAAGTTGGTGTCCAGCGCCCCCTGCTGGCTCTGCTTGTGAGGTCGCAGCAGACTCAGTGTCTCCGTGGATAGTGCCATGCTCATGGCTGCTGGCTGTGCTTGTGAGGTTACAGCAGCCTCAGTGCCTCTCAGGCCAGTGGCAGTCTCATGGCTGCTGGCTGTGCTTGTGAGGTCACAGCAGCCTCAGTTCCTCCTAGGCCAGTATCAGGCTCATGGCTACTGGCTGTGCTTCTGAGGTCACAGAGGCCTGAATGCCTCCTAGGCCAGTGGCAGGCTCATGGCTGCTGGCTGTGCTTGTGAGGTCATAGCAGCCTCAGTGCCTCACAGTTTAGTGTCCAGTGTCCATTGCTGGCTCTGCTTGTTTGGTCACAGCAGACTCAGTGCCTCATAGTTTAGTGTCCAGCGTCCCCTGCTGGCTCTGCTTGTGAGGTCACAGCAGACTCAGTGCCTCAAAAGTTAGTGTCCAGCGCCCCCTGCTGGCTGTCCTTGTGAGGTCACAGCAGCCTCAGTGCCTCTCAGGCCAGTGTCATGCTCATGGCTGCTGGATGTGCTTCTGAGGTCACAGCAGCCTGAATGCCTCCTGGACCAGTGTCAGGGTCATGGCTGCTAACTTTGCTTCTGAGGTCACAGAAGCCTGAACACCTCCTAGGCCAGTGCCATGCTCATGGCTGCTGGCTGTGCTTGTGACGTCACAGCAGCCTGAGTGCCTCCTAGGCCAGTATCAGGCTAATGGCTGCTGGCTATGCTTGTGAGGTCACAGAAGCCTGAATGCCTCCTCTGCCAGTGGCATGCTCATGGCTGCTGGCTGTGATTGTGAGGTCACAGCAGCCTCAGTGCCTCATAGTTTAGTGTCCAGCGGCCCCTGATGGCTGTGCTTGTGAGGTCACAGCAGCCTCAGTGCCTCCTAGGCTAGTGTCCATCGCCCCCTACTGGCTGTGCTTGTGAGGTCACAGCAGCCTCAGTGCCTCACAGGCCAGTATCAGGCTCATGGCTGCTGGCTGTGCTTGTGACGTCACAGCAGCCTCAGTGCCTCCTCTGCCAGTGGCAGTCTCATGGCTGCTGGCTGTGCTTGTGAGGTCACAGCAGCCTCAGTGCCTCCTAGGCCAGTATCAGGCTCATGGCTGCTGGCTGTGCTTCTGAGGTCACAGAAGCCTGAATGCCTCCTAGGCCAGTGGCAGGCTCATGGCTGCTGGCTGTGCTTGTGAGGTCACAGCAGCCTCAGTGCCTCCTAGGCCAGTGGCAGGCTCATGGCTGCTGGCTGTGCTTGTGAGGTCACAGCAGCCTCAGTGCCTCACAGGCCAGTATTAGGCTCATGGCTGCTGGCTGTGATTGTGAGGTCACAGCAACCTCAGTGCCTCCTAGGCCAGTATCAGGCTCATGGCTGCTGGCTGTGCTTCTGAGGTCACAGAAACCTGAATGCCTCCTAGGCCAGTGGCAGGCTCATGGCTGCTGGCTGTGCTTCTGAGGTCACAGCAGCCTCAGTGCCTCATAGGTTAGTGTGCAGCGCCCCCTGCTGGCTGTGATTGTGAGGTCACAGCAGCCTCAGTGCCTCATAGGTTAGTGTGCAGCGCCCCCTGCTGGCTGTGCTTGTGAGGTCACAGCAGCCTCAGTGCCTCCTAGGCCAGTATCAGGCTCATGGCTGCTGGCTGTGCTTCTGAGGTCACAGCAGCCTCAGTGCCTCTCTGGCCAGTGGCAGGCTCATGGCTGCTGGCTGTGCTTGTGAGGTCACAGCAGCCTCAGTTCCTCCTAGGCCAGTATCAGGCTCATGGCTACTGGCTGTGCTTCTGAGGTCACAGAGGCCTGAATGCCTCCTAGGCCAGTGGCAGGCTCATGGCTGCTGGCTGTGCTTGTGAGGTCATAGCAGCCTCAGTGCCTCACAGTTTAGTGTCCAGCGTCCATTGCTGGCTCTGCTTGCTTGGTCACAGCAGACTCAGTGCCTCATAGGTTAGTGTCCAGCGTCCCCTGCTGGCTCTGCTTGTGAGGTCACAGCAGACTCAGTGCCTCAAAAGTTAGTGTCCAGCGCCCCCTGCTGGCTGTCCTTGTGAGGTCACAGCAGCCTCAGTGCCTCTCAGGCCAGTGTCATGCTCATGGCTGCTGGATGTGCTTCTGAGGTCACAGCAGCCTGAATGCCTCCTGGACCAGTGTCAGGGTCATAGCTGCTAGCTTTGCTTCTGAGGTCACAGAAGCCTGAACGCCTCCTAGGCCAGTGGCAGGCTCATGGCTGCTGGCTGTGATTGTGAGGTCACAGCAGCCTCAGTGCCTCCTCTGCCAGTGCCATGCTCATGGCTGCTGGCTGTGCTTGTGACGTCACAGCAGCCTGAGTGCCTCCTAGGCCAGTATCAGGCTAATGGCTGCTGGCTATGCTTGTGAGGTCACAGAAGCCTGAATGCCTCCTCTGCCAGTGGCATGCTCATGGCTGCTGGCTGTGATTGTGAGGTCACAGCAGCCTCAGTGCCTCACAGTTTAGTGTCCAGCTTCCCCTGATGGCTGTGCTTGTGAGGTCACAGCAGCCTCAGTGCCTCCTAGGCTAGTGTCCATCGCCCCCTACTGGCTGTGCTTGTGAGGTCACAGCAGCCTCAGTGCCTCACAGGCCAGTATCAGGCTCATGGCTGCTGGCTGTGCTTGTGACGTCACAGCAGCCTCAGTGCCTCCTCTGCCAGTGGCCGTCTCATGGCTGCTGGCTGTGCTTGTGAGGTCACAGCAGCCTCAGTGCCTCCTAGGCC
Source organism: Dromaius novaehollandiae (assembly GCF_036370855.1). Taxonomy (NCBI): domain Eukaryota; kingdom Metazoa; phylum Chordata; class Aves; order Casuariiformes; family Dromaiidae; genus Dromaius; species Dromaius novaehollandiae. Next base: position 2,330,478 of record NW_026991341.1, on the reverse strand, counting down.
AGTATCAGGCTCATGGCTACTGGCTGTGCTTCTGAGGTCACAGAAGCCTGAATGCCTCCTAGGCCAGTGGCAGGCTCATGGCTGCTGGCTGTGCTTGTGAGGTCACAGCAGACTCAGTGCCTCCTAGGCCAGTGGCAGGCTCATGGCTGCTGGCTGTGATTGTGAGGTCACGTCAACCTCAGTGCTTCATAATTTAGTGTCCAGCGTCCCCTGCTGGCTGTGATTTTGAGGTCACAGCAGACTCAGTTCCTCAAAAGTTGGTGTCCAGCGCCCCCTGCTGGCTCTGCTTGTGAGGTCACAGCAGACTCAGTGTCTCCGTGGATAGTGCCATGCTCATGGCTGCTGGCTGTGCTTGTGAGGTCACAGCAGCCTCAGTGTGTCTCAGGCCACTGGCAGTCTCATGGATGCTGGCTGTGCTTGTGAGGTCACAGCAGACTCAGTGCCTCATAGGTTAGTGTCCAGCGCCCCCTGCTGGCTGTGATTGTGAGGTCACAGCAGCCTCAGTGCCTCCCAGGCCAATATCAGGTTCCTGGCTGCTAGCTGTGCTTGTGAGGTCACAGCAGCCTGAATGCCTCCTAGGCCCGTGCCATGCTCATGGCTGCTGGCTGTGCTTGTGAGGTCACAGCAGCCTCAGTGCCTCCTAGGCCCGTGGCAGGCTCATGGCTGCTGGCTGTGCTTCTGAGGTCACAGCAGCCTCAGTGCCTCATACTTTACTGTCCAGCATCCCCTGCTGGCTCTGCTTGTGAGGTCACAGCAGACTCAGTGCCTCAAAAGTTAGTGTCCAGCGTCCCCTGGTGGCTGTGCTTGTGACGTCACAGCAGCCTCAGTGCCTCCTAGGCCAGTGGCAGGCTCATGGCTGCTGGCTGTGATTGTGAGGTCACAGCAGACTCAGTGTCTCCGTGGATAGTGCCATGCTCATGGCTGCTGGCTGTGCTTCTGAGGTCACAGAAGCCTGAATGCCTCCTAGGCCAGTGGCAGGCTCATGGCTGCTGGCTGTGCTTGTGAGGTCACAGCAACCTCAGTGCCTCATACTTTAGTGTCCAGCATCCCCTGCTGGCTCTGCTTGTGAGGTCACAGCAGACTCAGTGTCTCCGTGGATACTGCCATGCTCATGGCTGCTGGCTGTGCTTGTGACGTCACAGCAGCCTCAGTGCCTCCTAGGGCCGTGGCAGTCTCATGGCTGCTGGCTGTGCTTCTCAGGTCACAGCAGACTCAGTGCCTCCTAGGGCAATATCAGGCTCATGGCTGCTGGTTGTGCTTGTGAGGTCACAGCAGCCTCAGTGCCTCTCTGGCCAGTGGCAGGCTCATGGCTGCTCGCTGTGATTGTGAGGTCACAGAAACCTCAGTGCCTCCTAGGCCAGTATCAGGCTCATGGCTGCTGGCTGTGCTTCTGAGGTCACAGAAACCTGAATGCCTCCTAGGCCAGTGGCAGGCTCATGGCTGCTGGCTGTTCTTCTGAGGTCACAGCAGCCTCAGTGCCTCATAGGTTAGTGTGCAGCGCCCCCTGCTGGCTCTGCTTGTGAGGTCACAGCAGACTCAGTGGCTCATAGGTTAGTGTGCCGCGCCCCCTGCTGGCTCTGCTTGTGAGGTCACAGCAGCCTCAGTGCCTCTCAGGCCAGCATCAGGCTCATGGCTGCTGGCTGTGCTTGTGAGGTCACAGCAGCCTGAATGCCTCTCTGGCCAGTGGCAGGCTCATGGCTGCTGGCTGTGATTGTGAGGTCACGTCAGCCTCAGTGCTTCATAATTTAGTGTCCAGCGTCCCCTGCTGGCTGTGATTTTGATGTCACAGCAGACTCAGTTCCTAAAAAGTTGGTGTCCAGCGCCCCCTGCTGGCTCTGCTTGTGAGGTCACAGCAGACTCAGTGTCTCCGTGGATAGTGCCATGCTCATGGCTGCTGGCTGTGCTTGTGAGGTCACAGCAGCCTCAGTGTCTCTCAGGCCAGTGGCAGTCTCATGGATGCTGGCTGTGCTTGTGAGGTCACAGCAGACTCAGTGCCTCATAGGTTAGTTTCCAGCGTCCCCTGCTGGCTCTGCTTGTGAGGTCACAGCAGCCTCAGTGCCTCCCAGGCCAATATCAGGTTCCTGGCTGCTAGCTGTGCTTGTGAGGTCACAGTAGCCTGAATGCCTCCTAGGCCCGTGCCATGCTCATGGCTGCTGGCTGTGCTTCTGAGGTCACAGCAGCCTGAATGCCTCCTAGGCCAGTGGCAGGCTCATGGCTGCTGGCTGTGATTGTGAGGTCACAGCAGACTCAGTGTCTCCGTGGATAGTGCCATGCTCATGGCTGCTGGCTGTGCTTCTGAGGTCACAGAAGCCTGAGTGCCTCCTAGGCCCGTGGCAGGCTCATGGCTGCTGGCTGTGCTTGTGAGGTCACAGCAGCCTCAGTGCCTCATGCTTTAGTGTCCAGCATCCCCTGCTGGCTCTGCTTGTGAGGTCACAGCAGACTCAGTGCCTCAAAAGTTAGTGTCCAGCGCCCCCTGCTGGCTGTGCTTGTGACGTCACAGCAGCCTCAGTGCCTCCTAGGCCAGTGGCAGGCTCCTGGCTGCTGGCTGTGCTTGTGAGGTCACAGCAGACTCAGTGTCTCCGTGGATAGTGCCATGCTCATGGCTGCTGGCTGTGCTTGTGAGGTCACAGAAGCCTGAATGCCTCCTAGGCCAGTGGCAGGCTCATGGCTGCTGGCTGTGCTTGTGAGGTCACAGCAGCCTCAGTGCCTCATTCCTTAGTGTCCAGCATCCCCTGCTGGCTCTGCTTGTGAGGTCACAGCAGACTCAGTGTCTCCGTGGATACTGCCATGCTCATGGCTGCTGGCTGTGCTTGTGACGTCACAGCAGCCTCAGTGCCTCCTAGGGCCGTGGCAGTCTCATGGCTGCTGGCTGTGTTTGTGAGGTCACAGCAGCCTCAGTTCCTCCTAGGCCAGTATCAGGCTCATGGCTGCTGGTTGTGCTTGTGAGGTCACAGCAGCCTGAATGCCCTCTCTGCCAGTGTCAGGCTCATGGCTGCTGGCTGTGCTTGTGAGGTCACAGCAGCCTCAGTGCCTCACAGGCCAGTATTAGGCTCATGGCTGCTGGCTGTGATTGTGAAGTCACAGCAACCTCAGTGCCTCCTAGGCCAGTATCAGGCTCATGGCTGCTGGCTATGCTTGTGAGGTCACAGCAGCCTGAATGCCTCCTCTGCCAGTGGCATGCTCATGGCTGCTGGCTGTGATTGTGAGATCACAGCAGCCTCAGTGCCTCATAGTTTAGTGTCCAGCGTCCCCTGATGGCTGTGCTTGTGAGGTCACAGCAGCCTCAGTGCCTCCTAGGCCAGTATCAGGCTCATGGCTACTGGCTGTGCTTCTGAGGTCACAGAAGCCTGAATGCCTCCTAGGCCAGTGGCAGGCTCATGGCTGCTGGCTGTGCTTGTGAGGTCACAGCAGACTCAGTGCCTCCTAGGCCAGTGGCAGGCTCATGGCTGCTGGCTGTGATTGTGAGGTCACGTCAACCTCAGTGCTTCATAATTTAGTGTCCAGCGTCCCCTGCTGGCTGTGATTTTGAGGTCACAGCAGACTCAGTTCCTCAAAAGTTGGTGTCCAGCGCCCCCTGCTGGCTCTGCTTGTGAGGTCACAGCAGACTCAGTGTCTCCGTGGATAGTGCCATGCTCATGGCTGCTGGCTGTGCTTGTGAGGTCACAGCAGCCTCAGTGTCTCTCAGGCCACTGGCAGTCTCATGGATGCTGGCTGTGCTTGTGAGGTCACAGCAGCCTCAGTTCCTCCTAGGCCAGTATCAGGCTCATGGCTACTGGCTGTGCTTCTGAGGTCACAGAGGCCTGAATGCCTCCTAGGCCAGTGGCAGGCTCATGGCTGCTGGCTGTGCTTGTGAGGTCATAGCAGCCTCAGTGCCTCACAGTTTAGTGTCCAGTGTCCATTGCTGGCTCTGCTTGTTTGGTCACAGCAGACTCAGTGCCTCATAGTTTAGTGTCCAGCGTCCCCTGCTGGCTCTGCTTGTGAGGTCACAGCAGACTCAGTGCCTCAAAAGTTAGTGTCCAGCGCCCCCTGCTGGCTGTCCTTGTGAGGTCACAGCAGCCTCAGTGCCTCTCAGGCCAGTGTCATGCTCATGGCTGCTGGATGTGCTTGTGAGGTCACAGCAGCCTGAATGCCTCCTGGACCAGTGTCAGGGTCATGGCTGCTAACTTTGCTTCTGAGGTCACAGAAGCCTGAACACCTCCTAGGCCAGTGCCATGCTCATGGCTGCTGGCTGTGCTTGTGACGTCACAGCAGCCTGAGTGCCTCCTAGGCCAGTATCAGGCTAATGGCTGCTGGCTATGCTTGTGAGGTCACAGAAGCCTGAATGCCTCCTCTGCCAGTGGCATGCTCATGGCTGCTGGCTGTGATTGTGAGGTCACAGCAGCCTCAGTGCCTCATAGTTTAGTGTCCAGCGGCCCCTGATGGCTGTGCTTGTGAGGTCACAGCAGCCTCAGTGCCTCCTAGGCTAGTGTCCATCGCCCCCTACTGGCTGTGCTTGTGAGGTCACAGCAGCCTCAGTGCCTCACAGGCCAGTATCAGGCTCATGGCTGCTGGCTGTGCTTGTGACGTCACAGCAGCCTCAGTGCCTCCTCTGCCAGTGGCAGTCTCATGGCTGCTGGCTGTGCTTGTGAGGTCACAGCAGCCTCAGTGCCTCCTAGGCCAGTATCAGGCTCATGGCTGCTGGCTGTGCTTCTGAGGTCACAGAAGCCTGAATGCCTCCTAGGCCAGTGGCAGGCTCATGGCTGCTGGCTGTGCTTGTGAGGTCACAGCAGCCTCAGTGCCTCCTAGGCCAGTGGCAGGCTCATGGCTGCTGGCTGTGCTTCTGAGGTCACAGCAGCCTCAGTGCCTCACAGGCTAGTATTAGGCTCATGGCTGCTGGCTGTGATTGTGAGGTCACAGCAACCTCAGTGCCTCCTAGGCCAGTATCAGGCTCATGGCTGCTGGCTGTGCTTCTGAGGTCACAGAAACCTGAATGCCTCCTAGGCCAGTGGCAGGCTCATGGCTGCTGGCTGTGCTTCTGAGGTCACAGCAGCCTCAGTGCCTCATAGGTTAGTGTGCAGCGCCCCCTGCTGGCTGTGATTGTGAGGTCACAGCAGCCTCAGTGCCTCATAGGTTAGTGTGCAGCGCCCCCTGCTGGCTGTGCTTGTGAGGTCACAGCAGCCTCAGTGCCTCTCTGGCCAGTGGCAGGCTCATGGCTGCTGGCTGTGATTGTGAGGTCACAGCAGCCTCAGTGCTTCATAGTTTAGTGTCCAGCGTCCCCTGCTGGCTGTGCTTGTGAGGTCACAGCAGCCTCAGTGCCTCAAAAGTTGGTGTCCAGCGCCCCCTGCTGGCTCTGCTTGTGAGGTCGCAGCAGACTCAGTGTCTCCGTGGATAGTGCCATGCTCATGGCTGCTGGCTGTGCTTGTGAGGTTACAGCAGCCTCAGTGCCTCTCAGGCCAGTGGCAGTCTCATGGCTGCTGGCTGTGCTTGTGAGGTCACAGCAGCCTCAGTTCCTCCTAGGCCAGTATCAGGCTCATGGCTACTGGCTGTGCTTCTGAGGTCACAGAGGCCTGAATGCCTCCTAGGCCAGTGGCAGGCTCATGGCTGCTGGCTGTGCTTGTGAGGTCATAGCAGCCTCAGTGCCTCCTCTGCCAGTGCCATGCTCATGGCTGCTGGGTGTGCTTGTGACGTCACAGCAGCCTGAGTGCCTCCTAGGCCAGTATCAGGCTAATGGCTGCTGGCTATGCTTGTGAGGTCACAGCAGCCTGAATGCCTCCTCTGCCAGTGGCATGCTCATGGCTGCTGGCTGTGATTGTGAGATCACAGCAGCCTCAGTGCCTCATAGTTTAGTGTCCAGCGTCCCCTGATGGCTGTGCTTGTGAGGTCACAGCAGCCTCAGTGCCTCCTAGGCCAGTATCAGGCTCATGGCTACTGGCTGTGCTTCTGAGGTCACAGAAGCCTGAATGCCTCCTAGGCCAGTGGCAGGCTCATGGCTGCTGGCTGTGCTTGTGAGGTCACAGCAGACTCAGTGCCTCCTAGGCCAGTGGCAGGCTCATGGCTGCTGGCTGTGATTGTGAGGTCACGTCAACCTCAGTGCTTCATAATTTAGTGTCCAGCGTCCCCTGCTGGCTGTGATTTTGAGGTCACAGCAGACTCAGTTCCTCAAAAGTTGGTGTCCAGCGCCCCCTGCTGGCTCTGCTTGTGAGGTCACAGCAGACTCAGTGTCTCCGTGGATAGTGCCATGCTCATGGCTGCTGGCTGTGCTTGTGAGGTCACAGCAGCCTCAGTGTCTCTCAGGCCACTGGCAGTCTCATGGATGCTGGCTGTGCTTGTGAGGTCACAGCAGACTCAGTGCCTCATAGGTTAGTGTCCAGCGCCCCCTGCTGGCTGTGATTGTGAGGTCACAGCAGCCTCAGTGCCTCCCAGGCCAATATCAGGTTCCTGGCTGCTAGCTGTGCTTGTGAGGTCACAGCAGCCTGAATGCCTCCTAGGCCCGTGCCATGCTCATGGCTGCTGGCTGTGCTTCTGAGGTCACAGCAGCCTGAATGCCTCCTAGGTCAGTGGCAGGCTCATGGCTGCTGGCTGTGCTTGTGAGGTCACAGCAGCCTCAGTGCCTCATACTTTACTGTCCAGCATCCCCTGCTGGCTCTGCTTGTGAGGTCACAGCAGACTCAGTGCCTCAAAAGTTAGTGTCCAGCGTCCCCTGGTGGCTGTGCTTGTGACGTCACAGCAGCCTCAGTGCCTCCTAGGCCAGTGGCAGGCTCATGGCTGCTGGCTGTGATTGTGAGGTCACAGCAGACTCAGTGTCTCCGTGGATAGTGCCATGCTCATGGCTGCTGGCTGTGCTTCTGAGGTCACAGAAGCCTGAATGCCTCCTAGGCCAGTGGCAGGCTCATGGCTGCTGGCTGTGCTTGTGAGGTCACAGCAACCTCAGTGCCTCATACTTTAGTGTCCAGCATCCCCTACTGGCTCTGCTTGTGAGGTCACAGCAGACTCAGTGTCTCCGTGGATACTGCCATGCTCATGCCTGCTGGCTGTGCTTGTGACGTCACAGCAGCCTCAGTGCCTCCTAGGGCCGTGGCAGTCTCATGGCTGCTGGCTGTGCTTCTCAGGTCACAGCAGACTCAGTGCCTCCTAGGGCAATATCAGGCTCATGGCTGCTGGCTGTGCTTGTGAGGTCACAGCAGCCTCAGTGCCTCTCTGGCCAGTGGCAGGCTCATGGCTGCTCGCTGTGATTGTGAGGTCACAGAAACCTCAGTGCCTCCTAGGCCAGTATCAGGCTCATGGCTGCTGGCTGTGCTTCTGAGGTCACAGAAACCTGAATGCATCCTAGGCCAGTGGCAGGCTCATGGCTGCTGGCTGTGCTTCTGAGGTCACAGCAGCCTCAGTGCCTCATAGGTTAGTGTGCAGCGCCCCCTGCTGGCTCTGCTTGTGAGGTCACAGCAGACTCAGTGGCTCATAGGTTAGTGTGCAGCGCCCCCTGCTGGCTCTGCTTGTGAGGTCACAGCAGCCTCAGTGCCTCTCAGGCCAGCATCAGGCTCATGGCTGCTGGCTGTGCTTGTGAGGTCACAGCAGCCTGAATGCCTCTCTGGCCAGTGGCAGGCTCATGGCTGCTGGCTGTGATTGTGAGGTCACGTCAGCCTCAGTGCTTCATAATTTAGTGTCCAGCGTCCCCTGCTGGCTGTGATTTTGAGGTCACAGCAGACTCAGTTCCTCAAAAGTTGGTGTCCAGCGCCCCCTGCTGGCTCTGCTTGTGAGGTCACAGCAGACTCAGTGTCTCCGTGGATAGTGCCATGCTCATGGCTGCTGGCTGTGCTTGTGAGGTCACAGCAGCCTCAGTGTCTCTCAGGCCAGTGGCAGTCTCATGGATGCTGGCTGTGCTTGTGAGGTCACAGCAGACTCAGTGCCTCATAGGTTAGTGTCCAGCGTCCCCTGCTGGCTCTGCTTGTGAGGTCACAGCAGCCTCAGTGCCTCCCAGGCCAATATCAGGTTCCTGGCTGCTAGCTGTGCTTGTGAGGCCACAGTAGCCTGAATGCCTCCTAGGCCCGTGCCATGCTCATGGCTGCTGGCTGTGCTTCTGAGGTCACAGCAGCCTGAATGCCTCCTAGGCCAGTGGCAGTCTCATGGCTGCTGGCTGTGATTGTGAGGTCACAGCAGACTCAGTGTCTCCGTGGATAGTGCCATGCTCAAGGCTGCTGGCTGTGCTTCTGAGGTCACAGAAGCCTGAGTGCCTCCTAGGCCCGTGGCAGGCTCATGGCTGCTGGCTGTGCTTGTGAGGTCACAGCAGCCTCAGTGCCTCATGCTTTAGTGTCCAGCATCCCCTGCTGGCTCTGCTTGTGAGGTCACAGCAGACTCAGTGCCTCAAAAGTTAGTGTCCAGCGCCCCCTGCTGGCTGTGCTTGTGACGTCACAGCAGCCTCAGTGCCTCCTAGGCCAGTGGCAGGCTCCTGGCTGCTGGCTGTGCTTGTGAGGTCACAGCAGACTCAGTGTCTCCGTGGATAGTGCCATGCTCATGGCTGCTGGCTGTGCTTGTGAGGTCACAGAAGCCTGAATGCCTCCTAGGCCAGTGGCAGGCTCATGGCTGCTGGCTGTGCTTGTGAGGTCACAGCAGCCTCAGTGCCTCATTCCTTAGTGTCCAGCATCCCCTGCTGGCTCTGCTTGTGAGGTCACAGCAGACTCAGTGTCTCCGTGGATACTGCCATGCTCATGGCTGCTGGCTGTGCTTGTGACGTCACAGCAGCCTCAGTGCCTCCTAGGGCCGTGGCAGTCTCATGGCTGCTGGCTGTGTTTGTGAGGTCACAGCAGACTCAGTGCCTCCTAGGCCAGTATCAGGCTCATGGCTGCTGGTTGTGCTTGTGAGGTCACAGCAGCCTGAATGCCCTCTCTGCCAGTGTCAGGCTCATGGCTGCTGGCTGTGCTTGTGAGGTCACAGCAGCCTCAGTGCCTCACAGGCCAGTATTAGGCTCATGGCTGCTGGCTGTGATTGTGAAGTCACAGCAACCTCAGTGCCTCCTAGGCCAGTATCAGGCTCATGGCTGCTGGCTGTGCTTCTGAGGTCACAGAAACCTGAATGCCTCCTAGGCCAGTGGCAGGCTCATGGCTGCTGGCTGTGCTTGTGAGGTCACAGCAGCCTCAGTGCCTCATAGGTTAGTGTGCAGCGCCCCCTGCTGGCTGTGATTGTTAGGTCACAGCAGACTCAGTGCCTCATAGGTTAGTGTGCAGCGCCCCCTGCTGGCTGTGCTTGTGAGGTCACAGCAGCCTCAGTGCCTCTCAGGCCAGTATCAGGCTCATGGCTGCTGGCTGTGCTTCTGAGGTCACAGCAGCCTCAGTGCCTCTCTGGGCAGTGGCAGGCTCATGGCTGCTGGCTGTGATTGTGAGGTCACATCAGCCTCAGTGCTTCATAGTTTAGTGTCCAGCGTCCCCTGCTGGCTGTGCTTGTGAGGTCACAGCAGCCTCAGTGCCTCAAAAGTTGGTGTCCAGCGCCCCCTGCTGGCTCTGCTTGTGAGGTCGCAGCAGACTCAGTGTCTCCGTGGATAGTGCCATGCTCATGGCTGCTGGCTGTGCTTGTGAGGTTACAGCAGCCTCAGTGCCTCTCAGGCCAGTGGCAGTCTCATGGCTGCTGGCTGTGCTTGTGAGGTCACAGCAGCCTCAGTTCCTCCTAGGCCAGTATCAGGCTCATGGCTACTGGCTGTGCTTCTGAGGTCACAGAGGCCTGAATGCCTCCTAGGCCAGTGGCAGGCTCATGGCTGCTGGCTGTGCTTGTGAGGTCATAGCAGCCTCAGTGCCTCACAGTTTAGTGTCCAGTGTCCATTGCTGGCTCTGCTTGTTTGGTCACAGCAGCCTCAGTGCCTCATAGTTTAGTGTCCAGCGTCCCCTGCTGGCTCTGCTTGTGAGGTCACAGCAGACTCAGTGCCTCAAAAGTTAGTGTCCAGCGCCCCCTGCTGGCTGTCCTTGTGAGGTCACAGCAGCCTCAGTGCCTCTCAGGCCAGTGTCATGCTCATGGCTGCTGGATGTGCTTGTGAGGTCACAGCAGCCTGAATGCCTCCTGGACCAGTGTCAGGGTCATGGCTGCTAACTTTGCTTCTGAGGTCACAGAAGCCTGAACACCTCCTAGGCCAGTGGCATGCTCATGGCTGCTGGCTGTGATTGTGAGGTCACAGCAGCCTCAGTGCCTCCTCTGCCAGTGCCATGCTCATGGCTGCTGGCTGTGCTTGTGACGTCACAGCAGCCTGAGTGCCTCCTAGGGCCGTGGCAGTCTCATGGCTGCTGGCTGTGCTTGTGAGGTCACAGAAGCCTCAGTGCCTCCTCTGCCAGTGGCAGTCCCATGGTTGCTGGCTGTGCTTGTGAGGTCACAGCAGACTCAGTGCCTCAAAAGTTAGTGTCCAGGGCCCCCTGCTGGCTGTGCTTGTGAGGTCACAGCAGCCTCAGTGCCTCTCAGGCCAGTATCATGCTCATGGCTGCTGGATGTGCTTGTGAGGTCACAGCAGCCTGAATGCCTCCTGGACCAGTGTCAGGGTCATAGCTGCTAGCTTTGCTTCTGAGGTCACAGAAGCCTGAACGCCTCCTAGGCCAGTGGCAGGCTCATGGCCGCTGGCTGTGATTGTGAGGTCACAGCAGCCTCAGTGCCTCTCAGGCCAGTGCCATGCTCATGGCTGCTGGCTGTGCTTGTGACGTCACAGCAGCCTGAGTGCCTCCTAGGCCAGTATCAGGCTAATGGCTGCTGGCTATGCTTGTGAGGTCACAGAAGCCTGAATGCCTCCTCTGCCAGTGGCATGCTCATGGCTGCTGGCTGTGATTGTGAGGTCACAGCAGCCTCAGTGCCTCATAGTTTAGTGTCCAGCGGCCCCTGATGGCTGTGCTTGTGAGGTCACAGCAGCCTCAGTGCCTCCTAGGCTAGTGTCCATCGCCCCCTACTGGCTGTGCTTGTGAGGTCACAGCAGCCTCAGTGTCTCACAGGCCAGTATCAGGCTCATGGCTGCTGGCTGTGCTTGTGACGTCACAGCAGCCTCAGTGCCTCCTCTGCCAGTGGCACTCTCATGGCTGCTGGCTGTGCTTGTGAGGTCACAGCAGCCTCAGTGCCTCCTAGGCCAGTATCAGGCTCATGGCTGCTGGCTGTGCTTCTGAGGTCACAGAAGCCTGAATGCCTCCTAGGCCAGTGGCAGGCTCATGGCTGCTGGCTGTGCTTCTGAGGTCACAGCAGCCTCAGTGCCTCCTAGGCCAGTGGCAGGCTCATGGCTGCTGGCTGTGATTGTGAGGTCACGTCAACCTCAGTGCTTCATAATTTAGTGTCCAGCGTCCCCTGCTGGCTGTGATTTTGAGGTCACAGCAGACTCAGTTCCTCAAAGTTGGTGTCCAGCGCCCCCTGCTGGCTCTGCTTGTGAGGTCACAGCAGACTCAGTGTCTCCGTGGATAGTGCCATGCTCATGGCTGCTGGCTGTGCTTGTGAGGTCACAGCAGCCTCAGTGTCTCTCAGGCCACTGGCAGTCTCATGGATGCTGGCTGTGCTTGTGAGGTCACAGCAGACTCAGTGCCTCCCAGGCCAATATCAGGTTCATGGCTGCTAGCTGTGCTTGTGAGGTCACAGCAGCCTGAATGCCTCCTAGGCCCGTGCCATGCTCATGGCTGCTGGCTGTGCTTCTGAGGTCACAGCAGCCTGAATGCCTCCTAGGTCAGTGGCAGGCTCATGGCTGCTGGCTGTGCTTGTGAGGTCACAGCAGCCTCAGTGCCTCATACTTTACTGTCCAGCATCCCCTGCTGGCTCTGCTTGTGAGGTCACAGCAGACTCAGTGCCTCAAAAGTTAGTGTCCAGCGTCCCCTGGTGGCTGTGCTTGTGACGTCACAGCCGCCTCAGTGCCTCCTAGGCCAGTGGCAGGCTCATGGCTGCTGGCTATGATTGTGAGGTCACAGCAGACTCAGTGTCTCCGTGGATAGTGCCATGCTCATGGCTGCTGGCTGTGCTTCTGAGGTCACAGAAGCCTGAATGCCTCCTAGGCCAGTGGCAGGCTCATGGCTGCTGGCTGTGCTTGTGAGGTCACAGCAACCTCAGTGCCTCATACTTTAGTGTCCAGCATCCCCTACTGGCTCTGCTTGTGAGGTCACAGCAGACTCAGTGTCTCCGTGGATACTGCCATGCTCATGGCTGCTGGCTGTGCTTGTGACGTCACAGCAGCCTCAGTGCCTCCTAGGGCCGTGGCAGTCTCATGGCTGCTGGCTGTGCTTCTCAGGTCACAGCAGACTCAGTGCCTCCTAGGCCAATATCAGGCTCATGGCTGCTGGTTGTGCTTGTGAGGTCACAGCAGCCTCAGTGCCTCTCTGGCCAGTGGCAGGCTCATGGCTGCTGGCTGTGATTGTGAGGTCACAGCAGCCTCAGTGCCTCCTAGGCCAGTATCAGGCTAATGGCTGCTGGCTGTGCTTCTGAGGTCACAGAAACCTGAATGCCTCCTAGGCCAGTGGCAGGCTCATGGCTGCTGGCTGTGCTTCTGAGGTCACAGCAGCCTCAGTGCCTCATAGGTTAGTGTGCAGCGCCCCCTGCTGGCTCTGCTTGTGAGGTCACAGCAGACTCAGTGGCTCATAGGTTAGTGTGCAGCGCCCCCTGCTGGCTCTGCTTGTGAGGTCACAGCAGCCTCAGTGCCTCTCAGGCCAGCATCAGGCTCATGGCTACTGGCTGTGTTTGTGAGGTCACAGCAGCCTCAGTGCCTCCGAGGCCAGTATCAGGCTCATGGCTGCTGGCTGTGCTTGTGAGGTCACAGCAGAGTCAGTGCCTCAAAATTTAGTGTCCAGCGCCCCCTGCTGGCTGTGCTTGTGAGGTCACAGCAGCCTCAGTGCCTCTCAGGCCAGTATCATGCTCATGGCTGCTGGATGTGCTTGTGAGGTCACAGCAGCCTGAATGCATCCCGGATCAGTGTCAGGGTCATGGCTGCTAGCTTTGTTTTTGAGGTCACAGAAGCCTGAACGCCTCCTAGGCCAGTGGCAGGCTCATGGCCGCTGGCTGTGCTTGTGAGGTCACAGCAGCCTCAGTGCCTCCTCTGCCAGTGCCATGCGCATGGCTGCTGGCTGTGCTTGTGACGTCACAGCAGCCTGAGTGCCTCCTAGGCCCGTGGCAGGCTCATGGCTGCTGGCTGTGCTTGTGAGGTCACAGAAGCCTCAGTGCCTCCTCTGCCAGTGGCAGTCCCATGGTTGCTGGCTGTGCTTGTGAGGTCACAGCAGACTCAGTGCCTCAAAACTTAGTGTCCAGCGCCCCCTGCTGGCTGTGCTTGTGAGGTCACAGCAGCCTCAGTGCCTCTCAGGCCAGTATCATGCTCATGGCTGCTGGATGTGCTTCTGAGGTCACAGCAGCCTGAATGCCTACTGGACCAGTGTCAGGGTCATAGCTGCTAGCTTTGCTTCTGAGGTCACAGAAGCCTGAACGCCTCCTAGGCCAGTGGCAGGCTCATGGCTGCTGGCTGTGATTGTGAGGTCACAGCAGCCTCAGTGCCTCCTAGGCCAGTGCCATGCTCATGGCTGCTGGCTGTGCTTGTGACGTCACAGCAGCCTGAGTGCCTCTGAGACCAGTGGCAGTCTCATGGCTGCTGGCTGTGCTTGTGAGGTCACAGCAGCCTCAGTGCCTCCTAGCCCTGTGGCAGACTCATGGCTGCTGGCTGTGCTTGTGAGATCACAGCAGCCTGAATGCCTCCTAGGCCCGTGCCATGCTCATGGCTGCTGGCTGTGCTTCTGAGGTCACAGCAGCCTGAATGCCTCCGAGGCCAGTGGCATGCTCATGGCTGCTGGCTGTGATTGTGAGGTCACAGCAGCCTCAGTGCCTCATAGTTTAGTGTCCAGCGTCCCCTGATGGCTGTGCTTGTGAGGTCACAGAAACCTGAATGCCTCATAGGTTAGTGTCCATCGCCCCCTGCTGGCTGTGCTTGTGACGTCACAGCAGCCTCAGTGCCACCCAGGCCAATATCAGGCTCCTGGCTGCTGGCTGTGCTTGTGACATCACAACAGCCAGAATGCCTCCTAGGCCGTGGCAGGCTCATGGCTGCTGGCTGTGCTTGTGAGGTCACAGCAGCCTCAGTGCCTCCTAGGCTAGTGTCCATCGCCCCCTACTGGCTGTGCTTGTGAGGTCACAGCAGCCTCAGTGCCTCACAGGCCAGTATCAGGCTCATGGCTGCTGGCTCTGCTTGTGAGGTCACAGCAGCCTCAGTGCCTCCTCTGCCAGTGGCAATCTCATGGCTGCTGGCTGTGCTTGTGAGGTCACAGCAGCCTCAGTGCCTCCTAGGCCAGTATCAGGCTCATGGCTGCTGGCTGTGCTTCTGAGGTCACAGAAGCCTGAATGCCTCCTAGGCCAGTGGCAGGCTCATGGCTGCTGGCTGTGATTGTGAGGTCACAGCAGACTCAGTGCCTCCTAGGCCAGTGGCAGGCTCATGGCTGCTGGCTGTGATTGTGAGGTCACGTCAGCCTCAGTGCTTCATAATTTAGTGTCCAGCGTCCCCTGCTGGCTGTGATTTTGAGGTCACAGCAGACTCAGTTCCTCAAAAGTTGGTGTCCAGCGCCCCCTGCTGGCTCTGCTTGTGAGGTCACAGCAGACTCAGTGTCTCCGTGGATAGTGCCATGCTCATGGCTAAGGCTGTGCTTGTGAGGTCACAGCTGCCTCAGTGTCTCTCAGGCCACTGGCAGTCTCAAGGATGCTGGCTGTGCTTGTGAGGTCACAGCAGACTCAGTGCCTCATAGGTTAGTGTCCAGCGCCCCCTGCTGGCTGTGATTGTGAGGTCACAGCAGCCTCAGAGCCTCACAGGCCAATATCAGGTTCCTGGCTGCTAGCTGTGCTTGTGAGGTCACAGCAGCCTGAATGCCTCCTAGGCCCGTGCCATGCTCATGGCTGCTGGCTGTGCTTCTGAGGTCACAGCAGCCTGAATGCCTCCTAGGCCAGTGGCAGGCTCATGGCTGCTGGCTGTGATTGTGAGGTCACAGCAGCCTCAGTGCCTCATACTTTAGTGTCCAGCATCCCCTGCTGGCTCTGCTTGTGAGGTCACAGCAGACTCAGTGCCTCAAAAGTTAGTGTCCAGCGCCCCCTGCTGGCTGTGCTTGTGACGTCACAGCAGCCTCAGTGCCTCTCAGGCCAGTATCAGGCTCATGGCTGCTGGCTGTGCTTGTGACGTCACAGCAGCCTCAGTGCCTCCTAGGCCAGTGGCAGGCTCATGGCTGCTGGCTGTGCTTGTGAGGTCACAGCAGACTCAGTGTCTCCGTGGATAGTGCCATGCTCATGGCTGCTGGCTGTGCTTCTGAGGTCACAGAAACCTGAATGCCTCCTAGGTTAGTGTCCATCGCCGCCTGCTGGCTGTGCTTGTGACGTCACAGCAGCCTCAGTTCCTCCCAGGCCAATATCAGGCTCCTGGCTGCTGGCTGTGCTTGTGACATCACAACAGCCTGAATGCCTCCTAGGCCGTGGCAGGCTCATGGCTGCTGGCTGTGCTTCTGAGGTCACAGCAGCCTCAGTGCCTCATAGGTTAGTGTGCAGCGCCCCCTGCTGGCTCTGCTTGTGAGGTCACAGCAGCCTCAGTGCCTCATAGGTTAGTGTGCAGCGCCCCCTGCTGTCTCTGCTTGTGAGGTCACAGCAGCCTCAGTGCCTCTCAGGCCAGTATCAGGCTCATGGCTGCTGGCTGTGTTTGTGAGGTCACAGGAGCCTCAGTGCCTCCTAGGCCAGTATCAGGCTCATGGCTGCTGGCTGTGCTTGTGAGGTCACAGCAGCCTCAGTGCCTCTCTGGCCAGTGGCAGGCTCATGGCTGCTGGCTGTGATTGTGAGGTCACATCAGCCTCAGTGCTTCATAGTTTAGTTTCCAGCGCCCCCTGCTGGCTGTGCTTGTGAGGTCACAGCAGCCTCAGTGCCTCAAAAGTTGGTGTCCAGCGCCCCCTGCTGGCTCTGCTTGTGAGGTCGCAGCAGACTCAGTGTCTCCGTGGATAGTGCCATGCTCATGGCTGCTGGCTGTGCTTGTGAGGTTACAGCAGCCTCAGTGCCTCTCAGGCCAGTGGCAGTCTCATGGCTGCTGGCTGTGCTTGTGAGGTCACAGCAGCCTCAGTTCCTCCTAGGCCAATATCAGGCTCATGGCTGCTGGTTGTGCTTGTGAGGTTATAGCAGCCTCAGTGCCTCACAGTTTAGTGTCCAGCATCCATTGCTGTCTCTGCTTGTTTGGTCACAGCAGACTCAGTGCCTCATAGGTTAGTGTCCAGCGCCCCCTGCTGGCTGTGCTTGTGAGGTCACAGCAGCCTCAGTGCCTCATAGGTTAGTGTGCAGCGCCCCCTGCTGGCTGTGATTGTTAGGTCACAGCAGACTCAGTGCCTCATAGGTTAGTGTGCAGCGCCCCCTGCTGGCTGTGCTTGTGAGGTCACAGCAGCCTCAGTGCCTCTCAGGCCAGTATCAGGCTCATGGCTGCTGGCTGTGTTTGTGAGGTCACAGCAGCCTCAGTGCCTCCGAGGCCAGTATCAGGCTCATGGCTGCTGGCTGTGCTTCTGAGGTCACAGCAGCCTCAGTGCCTCTCTGGGCAGTGGCAGGCTCATGGCTGCTGGCTGTGATTGTGAGGTCACATCAGCCTCAGTGCTTCATAGTTTAGTGTCCAGCGTCCCCTGCTGGCTGTGCTTGTGAGGTCACAGCAGCCTCAGTGCCTCAAAAGTTGGTGTCCAGCGCCCCCTGCTGGCTCTGCTTGTGAGGTCGCAGCAGACTCAGTGTCTCCGTGGATAGTGCCATGCTCATGGCTGCTGGCTGTGCTTGTGAGGTTACAGCAGCCTCAGTGCCTCTCAGGCCAGTGGCAGTCTCATGGCTGCTGGCTGTGCTTGTGAGGTCACAGCAGCCTCAGTTCCTCCTAGGCCAGTATCAGGCTCATGGCTACTGGCTGTGCTTCTGAGGTCACAGAGGCCTGAATGCCTCCTAGGCCAGTGGCAGGCTCATGGCTGCTGGCTGTGCTTGTGAGGTCATAGCAGCCTCAGTGCCTCACAGTTTAGTGTCCAGTGTCCATTGCTGGCTCTGCTTGTTTGGTCACAGCAGACTCAGTGCCTCATAGTTTAGTGTCCAGCGTCCCCTGCTGGCTCTGCTTGTGAGGTCACAGCAGACTCAGTGCCTCAAAAGTTAGTGTCCAGCGCCCCCTGCTGGCTGTCCTTGTGAGGTCACAGCAGCCTCAGTGCCTCTCAGGCCAGTGTCATGCTCATGGCTGCTGGATGTGCTTGTGAGGTCACAGCAGCCTGAATGCCTCCTGGACCAGTGTCAGGGTCATGGCTGCTAACTTTGCTTCTGAGGTCACAGAAGCCTGAACACCTCCTAGGCCAGTGGCATGCTCATGGCTGCTGGCTGTGATTGTGAGGTCACAGCAGCCTCAGTGCCTCCTCTGCCAGTGCCATGCTCATGGCTGCTGGCTGTGCTTGTGACGTCACAGCAGCCTGAGTGCCTCCTAGGGCCGTGGCAGTCTCATGGCTGCTGGCTGTGCTTGTGAGGTCACAGAAGCCTCAGTGCCTCCTCTGCCAGTGGCAGTCCCATGGTTGCTGGCTGTGCTTGTGAGGTCACAGCAGCCTCAGTGCCTCTCAGGCCAGTATCATGCTCATGGCTGCTGGCTGTGCTTGTGAGGTCACAGCAGCCTGAATGCCTCCTGGACCAGTGTCAGGGTCATAGCTGCTAGCTTTGCTTCTGAGGTCACAGAAGCCTGAACGCCTCCTAGGCCAGTGGCAGGCTCATGGCCGCTGGCTGTGATTGTGAGGTCACAGCAGCCTCAGTGCCTCCTCTGCCAGTGCCATGCTCATGGCTGCTGGCTGTGCTTGTGACGTCACAGCAGCCTGAGTGCCTCCTAGGCCAGTATCAGGCTAATGGCTGCTGGCTATGCTTGTGAGGTCACAGAAGCCTGAATGCCTCCTCTGCCAGTGGCATGCTCATGGCTGCTGGCTGTGATTGTGAGGTCACAGCAGCCTCAGTGCCTCATAGTTTAGTGTCCAGCGGCCCCTGATGGCTGTGCTTGTGAGGTCACAGCAGCCTCAGTGCCTCCTAGGCTAGTGTCCATCGCCCCCTACTGGCTGTGCTTGTGAGGTCACAGCAGCCTCAGTGTCTCACAGGCCAGTATCAGGCTCATGGCTGCTGGCTGTGCTTGTGACGTCACAGCAGCCTCAGTGCCTCCTCTGCCAGTGGCACTCTCATGGCTGCTGGCTGTGCTTGTGAGGTCACAGCAGCCTCAGTGCCTCCTAGGCCAGTATCAGGCTCATGGCTGCTGGCTGTGCTTCTGAGGTCACAGAAGCCTGAATGCCTCCTAGGCCAGTGGCAGGCTCATGGCTGCTGGCTGTGCTTGTGAGGTCACAGCAGCCTCAGTGCCTCCTAGGCCAGTGGCAGGCTCATGGCTGCTGGCTGTGATTGTGAGGTCACGTCAACCTCAGTGCTTCATAATTTAGTGTCCAGCGTCCCCTGCTGGCTGTGATTTTGAGGTCACAGCAGACTCAGTTCCTCAAAGTTGGTGTCCAGCGCCCCCTGCTGGCTCTGCTTGTGAGGTCACAGCAGACTCAGTGTCTCCGTGGATAGTGCCATGCTCATGGCTGCTGGCTGTGCTTGTGAGGTCACAGCAGCCTCAGTGTCTCTCAGGCCACTGGCAGGCTCATGGCTGCTGGCTGTGCTTGTGAGGTCACAGCAGCCTCAGTGCCTCATACTTTACTGTCCAGCATCCCCTGCTGGCTCTGCTTGTGAGGTCACAGCAGACTCAGTGCCTCAAAAGTTAGTGTCCAGCGTCCCCTGGTGGCTGTGCTTGTGACGTCACAGCCGCCTCAGTGCCTCCTAGGCCAGTGGCAGGCTCATGGCTGCTGGCTATGATTGTGAGGTCACAGCAGACTCAGTGTCTCCGTGGATAGTGCCATGCTCATGGCTGCTGGCTGTGCTTCTGAGGTCACAGAAGCCTGAATGCCTCCTAGGGCCGTGGCAGTCTCATGGCTGCTGGCTGTGCTTGTGAGGTCACAGCAACCTCAGTGCCTCATACTTTAGTGTCCAGCATCCCCTGCTGGCTCTGCTTGTGAGGTCACAGCAGACTCAGTGTCTCCGTGGATACTGCCATGCTCATGGCTGCTGGCTGTGCTTGTGACGTCACAGCAGCCTCAGTGCCTCCTAGGGCCGTGGCAGTCTCATGGCTGCTGGCTGTGCTTCTCAGGTCACAGCAGACTCAGTGCCTCCTAGGCCAATATCAGGCTCATGGCTGCTGGTTGTGCTTGTGAGGTCACAGCAGCCTCAGTGCCTCTCTGGCCAGTGGCAGGCTCATGGCTGCTGGCTGTGATTGTGAGGTCACAGCAGCCTCAGTGCCTCCTAGGCCAGTATCAGGCTAATGGCTGCTGGCTGTGCTTCTGAGGTCACAGAAACCTGAATGCCTCCTAGGCCAGTGGCAGGCTCATGGCTGCTGGCTGTGCTTCTGAGGTCACAGCAGCCTCAGTGCCTCATAGGTTAGTGTGCAGCGCCCCCTGCTGGCTCTGCTTGTGAGGTCACAGCAGACTCAGTGGCTCATAGGTTAGTGTGCAGCGCCCCCTGCTGGCTCTGCTTGTGAGGTCACAGCAGCCTCAGTGCCTCTCAGGCCAGCATCAGGCTCATGGCTACTGGCTGTGTTTGTGAGGTCACAGCAGCCTCAGTGCCTCCGAGGCCAGTATCAGGCTCATGGCTGCTGGCTGTGCTTGTGAGGTCACAGCAGAGTCAGTGCCTCAAAATTTAGTGTCCAGCGCCCCCTGCTGGCTGTGCTTGTGAGGTCACAGCAGCCTCAGTGCCTCTCAGGCCAGTCTCATGCTCATGGCTGCTGGATGTGCTTGTGAGGTCACAGCAGCCTGAATGCATCCCGGATCAGTGTCAGGGTCATGGCTGCTAGCTTTGTTTTTGAGGTCACAGAAGCCTGAACGCCTCCTAGGCCAGTGGCAGGCTCATGGCCGCTGGCTGTGCTTGTGAGGTCACAGCAGCCTCAGTGCCTCCTCTGCCAGTGCCATGCGCATGGCTGCTGGCTGTGCTTGTGACGTCACAGCAGCCTGAGTGCCTCCTAGGCCCGTGGCAGGCTCATGGCTGCTGGCTGTGCTTGTGAGGTCACAGAAGCCTCAGTGCCTCCTCTGCCAGTGGCAGTCCCATGGTTGCTGGCTGTGCTTGTGAGGTCACAGCAGACTCAGTGCCTCAAAACTTAGTGTCCAGCGCCCCCTGCTGGCTGTGCTTGTGAGGTCACAGCAGCCTCAGTGCCTCTCAGGCCAGTATCATGCTCATGGCTGCTGGATGTGCTTCTGAGGTCACAGCAGCCTGAATGCCTACTGGACCAGTGTCAGGGTCATAGCTGCTAGCTTTGCTTCTGAGGTCACAGAAGCCTGAACGCCTCCTAGGCCAGTGGCAGGCTCATGGCTGCTGGCTGTGATTGTGAGGTCACAGCAGTCTCAGTGCCTCCTAGGCCCGTGCCATGCTCATGGCTGCTGGCTGTGCTTGTGACGTCACAGCAGCCTGAGTGCCTCTGAGACCAGTGGCAGTCTCATGGCTGCTGGCTGTGATTGTGAGGTCACAGCAGCCTCAGTGCCTCATAGTTTAGTGTCCAGCGTCCCCTGATGGCTGTGCTTGTGAGGTCACAGAAACCTGAATGCCTCATAGGTTAGTGTCCATCGCCCCCTGCTGGCTGTGCTTGTGACGTCACAGCAGCCTCAGTGCCACCCAGGCCAATATCAGGCTCCTGGCTGCTGGCTGTGCTTGTGACATCACAACAGCCAGAATGCCTCCTAGGCCGTGGCAGGCTCATGGCTGCTGGCTGTGCTTGTGAGGTCACAGCAGCCTCAGTGCCTCCTAGGCTAGTGTCCATCGCCCCCTACTGGCTGTGCTTGTGAGGTCACAGCAGCCTCAGTGCCTCACAGGCCAGTATCAGGCTCATGGCTGCTGGCTCTGCTTGTGAGGTCACAGCAGCCTCAGTGCCTCCTCTGCCAGTGGCAGTCTCATGGCTGCTGGCTGTGCTTGTGAGGTCACAGCAGCCTCAGTGCCTCCTAGGCCAGTATCAGGCTCATGGCTGCTGGCTGTGCTTCTGAGGTCACAGAAGCCTGAATGCCTCCTAGGCCAGTGGCAGGCTCATGGCTGCTGGCTGTGATTGTGAGGTCACAGCAGACTCAGTGCCTCCTAGGCCAGTGGCAGGCTCATGGCTGCTGGCTGTGATTGTGAGGTCACGTCAGCCTCAGTGCTTCATAATTTAGTGTCCAGCGTCCCCTGCTGGCTGTGATTTTGAGGTCACAGCAGACTCAGTTCCTCAAAAGTTGGTGTCCAGCGCCCCCTGCTGGCTCTGCTTGTGAGGTCACAGCAGACTCAGTGTCTCCGTGGATAGTGCCATGCTCATGGCTAAGGCTGTGCTTGTGAGGTCACAGCTGCCTCAGTGTCTCTCAGGCCACTGGCAGTCTCAAGGATGCTGGCTGTGCTTGTGAGGTCACAGCAGACTCAGTGCCTCATAGGTTAGTGTCCAGCGCCCCCTGCTGGCTGTGATTGTGAGGTCACAGCAGCCTCAGAGCCTCACAGGCCAATATCAGGTTCCTGGCTGCTAGCTGTGCTTGTGAGGTCACAGCAGCCTGAATGCCTCCTAGGCCCGTGCCATGCTCATGGCTGCTGGCTGTGCTTCTGAGGTCACAGCAGCCTGAATGCCTCCTAGGCCAGTGGCAGGCTCATGGCTGCTGGCTGTGATTGTGAGGTCACAGCAGCCTCAGTGCCTCATACTTTAGTGTCCAGCATCCCCTGCTGGCTCTGCTTGTGAGGTCACAGCAGACTCAGTGCCTCAAAAGTTAGTGTCCAGCGCCCCCTGCTGGCTGTGCTTGTGACGTCACAGCAGCCTCAGTGCCTCTCAGGCCAGTATCAGGCTCATGGCTGCTGGCTGTGCTTGTGACGTCACAGCAGCCTCAGTGCCTGCTAGGCCAGCGGCAGGCTCATGGCTGCTGGCTGTGCTTGTGAGGTCACAGCAGACTCAGTGTCTCCGTGGATAGTGCCATGCTCATGGCTGCTGGCTGTGCTTCTGAGGTCACAGAAACCTGAATGCCTCCTAGGTTAGTGTCCATCGCCGCCTGCTGGCTGTGCTTGTGACGTCACAGCAGCCTCAGTTCCTCCCAGGCCAATATCAGGCTCCTGGCTGCTGGCTGTGCTTGTGACATCACAACAGCCTGAATGCCTCCTAGGCCGTGGCAGGCTCATGGCTGCTGGCTGTGCTTCTGAGGTCACAGCAGCCTCAGTGCCTCATAGGTTAGTGTGCAGCGCCCCCTGCTGGCTCTGCTTGTGAGGTCACAGCAGCCTCAGTGCCTCATAGGTTAGTGTGCAGCGCCCCCTGCTGTCTCTGCTTGTGAGGTCACAGCAGCCTCAGTGCCTCTCAGGCCAGTATCAGGCTCATGGCTGCTGGCTGTGTTTGTGAGGTCACAGGAGCCTCAGTGCCTCCTAGGCCAGTATCAGGCTCATGGCTGCTGGCTGTGCTTGTGAGGTCACAGCAGCCTCAGTGCCTCTCTGGCCAGTGGCAGGCTCATGGCTGCTGGCTGTGATTGTGAGGTCACATCAGCCTCAGTGCTTCATAGTTTAGTTTCCAGCGCCCCCTGCTGGCTGTGCTTGTGAGGTCACAGCAGCCTCAGTGCCTCAAAAGTTGGTGTCCAGCGCCCCCTGCTGGCTCTGCTTGTGAGGTCGCAGCAGACTCAGTGTCTCCGTGGATAGTGCCATGCTCATGGCTGCTGGCTGTGCTTGTGAGGTTACAGCAGCCTCAGTGCCTCTCAGGCCAGTGGCAGTCTCATGGCTGCTGGCTGTGCTTGTGAGGTCACAGCAGCCTCAGTTCCTCCTAGGCCAGTATCAGGCTCATGGCTACTGGCTGTGCTTGTGAGGTTATAGCAGCCTCAGTGCCTCACAGTTTAGTGTCCAGCATCCATTGCTGTCTCTGCTTGTTTGGTCACAGCAGACTCAGTGCCTCATAGGTTAGTGTCCAGCGCCCCCTGCTGGCTGTGCTTGTGAGGTCACAGCAGACTCAGTGCCTCAAAATTTAGTGTCCAGCGCCCCCTGCTGGCTGTGCTTGTGAGGTCACAGCAGCCTCAGTGCCTCTCAGGCCAGTATGATGCTCATGGCTGCTGGATGTGCTTGTGAGGTCACAGCAGCCTGAACGCCTCCTAGGCCAGTGGCAGGCTCATGGCTGCTGGCTGTGATTGTGAGGTCAGAGCAGTCTCAGTGCCTCCTCTGCCAGTGCCATGCTCATGGCTGCTGGCTGTGCTTGTGACGTCACAGTAGACTCAGTGCCTCCTAGGGCTGTGGCAGTCTCATGGCTGCTGGCTGTGCTTGTGAGGTCACAGAAGCCTCAGTGCCTCCTCTGCCAGTGGCAATCCCATGGCTGCTGGCTGTGCTTGTGAGGTCACAGCAGACTCAGTGCCTCAAAAGTTAGTGTCCAGCGCCCCCTGCTGGCTGTGATTGTGAGGTCACAGCAGCCTCAGTGCCTCTCAGGCCAGTCTCATGCTCATGGCTGCTGGATGTGCTTCTGAGGTCACAGCAGCCTGAATGCCTCCTGGACCAGTGTCAGGGTCATAGCTGCTAGCTTTGCTTCTGAGGTCACAGAAGCCTGAACGCCTCCTAGGCCAGTGGCAGGCTCATGGCTGCTGGCTGTGATTGTGAGGTCACAGCAGCCTCAGTGCCTCCTAGGCCAGTGCCATGCTCATGGCTGCTGGCTGTGCTTGTGACGTCACAGCAGCCTGAGTGCCTCTGAGACCAGTGGCAGTCTCATGGCTGCTGGCTCTGCTTGTGAGGTCACAGCAGCCTCAGTGCCTCCTAGCCCTGTGGCAGACTCATGGCTGCTGGCTGTGCTTGTGAGATCACAGCAGCCTGAATGCCTCCTAGGCCAGTATCAGGCTAATGGCTGCTGGCTATGCTTGTGAGGTCACAGAAGCCTGAATGCCTCCTCTGCCAGTGGCATGCTCATGGCTGCTGGCTGTGATTGTGAGGTCACAGCAGCCTCAGTACCTCATAGTTTAGTGTCCAGCAGCCCCTGATGGCTGTGCTTGTGAGGTCACAGCAGCCTCAGTGCCTCCTAGGCCAGTATCAGGCTCATGGCTGCTGGCTGTGCTTGTGAGGTCACAGCAGCCTCAGTGCCTCTCTGGCCAGTATCAGGCTCATGGCTGCTGGCTGTGCTTCTTGAAGTCACAGAAGCCTGAATGCCTCCTAGGCCAGTGGCAGGCTCATGGCTACTGGCTGTGATTGTGAGGTCACGTCAGCCTCAGTGCTTCATAATTTAGTGTCCAGCGTCCCCTGCTGGCTGTGATTTTGATGTCACAGCAGACTCAGTTCCTCAAAAGTTGGTGTCCAGCGCCCCCTGCTGGGTCTGCTTGTGAGGTCACAGCAGACTCAGTGTCTCCGTGGATAGTGCCATGCTCATGGCTCCTGGCTGTGCTTGTGAGGTCACAGCAGCCTCAGTGTCTCTCAGGCCAGTGGCAGTCTCACGGATGCTGGCTGTGCTTGTGAGGTCATAGCAGCCTCAGTGCCTCACAGTTTAGTGTCCAGCGTCCATTGCTGGCTCTGCTTGTTTGGTCACAGCAGACTCAGTGCCTCATAGGTTAGTGTCCAGCGTCCCCTGCTGGCTCTGCTTGTGAGGTCACAGCAGCCTCAGTGCCTCTCAGGCCAGTATCATGCTCATGGCTGCTGGCTGTGCTTGTGAGGTCACAGCAGCCTGAATGCCTCCTGGACCAGTGTCAGGGTCATAGCTGCTAGCTTTGCTTCTGAGGTCACAGAAGCCTGAACGCCTCCTAGGCCAGTGCCATGCTCATGGCTGCTGGCTGTGCTTGTGACGTCACAGCAGCCTGAGTGCCTCCTAGGCCAGTATCAGGCTAATGGCTGCTGGCTATGCTTGTGACGTCACAGAAGCCTGAATGCCTCCTCTGCCAGTGGCATGCTCATGGCTGCTGGCTGTGATTGTGAGGTCACAGCAGCCTCAGTGCCTCATAGTTTAGTGTCCAGCGGCCCCTGATGGCTGTGCTTGTGAGGTCACAGCAGACTCAGTGCCTCATAGCTTAGTGTCCATCGCCCCCTGCTGGCTGTGCTTGTGACGTCACAGCAGCCTCAGTGCCTCCCAGGCCAGTATCAGGCTGCTGGCTGCTGGCTGTGCTTGTGACGTCACAGCAGCCTGAATGCCTCCTAGGCCGTGGCAGGCTCATGGCTGCTGGCTGTGCTTGTGAGGTCACAGCAGCCTCAGTGCCTCCTAGGCTAGTGTCCATCGCCCCCTACTGGCTGTGCTTGTGAGCTCACAGCAGCCTCAGTGCCTCACAGGCCAGTATCAGGCTCATGGCTGCTGGCTCTGCTTGTGACGTCACAGCAGCCTCAGTGCCTCCTCTGCCAGTGGCAGTCTCATGGCTGCTGGCTGTGCTTGTGAGGTCACAGCAGCCTCAGTGCCTCCTAGGCCAGTATCAGGCTCATGGCTGCTGGCTGTGCTTCTGAGGTCACAGAAGCCTGAATGCCTCCTAGGCCAGTGGCAGGCTCATGGCTGCTGGCTGTGCTTGTGAGGTCACAGCAGACTCAGTGCCTCCTAGGCCAGTGGCAGGCTCATGGCTGCTGGCTGTGATTGTGAGGTCACAGCAGCCTCAGTGCTTCATAGTTTAGTGTCCAGCGTCCCCTGCTGGCTGTGATTTTGAGGTCACAGCAGACTCAGTTCCTCAAAAGTTGGTGTCCAGCGCCCCCTGCTGGCTCTGCTTGTGAGGTCACAGCAGACTCAGTGTCTCCGTGGATAGTGCCATGCTCATGGCTGCTGGCTGTGCTTGTGAGGTCACAGCAGCCTCAGTGTCTCTCAGGCCACTGGCAGTCTCATGGCTGCTGGCTGTGCTTGTGAGGTCACAGCAGACTCAGTGCCTCATAGGTTAGTGTCCAGCGCCCCCTGCTGGCTGTGCTTGTGAGGTCACAGCAGCCTCAGTGCCTCCCAGGCCAATATCAGGTTCATGGCTGCTAGCTGTGCTTGTGAGGTCACAGCAGCCTGAATGCCTCCTAGGCCCGTGCCATGCTCATGGCTGCTGGCTCTGCTTCTGAGGTCACAGCAGCCTGAATGCCTCCTAGGTCAGTGGCAGGCTCATGGCTGCTGGCTGTGCTTGTGAGGTCACAGCAACCTCAGTGCCTCATACTTTAGTGTCCAGCATCCCCTGCTGGCTCTGCTTGTGAGGTCACAGCAGACTCAGTGTCTCCGTGGATACTGCCATGCTCATGGCTGCTGGCTGTGCTTGTGACGTCACAGCAGCCTCAGTGCCTCCTAGGGCCGTGGCAGTCTCATGGCTGCTGGCTGTGCTTGTGAGGTCACAGCAGCCTCAGGGCCTCTCTGGCCAGTGGCAGGCTCATGGCTGCTCGCTGTGATTGTGAGGGCACAGAAACCTCAGTGCCTCCTAGGCCAGTATCAGGCTCATCGCTACTGGCTGTGCTTCTGAGGTCACAGAAACCTGAATGCCTCCTAGGCCAGTGGCAGGCTCATGGCTGCTGGCTGTGCTTCTGAGGTTACAGCAGCCTCAGTGCCTCATAGGTTAGTGTGCAGCGCCCCCTGCTGGCTCTGCTTGTGAGGTCACAGCAGACTCAGTGCCTCATAGGTTAGTGTGCAGCGCCCCCTGCTGGCTCTGCTTGTGAGGTCACAGCAGCCTCAGTGCCTCTCAGGCCAGCATCAGGCTCATGGCTGCTGGCTGTGTTTGTGAGGTCACAGCAGCCTCAGTGCCTCCTAGGCCAGTATCAGGCTCATGGCTGCTGGCTGTGCTTGTGAGGTCACAGCAGCCTCAGTGCCTCTCTGGCCAGTGGCAGGCTCATGGCTGCTGGCTGTGATTGTGAGGTCACATCAGCCTCAGTGCTTCATAGTTTAGTGTCCAGCGTCCCCTGCTGGCTCTGCTTGTGAGGTCACAGCAGCCTCAGTGCCTCAAAAGTTGGTGTCCAGCGACCCCTGCTGGCTCTGCTTGTGAGGTCGCAGCAGACTCAGTGTCTCCGTGGATAGTGCCATGCTCATGGCTGCTGGCTGTGCTTGCGAGGTCACAGCAGCCTCAGTGCCTCTCAGGCCAGTGGCAGTCTCATGGATGCTGGCTGTGCTTGTGAGGTCACAGCAGACTCAGTTCCTCCTAGGCCAGTATCAGGCTCATGGCTACTGGCTGTGCTTCTGAGGTCACAGAGGCCTGAATGCCTCCTAGGCCAGTGGCAGGCTCATGGCTGCTGGCTGTGCTTGTGAGGTTATAGCAGCCTCAGTGCCTCACAGTTTAGTGTCCAGCGTCCATTGCTGGCTCTGCTTGTTTGGTCACAGCAGCCTCAGTGCCTCATAGGTTAGTGTCCAGCGCCCCCTGCTGGCTCTGCTTGTGAGGTCACAGCAGCCTCAGTGCCTCCTAGGCCCGTGCCATGCTCATGGCTGCTGGCTGTGCTTGTGAGGTCACAGCAGCCTCAGTGCCTCCTAGGCCAGTATCAGGCTCATGGCTGCTGGCTGTGCTTCTGAGGTCACAGAAGCCTGAATGCCTCCTAGGCCAGTGGCAGGCTCATGGCTGCTGGCTGTGATTGTGAGGTCACAGCAGACTCAGTGCCTCCTAGGCCAGTGGCAGGCTCATGGCTGCTGGCTGTGATTGTGAGGTCACGTCAGCCTCAGTGCTTCATAATTTAGTGTCCAGCGTCCCCTGCTGGCTGTGATTTTGAGGTCACAGCAGACTCAGTTCCTCAAAAGTTGGTGTCCAGCGCCCCCTGCTTGCTCTGCTTGTGCGGTCACAGCAGCCTCAGTGTCTCCGTGGATAGTGCCATGCTCATGGCTGCTGGCTGTGCTTGTGAGGTCACAGCAGACTCAGTGCCTCATAGGCCAGTGGCAGGCTCATGGCTGCTGGCTGTGCTTGTGAGGTCACAGCAGACTCAGTGCCCCAAAATTTAGTGTCCAGGGTTCCCTGCTGGCTGTGCTTGTGAGGTCACAGCAGCCCCAGTGCCTCCTCTGCCAGTGTCAGGCTCATGGCTGCTGGCTGTGCTTCTCAGGTCACAGCAGCCTCAGTGCCACTGCGACCAGGGGCAGTCTCATGGCTGCTGGCTGTGCTTGTGAGGTCACAGCAGCCTGAATGCCTCCTAGCCCTGTGGCAGGCTCATGGCTGCTGGCTATGATTGTGAGGTCACAGCAGCCTCAGTGCCTCATAGTTTAGTGTCCAGCGTCCCCTGCTGGCTCTGCTTGTGAGGTCACATCAGACTCAGTGCCTCAAAACTTAGTGTCCAGCGTCCCCTGCTGCCTGTGATTGTGAGGTCACAGCAGCCTCAGTGCCTCATAGGTTAGTGTGCAGCGCCCCCTGCTGGCTCTGCTTGTGAGTTCACAGCAGACTCAGTGCCTCTCAGGCCTGCATCAGGCTCATGGCTGCTGGCTGTGCTTGTGAGGTCACAGCAGCCTCAGTGCCTCCTCTGCCAGTGGCAGTCTCATGGCTGCTGGCTGTGCTTGTGAGGTCACAGCAGCCTCAGTGCCTCCTAGGCCAGTATCAGGCTCATGGCTGCTGGCTGTGCTTGTGACGTCACAGCAGCCTCAGTGCCTCCTCTGCCAGTGTCATGCTCATGGCTGCTGGCTGTGCTTGTGAGGTCACAGCAGCCTCAGTGCCTCCTAGGCCAGTATCAGGTTCCTGGCTGCTGGCTGTGCTTCTGAGGTCACAGCAGCCTCAGGGCCTCCTAGGCCAGTGGCAGGCTCATGGCTGCTGGCTGTGATTGTGAGGTCACATCAGCCTCAGTGCTTCATAGTTTAGTGTCCAGCGTCCCCTACTGGCTGTGATTGTGAGGTCACAGCAGACTCGGGGCCTCAAAAGTTGGTGTCCAGCGACCCCTGCTGGCTCTGCTTGTGAGTTCGCAGCAGACTCAGTGTCTCCGTGAATAGTGCCATGCTCATGGCTGCTGGCTGTGCTTGTGAGGTCACAGCAGCCTCAGTGCCTCTCAGGCCAGTGGCAGTCTCATGGATGCTGGCTGTGCTTGTGAGGTCACAGCAGCCTCAGTTCCTCCTAGGCCAGTATCAGGCTCATGGCTACTGGCTGTGCTTCTGAGGTCACAGAGGCCTGAATGCCTCCTAGGCCAATGGCAGGCTCATGGCTGCTGGCTGTGCTTGTGAGGTCACAGCAGCCTCAGTGACTCTGTGGATAGTGCCATGCTCATGGCTGCTGGCTGTGCTTCTGAGGTCACAGCAGCCTCAGTGCCTCATAGTTTAGTGTCCAGCGTCCCCTGCTGGCTGTGCTTGTGAGGTCACAGCAGACTCAGTGCCTCAAAAGTTAGTGTTCAGCGCCCCCTGCTGGCTGTGCTTGTGAGGTCACAGCAGCCTCAGTGCCTCCTCTGCCAGTGCCATGCTCATGGCTGCTGGCTGTGCTTCTGAGGTCACAGCAGCCTGAATGCCTCCTAGGCCAGTGGCATGCTCATGGCTGCTGGCTGTGATTGTGAGGTCACAGCAGCCTCAGTGCCTCATACTTTAGTGTCCAGCATCCCCTGCTGGCTCTGCTTGTGAGGTCACAGCAGACTCAATGCCTCAAAACTTAGTCCCCAGCGCCCCCTGGTGGCTGTGCTTGTGACGTCACAGCAGCCTGAGTGCCTCCTAGGCCAGTATCAGGCTAATGGCTGCTGGCTATGCTTGTGACGTCACAGAAGCCTGAATGCCTCCTCTGCCAGTGGCATGCTCATGGCTGCTGGCTGTGATTGTGAGGTCACAGCAGCCTCAGTGCCTCATAGTTTAGTGTCCAGCGGCCCCTGATGGCTGTGCTTGTGAGGTCACAGCAGACTCAGTGCCTCAAAAGTTAGTGTTCAGCGCCCCCTGCTGGCTGTGCTTGTGAGGTCACAGCAGCCTCAGTGCCTCCTCTGCCAGTGCCATGCTCATGGCTGCTGGCTGTGCTTCTGAGGTCACAGCAGCCTGAATGCCTCCTAGGCCAGTGGCATGCTCATGGCTGCTGGCTGTGATTGTGAGGTCACAGCAGCCTCAGTGCCTCATACTTTAGTGTCCAGCATCCCCTGCTGGCTCTGCTTGTGAGGTCACAGCAGACTCAGTGCCTCAAAACTTAGTCTCCAGCGCCCCCTGGTGGCTGTGCTTGTGACGTCACAGCAGCCTCAGTGCCTCCTAGGCCAGTATGATTCTCATGGCTGCTGGCTGTGCTTCTGAGGTCACAGCAGCCTCAGGGCCTCCTCTGCCAGAGGCAGTCTCATGGCTGCTGGCTGTGCTTGTGAGGTCACAGAAGCCTGAATGCCTCCTAGCCCTGTGGCAGTCTCATGGCTGCTGGCTGTGATTGTGAGGTCACAGCAGCCTCAGTTCCTCATAGTTTAGTGTCCAGTGTCCCCTGCTGGCTGTGCTTGCGAGGTCACAGCAGACTCAGTGCCTCAAAAGTTCGTGTCCAGCGCCCCCTGGTGGCTGTGCTTGTGAGCTCACAGCAGCCTCAGTGCCTCACAGGCCAGTATCAGGCTCATGGCTGCTGGCTGTGCTTGTGACGTCACAGCAGCCTCAGTGCCTCATAGGCCAGTGGCAGGCTCATGGCTGCTGGCTGTGCTTCTGAGGTCACAGAAGCCTGAATGCCTCCTAGGCCAGTGGCAGGCTCATGGCTGCTGGCTGTGCTTGTGAGGTCACAGAAGCCTCAGTGCCTCTCTGGCCAGTGGCAGGCTCATGGCTGCTGGCTGTGTTTGTGTTGTCACAGCAGCCTGAGTGCCTCCTAGGCCCGTGGCAGGCTCATGGCTGCTGGCTGTGCTTTTGAGGTCACAGCAGCCTCAGTGCCTCTCAGGCCAGTATCAGGCTCATGGCTGCTGGCGGTGCTTGTGAGGTCACAGCAGCCTGAATGCCTCCTAGACCAGTGTCAGGCTCATGGCTGCTAGCTGTGCTTCTGAGGTCACAGAAGCCTGAATGCCTCCTAGGCCAGTGGCAGGCTCATGGCTGCTGGCTGTGCTTGTGACGTCACAGCAGCCTCAGTGCCTCTCTGGCCAGTGGCAGGCTCATGGCTGCTAGCTGTGCTTCTGAGGTCACAGAAGCCTGAATGCCTCCTAGGCCAGTGGCAGGCTCATGGCTGCTGGCTGTGCTTCTGAGGTCACAGCAGCCTCAGGGCCTCCTCTGCCAGTGGCAGGTTCATGGCTGCTGGCTGTGATTGTGAGGTCACATCAGCCTCAGTGCTTCATAGTTTAGTGTCCAGCGTCCCCTGCTGGCTGTGACTGTGAGGTCACAGCAGACTCAGTGCCTCAAAAGTTGGTGTCCAGCGCCCCCTGCTTGCTCTGCTTGTGCGGTTACAGCAGCCTCAGCGTCTCCGTGGATAGTGCCATGCTCATGGCTGCTGGCTGTGCTTGTGAGGTCACAGCAGCCTCAGTGTCTCTCAGGCCACTGGCAGTCTCATGGATGCTGGCTGTGCTTGTGAGGTCACAGCAGACTCAGTGCCTCATAGGTTAGTGTCCACCGCCCCCTGCTGGCTCTGCTTGTGACGTCACAGCAGCCTCAGTGCCTCCCAGGCCAATATCAGGTTCCTGGCTGCTAGCTGTGCTTGTGAGGTCACAGCAGCCTGAATGCCTCCTAGGCCCGTGCCATGCTCATGGCTGCTGGCTGTGCTTGTGAGGTCACAGCAGCCTCAGTGCCTCACAGGCCAGTATCAGGCTCATGGCTGCTGGCTGTGCTTGTGAGGTCACAGAAGCCTCAGTGCCTCCTAGGCCAGTGGCAGGCTCATGGCTGCTGGCTGTGCTTGTGAGGTCACAGCAGACTCAGTGTCTCCGTGGATAGTGCCATGCTCATGGCTGCTGGCTGTGCTTCTGAGGTCACAGAAGCCTGAATGCCTCCTAGGCCAGTGGCAGGCTCATGGCTGCTGGCTGTGATTGTGACGTCACAGCAGCCTCAGTGCCTCATACTTTAGTGTCCAGCATCCCCTGCTGGCTCTGCTTGTGAGGTCGCAGCAGACTCAGTGTCTCCGTGAATAGTGCCATGCTCATGGCTGCTGGCTGTGCTTGTGAGGTCACAGCAGCCTCAGTGCCTCTCAGGCCAGTGGCAGTCTCATGGATGCTGGCTGTGCTTGTGAGGTCACAGCAGCCTCAGTTCCTCCTAGGCCAGTATCAGGCTCATGGCTACTGGCTGTGCTTCTGAGGTCACAGAGGCCTGAATGCCTCCTAGGCCAATGGCAGGCTCATGGCTGCTGGCTGTGCTTGTGAGGTCACAGCAGCCTCAGTGACTCTGTGGATAGTGCCATGCTCATGGCTGCTGGCTGTGCTTCTGAGGTCACAGCAGCCTCAGTGCCTCATAGTTTAGTGTCCAGCGTCCCCTGCTGGCTGTGCTTGTGAGGTCACAGCAGACTCAGTGCCTCAAAAGTTAGTGTTCAGCGCCCCCTGCTGGCTGTGCTTGTGAGGTCACAGCAGCCTCAGTGCCTCCTCTGCCAGTGCCATGCTCATGGCTGCTGGCTGTGCTTCTGAGGTCACAGCAGCCTGAATGCCTCCTAGGCCAGTGGCATGCTCATGGCTGCTGGCTGTGATTGTGAGGTCACAGCAGCCTCAGTGCCTCATACTTTAGTGTCCAGCATCCCCTGCTGGCTCTGCTTGTGAGGTCACAGCAGACTCAGTGCCTCAAAACTTAGTCTCCAGCGCCCCCTGGTGGCTGTGCTTGTGACGTCACAGCAGCCTCAGTGCCTCCTAGGCCAGTATGATTCTCATGGCTGCTGGCTGTGCTTCTGAGGTCACAGCAGCCTCAGTGCCTCCTCTGCCAGAGGCAGTCTCATGGCTGCTGGCTGTGCTTGTGAGGTCACAGAAGCCTGAATGCCTCCTAGCCCTGTGGCAGTCTCATGGCTGCTGGCTGTGATTGTGAGGTCACAGCAGCCTCAGTTCCTCATAGTTTAGTGTCCAGTGTCCCCTGCTGGCTGTGCTTGCGAGGTCACAGCAGACTCAGTGCCTCAAAAGTTCGTGTCCAGCGCCCCCTGGTGGCTGTGCTTGTGAGCTCACAGCAGCCTCAGTGCCTCACAGGCCAGTATCAGGCTCATGGCTGCTGGCTGTGCTTGTGACGTCACAGCAGCCTCAGTGCCTCCTCTGCCAGTGCCATACTCATGGCTGCTGGCTGTGCTTGTGAGGTCACAGCAGACTCAGTGCCTCATAGGCCAGTGGCAGGCTCATGGCTGCTGGCTGTGCTTCTGAGGTCACAGAAGCCTGAATGCCTCCTAGGCCAGTGGCAGGCTCATGGCTGCTGGCTGTGCTTGTGAGGTCACAGAAGCCTCAGTGCCTCTCTGGCCAGTGGCAGGCTCATGGCTGCTGGCTGTGTTTGTGTTGTCACAGCAGCCTGAGTGCCTCCTAGGCCCGTGGCAGGCTCATGGCTGCTGGCTGTGCTTTTGAGGTCACAGCAGCCTCAGTGCCTCTCAGGCCAGTATCAGGCTCATGGCTGCTGGCTGTGCTTGTGAGGTCACAGCAGCCTCAGTGCCTCTCTGGCCAGTGGCAGGCTCATGGCTGCTAGCTGTGCTTCTGAGGTCACAGAAGCCTGAATGCCTCCTAGGCCAGTGGCAGGCTCATGGCTGCTGGCTGTGCTTGTGACGTCACAGCAGCCTCAGTGCCTCTCTGGCCAGTGGCAGGCTCATGGCTGCTAGCTGTGCTTCTGAGGTCACAGAAGCCTGAATGCCTCCTAGGCCAGTGGCAGGCTCATGGCTGCTGGCTGTGCTTCTGAGGTCACAGCAGCCTCAGGGCCTCCTCTGCCAGTGGCAGGTTCATGGCTGCTGGCTGTGATTGTGAGGTCACATCAGCCTCAGTGCTTCATAGTTTAGTGTCCAGCGTCCCCTGCTGGCTGTGACTGTGAGGTCACAGCAGACTCAGTGCCTCAAAAGTTGGTGTCCAGCGCCCCCTGCTTGCTCTGCTTGTGCGGTCACAGCAGCCTCAGCGTCTCCGTGGATAGTGCCATGCTCATGGCTGCTGGCTGTGCTTGTGAGGTCACAGCAGCCTCAGTGTCTCTCAGGCCACTGGCAGTCTCATGGATGCTGGCTGTGCTTGTGAGGTCACAGCAGACTCAGTGCCTCATAGGTTAGTGTCCACCGCCCCCTGCTGGCTCTGCTTGTGACGTCACAGCAGCCTCAGTGCCTCCCAGGCCAATATCAGGTTCCTGGCTGCTAGCTGTGCTTGTGAGGTCACAGCAGCCTGAATGCCTCCTGGGCCCGTGCCATGCTCATGGCTGCTGGCTGTGCTTGTGAGGTCACAGCAGCCTCAGTGCCTCACAGGCCAGTATCAGGCTCATGGCTGCTGGCTGTGCTTGTGAGGTCACAGAAGCCTCAGTGCCTCCTAGGCCAGTGGCAGGCTCATGGCTGCTGGCTGTGCTTGTGAGGTCACAGCAGACTCAGTGTCTCCGTGGATAGTGCCATGCTCATGGCTGCTGGCTGTGCTTCTGAGGTCACAGAAGCCTGAATGCCTCCTAGGCCAGTGGCAGGCTCATGGCTGCTGGCTGTGATTGTGACGTCACAGCAGCCTCAGTGCCTCATACTTTAGTGTCCAGCATCCCCTGCTGGCTCTGCTTGTGAGGTCACAGCAGACTCAGTGTATCCGTGGATAGTGCCATGCTCATGGCTGCTGGCTGTGCTTGTGACGTCACAGCAGCCTCAGTGCCTCCTAGGGCCGTGGCAGTCTCATGGCTGCTGGCTGTGCTTGTGAGGTCACAGCAGACTCAGTGCCTCAAAAGTTAGTGTCCAGCGCCCCCTGCTGGCTCTGCTTGTGAGGTCACAGCAGCCTCAGTGCCTCTCAGGCCAGCATCAGGCTCATGGCTGCTGGCTGTGTTTGTGAGGTCACAGCAGCCTCAGTGCCTCCTAGGCCAGTATCAGGCTCATGGCTGCTGGCTGTGCTTGTGAGGTCACAGCAGCCTCAGTGCCTCTCTGGCCAGTGGCAGGCTCATGGCTGCTGGCTGTGATTGTGAGGTCACATCAGCCTCAGTGCTTCATAGTTTAGTGTCCAGCGTCCCCTGCTGGCTCTGCTTGTGAGGTCACAGCAGCCTCAGTGCCTCAAAAGTTGGTGTCCAGCGCCCCCTGCTGGCTCTGCTTGTGAGGTCGCAGCAGACTCAGTGTCTCCGTGGATAGTGCCATGCTCATGGCTGCTGGCTGTGCTTGTGAGGTCATAGCAGCCTCAGTGCCTCTCAGGCCAGTGGCAGTCTCATGGCTGCTGGCTGTGCTCGTGAGGTCACAGCAGACTCAGTTCCTCCTAGGCCAGTATCAGGCTCATGGCTACTGGCTGTGCTTCTGAGGTCACAGAGGCCTGAATGCCTCCTAGGCCAGTGGCAGGCTCATGGCTGCTGGCTGTGCTTGTGAGGTTATAGCAGCCTCAGTGCCTCACAGTTTAGTGTCCAGCGTCCATTGCTGGCTCTGCTTGTTTGGTCACAGCAGACTCAGTGTCTCATAGGTTAGTGTCCAGCGCCCCCTGCTGGCTGTGCTTGTGAGGTCACAGCAGCCTCAGTGCCTCCTAGGCCCGTGCCATGCTCATGGCTGCTGGCTGTGCTTGTGAGGTCACAGCAGCCTCAGTGCCTCACAGGCCAGTATCAGGCTCATGGCTGCTGGCTGTGCTTGTGAGGTCACAGCAGCCTCAGTGCCTCCTAGGCCAGTGGCAGGCTCATGGCTGCTGGCTGTGCTTGTGAGGTCACAGGAGACTCAGTGCCTCCTCTGCCAGTGGCAGTCTCATGGCTGCTGGCTGTGCTTGTGAGGTCACAGCAGACTCAGTGCCCCAAAATTTAGTGTCCAGGGTTCCCTGCTGGCTGTGCTTGTGAGGTCACAGCAGCCCCAGTGCCTCCTCTGCCAGTGTCAGGCTCATGGCTGCTGGCTGTGCTTCTCAGGTCACAGCAGCCTCAGTGCCACTGAGACCAGGGGCAGTCTCATGGCTGCTGGCTGTGCTTGTGAGGTCACAGCAGCCTGAATGCCTCCTAGGCCAGTGTCAGGCTCATGGCTGCTGGCTATGATTGTGAGGTCACAGCAGCCTCAGTGCCTCATACTTTAGTGTCCAGCGTCCCCTGCTGGCTCTGCTTGTGAGGTCACAGCAGACTCAGTGCCTCAAAACTTAGTGTCCAGCCCCGCCTGCTGGCTGTGCTTGTGAGGTCACAGCAGCCTCAGTGCCTCCTCTGCCAGTGCCAGGGTCATGGCTGCTGGCTGTGCTTGTGAGGTCACACCAGCCTCAGTGCCTCCCAGGCCAGTGTCAGGCTCATGGCTGCTGGCTGTGCTTGTGAGGTCACAGCAGCCTCAGTGCCTCCTCTGCCAGTGCCATGCTCATGGCTGCTGGCTGTGCTTGTGACGTCACAGCAGCCTCAGTGCCTCCTAGGCCCGTGGCAGGCTCATGGCTGCTGGCTGTGCTTGTGACGTCACAGCAGCCTGAGTGCCTCCTAGGCCCGTGGCAGGCTCATGGCTGCTGGCTGTCATTGTGACGTCACAGCAGCCTCAGTGCCTCCTCTGCCAGTGCCATGCTCATGGCTGCTGGCTGTGCTTGTGACGTCACAGCAGCCTCAGTGCCTCCTAGGCCAGTATCATGCACATCGCATCTGGCTGTGCTTCTGAGGTCACAGCAGCCTGAATGCCTCCTAGGCCAGTGTCAGGCTCATGGCTGCTGGCTGTGCTTCTGAGGTCACAGCAGCCTCAGTGCCTCATAATTTAGTGTACAGCGTCCCCTGCTGCCTGTGATTGTGAGGTCACAGCAGCCTCAGTGCCTCATAGTTTAGTGTCCAGCGCCCCCTGCTGGCTGTGCTTGTGAGGTCACAGCAGACTCAGTGCCTCAAAAGTTAGTGTCCAGCGCCCCCTGCTGGCTCTGCTTGTGAGCTCACAGCAGCCTCAGTGCCTCACAGGCCAGTATCAGGCTCATGGCTGCTGGCTGTGCTTGTGACGTCACAGCAGCCTCAGTGCCTCCTCTGCCAGTGCCATACTCATGGCTGCTGGCTGTGCTTGTGAGGTCACAGCAGACTCAGTGCCTCATAGGCCAGTGGCAGGCTCATGGCTGCTGGCTGTGCTTCTGAGGTCACAGCAGCCTGAATGCCTCCTAGGCCAGTGGCAGGCTCATGGCTGCTGGCTGTGCTTGTGAGGTCACACCATCCTCAGTGCCTCATAGTTTAGTCTCCAGCGTCCCCTGCTGGCTCTGCTTGTGAGGTCACACCAGACTCAGTGCCTCAAAATTTAGGGTGCAGCACCCCCTACTGGCTGCACATGTGAGGTCACAGCAGACTCAGTGCCTCATAGGCCAGTGGCAGGCTCATGGCTGCTGGCTGTGCTTCTGCGGTCACAGCAGCCTGAATGCCTCCTAGGCCAGTGGCAGGCTCATGGCTGCTGGCTGTCCTTGTGAGGTCACAGCAGCCTCCGTGCCTCATAGGTAAGTGTCCAGCGTCCCCTGCTGGCTCTGCTTGTGAGGTCACAGCAGACTCAGTGCCTCATAGGTTAGTGTCCAGCGCCCCCTGCTGGCTCTGCTTGTGAGGTCACAGCAGCCTCAGTGCCTCCCAGGCCAATATCAGGCTCCTGGCTGCTGGCTGTGCTTGTGAGGTCACAGCAGCCTCAGTGCCTCCTCTGCCACTGCCATGCTCATGGCTGCTGGCTGTGCTTGTGAGGTCACAGAAACCTTAATGCCTCCTAGGCCACTGCCAGGCTCATGGCTGCTGGCTGTGCTTGTGAGGTCACAGCAGCCTCAGTGCCTCCTCTGCCAGTGCCATGCGCATGGCTGCTGGCTGTGCTTGTGAGGTCACATCAGCCTCAGGGCTTCATAGTTTAGTGTCCAGCGCCCCCTGCTGGCTGTGATTGTGACGTCACAGCAGCCTCAGTGCCTCCTCTGCCCGTGCCAGGGTCATGGCTGCTGGCTGTGCTTGTGAGGTCACACCAGCCTCAGTGCCTCCCAGGCCAGTGTCAGGCTCATGGCTGCTGGCTGTGCTTGTGAGGTCACAGCAGCCTCAGTGCCTCCGAGGCCAGTGCCATGCTCATGGCTGCTGGCTGTGCTTGTGACGTCACAGCAGCCTGAGTGCCTCCTAGGCCAGTGGCAGGCTCATGGCTGCTGGCTGTGATTGTGACGTCACAGCAGCCTCAGTGCCTCCTCTGCCAGTGCCATGGTCATGGCTGCTGGCTGTGCTTGTGACGTCACAGCAGCCTCAGTGCCTCCTAGGCCCGTAGCAGGCTCATGGCTGCTGGCTGTCATTGTGACGTCACAGCAGCCTCAGTGCCTCCTCTGCCAGTGCCATGCTCATGGCTGCTGGCTGTGCTTGTGACGTCACAGCAGCCTCAGTGCCTCCTAGGCCAGTATCATGCACATCGCATCTGGCTGTGTTTCTGAGGTCACAGCAGCCTGAATGCCTCCTAGGCCAGTGTCAGGCTCATGGCTGCTGGCTGTGCTTCTGAGGTCACAGGAGCCTGAGTGCCTCATAATTTAGTGTACAGCGTCCCCTGCTGCCTGTGATTGTGAGGTCACAGCAGACTCAGTGCCTCATAGGTTAGTGTCCAGTGCCCCCTGCTGGCTCTGCTTGTGAGTTCACAGCAGCCTCAGTGCCTCTCAGGCCTGCATCAGGCTCATGGCTGCTGGCTGTGCTTGTGAGGTCACAGCAGCCTCAGTGCCTCCTCTGCCAGTGGCAGTCTCATGGCTGCTGGCTGTGCTTGTGAGGTCACAGCAGCCTCAGTGCCTCACAGGCCAGTATCAGGCTCATGGCTGCTGGCTGTGCTTCTGAGGTCACAGCAGCCTGAATGCCTCCTAGGCCAGTGCCATGCTCATGGCTGCTGGCTGTGCTTGTGAGGTCACATAAGCCTCAGTGCCTCATAGGTTAGTGTCCAGCGCCCCCTGCTGGCTGTGCTTGTGAGGTCACAGCAGCCTCAGTGCCTCTCAGGCCAGTATCAGGCTCATGGCTGCTGGCTGTGCTTGTGAGGTCACAGCAGCCTCAGTGCCTCACAGGCCAGTATCAGGCTCATGGCTGCTGGCTGTGCTTGTGAGGTCACAGCAGCCTCAGTGCCTCCTAGGCCAGTGGCAGGCTCATGGCTGCTGGCTGTGCTTGTGAGGTCACAGCAGACTCAGTGCCTCATAGGCCAGTGGCAGGCTCATGGCTGCTGGCTGTGCTTGTGAGGTCACAGCAGACTCAGTGCCCCAAAATTTAGTGTCCAGCGTTCCCTGCTGGCTGTGCTTGTGAGGTCACAGCAGCCCCAGTGCCTCCTCTGCCAGTGTCAGGCTCATGGCTGCTGGCTGTGCTTCTCAGGTCACAGCAGCCTCAGTGCCACTGAGTCCAGGGGCAGTCTCATGGCTGCTGGCTGTGCTTGTGAGGTCACAGCAGCCTGAATGCCCCCTAGCCCTGTGGCAGGCTCATGGCTGCTGGCTATGATTGTGAGGTCACAGCAGCCTCAGTGCCTCATAGTTTAGTGTCCAGCGTCCCCTGCTGGCTCTGCTTGTGAGGTCACATCAGACTCAGTGCCTCAAAACTTAGTGTCCAGCCCCGCCTGCTGGCTGTGCTTGTGAGGTCACAGCAGCCTCAGTGCCTCCTCTGCCAGTGCCAGGGTCATGGCTGCTGGCTGTGCTTGTGAGGTCACACCAGCCTCAGTGCCTCCCAGGCCAGTGTCAGGCTCATGGCTGCTGGCTGTGCTTGTGAGGTCACAGCAGCCTCAGTGCCTCCTCTGCCAGTGCCATGCTCATGGCTGCTGGCTGTGCTTGTGACGTCACAGCAGCCTCAGTGCCTCCTAGGCCCGTGGCAGGCTCATGGCTGCTGGCTGTGCTTGTGACGTCACAGCAGCCTGAGTGCCTCCCAGGCCCGTGGCAGGCTCATGGCTGCTGGCTGTGCTTGTGACGTCACAGCAGCCTCAGTGCCTCCTAGGCCAGTATCATGCACATCGCATCTGGCTGTGTTTCTGAGGTCACAGCAGCCTGAATGCCTCCTAGGCCAGTGTCAGGCTCATGGCTGCTGGCTGTGCTTCTGAGGTCACAGCAGCCTCAGTGCCTCATAATTTAGTGTACAGCGTCCCCTGCTGGCTCTGCTTGTGAGTTCACAGCAGACTCAGTGCCTCTCAGGCCTGCATCAGGCTCATGGCTGCTGGCTGTGCTTGTGAGGTCACAGCAGCCTCAGTGCCTCCTCTGCCAGTGGCAGTCTCATGGCTGCTGGCTGTGCTTGTGAGGTCACAGCAGCCTCAGTGCCTCCTAGGCCAGTATCAGGCTCATGGCTGCTGGCTGTGCTTGTGACGTCACAGCAGCCTCAGTGCCTCCTCTGCCAGTGTCATGCTCATGGCTGCTGGCTGTGCTTGTGAGGTCACAGCAGCCTCAGTGCCTCCTAGGCCAGTATCAGGCTCATGGCTGCTGGCTGTGCTTCTGAGGTCACAGCAGCCTCAGGGCCTCCTAGGCCAGTGGCAGGCTCATGGCTGCTGGCTGTGATTGTGAGGTCACATCAGCCTCAGTGCTTCATAGTTTAGTGTCCAGCGTCCCCTGCTGGCTGTGATTGTGAGGTCACAGCAGACTCAGTGCCTCAAAAGTTAGTGTCCAGCGCCCCCTGCTGGCTCTGCTTGTGAGTTCGCAGCAGACTCAGTGTCTCCGTGAGTAGTGCCATGCTCATGGCTGCTGGCTGTGCTTGTGAGGTCACAGCAGCCTCAGTGCCTCTCAGGCCAGTGGTAGTCTCATGGATGCTGGCTGTGCTTGTGAGGTCACAGCAGCCTCAGTTCCTCCTAGGCCAGTATCAGGCTCATGGCTACTGGCTGTGCTTGTGAGGTCACAGCAGCCTCAGTGACTCTGTGGATAGTGCCATGCTCATGGCTGCTGGCTGTGCTTCTGAGGTCACAGCAGCCTCAGTGCCTCATAGTTTAGTGTCCAGTGCCCCCTGCTGGCTGTGCTTGTGACGTCACAGCAGCCTCAGTGCCTCCTCTGCCAGTGCCATGCTCATGGCTGCTGGCTGTGCTTCTGAGGTCACAGCAGCCTGAATGCCTCCTAGGCCAGTGGCATGCTCATGGCTGCTGGCTGTGATTGTGAGGTCACAGCAGCCTCAGTGCCTCATACTTTAGTGTCCAGCATCCCCTGCTGGCTGTGCTTGTGAGGTCACAGCAGACTCAGTGCCTCAAAACTTAGTCCCCAGCGCCCCCTGGTGGCTGTGCTTGTGACGTCACAGCAGCCTCAGTGCCTCCTAGGCCAGTATGATTCTCATGGCTGCTGGCTGTGCTTCTGAGGTCAGAGCAGCCTCAGGGCCTCCTCTGCCAGTGGCAGTCTCATGGCTGCTGGCTGTGCTTGTGAGGTCACAGCAGCCTGAATGCCTCCGAGGCCAGTGGCAGGCTCATGGCTGCTGGCTGTGATTGTGAGGTCACAGCAGCCTCCGTGCCTCATCGTTTAGTGTCCAGTGTACCCTGCTCGCTGTGCTTGTGAGGTCACAGCAGACTCAGTGCCTCAAAAGTTAGTGTCCAGCGCCCCCTGCTGGCTCTGCTTGTGAGCTCACAGCAGCCTCAGTGCCTCACAGGCCAGTATCAGGCTCATGGCTGCTGGCTGTGCTTGTGACGTCACAGCAGCCTCAGTGCCTCCTCTGCCAGTGCCATACTCATGGCTGCTGGCTGTGCTTGTGAGGTCACAGCAGACTCAGTGCCTCATAGGCCAGTGGCAGGCTCATGGCTGCTGGCTGTGCTTCTGAGGTCACAGCAGCCTGAATGCCTCCTAGGCCAGTGGCAGGCTCATGGCTGCTGGCTGTGCTTGTGAGGTCACACCATCCTCAGTGCCTCATAGTTTAGTCTCCAGCGTCCCCTGCTGGCTCTGCTTGTGAGGTCACACCAGACTCAGTGCCTCAAAATTTAGGGTGCAGCACCCCCTACTGGCTGCGCATGTGAGGTCACAGCAGACTCAGTGCCTCTCAGGCCAGAATCAGGCTCATGGCTGCTGGCTGTGCTTGTGAGGTCACAGCAGCCTGAATGCCTCCTAGACCAGTGTCAGGCTCATGGCTGCTAGCTGTGCTTCTGAGGTCACAGAAGCCTGAATGCCTCCTAGGCCAGTGGCAGGCTCATGGCTGCTGGCTGTGCTTGTGAGGTCACAGCAGCCTCAGTGCCTCTCTGGCCAGTGGCAGGCTCATGGCTGCTAGCTGTGCTTCTGAGGTCACAGAAGCCTGAATGCCTCCTAGGCCAGTGGCAGGCTCATGGCTGCTGGCTGTGCTTGTGAGGTCACAGCAGCCTCAGTGCCTCTCTGGCCAGTGGCAGGCTCATGGCTGCTGGCTGTGTTTGTGATGTCACAGCAGCCTGAGTGCCTCCTAGCCCGTGGCAGGCTCATGGCTGCTGGCTGTGCTTTTGAGGTCACAGCAGCCTCAGTGCCTCCTCTGCCACTGCCATGCTCATGGCTGCTGGCTGTGCTTGTGATGTAACAGCAGCCTCAGTGCCTCCCAGGCCAGTATCAGGCTAATAGCTGCTGGCTGTGCTTCTGAGGTCACAGCAGGCTGAATGCCTCCTAGGCCAGTGGCAGGCTCATGGCTGCTGGCTGTGCTTGTGAGGTCACAGCAGCCTCAGTGCCTCATAGTTTAGTGTCCAGCGTCCCCTGCTGGCTGTGCTTGTGAGGTCACAGCAGCCTCAGTGCCTCTCAGGCCAGTATCAGGCTCATGGCTGCTGGCTGTGCTTGTGAGGTCACAGCAGCCTCAGTGCCTGCTCTGCCACTGCCATGCTCATGGCTGCTGGCTGTGCTTGTGAGGTCACAGCAGCCTCATTGCCTCATAGGCCCGTGTCAGGCTCATGGCTGCTGGCTGTGCTTTTGAGGTCACAGCAGCCTCAGTGCTTCATAGTTTAGTGTACAGCCACCCCTGCTGGCTGTGCTTGTGAGGTCACAGCAGCCTCAGTGCCTCAAAAGTTCGTGTCCAGCGTCCCCTGCTGGCCCTGCTTGTGAGGTCACAGCAGACTCGGTGTCTCCGTAGATAGTGCCAGGGTCATGGCTGCTGGCTGTGCTTGTGAGGTCACAGCAGCCTCAGTGCCTCTCAGGCCAGTGACAGTCTCATGGATGCTGGCTGTGCTTGTGAGGTCACAGCAGCCTCAGTGCCTCCTAGTTTAGTGTCCAGCGTACCCTGCTGGCTGTGCTTGTGAGGTCACAGCAGACTCAGTGCCTCAAAAGTTAGTGTGCAGCGCCCCCTACTGGCTGTGCTTGTGAGGTCACAGCAGACTCAGTGCCTCTTCTGCCAGTGCCAGGGTCATGGCTGCTGGCTGTGATTGTGAGGTCACAGCAGCCTGAGTGCCTCCTAGGCCCGTGGCAGGCTCATGGCTGCTGGCTGTGCTTGTGAGGTCACAGCAGCCTCAGTGCTTCTGAGGCCAGTGGCAGGCTCATGGCTGCTGGCTGTGCTTGTGAGGTCACAGCAGACTCAGTGCCTCCTAGGCCCGTGGCAGGCTCATGGCTGCTGGCTGTGCTTCTGCGGTCACAGCAGCCTGAATGCCTCCTAGGCCAGTGCAGGCTCATTGTTGCTGGCTGTCCTTGTGAGGTCACAGCAGCCTCCGTGCCTCATAGGTAAGTGTCCAGCGTCCCCTGCTGGCTCTGCTTGTGAGGTCACATCAGACTCAGTGCCTCATAGGTTAGTGTCCAGCGCCCCCTGGTGGCTCTGCTTGTGAGGTCACAGCAGCCTCAGTGCCTCCCAGGCCAATATCAGGCTCCTGGCTGCTGGCTGTGCTTGTGAGGTCACAGCAGCCTCAGTGCCTCCTCTGCCACTGCCATGCTCATGGCTGCTGGCTGTGCTTGTGAGGTCACAGAAACCTTATTGCCTCC
This sequence comes from Dromaius novaehollandiae, assembly GCF_036370855.1. Classification (NCBI taxonomy): domain Eukaryota; kingdom Metazoa; phylum Chordata; class Aves; order Casuariiformes; family Dromaiidae; genus Dromaius; species Dromaius novaehollandiae. The sequence goes on along the minus strand of NW_026991341.1, from coordinate 2,286,948 downwards.
TAGGCCAGTGGCAGGCTCATGGCTGCTGGCTGTGCTTGTGAGGTCACAGCAGCCTCAGTGCCTCCTCTGCCAGTGCCATGCGCATGGCTGCTGGCTGTGCTTGTGACGTCACAGCAGCCTCAGTGCCTCCTAGGCCAGTATCATGCACATCGCATCTGGCTGTGTTTCTGAGGTCACAGCAGCCTGAATGCCTCCTAGGCCAGTGTCAGGCTCATGGCTGCTGGCTGTGCTTCTGAGGTCACAGGAGCCTGAGTGCCTCATAATTTAGTGTACAGCGTCCCCTGCTGCCTGTGATTGTGAGGTCACAGCAGACTCAGTGCCTCATAGGTTAGTGTCCAGTGCCCCCTGCTGGCTCTGCTTGTGAGTTCACAGCAGCCTCAGTGCCTCTCAGGCCTGCATCAGGCTCATGGCTGCTGGCTGTGCTTGTGAGGTCACAGCAGCCTCAGTGCCTCCTCTGCCAGTGGCAGTCTCATGGCTGCTGGCTGTGCTTGTGAGGTCACAGCAGCCTCAGTGCCTCACAGGCCAGTATCAGGCTCATGGCTGCTGGCTGTGCTTCTGAGGTCACAGCAGCCTGAATGCCTCCTAGGCCAGTGCCATGCTCATGGTTGCTGGCTGTGCTTGTGAGGTCACATCAGCCTCAGTGCCTCATAGGTTAGTGTCCAGCGCCCCCTGCTGGCTCTGCTTGTGAGGTCACAGCAGCCTCAGTGCCTCTCAGGCCAGTATCAGGCTCATGGCTGCTGGCTGTGCTTGTGACGTCACAGCAGCCTCAGTGCCTCCTCTGCCAGTGCCATGCACATGGCTGCTGGCTGTGCTTGTGAGGTCACAGCAGCCTCAGTGCCTCCTAGGCCAGTATCAGGCTCATGGCTGCTGGCTGTGCTTCTGAGGTCACAGCAGCCTCAGTGCCTCCTAGGCCAATATCAGACTCATGGCTGCTGGCTGTGATTGTGAGATCACAGGAGCCTGAGTGCCTCCTAGGCCAGTATCAGGCTAATGGCTGCTGGCTATGCTTGTGAGGTCACAGAAGCCTGAACGCCTCCTCTGCCAGTGGCATGCTCATGGCTGCTGGCTGTGATTGTGAGGTCACACCAGCCTCAGTGCCTCATAGGTTAGTGTCCATCGCCCCCTGCTGGCTGTGCTTGTGACGTCACAGCAGCCTCAGTGCCTCCCAGGCCAATATCAGGCTCCTGGCTGCTGGCTGTGCTTGTGACGTCACAGCAGCCTGAATGCCTCCTAGGCCGTGGCAGGCTCATGGCTGCTGGCTGTGCTTGTGAGGTCACAGCAGCCTCAGTGCCTCCTAGGCTAGTGTCCATCGCCCCCTACTGGCTGTGCTTGTGAGGTCACAGCAGCCTCAGTGCCTTTCAGGCCAGTATCAGGCTCATGGCTGCTGGCTGTGCTTGTGAGGTCACAGCAGCCTCAGTGCCTCCTCTGCCAGTGGCAGTCTCATGGCTGCTGGCTGTGCTTGTGAGGTCACAGCAGCCTCAGTTCCTCCTAGGCCAGTATCAGGCTCATGGCTGCTGGCTGTGCTTCTGAGGTCACAGAAGCCTGAATGCCTCCTAGGCCAGTGGCAGGCTCATGGCTGCTGGCTGTGATTGTGAGGTCACAGCAGACTCAGTGCCTCCTAGGCCAGTGGCAGGCTCATGGCTGCTGGCTGTGCTTGTGACGTCACGTCAGCCTCAGTGCTTCATAATTTAGTGTCCAGCGTCCCCTGCTGGCTGTGATTTTGAGGTCACAGCAGACTCAGTTCCTCAAAAGTTGGTGTCCAGCGCCCCCTGCTTGCTCTGCTTGTGCGGTCACAGCAGCCTCAGTGTCTCCGTGGATAGTGCCATGCTCATGGCTGCTGGCTGTGCTTGTGAGGTCACAGCAGCCTCAGTGTCTCTCAGGCCAGTGGCAGTCTCATGGATGCTGGCTGTGCTTGTGAGGTCACAGCAGACTCAGTGCCTCATAGGTTAGTGTCCAGCGCCCCCTGCTGGCTCTGCTTGTGACGTCACAGCAGCCTCAGTGCCTCCCAGGCCAATATCAGGTTCCTGGCTGCTAGCTGTGCTTGTGAGGTCACAGCAGCCTGAATGCCTCCTAGGCCCGTGCCATGCTCATGGCTGCTGGCTGTGCTTCTGAGGTCACAGAAGCCTCAGTGCCTCCTAGGCCAGTGGCAGGCTCATGGCTGCTGGCTGTGATTGTGAGGTCACAGCAGCCTCAGTGCCTCATTCTTTAGTGTCCAGCATCCCCTGCTGGCTCTGCTTGTGAGGTCACAGCAGCCTCAGTGCCTCTCAGGCCAGTATCAGGCTCATGGCTGCTGGCTGTGCTTGTGACGTCACAGCAGCCTCAGTGCCTCCTCTGCCAGTGCCATGCTCATGGCTGCTGGCTGTGCTTGTGAGGTCACAGCAGCCTCAGTGCCTCCTAGGCCAGTATCAGGCTCATGGCTGCTGGCTGTGCTTCTGAGGTCACAGCAGCCTCAGTGCCTCCTAGGCCAATATCAGACTCATGGCTGCTGGCTGTGATTGTGAGATCACAGGAGCCTGAGTGCCTCCTAGGCCAGTATCAGGCTAATGGCTGCTGGCTATGCTTGTGAGGTCACAGAAGCCTGAACGCCTCCTCTGCCAGTGGCATGCTCATGGCTGCTGGCTGTGATTGTGAGGTCACACCAGCCTCAGTGCCTCATAGGTTAGTGTCCATCGCCCCCTGCTGGCTGTGCTTGTGACGTCACAGCAGCCTCAGTGCCTCCCAGGCCAATATCAGGCTCCTGGCTGCTGGCTGTGCTTGTGACGTCACAGCAGCCTGAATGCCTCCTAGGCCGTGGCAGGCTCATGGCTGCTGGCTGTGCTTGTGAGGTCACAGCAGCCTCAGTGCCTCCTAGGCTAGTGTCCATCGCCCCCTACTGGCTGTGCTTGTGAGGTCACAGCAGCCTCAGTGCCTTTCAGGCCAGTATCAGGCTCATGGCTGCTGGCTGTGCTTGTGACGTCACAGCAGCCTCAGTGCCTCCTCTGCCAGTGCCAGGGTCATGGCTGCTGGCTGTGCTTGTGAGGTCACAGCAGCCTCAGTTCCTCCTAGGCCAGTATCAGGCTCATGGCTGCTGGCTGTGCTTCTGAGGTCACAGAAGCCTGAATGCCTCCTAGGCCAGTGGCAGGCTCATGGCTGCTGGCTGTGCTTCTGAGGTCACAGCAGACTCAGTGCCTCCTAGGCCAGTGGCAGGCTCATGGCTGCTGGCTGTGATTGTGAGGTCACGTCAGCCTCAGTGCTTCATAATTTAGTGTCCAGCGTCCCCTGCTGGCTGTGATTTTGAGGTCACAGCAGACTCAGTTCCTCAAAAGTTGGTGTCCAGCGCCCCCTGCTTGCTCTGCTTGTGCGGTCACAGCAGCCTCAGTGTCTCCGTGGATAGTGCCATGCTCATGGCTGCTGGCTGTGCTTGTGAGGTCACAGCAGCCTCAGTGTCTCTCAGGCCAGTGGCAGGCTCATGGATGCTGGCTGTGCTTGTGAGGTCACAGCAGACTCAGTGCCTCATAGGTTAGTGTCCAGCGCCCCCTGCTGGCTCTGCTTGTGACGTCACAGCAGCCTCAGTGCCTCCCAGGCCAATATCAGGTTCATGGCTGCTAGCTGTGCTTGTGAGGTCACAGCAGCCTGAATGCCTCCTAGGCCCGTGCCATGCTCATGGCTGCTGGCTGTGCTTCTGAGGTCACAGCAGCCTCAGTGCCTCATACTTTACTGTCCAGCATCCCCTGCTGGCTCTGCTTGTGAGGTCACAGCAGACTCAGTGTCTCCGTGGATAGTGCCATGCTCATGGCTGCTGGCTGTGCTTGTGACGTCACAGCAGCCTGAGTGCCTCCTAGGGCCGTGGCAGTCTCATGGCTCCTGGCTGTGCTTGTGAGGTCACAGAAGCCTCAGTGCCTCCTCTGCCAGTGGCACTCCCATGGCTGCTGGCTGTGATTGTGAGGTCACAGCAGCCTCACTGCCTCTGAGTCCAGGGGCAGGCTCATGGCTGCTGGCTGTGCTTGTGAGGTCACAGCAGCCTGAATGCCTCCTAGGCCAGTGGCAGGCTCATGGCTGCTGGCTGTGCTTGTGAGGTCACAGCAGCCTGAATGCCTCCTAGGCCAGTGGCAGGCTCATGGATGCTGGCTGTGCTTGTGAGGTCACAGCAGACTCAGTGCCTCATCGGTAAGTGTCCAGCGCCCCCTGCTGGCTCTGCTTGTGAGGTCACAGCAGCCTCAGTGCCTCCCATGCCGATATCAGGTTCCTGGCTGCTAGCTGTGCTTGTGAGGTCACAGCAGCCTGAATGCCTCCTAGGCCCGTGCCATGCTCATGGCTGCTGGCTGTGCTTCTGAGGTCACAGCAGCCTGAATGCCTCCGAGGCCAGTGGCAGGCTCATGGCTGCTGGCTGTGATTGTGACGTCACAGCAGCCTCAGTGCCTCATACTTTAGTGTCCAGCATCCCCTGCTGGCTCTGCTTGTGAGGTCACAGCAGCCTCAGTGCCTCTCAGGCCAGTATCAGGCTGATGGCTGCTGGCTGTGCTTGTGACGTCACAGCAGCCTCAGTGTCTCCGTGGATAGTGCCATGCTCATGGCTGCTGGCTGTGCTTCTGAGGTCACAGAAGCCTGAATGCCTCCTAGGCCAGTGGCAGGCTCATGGCTGCTGGCTGTGCTTCTGAGGTCACAGCAGCCTCAGTGCCTCCTAGGCCAGTGGCAGGCTCATGGCTGCTGGCTGTGCTTGTGAGGTCACAGCAGCCTCAGTGCCTCTGAGTCCAGCGGCAGGCTCATGGCTGCTGGCTGTGCTTGTGAGGTCACAGCAGCCTGAATGCCTCCTCGGCCAGTGGCAGGCTCATGGCTGCTGGCTGTGCTTGTGAGGTCACAGCAGCCTCAGTGCCTCATCGTTTAGTGTCCAGCGTCCCGTGCTGGCTGTGCTTGTGAGGTCACAGCAGCCTCAGTGCCTCCTCTGCCAGTGCCAGGGTCACGGCTGCTGGCTGTGCTTGTGACGTCACACCAGCCTCAGTGCCTCCCAGGCCAGTGTCAGGCTCATGGCTGCTGGCTGTGCTTGTGAGGTCACAGCAGCCTCAGTGCCTCCTCTGCCAGTGCCGTGCTCAGGGCTGCTGGCTGTGCTTGTGACGTCACAGCAGCCTGAGTGCCTCCTAGGCCCATGGCAGGCTCATGGCTGCTGGCTGTGATTGTGAGGTCACAGCAGCCTCAGTGCCTCCTCTGCCAGTGCCATGCTCATGGCTGCTGGCTGTGCTTGTGACGTCACAGCAGCCTGAGTGCCTCCTAGGCCCGTGGCAGGCTCATGGCTGCTGGCTGTGCTTGTGACGTCACAGCAGCCTCAGTGCCTCCTCTGCCAGTGCCAGGGTCATGGCTGCTGGCTGTGCTTGTGACGTCACAGCAGCCTCAGTGCCTCCTAGGCCCATGGCAGGCTCATGGCTGCTGGCTGTGCTTGTGACGTCACAGCAGCCTCAGTGCCTCCTCTGCCAGTGCCATGCTCATGGCTGCTGGCTGTGCTTGTGAGGTCACAGCAGCCTCAGTGCCTCCTAGGCCAGTGTCAGGCGCATGGCTGCTGGCTGTGCTTGTGACGTCACAGCAGCCTCAGTGCCTCCTCTGCCAGTGCCGTGCTCATGGCTGCTGGCTGTGCTTGTGAGGTCACAGCAGCCTGAGTGCCTCCTAGGCCCGTGGCAGGCTCATGGCTGCTGGCTGTGATTGTGAGGTCACAGCAGCCTCAGTGCCTCCTCTGCCAGTGCCATGCTCATGGCTGCTGGCTGTGCTTGTGACGTCACAGCAGCCTCAGTGCCTCCTAGGCCAGTATCAGGCTCATGGCCTCTTGCTGTGCTTGTGAGGTCACAGCAGCCTGAATGCCTCCTAGGCCAGTGTCAGGCTCATGGCTGCTGGCTGTGCTTGTGAGGTCACAGCAGCCTCAGTGCCTCATAATTTAGTGTCCAGCGTCCCCTGCTGGCTCTGATTGTGAGGTCACAGCAGCCTCAGTGCCTCAAAAGTTCGTGTCCAGCGCCCCCTGGTGGCTGTGCTTGTGAGCTCACAGCAGCCTCAGTGCCTCACAGGCCAGTATCAGGCTCATGGCTGCTGGCTGTGCTTGTGACGTCACAGCAGCCTCAGTGCCTCCTCTGCCAGTGCCATGCTCATGGCTGCTGGCTGAGCTTGTGAGGTCACAGCAGACTCAGTGCCTCCTAGGCCAGTATCAGGCTCATGGCTGCTGGCTGTGCTTCTGAGGTCACAGAAATCTGAATGCCTCCTAGGCCAGTGGCAGGCTCATGGCTGCTGGCTGTGATTGTGAGGTCACAGCAGACTCAGTGCCTCATAGTTTAGTGTCCAGCGTCCCCTGCTGGCTCTGCTTGTGAGGTCACGTCAGCCTCAGTGCTTCATAATTTAGTGTCCAGCGTCCCCTGATGGCTGTGATTTTGAGGTCACAGCAGACACAGTTCCTCAAAAGTTGGTGTCCAGCCCCCCCTGCTGGCTCTGCTTGTGAGGTCACAGCAGACTCAGTGTCTCCGTGGATAGTGCCATGCTCATGGCTGCTGGCTGTGCTTGTGAGGTCACAGCAGCCTCAGTGTCTCTCAGGCCAGTGGCAGTCTCATGGATGCTGGCTGTGCTTGTGAGGTCACAGCAGACTCAGTGCCTCATTGGTTAGTGTCCAGCGTCCCCTGCTGGCTGTGATTGTGAGGTCACAGCAGCCTCAGTGACTCCCAGGCCAATATCAGGTTCCTGGCTGCTAGCTGTGCTTGTGAGGTCACAGCAGCCTGAATGCCTCCTAGGCCCGTGCCATGCTCATGGCTGCTGGCTGTGCTTCTGAGGTCACAGCAGCCTGAATGCCTCCGAGGCCAGTGGCAGGCTCATGGCTGCTGGCTGTGCTTGTGAGGTCACAGCAGCCTCAGTGCCTCATACTTTAGTGTCCAGCATCCCCTGCTGGCTGTGCTTGTGATGTCACAGCAGCCTCAGTGCCTCTCAGGCCAGTATCAGGCTCATGGCTGCTGGGTGTGCTTGTGAGGTCACAGCAGCCTCAGTGCCTCCTAGGCCTGTGGCAGGCTCATGGCTGCTGGCTGTGCTTGTGAGGTCACAGCAGACTCAGTGTCTCCGTTGATAGTGCCATGCTCATGGCTGCTGGCTGTGCTTCTGAGGTCACAGCAGCCTCAGTGCCTCCTAGGCCAGTGGCAGGCTCATGGCTGCTGGCTGTGCTTGTGAGGTCACAGCAGACTCAGTGCCTCAAAAGTTAGTGTCCAGAGTCCCCTGCTGGCTGTGCCTGTGAGGTCACAGCAGCCCCAGTGCGTCCTCTGCCAGTGTCAGGGGCATGGCTGCTGGCTGTGCTTCTGAGGTCACAGCAGCCTCAGTGACTCTGTGGACAGTGCCATGCTCATGGCTGCTGGCTGTGCTTGTGAGGTCACAGCAGCCTCAGTGCCTCACAGGCCAGCGGCAGGCTCATGGCTGCTGGCTGTGCTTGTGACGTCACAGCAGCCTGAATGCCTCCTCTGCCAGTGGCAGGCTCATGGCTGCTGGCTGTGCTTGTGAGGTCACAGCAGCCTCAGTGCCTCATCGTTTAGTATCCAGCGTCCCCTGCTGCCTGTGCTTGTGAGGTCACAGCAGCCTCAGTGCCTCCTCTGCCAGTGCCAGGGTCACGGCTGCTGGCTGTGCTTGTGACGTCACACCAGCCTCAGTGCCTCCCAGGCCAGTATCAGGCTCATGGCTGCTGGCTGTGCTTGTGACGTCACAGCAGACTCAGTGCCTCCTCTGCCAGTGCCGTGCTCAGGGCTGCTGGCTGTGCTTGTGACGTCACAGCAGCCTGAGTGCCTCCTAGGCCCGTGGCAGGCTCATGGCTGCTGGCTGTGCTTGTGACGTCACAGCAGCCTCAGTGCCTCCTCTGCCAGTGCCATGCTCATGGCTGCTGGCTGTGCTTGTGACGTCACAGCAGCCTGAGTGCCTCCGAGGCCCGTGGCAGGCTCATGGCTGCTGGCTGTGCTTGTGACGTCACAGCAGCCTCAGTGCCTCCTCTGCCAGTGCCAGGGTCATGGCTGCTGGCTGTGCTTGTGACGTCACAGCAGCCTGACTGCCTCCCAGGCCAGTGTCAGGCTCATGGCTGCTGGCTGTGCTTGTGAGGTCACAGCAGCCTCAGTGCCTCCTCTGCCAGTGCCATGCTCATGGCTGCTGACTGTGCTTGTGACGTCACAGCAGCCTGAGTGCCTCCTAGGCCAGTGTCAGGCGCATGGCTGCTGGCTGTGCTTGTGACGTCACAGCAGCCTCAGTGCCTCCTCTGCCAGTGCCGTGCTCATGGCTGCTGGCTGTGCTTGTGACGTCACAGCAGCCTGAGTGCCTCCTAGGCCCGTGGCAGGCTCATGGCTGCTGGCTGTGATTGTGAGGTCACAGCAGCCTCAGTGCCTCCTCTGACAGTGCCATGCTCATGGCTGCTGGCTGTGCTTGTGAGGTCACAGCAGCCTCAGTGCCTCATAATTTAGTGTCCAGCGTCCCCTGCTGGCTCTGATTGTGAGGTCACAGCAGCCTCAGTGCCTCAAAAGTTCGTGTCCAGCGCCCCCTGGTGGCTGTGCTTGTGAGCTCACAGCAGCCTCAGTGCCTCACAGGCCAGTATCAGGCTCATGGCTGCTGGCTGTGCTTGTGACGTCACAGCAGCCTCAGTGCCTCCTCTGCCAGTGCCATGCTCATGGCTGCTGGCTGAGCTTGTGAGGTCACAGCAGACTCAGTGCCTCCTAGGCCAGTATCAGGCTCATGGCTGCTGGCTGTGCTTCTGAGGTCACAGAAATCTGAATGCCTCCTAGGCCAGTGGCAGGCTCATGGCTGCTGGCTGTGATTGTGAGGTCACAGCAGACTCAGTGCCTCATAGTTTAGTGTCCAGCGTCCCCTGCTGGCTCTGCTTGTGAGGTCACGTCAGCCTCAGTGCTTCATAATTTAGTGTCCAGCGTCCCCTGATGGCTGTGATTTTGAGGTCACAGCAGACACAGTTCCTCAAAAGTTGGTGTCCAGCCCCCCCTGCTGGCTCTGCTTGTGAGGTCACAGCAGACTCAGTGTCTCCGTGGATAGTGCCATGCTCATGGCTGCTGGCTGTGCTTGTGAGGTCACAGCAGCCTCAGTGTCTCTCAGGCCAGTGGCAGTCTCATGGATGCTGGCTGTGCTTGTGAGGTCACAGCAGACTCAGTGCCTCATTGGTTAGTGTCCAGCGTCCCCTGCTGGCTGTGATTGTGAGGTCACAGCAGCCTCAGTGACTCCCAGGCCAATATCAGGTTCCTGGCTGCTAGCTGTGCTTGTGAGGTCACAGCAGCCTGAATGCCTCCTAGGCCCGTGCCATGCTCATGGCTGCTGGCTGTGCTTCTGAGGTCACAGCAGCCTGAATGCCTCCGAGGCCAGTGGCAGGCTCATGGCTGCTGGCTGTGCTTGTGAGGTCACAGCAGCCTCAGTGCCTCATACTTTAGTGTCCAGCATCCCCTGCTGGCTGTGCTTGTGATGTCACAGCAGCCTCAGTGCCTCTCAGGCCAGTATCAGGCTCATGGCTGCTGGGTGTGCTTGTGAGGTCACAGCAGCCTCAGTGCCTCATAGGCCTGTGGCAGGCTCATGGCTGCTGGCTGTGCTTGTGAGGTCACAGCAGACTCAGTGTCTCCGTTGATAGTGCCATGCTCATGGCTGCTGGCTGTGCTTCTGAGGTCACAGCAGCCTCAGTGCCTCCTAGGCCAGTGGCAGGCTCATGGCTGCTGGCTGTGCTTGTGAGGTCACAGCAGACTCAGTGCCTCAAAAGTTAGTGTCCAGAGTCCCCTGCTGGCTGTGCCTGTGAGGTCACAGCAGCCCCAGTGCGTCCTCTGCCAGTGTCAGGGGCATGGCTGCTGGCTGTGCTTCTGAGGTCACAGCAGCCTCAGTGACTCTGTGGACAGTGCCATGCTCATGGCTGCTGGCTGTGCTTGTGAGGTCACAGCAGCCTCAGTGCCTCACAGGCCAGCGGCAGGCTCATGGCTGCTGGCTGTGCTTGTGACGTCACAGCAGCCTGAATGCCTCCTCTGCCAGTGGCAGGCTCATGGCTGCTGGCTGTGCTTGTGAGGTCACAGCAGCCTCAGTGCCTCATCGTTTAGTATCCAGCGTCCCCTGCTGCCTGTGCTTGTGAGGTCACAGCAGCCTCAGTGCCTCCTCTGCCAGTGCCAGGGTCACGGCTGCTGGCTGTGCTTGTGACGTCACACCAGCCTCAGTGCCTCCCAGGCCAGTATCAGGCTCATGGCTGCTGGCTGTGCTTGTGACGTCACAGCAGACTCAGTGCCTCCTCTGCCAGTGCCGTGCTCAGGGCTGCTGGCTGTGCTTGTGACGTCACAGCAGCCTGAGTGCCTCCTAGGCCCGTGGCAGGCTCATGGCTGCTGGCTGTGCTTGTGACGTCACAGCAGCCTCAGTGCCTCCTCTGCCAGTGCCATGCTCATGGCTGCTGGCTGTGCTTGTGACGTCACAGCAGCCTGAGTGCCTCCGAGGCCCGTGGCAGGCTCATGGCTGCTGGCTGTGCTTGTGACGTCACAGCAGCCTCAGTGCCTCCTCTGCCAGTGCCAGGGTCATGGCTGCTGGCTGTGCTTGTGACGTCACAGCAGCCTGACTGCCTCCCAGGCCAGTGTCAGGCTCATGGCTGCTGGCTGTGCTTGTGAGGTCACAGCAGCCTCAGTGCCTCCTCTGCCAGTGCCATGCTCATGGCTGCTGACTGTGCTTGTGACGTCACAGCAGCCTGAGTGCCTCCTAGGCCAGTGTCAGGCGCATGGCTGCTGGCTGTGCTTGTGACGTCACAGCAGCCTCAGTGCCTCCTCTGCCAGTGCCGTGCTCATGGCTGCTGGCTGTGCTTGTGACGTCACAGCAGCCTGAGTGCCTCCTAGGCCCGTGGCAGGCTCATGGCTGCTGGCTGTGATTGTGAGGTCACAGCAGCCTCAGTGCCTCCTCTGACAGTGCCATGCTCATGGCTGCTGGCTGTGCTTGTGAGGTCACAGCAGCCTCAGTGCCTCCTAGGCCAGTGTCAGGCTCATGGCTGCTGGCTGTGATTGTGAGGTCACAGCAGCCTCAGTGCCTCATAATTTAGTGTCCAGCGTCCCCTGCTGGCTGTGATTGTGAGGTCACAGCAGACTCAGTGCCTCATAGGTTAGTGTCCAGCGCCCCCTGGTGGCTGTGCTTGTGAGGTCACGTCAGCCTCAGTGCTTCATAATTTAGTGTCCAGCGTCCCCTGATGGCTGTGATTTTGAGGTCACAGCAGACTCAGTTCCTCAAAAGTTGGTGTCCAGCCCCCCCTGCTGGCTCTGCTTGTGAGGTCACAGCAGACTCAGTGTCTCCGTGGATAGTGCCATGCTCATGGCTGCTGGCTGTGCTTGTGAGGTCACAGCAGCCTCAGTGTCTCTCAGGCCAGTGGCAGTCTCATGGATGCTGGCTGTGCTTGTGAGGTCACAGCAGCCTCAGTGCCTCCCAGGCCAATATCAGGTTCCTGGCTGCTAGCTGTGCTTGTGAGGTCACAGCAGCCTGAATGCCTCCTAGGCCCGTGCCATGCTCATGGCTGCTGGCTGTGCTTCTGAGGTCACAGCAGCCTGAATGCCTCCGAGGCCAGTGGCAGGCTCATGGCTGCTGGGTGTGCTTGTGACGTCACAGCAGCCTCAGTGCCTCCTAGGCCTGTGGCAGGCTCATGGCTGCTGGCTGTGCTTGTGAGGTCACAGCGGACTCAGTGTCTCCGTTGATAGTGCCATGCTCATGGCTGCTGGCTGTGCTTCTGAGGTCACAGCAGCCTCAGTGCCTCCTAGGCCAGTGGCAGGCTCATGGCTGCTGGCTGTGATTGTGAGGTCACAGCAGCCTCAGTGCCTCCTAGGCCAGTGGCAGGCTCATGGCTGCTGGCTGTGCTTGTGACGTCACAGCAGACTCAGTGCCTCAAAAGTTAGTGTCCAGCGTCCCCTGCTGGCTGTGCCTGTGAGGTCACAGCAGCCCCAGTGCGTCCTCTGCCAGTGTCAGGGGCATGGCTGCTGGCTGTGCTTCTGAGGTCACAGCAGCCTCAGTGACTCTGTGGACAGTGCCATGCTCATGGCTGCTGGCTGTGCTTGTGAGGTCACAGCAGCCTCAGTGCCTCTGAGTCCAGCGGCAGGCTCATGGCTGCTGGCTGTGCTTGTGAGGTCACAGCAGCCTGAATGCCTCCTCGGCCAGAGGCAGGCTCATGGCTGCTGGCTGTGCTTGTGAGGTCACAGCAGCCTCAGTGCCTCATCATTTAGTATCCAGCGTCCCCTGCTGCCTGTGCTTGTGAGGTCACAGCAGCCTCAGTGCCTCCTCTGCCAGTGCCAGGGTCACGGCTGCTGGCTGTGCTTGTGACGTCACACCAGCCTCAGTGCCTCCCAGGCCAGTGTCAGGCTCATGGCTGCTGGCTGTGCTTGTGACGTCACAGCAGCCTCAGTGCCTCCTCTGCCAGTGCCGTGCTCAGGGCTGCTGGCTGTGTTTGTGACGTCACAGCAGCCTGAGTGCCTCCTAGGCCCGTGGCAGGCTCATGGCTGCTGGCTGTGCTTGTGACGTCACAGCAGCCTCAGTGCCTCCTCTGCCAGTGCCATGCTCATGGCTGCTGGCTGTGCTTGTGACGTCACAGCAGCCTGAGTGCCTCCTAGGCCCGTGGCAGGCTCATGGCTGCTGGCTGTGCTTGTGAGGTCACAGCAGCCTCAGTGCCTCCTCTGCCAGTGCCATGCTCATGGCTGCTGGCTGTGCTTGTGACGTCACAGCAGCCTCAGTGCCTCCTCTGCCAGTGCCAGGGTCATGGCTGCTGGCTGTGCTTGTGACGTCACAGCAGCCTGAGTGCCTCCCACGCCAGTGTCAGGCTCATGGCTGCTGGCTGTGCTTGTGACGTCACAGCAGCCTCAGTGCGTCCTCTGCCAGTGCCATGCTCATGGCTGCTGGCTGTGCTTGTGACGTCACAGCAGCCTGAGTGCCTCCTAGGCCAGTGTCAGGCGCATGGCTGCTGGCTGTGCTTGTGAGGTCACAGCAGCCTCAGTGCCTCCTCTGCCAGTGGCAGTCTCATGGCTGCTGGCTGTGCTTGTGACGTCACAGCAGCCTGAGTGCCTCCTAGGCCCGTGGCAGGCTCATGGCTGCTGGCTGTGATTGTGAGGTCACAGCAGCCTCAGTGCCTCCTCTGCCAGTGCCATGCTCATGGCTGCTGGCTGTGCTTGTGAGGTCACAGCAGCCTCAGTGCCTCCTAGGCCAGTATCAGGCGCATGGCTGCTGGCTGTGCTTGTGACGTCACAGCAGCCTCAGTGCCTCCTCTGCCAGTGCCGTGCTCATGGCTGCTGGCTGTGCTTGTGACGTCACAGCAGCCTGAGTGCCTCCTAGGCCCGTGGCAGGCTCATGGCTGCTGGCTGTGCTTGTGAGGTCACAGCAGCCTCAGTGCCTCCTCTGCCAGTGCCATGCTCATGGCTGCTGGCTGTGCTTGTGAGGTCACAGCAGCCTCAGTGCCTCCTAGGCCAGTATCAGGCTCATGGCTGCTTGCTGTGCTTGTGAGGTCACAGCAGCCTGAATGCCTCCTAGGCCAGTGTCAGGCTCATGGCTGCTGGCTGTGATTGTGAGGTCACAGCAGCCTCAGTGCCTCATAATTTAGTGTCCAGCGTCCCCTGCTGGCTCTGATTGTGAGGTCACAGCAGACTCAGTGCCTCATAGGTTAGTGTCCAGCGCCCCCTGGTGGCTGTGCTTGTGAGCTCACAGCAGCCTCAGTGCCTCACAGGCCAGTATCAGGCTCATGGCTGCTGGCTGTGCTTGTGAGGTCACAGCAGCCTCAGTGCCTCCTCTGCCAGTGCCATGCTCATGGCTGCTGGCTGTGCTTGTGAGGTCACAGCAGACTCAGTGCCTCCTAGGCCAGTATCAGGCTCATGGCTGCTGGCTGTGCTTCTGAGGTCACAGAAATCTGAATGCCTCCTAGGCCAGTGGCAGGCTCATGGCTGCTGGCTGTGCTTGTGAGGTCACAGCAGCCTCAGTGCCTCATAGTTTAGTGTCCAGCGTCCCCTGCTGGCTCTGCTTGTGAGGTCACGTCAACCTCAGTGCTTCATAATTTAGTGTCCAGCGTCCCCTGATGGCTGTGATTTTGAGGTCACAGCAGACTCAGTTCCTCAAAAGTTGGTGTCCAGCCCCCCCTGCTGGCTCTGCTTGTGAGGTCACACCAGACTCAGTGTCTCTCAGGCCAGTGGCAGTCTCATGGATGCTGGCTGTGCTTGTGAGGTCACAGCAGCCTCAGTGCCTCCCAGGCCAATATCAGGTTCCTGGCTGCTAGCTGTGCTTGTGAGGTCACAGCAGCCTGAATGCCTCCTAGGCCTGTGCCATGCTCATGGCTGCTGGCTGTGCTTCTGAGGTCACAGCAGCCTGAATGCCTCCGAGGCCAGTGGCAGGCTCATGGCTGCTGGGTGTGCTTGTGACGTCACAGCAGCCTCAGTGCCTCCTAGGCCTGTGGCAGGCTCATGGCTGCTGGCTGTGCTTGTGAGGTCACAGCAGACTCAGTGTCTCCGTTGATAGTGCCATGCTCATGGCTGCTGGCTGTGCTTCTGAGGTCACAGCAGCCTCAGTGCCTCCTAGGCCAGTGGCAGGCTCATGGCTGCTGGCTGTGATTGTGAGGTCACAGCAGCCTCAGTGCCTCCTAGGCCAGTGGCAGGCTCATGGCTGCTGGCTGTGCTTGTGACGTCACAGCAGACTCAGTGCCTCAAAAGTTAGTGTCCAGCGTCCCCTGCTGGCTGTGCCTGTGAGGTCACAGCAGCCCCAGTGCGTCCTCTACCAGTGTCAGGGGCATGGCTGCTGGCTGTGCTTCTGAGGTCACAGCAGCCTCAGTGACTCTGTGGACAGTGCCATGCTCATGGCTGCTGGCTGTGCTTGTGAGGTCACAGCAGCCTCAGTGCCTCTGAGTCCAGCGGCAGGCTCATGGCTGCTGGCTGTGCTTGTGAGGTCACAGCAGCCTGAATGCCTCCTCGGCCAGTGGCAGGCTCATGGCTGCTGGCTGTGCTTGTGACGTCACAGCAGCCTCAGTGCCTCATCATTTAGTATCCAGCGTCCCCTGGTGCCTGTGCTTGTGAGGTCACAGCAGCCTCAGTGCCTCCTCTGCCAGTGCCAGGGTCACGGCTGCTGGCTGTGCTTGTGATGTCACACCAGCCTCAGTGCCTCCCAGGCCAGTGTCAGGCTCATGGCTGCTGGCTGTGCTTGTGACGTCACAGCAGACTCAGTGCCTCCTCTGCCAGTGCCGTGCTCAGGGCTGCTGGATGTGTTTGTGACGTCACAGCAGCCTGAGTGCCTCCTAGGCCCGTGGCAGGCTCATGGCTGCTGGCTGTGCTTGTGACGTCACAGCAGCCTCAGTGCCTCCTCTGCCAGTGCCATGCTCATGGCTGCTGGCTGTGCTTGTGACGTCACAGCAGCCTGAGTGCCTCCTAGGCCCGTGGCAGGCTCATGGCTGCTGGCTGTGCTTGTGACGTCACAGCAGCCTCAGTGCCTCCTCTGCCAGTGCCATGCTCATGGCTGCTGGCTGTGCTTGTGACGTCACAGCAGCCTCAGTGCCTCCTCTGCCAGTGCCAGGGTCATGGCTGCTGGCTGTGCTTGTGACGTCACAGCAGCCTGAGTGCCTCCCACGCCAGTGTCAGGCTCATGGCTGCTGGCTGTGCTTGTGACGTCACAGCAGCCTCAGTGCGTCCTCTGCCAGTGCCATGCTCATGGCTGCTGGCTGTGCTTGTGACGTCACAGCAGCCTGAGTGCCTCCTAGGCCAGTGTCAGGCGCATGGCTGCTGGCTGTGCTTGTGACGTCACAGCAGCCTCAGTGCCTCCTCTGCCAGTGCCATGCTCATGGCTGCTGGCTGTGCTTGTGACGTCACAGCAGCCTGAGTGCCTCCTAGGCCCGTGGCAGGCTCATGGCTGCTGGCTGTGATTGTGAGGTCACAGCAGCCTCAGTGCCTCCTCTGCCAGTGCCATGCTCATGGCTGCTGGCTGTGCTTGTGAGGTCACAGCAGCCTCAGTGCCTCCTAGGCCAGTATCAGGCTCATGGCTGCTTGCTGTGCTTGTGAGGTCACAGCAGCCTGAATGCCTCCTAGGCCAGTGTCAGGCTCATGGCTGCTGGCTGTGATTGTGAGGTCACAGCAGCCTCAGTGCCTCATAATTTAGTGTCCAGCGTCCCCTGATGGCTGTGATTGTGAGGTCACAGCAGACTCAGTGCCTCATAGGTTAGTGTCCAGCGCCCCCTGGTGGCTGTGCTTGTGAGCTCACAGCAGCCTCAGTGCCTCACAGGCCAGTATCAGGCTCATGGCTGCTGGCTGTGCTTGTGAGGTCACAGCAGCCTCAGTGCCTCCTCTGCCAGTGCCATGCTCATGGCTGCTGGCTGTGCTTGTGAGGTCACAGCAGACTCAGTGCCTCCTAGGCCAGTATCAGGCTCATGGCTGCTGGCTGTGCTTCTGAGGTCACAGAAATCTGAATGCCTCCTAGGCCAGTGGCAGGCTCATGGCTGCTGGCTGTGCTTGTGAGGTCACAGCAGCCTCAGTGCCTCATAGTTTAGTGTCCAGCGTCCCCTGCTGGCTCTGCTTGTGAGGTCACGTCAGCCTCAGTGCTTCATAATTTACTGTCCAGCGTCCCCTGATGGCTGTGATTTTGAGGTCACAGCAGACTCAGTTCCTCAAAAGTTGGTGTCCAGCCCCCCCTGCTGGCTCTGCTTGTGAGGTCACAGCAGACTCAGTGCCTCATAGGTTAGTGTCCAGCGTCCCCTGCTGGCTGTGATTGTGAGGTCACAGCAGCCTCAGTGCCTCCCAGGCCAATATCAGGTTCCTGGCTGCTAGCTGTGCTTGTGAGGTCACAGCAGCCCGAATGCCTCCTAGGCCCGTGCCATGCTCATGGCTGCTGGCTGTGCTTCTGAGGTCACAGCAGCCTGAATGCCTCCGAGGCCAGTGGCAGGCTCATGGCTGCTGGCTGTGATTGTGAGGTCACAGCAGCCTCAGTGCCTCATACTTTAGTGTCCAGCGTCCCCTGCTGGCTCTGCTTGTGAGGTCACAGCAGACCCAGGGCCTCAAAAGTTAGTGTCCAGCTCCCCCTGCTGGCTGTGCTTGTGACGTCACAGCAGCCTCAGTGCCTCTCAGGCCAGTATCAGGCTCATGGCTGCTGGGTGTGCTTGTGACGTCACAGCAGCCTCAGTGCCTCCTAGGCCTGTGGCAGGCTCATGGCTGCTGGCTGTGCTTGTGAGGTCACAGCAGACTCAGTGTTTCCATTGATAGTGCCATGCTCATGGCTGCTGGCTGTGCTTCTGAGGTCACAGCAGCCTCAGTGCCTCCTAGGCCTGTGGCAGGCTCATGGCTGCTGGCTGTGATTGTGAGGTCACAGCAGCCTCAGTGCCTCCTAGGCAAGTGGCAGGCTCATGGCTGCTGGCTGTGCTTGTGAGGTCACAGCAGACTCAGTGCCTCAAAAGTTAGTGTCCAGCGTCCCCTGCTGGCTGTGCCTGTGAGGTCACAGCAGCCCCAGTGCGTCCTCTGCCAGTGTCAGGGGCATGGCTGCTGGCTGTGCTTCTGAGGTCACAGCAGCCTCAGTGACTCTGTGGACAGTGCCATGCTCATGGCTGCTGGCTGTGCTTGTGAGGTCACAGCAGCCTCAGTGCCTCTGAGTCCAGCGGCAGGCTCATGGCTGCTGGCTGTGCTTGTGAGGTCACAGCAGCCTGAATGCCTCCTCTGCCAGTGGCAGGCTCATGGCTGCTGGCTGTGCTTGTGAGGTCACAGCAGCCTCAGTGCCTCATCGTTTAGTGTCCAGCGTCCCCTGCTGGCTGTGCTTGTGAGGTCACAGCAGCCTCAGTGCCTCCTCTGCCAGTGCCAGGGTCACGCCTGCTGGCTGTGCTTGTGACGTCACACCAGCCTCAGTGCCTCCCAGGCCAGTATCAGGCTCATGGCTGCTGGCTGTGCTTGTGACGTCACAGCAGCCTGAGTGCCTCCTAGGCCCGTGGCAGGCTCATGGCTGCTGGCTGTGCTTGTGAGGTCACAGCAGCCTCAGTGCCTCCTCTGCCAGTGCCATGCTCATTGCTGCTGGCTGTGCTTGTGACGTCACAGCAGCCTGAGTGCCTCCTAGGCCCGTGGCAGGCTCATGGCTGCTGGCTGTGCTTGTGACGTCACAGCAGCCTCAGTGCCTCCTCTGCCAGTGCCAGGGTCATGGCTGCTGGCTGTGCTTGTGACGTCACAGCAGCCTCAGTGCCTCCCAGGCCAGTGTCAGGCTCATGGCTGCTGGCTGTGCTTGTGACGTCACAGCAGACTCAGTGCCTCCTCTGCCAGTGCCATGCTCATGGCTGCTGGCTGTGCTTGTGACGTCACAGCAGCCTGAGTGCCTCCTAGGCCAGTGTCAGGCGCATGGCTGCTGGCTGTGCTTGTGACATCACAGCAGCCTCAGTGCCTCTCTGGCCCGTGGCAGGCTCATGGCTGCTGGCTGTGCTTGTGACGTCACAGCAGCCTCAGTGCCTCCTAGGCCCGTGGCAGGCTCATGGCTGCTGGCTGTGCTTCTGAGGTCACAGAAATCTGAATGCCTCCTAGGCCAGTGGCAGGCTCATGGCTGCTGGCTGTGCTTGTGAGGTCACAGCAGCCTCAGTGCCTCATAGTTTAGTGTCCAGCGTCCCCTGCTGGCTCTGCTTGTGAGGTCACGTCAGCCTCAGTGCTTCATAATTTAGTGTCCAGCGTCCCCTGATGGCTGTGATTTTGAGGTCACAGCAGACTCAGTTCCTCAAAAGTTGGTGTCCAGCCCCCCCTGCTGGCTCTGCTTGTGAGGTCACAGCAGACTCAGTGTCTCCGTGGATAGTGCCATGCTCATGGCTGCTGGCTGTGCTTGTGAGGTCACAGCAGCCTCAGTGTCTCTCAGGCCACTGGCAGTCTCATGGATGCTGGCTGTGCTTGTGAGGTCACAGCAGACTCAGTGCCTCATAGGTTAGTGTCCAGCGTCCCCTGGTGGCTGTGATTGTGAGGTCACAGCAGCCTCAGTGCCTCCCAGGCCAATATCAGGTTCCTGGCTGCTAGCTGTGCTTGTGAGGTCACAGCAGCCTGAATGCCTCCTAGGCCCGTGCCATGCTCATGGCTGCTGGCTGTGC
Source organism: Dromaius novaehollandiae (assembly GCF_036370855.1). Taxonomy (NCBI): domain Eukaryota; kingdom Metazoa; phylum Chordata; class Aves; order Casuariiformes; family Dromaiidae; genus Dromaius; species Dromaius novaehollandiae. The sequence goes on along the minus strand of NW_026991341.1, from coordinate 2,267,933 downwards.
TTCTGAGGTCACAGCAGCCTGAATGCCTCCGAGGCCAGTGGCAGGCTCATGGCTGCTGGGTGTGCTTGTGAGGTCACAGCAGCCTCAGTGCCTCCTAGGCCAGTGGCAGGCTCATGGCTGCTGGCTGTGCTTGTGAGGTCACAGCAGACTCAGTGCCTCCTCTGCCAGTGCCATGCTCATGGCTGCTGGCTGTGCTTCTGAGGTCACAGCAGCCTGAATGCCTCCTAGGCCCGTGCCATGCTCATGGCTGCTGGCTGTGCTTCTGAGGTCACAGCAGCCTGAATGCCTCCGAGGCCAGTGGCAGGCTCATGGCTGCTGGGTGTGCTTGTGAGGTCACAGCAGCCTCAGTGCCTCCTAGGCCAGTGGCAGGCTCATGGCTGCTGGCTGTGCTTGTGAGGTCACAGCAGACTCAGTGTCTCCGTTGATAGTGCCATGCTCATGGCTGCTAGCTGTGCTTCTGAGGTCACAGCAGCCTCAGTGCCTCCTAGGCCAGTGGCAGGCTCATGGCTGCTGGCTGTGCTTGTGAGGTCACAGCAGCCTCAGTGCCTCCTAGGCCAGTGGCAGGCTCATGGCTGCTGGCTGTGCTTGTGAGGTCACAGCAGACTCAGTGCCTCAAAAGTTAGTGTCCAGCGTCCCCTGCTGGCTGTGCCTGTGAGGTCACAGCAGCCCCAGTGCGTCCTCTGCCAGTGTCAGGGGCATGGCTGCTGGCTGTGCTTCTGAGGTCACAGCAGCCTCAGTGACTCTGTGGACAGTGCCATGCTCATGGCTGCTGGCTGTGCTTGTGAGGTCACAGCAGCCTCAGTGCCTCTGAGTCCAGCGGCAGGCTCATGGCTGCTGGCTGTGCTTGTGAGGTCACAGCAGCCTCAGTGCCTCCTCGTTTAGTGTCCAGCGTCCCCTGCTGGCTCTGCTTGTGAGGTCACAGCAGACCCAGGGGCTCAAAAGTTAGTGTCCAGCTCCCCCTGCTGGCTGTGCTTGTGACGTCACAGCAGCCTCAGTGCCTCTCAGGCCAGTATCAGGCTCATGGCTGCTGGGTGTGCTTGTGACGTCACAGCAGCCTCAGTGCCTCCTAGGCCTGTGGCAGGCTCATGGCTGCTGGCTGTGCTTGTGAGGTCACAGCAGACTCAGTGTCTCCGTTGATAGTGCCATGCTCATGGCTGCTGGCTGTGCTTCTGAGGTCACAGCAGCCTCAGTGCCTCCTAGGCCAGTGGCAGGCTCATGGCTGCTGGCTGTGCTTGTGAGGTCACAGCAGCCTCAGTGCCTCACAGGCCAGTGGCAGGCTCATGGCTGCTGGCTGTGATTGTGAGGTCACAGCAGCCTCAGTGCCTCCTCTGCCAGTATCAGGCTCATGGCTGCTGGCTGTGCTTGTGAGGTCACAGCAGCCTGAATGCCTCCTAGGCCAGTGTCAGGCTCATGGCTGCTGGCTGTGCTTGTGAGGTCACAGCAGCCTCAGTGCCTCATCATTTAGTGTCCAGCGTCCCCTGCTGGCTCTGATTGTGAGGTCACAGCAGACTCAGTGCCTCATAGGTTAGTGTCCAGCGCCCCCTGCTGGCTGTGATTGTGAGGTCACAGCAGCCTCAGTGCCTCATAGTTTAGTGTCCAGCGTCCCCTGCTGGCTCTGCTTGTGAGGTCACAGCAGACTCAGTGCCTCAAAAGTTAGTGTCCAGCGGCCCCTGCTGGCTGTGCTTGTGAGGTCACAGCAGCCTCAGTGCCTCAAAAGTTAGTCTGCAGCGCCCCCTGCTGGCTGTGCTTGTGAGGTCACAGCAGCCTCAGTGCCTCACAGGCCAGTGCCATGCTCATGGCTGCTGGTTGTGCTTGTGAGGTCACAGCAGCCTGAGTGCCTCTCTGGCCAGTGGCAGGCTCATGGCTGCTGGCTGTGATTGTGAGGTCACAGCAGACTCAGTGCCTCATAGTTTAGTGTCCAGCGTCCCCTGTTGGCTCTGCTTGTGAGGTCACAGCAGCCTCAGTGCCTCATAGGTTAGTGTACATCGCCCCCTACTGGCTGTGCTTGCGGGGTCACAGCAGCCTCAGTGCCTCCCAGGCCAATATCAGGCTCCTGGCTGCTGGCTGTGCTTGTGACGTCACAGCAGCCTCAGTGCCTCCTAGAGCAGTGTCAGGCTCATGGCTGCTAGCTGTGCTTCTGAGGTCACAGAAGCCTGAATGCCTCCTAGGCCAGTGGCAGGCTCATGGCTGCTGGCTGTGATTGTGAGGTCACAGCAGCCTCAGTGCCTCCTCTGCCAGTGCCATGCTCATGGCTGCTGGCTCTGCTTCTGAGGTCACACCAGCCTCAGTGCCTCAAAAGTTAGTCTGCAGCGCCCCCTGCTGGCTGTGCTTGTGAGGTCACAGCAGCCTCAGTGCCTCATAGGTTAGTGTGCAGCGCCCCCTGCTGGCTGTGCTTGTGAGGTCACAGCAGCCTGAGTGCCTCCTAGGCCCGTGGCAGGCTCATGGCTGCTGGCTGTGCTTCTGAGGTCACAGCAGCCTGAATACCTCCTAGGCCAGTGACAGGCTCATGGCTGCTGGCTGTGCTTGTGAGGTCACAGCAGCCTCAGTGCCTCATAGGTTAGTGTCCAGCGCCCCCTGCTGGCTGTGCTTGTGAGGTCACAGCAGCCTCAGTGCCTCTCGGGCCAGTATCAGGCTCATGGCTGCTGGCTGTGCTTTAGAGGTCACAGCAGACTCAGTGCCTCCTCTGCCACTGCCATGCTCATGGCTGCTGGCTGTGCTTGTGAGGTCACAGCAGCCTCAGGGCCTCCTAGGCCAGTGGCAGGCTCATGGCAGCTGGCTGTGATTGTGAGGTCACATCAGCCTCAGTGCTTCATAGTTTAGTGTCCAGCGTCCCCTGTTGGCTGTGCTTGTGAGGTCACAGCAGACTCAGTGCCTCAAAAGTTGGTGTCCAGCGCCCCCTGCTGGCCCTGCTTGTGAGGTCACAGTAGACTCGGTGTCTCCGTGGATAGTGCCATGCTCATGGCTGCTGGCTGTGCTTGTGAGGTCACAGCAGCCTCAGTGCCTCCTCTTTTAGTGTCCAGCGTCCCCTGCTGGCTCTGCTTGTGAGGTCACAGCAGACTCAGTGACTCAAAAGTTAGTGTGCAGCGCCCACTACTGGCTGTGTTTGTGAGGTCACAGCAGACTCAGTGCCTCTTCTGCCAGTGCCAGGGTCTTGGCTGCTGGCTGTGCTTGTGAGGTCACAGCAGCCTGAGTGCCTCCTAGGCCCGTGGCAGGCTTATGGCTGCTGGCTGTGCTTGTGAGGTCACAGCAGCCTCAGTGCTTCTGAGGCCAGTGGCAGTCTCATGGCTGCTGACTGTGCTTGTGAGGTCACAGCACCCTCAGTGCCTCCTAGGCCCGTGGCAGGCTCATGGCTGCTGGCTGTGCTTCTGAGGTCACAGCAGCCTCCGTGCCTCATAGATAAGTGTCCAGCGTCCCCTGCTGGCTGTGCTTGTGAGGTCACAGCAGACTCAGTGCCTCATAGGTTAGTGTCCAGCGCCCCCTGCTGGCTGTGCTTGTGACGTCACAGCAGACTCAGTGCCTCCCAGGCCATTATCAGGCTCCTGGCTGCTGGCTGTGCTTGTGACGTCACAGCAGCCTGAATGCCTCCTAGGCCGTGGCAGGCTCATGGCTGCTGGCTGTGCTTGTGACGTCACAGCAGCCTCAGTGCCTCCTCTGCCACTGCCATGCTCATGGCTGCTGGCTGTGCTTGTGAGGTCAGAGAAACCTTAATGCCTCCTAGGCCAGTGGCAGGCTCATGGCTGCTGGCTGTGCTTGTGAGGTCACAGCAGCCTCAGTGCCTCATCGTTTAGTGTCCAGCGTCCCCTGCTGCCTCCGCTTGTGATGTCACAGCAGCCTCAGTGCCTCATAGGTTAGTGTCCAGCGCCCCCTGCTGGCTGTGCTTGTGAGGTCACAGCAAACTCAGTGCCTCTCAGGCCAGTATCAGGCTCATGGCTGCTGGCTGTGCTTGTGACATCACAGAAGCCCCAGTGCCTCCTAGGCCAGTGGCAGGCTCATGGCTGCTGGCTGTGCTTGTGAGGTCACAGCAGACTCAGTGTCTCCGTGGATAGTGCCATGCTCATGGCTGCTGGCTGTGGTTGTGAGGTCACAGAAGCCTGAATGCCTCCTAGGCCATGGCAGGCTCATGGCTGCTGGCTGTGCTTGTGAGGTCACAGCAGCCTCAGTGCCTCCTAGGCCAGTGGCAGGCTCATGGCTGCTGGCTGTGCTTGTGAGGTCACAGCAGACTCAGTGCCTCAAAAGTTAGTGTCCAGCGTCCCCTGCCGGCTGTGCCTGTGAGGTCACAGCAGCCCCAGTGCCTCCTCTGCCAGTGTCAGGGGCATGGCTACTGGCTGTGCTTCTGAGGTCACAGCAGCCTCAGTGACTCTGTGGACAGTGCCATGCTCATGGCTGCTGGCTGTGCTTGTGAGGTCACAGCAGCCTCAGTGCCTCTGAGTCCAGGGGCAAGCTCATGGCTGCTGGCTGTGCTTGTGAGGTCACAGCAGCCTGAATGCCTCCGAGGCCAGTGGCAGGCTCATGGCTGCTGGCTGTGCTTGTGAGGTCACAGCAGCCTCAGTGCCTCATCGTTTAGTGTCCAGCGCCCCCTGCTGGCTCTGCTTGTGAGGTCACAGCAGCCTCAGTGCCTCCTCTGCCAGTGCCAGGGTCATGGCTGCTGGCTGTGCTTGTGAGGTCACACCAGCCTCAGTGCCTCCCAGGCCTGTGTCAGGCTCATGGCTGCTGGCTGTGCTTGTGACGTCACAGCAGCCTCAGTGCCTCCTCTGCCAGTGCCGTGCTCATGGTTGCTGGCTGTGCTTGTGACGTCACAGCAGCCTGAGTGCCTCCTAGGCCCGTGGCAGGCTCATGGCTGCTGGCTGTGCTTGTGAGGTCACAGCAGCCTCCGTGCCTCCTCTGCCAGTGCCATGCTCATGGCTACTGGCTGTGCTTGTGATGTCACAGCAGCCTCAGTGCCTCCTAGGCCCGTGGCAGGCTCATGGCTGCTGGCTGTCATTGTGACGCCACAGCAGCCTCAGTGCCTCCTCTGCCAGTGTCAGGCTCATGGCTGCTGGCTGTGCTTGTGAGGTCACAGCAGCCTCAGTGACTCTGTGGACAGTGCCATGCTCATGGCTGCTGGCTGTGCTTGTGAGGTCACAGCAGCCTCAGTGCCTCTGAGTCCAGCGGCAGGCTCATGGCTGCTGCCTGTGCTTGTGAGGTCACAGCAGCCTGAATGCCTCCTCGGCCAGTGGCAGGGTCATGGCTGCTGGCTGTGCTTGTGAGGTCACAGAAGCCTCCGTGCCTCCTCCTTTAGTGTCCAGCGTCCCCTGCTGGCTCTGCTTGTGAGGTCACAGCAGACTCTGTGCCTCAAAATTTAGTGTCCAGCGTCCCCTGCTGGCTGTGCCTGTGAGGTCACAGCAGCCCCAGTGTCTCCGTGGATAGTGCCATGCTCATGGCTGCTGGCTGTGCTTGTGACGTCACAGCAGCCTCAGTGCCTCCCAGGCCCGTGCCATGCTCATGGCTGCTGGCTGTGCTTGTGACGTCACAGCAGACTCAGTGCCTCTGACTCCAGGGGCAGTCTCATGGCTGCTGGCTGTGCTTGCGAGGTCACAGCAGCCTAAATGCCTCCTCGGCCAGTGGCAGGCTCATGGCTGCTGGCTGTGCTTGTGAGGTCACAGCAGCCTCAGTGCCTCATCGTTTAGTGTCCAGCGTTCCCTGCTGGCTCTGATTGTGAGTTCACAGCAGACTCAGTGCCTCAAAACTTAGTGTCCAGCGCCCCCTGCTGGCTCTGCTTGTGAGGTCACAGCAGCCTCAGTGCCTCCTCTGCCTGTGCCAGGGTCATGGCTGCTGGCTGTGCTTGTGAGGTCACACCAGCCTCAATGCCTCCCAGGCCAGTGTCAGGCTCATGGCTGCTGGCTGTGCTTGTGAGGTCACAGCAGCCTCAGTGCCTCCTCTGCCAGTGCCATGCTCATGGCTGCTGGCTGTGCTTGTGACGTCACAGCAGCCTGAGTGCCTCCTAGGCCCGTGGCAGGCTCATGGCTGCTGGCTGTGCTTGTGACGTCACAGCAGCCTCAGTGCCTGCTCTGCCAGTGCCATGCTCATGCCTGCTGGCTGTGCTTGTGACGTCACAGCAGCCTCAGTGCCTCCTAGGCCCGTGGCAGGCTCATAGCTGCTGACTGTGCGTGTGAGGTCACAGCAGCCTCAGTGCCTCCTCTGCCAGTGGCAGGTTCATGGCTGCTGGCTGTGCTTGTGAGGTCACAGCAGCCTCAGTGCCTCCCAGGCCAATATCAGGCTCCTGGCTGCTGGCTGTGCTTGTGAGGTCACAGCAGCCTCAGTGCCTCCTCTGCCACTGCCATGCTCAGGGCTGCTGGCTGTGCTTGTGAGGTCAGAGAAACCTTAATGCCTCCTACGACAGTGGCAGGCTCATGGCTACTGGCTGTGCTTGTGAGGTCACAGCAGACTCAGTGCCTCATAGATTAGTGTCCAGCGCCCCCTGCTGGCTGTGCTTGTGAGGTCACAGCAGCCTCAGTGCCTCCTCTGCCACTGCCAGGGTCATGGCTGCTGGCTGTGCTTGTGAGGTCACAGCAGCCTCAGTGCCTCCTAGGCCAGTGGCAGGCTCATGGCTGCTGGCTGTGCTTGTGAGGTTATAGCAGCCTCAGTGCCTCACAGTTTAGTGTCCAGCGTCCCCTGCTGGCTGTGCTTGTGAGGTCACAGCAGCCTCAGTGCCTCCTAGTTTAGTGTCCAGCGCCCCGTGCTGGCTCTTCTTGTGAGGTCACAGCAGACTCAGTGCCTCCCAGGCCAATATCAGGTTCCTGGCTGCGCTTGTGACGTCACAGCAGCCTCAGTGCCTCTCTGGCCAATATCAGGCTCATGGCTGCTGGCTGTGCTTGTGACGTCACAGCAGCCTGAGTGCCTCCTAGGCCAATATCAGACTCATGGCTGCTGGCTGTGCTTGTGAGGTCACAGCAGCCTGAATGACTCCTCTGCCCGTGGCAGGCTCATGGCTGCTGGCTGTGCTTGTGAGGTCACAGCAGCCTCAGTGCCTCTGAGGCCAGTTGCAGTCTCATGCCTACTGGCTGTGCTTGTGAGGTCACAGCAGCCTCAGTGCCTCCTAGGCCAATATCAGACTCATGGCTGCTGGCTGTGCTTGTGAGGTCACAGCAGCCGGAATGACTCCTCTGCCCGTGCAGGCTCTTGGCTGCTGGCTGTGCTTGTGAGGTCACAGCAGTCTCAGTGCCTCATAGGTAAGTGTCCAGCGTCCCCTGCTGGCTCTGCTTGTGAGGTCACAGCAGACTCAGTGCCTCATAGGTTAGTGTCCAGCGCCCCCTGGTGGCTCTGCTTGTGAGGTCACAGCAGCCTGAGTGCCTCCCAGGCCAATATCAGGCTCCTGGCTGCTGGCTGTGCTTGTGACGTCACAGCAGCCTCAGTGCCTCCTCTGCCACTGCCATGCTCATGGCTGCTGGCTGTCCTTGTGAGGTCACAGCACCCTCAGTGCCTCCTAGACCAGTATCAGGCTCATGGGTGCTGGCTGCGCTTCTGAGGTCACAGAAACCTTAATGCCTCATAGGCCAGTGGCAGGCTCATGGCTGCTGGCTGTGCTTGTGAGGTCACAGCAGCCTCAGTGCCTCATAGTATAGTGTCCAGCGTCCCCTGCTGGCTCTGCTTGTGAGGTCACAGCAGACTCAGTGCCTCATAGGTTAGTGTCCAGCGCCCCCTGCTGGCTGTGCTTGTGAGGTCACAGCAGACTCAGTGCCTCCTCTGCCAGTGGCAGTCTCATGGCTGCTGGCTGTGCTTGTGAGGTCACAGCAGACTCAGTGCCTCAAAAGTTAGTGTGCAGCGCCCCCTGCTGGCTGTGCTTGTGAGGTCACAGCAGCCTCAGTGCGTCTCAGGCCAGTATCATGCTCATGGCTGCTGGATGTGCTTGTGAGGTCACAGCAGCCTGAATGCCACCTAGACCAGTGTCAGGGTCATGGCTACTAGCTGTGCTTCTGAGGTCTCAGACGCCTGAATGCCTCCTAGGCCAGTGGCAGGCTCATGGCTGCTGGCTGTGATTGTGAGGTCACAGCAGCCTCAGTGCCTCCTCTGCCAGTGCCATGCTCATGGCTGCTGGCTGTGATTGTGAGGTCACAGAAGCCTCAGTGCTTAATAGTTTAGTGTCCAGCGTCCCCTGCTGGCTGTGCTTGTGAGGTCACAGCAGACTCAGTGCCTCCTCTGCCAGTGCCATGCTCATGGCTGCTGGCTGTGATTGTGAGGTCACAGAAGCCTCAGTGCTTAATAGTTTAGTGTCCAGCGTCCCCTGCTGGCTCTGCTTGTGAGGTCGCAGCAGACTCAGTGTCTCCGCGGATAGTGCCATGCTCATGGCTGCTGGCTGTGCTTGTGAGGTCACAGCAGCCTCAGTGTCTCTCAGGCCAGTGGCAGTCTCATGGATGCTGGCTGTGCTTGTGAGGTCACAGCAGACTCAGTGCCTCATAGGTTAGTGTCCAGCGCCCCCTGCTGGCTGTACTTGTGAGGTCACAGCAGCCTCAGTGCCTCCCAGGCCAATATCAGGTTCCTGGCTCCTAGCTGTGCTTGTGAGGTCACAGCAGACTCAGTGCCTCAAAAGTTGGTGTCCAGCGCTCCCTGCTGGCTGTGCTTGTGACGTCACAGCAGCCTCAGTGCCTCTCTGGCCAATATCAGGCTCATGGCTGCTGGCTGTGCTTGTGACGTCACAGCAGCCTCAGTGCCTCCTAGGCCAATATCAGACTCATGGCTGCTGGCTGTGCTTGTGAGGTCACAGCAGCCTGAATGACTCCTCTGCCCGTGGCAGGCTCATGGCTGCTGGCTGTGCTTGTGAGGTCACAGCAGCCTCAGTGCCTCTGAGGCCAGTGGCAGTCTCATGCCTACTGGCTGTGTTTGTGAGGTCACAGCAGCCTCAGTGCCTCCTAGGCCAATATCAGACTCATGGCTGCTGGCTGTGCTTGTGAGGTCACAGCAGCCTGAATGACTCCTCTGCCCGTGCAGGCTCCTGGCTGCTGGCTGTGCTTGTGAGGTCACAGCAGTCTCAGTGCCTCATAGGTAAGTGTCCAGCGTCCCCTGCTGGCTCTGCTTGTGACGTCACAGCAGCCTCAGTGCCTCATAGTTTAGTGTCCAGCGTCCCCTGCTGGCTGTGATTGTGAGGTCACAGCAGACTCAGTGCCTCAAAAGTTATTGTCCAGCGCCCCCTGGTGGCTGTGCTTGTGAGGTCACAGCAGCCTCAGTGCCTCATAGTTTAGTGTCCAGCGTCCCCTGCTGGCTCTGCTTGTGAGGTCACAGCAGACTCAGTGCCTCAAAAGTTAGTGTCCAGCGCCCCCTGCTGGCTGTGCTTGTGAGGTCACAGCAGCCTCAGTGTCTCCGTGGATAGTGCCATGCTCATGGCTGCTGGCTGTGCTTGTGAGGTCACAGCAGCCTGAGTGCCTCCTAGGCCCGTGGCAGGCTCATGGCTGCTGGCTGTGCTTGTGAGGTCACACCAGCCTCAGTGCCTCCTCTGCCAGTGCCATGCTCATGGCTGCTGGCTGTGCTTTTGAGGTCACAGCAGCCTCAGTTCCTCCTAGGCCAGTATCAGGCTCATGGCTACTGGCTGTGCTTCTGAGGTCACAAAGGCCTGAATGACTCCTAGGCCAGTGGCAGGCTCATGGTTGCTGGCTGTGCTTGTGAGGTCATAGCAGCCTCAGTGCCTCACAGTTTAGTGTCCTGCGTCCATTGCTGGCTCTGCTTGTGAGGTCACAGCAGACTCAGTGCCTCATACGTTAGTGTCCAGCGCCCCCTGCTGGCTGTGCTTGTGAGGTCAGAGCAGACTCAGTGCCTCCCAGGCCAATATCAGGCTCCTGGCTGCTGGCTGTGCTTGTGACGTCACAGCAGCCTCAGTGCCTCCTCTGCCAGTGCCATGCTCATGGCTGCTGGCTGTGCTTGTGAGGTCACAGAAGCCTGAATGCCTCCTAGGCCAGTGGCAGGCTCATGGCTGCTGGCTGTGCTTGTGAGGTCACAGCAGCCTCAGTGCCTCATTTTTTAGTGTCCAGCGTCCCCTGCTGGCTCTGCTTGTGAGGTCACAGCAGACTCAGTGCCTCATAGTTTAGTGTCCAGCGCCAGCTGCTGTCTGTGCTTGTGAGGTCACAGCAGCCTCAGTGCCTCCTAGGCCAATATCAGGCTCCTGGCTCCTGGCTGTGCTTGTGACGTCACAGCAGCCTGAATGCCTCCTAGGCCAGTGGCAGGCTCATGACTGCTGGCTGTGCTTGTGAGGTCACAGAAGCCTCAGTGCCTCCTCTGCCAGTGGCAGTCTCATTGCTGCTGGCTGTGCTTGTGAGGTCACAGCAGACTCAGTGCCTCAAAAGTTGGTGTCCAGCGCCCCCTGCTGGCCCTGCTTGTGAGGTCACAGCAGACTCAGTGTCTCCGTGGATAGTGCCATGCTCATGGCTGCTGGCTGTGCTTGTGAGGTCACATCAGCCTCAGTGCCTCTCAGGCCAGTAGCAGTCTCATGGCTGCTGGCTGTGCTTGTGAGGTCTCAGCAGCCTCAGTGCCTCCTAGGCCCGTGGCAGGCTCATGGCTGCTGGCTGTGCTTGTGAGGTCACAGCAGCCTCCGTGCCTCATAGGTAAGTGTCCAGCGCCCCCTACTGGCTGTGCTTGTGAGGTCACAGCAGCCTCAGTGCCTCCTCTGCCAGTGCCAGGGTCATGGCTGCTGGCTGTGCTCGTGACGTCACAGCAGCCTGACTGCCTCCTAGACCCGTGGCAGGCTCATGGCTGCTGGCTGTGCTTGTGAGGTCACAGCAGCCTCAGTGCCTCTGAGGCCAGTGGCAGGCTCATGGCTGCTGGCTGTGCTTGTGAGGTCACAGCAGCCTCAGTGCCTCCTAGGCCAATATCAGACTCATGGCTGCTGGCTGTGCTTGTGAGGTCACAGCAGCCTGAATGCCTCCTAGGTTAGTGTCCAGCACCCCCTGCTAGCTGTGCTTGTGAGGTCACAGCAGCCTCAGTGCCTCCTAGGCCAATATCAGACTCAAGGCTGCTGGCTGTGCTTGTGAGATCACAGCAGCCTCAGTGCCTCCTAGGCCAATATCAGGCTCCTGGCTGCAGGCTGTGCTTGTGACGTCACAGCAGCCTGAATGCCTCCTAGGCCAGTGGCAGGCTCATGGCTGCTGGCTGTGCTTGTGAGGTCACAGCAGCCTCAGTGCCTCCTCGTTTAGTGTCCAGCGTCCCCTGCTGGCTCTGCTTGTGAGGTCACAGCAGCCTCAGTGCCTCATCGTTTAGTGTCCAGCGTCCCCTGCTGGCTGTGCTTGTGAGGTCACAGCAGCCTCAGTGCCTCCGTGGATAATGCCATGCTCATGGCTCATGGCTGTGCTTGTGAGGTCACAGCAGCCTCAGTGCCTCTCAGGCCAGTCGTAGTCTCATGGATGCTGGCTGTGCTTGTGAGGTCACAGCAGACTCAGTGCCTCATTGGTTACTGTCCAGCGCCCCCTGCTGGCTGTGCTTGTGAGGTCACAGCAGCCTCAGCTCCTCCCAGGCCAATATCAGGTTCCTGCCTGCTAGCTGTGCTTGTGAGGTCACAGAAGCCTGAATGCCTCCTAGCCCCGTGCCATGCTCATGGCTGCTGGCTGTGCTTGTGAGGTCACAGCAGCCTGAATGCCTCCTAGCCCTGTGGCAGGCTCATGGCTGCTGGCTGTGGTTGTGAGGTCACAGCAGCCTCAGTGCCTCATACTTTAGTGTCCAGCATCCCCTGCTGGCTCTGCTTGTGAGGTCACAGCAGACTCAGTGCCTCAAAAGTTGGTGTCCAGCGCCCCCTGCTGGCTGTGCTTGTGACGTCACAGCAGCCTCAGTGCCTCACAGGCCAGTATCACGCTCATGCCTGCTGGCTGTGCTTGTGACGTCACAGAAGCCTCAGTGCCTCCTAGGCCAGTGGCAGGCTCATGGCTGCTGGCTGTGCTTGTGATGTCACAGCAGACTCAGTGTCTCCGTGGATAGTGCCATGCTCATGGCTGCTGGCTGTGCTTGTGAGGTCACAGCAGCCTGAATGCCTGCTAAGCCAGTGGCAGGCTCATGGCTGCTGGCTGTGATTGTGACGTCACAGCAGACACAGTGCCTCATACTTTAGTGTCCAGCATCCCCTGCTGGCTGTGCTTGTGAGGTCACAGCAGCCTCAGTGCCTGACAGGCCAGTATCAGGCTCCTGGCTGCTAGCTGTGCTTGTGACGTCACAGCAGCCTGAAGGCCTTCTAGGGCCGTGGCAGTCTCATGACTGCTGGCTGTGCTTGTGAGGTCACAGAAGCCTCAGTGCCTCCTCTGCCAGTGGCAGTCTCATTGCTGCTGGCTGTGCTTGTGAGGTCACAGCAGACTCAGTGCCTCAAAAGTTGGTGTCCAGCGCCCCCTGCTGGCCCTGCTTGTGAGGTCACAGCAGACTCAGTGTCTCCGTGGATAGTGCCATGCTCATGGCTGCTGGCTGTGCTTGTGAGGTCTCAGCAGCCTCAGTGCCTCCTAGGCCCGTGGCAGGCTCATGGCTGCTGGCTGTGCTTGTGAGGTCACAGCAGCCTCCGTGCCTCATAGGTAAGTGTCCAGCGTCCCCTGCTGGCTCTGCTTGTGAGGTCACAGCAGCCTCTGGGCCTCACAGGTAAGTGTCCAGCGTCCCCTGATGGCTCTGCTTGTGAGGTCACAGCACACTCAGTGCCTCAAAAGTTAGTGTGCAGCGCCCCCTACTGGCTGTGCTTGTGAGGTCACAGCAGCCTCAGTGCCTCCTCTGCCAGTGCCAGGGTCATGGCTGCTGGCTGTGCTTGTGAGGTCACAGCAGACTCAGTGCCTCCTAGGCCCGTGGCAGGCTCATGGCTGCTGGCTGTGCTTCTGCGGTCACAGCAGCCTGAATGCCTCCTAGGCCAGTGCAGGCTCATGGCTGCTGGCTGTCCTTGTGAGGTCACAGCAGCCTCCGTGCCTCATAGGTAAGTGTCCAGCGTCCCCTGCTGGCTCTGCTTGTGAGGTCACAGCAGACTCAATGCCTCATAGGTTAGTGTCCAGCGCCCCCTGGTGGCTCTGCTTGTGAGGTCACAGCAGCCTCAGTGCCTCCCAGGCCAATATCAGGCTCCTGGCTGCTGGCTGTGCTTGTGAGGTCACAGCAGCCTCAGTGCCTCCTCTGCCAGTGGCAGTCTCATGGCTGCTGGCTGTGCTTGTGAGGTCACAGAAACCTTAATGCCTCCTAGGCCAGTGGCAGGCTCATGGCTGCTGGCTGTGCTTGTGAGGTCACAGCAGCCTCAGTGCCTCCTCTGCCAGTGCCATGCGCATGGCTGCTGGCTGTGCTTGTGACGTCACAGCAGACTCAGTGCCTCATAGTTTAGTGTCCAGCGTCCCCTGCTGGCTCTGCTTGTGAGGTCACAGCAGACTCAGTGCCTCAAAAGTTAGTGTCCAGCGCCCCCTGCTGGCTGTGCTTGTGAGGTCACACCAGCCTCAGTGCCTCCCAGGCCAGTGTCAGGCTCATGGCTGCTGGCTGTGCTTGTGAGGTCACAGCAGCCTCAGTGCCTCCTCTGCCAGTGCCATGCTCATGGCTGCTGGCTGTGCTTGTGACGTCACAGCAGCCTGAGTGCCTCCTAGGCCCGTGGCAGGCTCATGGCTGCTGGCTGTGATTGTGACGTCACAGCAGCCTCAGTGCCTCCTCTGCCAGGGCCATGCTCATGGCTGCTGGCTGTGCTTGTGACGTCACAGCAGCCTCAGTGCCTCCTAGGCCCGTGGCAGGCTCATGGCTGCTGGCTGTGCTTGTGACGTCACAGCAGCCTCAGTGCCTCCTCTGCCAGTGCCAGGGTCATGGCTGCTGGCTGTGCTTGTGACGTCACAGCAGCCTCAGTGCCTCCTAGGCCAGTATCATGCACATCGCATCTTGCTGTGTTTCTGAGGTCACAGCAGCCTGAATGCCTCCTAGGCCAGTGTCAGGCTCATGGCTGCTGGCTGTGCTTCTGAGGTCACAGCAGCCTGAGTGCCTCATAATTTAGTGTACAGCGTCCCCTGCTCCCTGTGATTGTGAGGTCACAGCAGACTCAGTGCCTCATAGGTTAGTGTGCAGTGCCCCCTGCTGGCTGTGCTTGTGAGTTCACAGCTTCCTCAGTGCCTCTCAGGCCTGCATCAGGCTCATGGCTGCTGGCTGTGCTTGTGAGGTCACAGCACCCTCAGTGCCTCCTCTGCCAGTGGCAGTCTCATGGCTGCTGGCTGTGCTTGTGAGGTCACAGCAGCCTCAGTGCCTCACAGGCCAGTATCAGGCTCATGGCTGCTGGCTGTGCTTCTGAGGTCACAGCAGCCTGAATGCCTCCTAGGCCAGTGCCATGCTCATGGCTGCTGGCTGTGCTTGTGAGGTCACATCAGCCTCAGTGCCTCATAGGTTAGTGTCCAGCGCCCCCTGCTGGCTGTGCTTGTGAGGTCACAGCAGCCTCAGTGCCTCTCAGGCCAGTATCAGGCTCATGGCTGCTGGCTGTGCTTGTGACGTCACAGCAGCCTCAGTGCCTCCTAGGCCAGTATCAGGCTCATGGCTGCTGGCTGTGCTTCTGAGGTCACAGAAGCCTGAATGCCTCCTAGGCCAGTGGCAGGCTCATGGCTGCTGGCTGTGCTTGTGAGGTCACAGCAGACTCAGTGCCTCCTAGGCCAGTGGCAGGCTCATGGCTGCTGGTTGTGATTGTGAGGTCACGTCAGCCTCAGTGCTTCATAATTTAGTGTCCAGCGTCCCCTGCTGGCTGTGATTTTGAGGTCACAGCAGACTCAGTTCCTCAAAAGTTGGTGTCCAGCGCCCCCTGCTTGCTCTGCTTGTGCGGTCACAGCAGACTCAGTGTCTCCGTGGATAGTGCCATGCTCATGGCTGCTGGCTGTGCTTGTGAGGTCACAGCAGCCTCAGTGTCTCTCAGGCCACTGGCAGTCTCATGGATGCTGGCTGTGCTTGTGAGGTCACAGCAGACTCAGTGCCTCATAGGTTAGTGTCCACCGCCCCCTGCTGGCTCTGCTTGTGACGTCACAGCAGCCGGAGTGCCTCCCAGGCCAATATCAGGTTCCTGGCTGCTAGCTGTGCTTGTGAGGTCACAGCAGCCTGAATGCCTCCTAGGCCCGTGCCATGCTCATGGCTGCTGGCTGTGCTTGTGAGGTCACAGAAGCCTCAGTGCCTCCTAGGCCAGTGGCAGGCTCATGGCTGCTGGCTGTGCTTGTGAGGTCACAGCAGACTCAGTGTCTCCGTGGATAGTGCCATGCTCATGGCTGCTGACTGTGCTTCTGAGGTCACAGAAGCCTGAATGCCTCCTAGGCCAGTGGCAGGCTCATGGCTGCTGGCTGTGATTGTGAGGTCACAGCAGCCTCAGTGCCTCATACTTTAGTGTCCAGCATCCCCTGCTGGCTCTGCTTGTGAGGTCACAGCAGACTCAGTGTATCCGTGGATAGTGCCATGCTCATGGCTGCTGGCTGTGCTTGTGACGTCACAGCAGCCTCAGTGCCTCCTAGGGCCGTGGCAGTCTCATGGCTGCTGGCTGTGCTTGTGAGGTCACAGCAGACTCAGTGCCTCAAAAGTTAGTGTCCAGCGCCCCCTACTGGCTCTGATTGTGAGGTCACAGCAGACTCAGTGCCTCTCAGGCCAGCATCAGGCTCATGGCTGCTGGCTGTGTTTGTGAGGTCACAGCAGCCTCAGTGCCTCCTAGGCCAATATCAGGCTCATGGCTGCTGGCTGTGCTTGTGAGGTCACAGCAGCCTCAGTGCCTCCTAGGCCAGTGGCAGGCTCATGGCTGCTGGCTGTGATTGTGAGGTCACATCAGCCTCAGTGCTTCATAGTTTAGTGTCCAGCGTCCCCTGCTGGCTCTGCTTGTGAGGTCACAGCAGCCTCAGTGCCTCAAAAGTTGGTGTCCAGCGCCCCCTGCTGGCTCTGCTTGTGAGGTCGCAGCAGACTCAGTGTCTCCGTGGATACTGCCATGCTCATGGCTGCTGGCTGTGCTTGTGAGGTCACAGCAGCCTCAGTGCCTCTCAGGCCAGTGGCAGTCTCATGGCTGCTGGCTGTGCTCGTGAGGTCACAGCAGACTCAGTTCCTCCTAGGCCAGTATCAGGCTCATGGCTACTGGCTGTGCTTCTGAGGTCACAGAGGCCTGAATGCCTCCTAGGCCAGTGGCAGGCTCATGGCTGCTGGCTCTGCTTGTTTGGTCACAGCAGACTCACTGCCTCATAGGTTAGTGTCCAGCGCCCCGTGCTGGCTCTGCTTGTGAGGTCACAGCAGCCTCAGTGCCTCCTAGGCCCGTGCCATGCTCATGGCTGCTGGCTGTGCTTGTGAGGTCACAGCAGCCTCAGTGCCTCACAGGCCAGTATCAGGCTCATGGCTGCTGGCTGTGCTTGTGAGGTCACAGCAGCCTCAGTGCCTCCTAGGCCAGTGGCAGGCTCATGGCTGCTGGCTGTGCTTGTGAGGTCACAGCAGACTCAGTGCCTCATAGGCCAGTGGCAGGCTCATGGCTGCTGGCTGTGCTTGTGAGGTCACAGCACACTCAGTGCCCCAAAATTTAGTGTCCAGCGTTCCCTGCTGGCTGTGCTTGTGAGGTCACAGCAGCCCCAGTGCCTCCTCTGCCAGTGTCAGGCTCATGGCTGCTGGCTGTGCTTCTCAGGTCACAGCAGCCTCAGTGCCACTGAGACCAGGGGCAGTCTCATGGCTGCTGGCTGTGCTTGTGAGGTCACAGCAGCCTGAATGCCTCCTAGCCCTGTGGCAGGCTCATGGCTGCTGGCTATGATTGTGAGGTCACAGCAGCCTCAGTGCCTCATAGTTTAGTGTCCAGCGTCCCCTGCTGGCTCTGCTTGTGAGGTCACATCAGACTCAGTGCCTCAAAACTTAGTGTCCAGCCCCCCCTGCTGGCTGTGCTTCTGCGGTCACAGCAGACTGAATGCCTCCTAGGCCAGTGCAGGCTCATGGCTGCTGGCTGTCCTTGTGAGGTCACAGCAGCCTCCGTGCCTCATAGGTAAGTGTCCAGCGTCCCCTGCTGGCTCTGCTTGTGAGGTCACAGCAGACTCAGTGCCTCATAGGTTAGTGTGCAGTGCCCCCTGCTGGCTCTGCTTGTGAGTTCACAGCTTCCTCAGTGCCTCTCAGGCCTGCATCAGGCTCATGGCTGCTGGCTGTGCTTGTGAGGTCACAGCAGCCTCAGTGCCTCCTCTGCCAGTGGCAGTCTCATGGCTGCTGGCTGTGCTTGTGAGGTCATAGCAGCCTCAGTGCCTCACAGGCCAGTATCAGGCTCATGGCTGCTGGCTGTGCTTCTGAGGTCACAGCAGCCTGAATGCCTCCTAGGCCAGTGCCATGCTCATGGCTGCTGGCTGTGCTTGTGAGGTCACATCAGCCTCAGTGCCTCATAGGTTAGTGTCCAGCGCCCCCTGCTGGCTGTGCTTGTGAGGTCACAGCAGCCTCAGTGCCTCTCAGGCCAGTATCAGGCTCATGGCTGCTGGCTGTGCTTGTGACGTCACAGCAGCCTCAGTGCCTCCTCTGCCAGTGTCATGCTCATGGCTGCTGGCTGTGCTTGTGAGGTCACAGCAGCCTCAGTGCCTCCTAGGCCAGTATCAGGCTCATGGCTGCTGGCTGTGCTTCTGAGGTCACAGCAGCCTCAGGGCCTCCTAGGCCAGTGGCAGGTTCATGGCTGCTGGCTGTGATTGTGAGGTCACATCAGCCTCAGTGCTTCATAGTTTAGTGTCCAGCGTCCCCTGCTGGCTGTGATTGTGAGGTCACAGCAGACTCAGTGCCTCAAAAGTTGGTGTCCAGCGCCCCCTGCTGGCTCTGCTTGTGAGGTCGCAGCAGACTCAGTGTCTCCGTGAATAGTGCCATGCTCATGGCTGCTGGCTGTGCTTGTGAGGTCACAGCAGCCTCAGTGACTCTGTGGATAGTGCCGTGCTCATGGCTGCTGGCTGTGCTTGTGAGGTCACAGCAGCCTCAGTGCCTCAAAAGTTAGTGTTCAGCGCCCCCTGCTGGCTCTGCTTGTGAGGTCACAGCAGCCTCAGTGCCTCTCAGGCCAGTATCATGCTCATGGCTGCTGGATGTGCTTGTGAGGTTACAGCAGCCTGAATGCCTCCTGGACCAGTGTCAGGGTCATGGCTGCTAGCTTTGCTTCTGAGGTCACAGAAGCCTGAACGCCTCCTAGGCCAGTGGCAGGCTCATGGCTGCTGGCTGTGATTGTGACGTCACAGCAGCCTCAGTGCCTCCTAGGCCTGTGCCATGCTCATGGCTGCTGGCTGTGCTTGTGACCTCACAGCAGCCTGAATGCCTCTGAGACCAGTGGCAGTCTCATGGCTGCTGGCTGTGCTTGTGAGGTCACAGCAGCCTCATTGCCTCCTAGGCCAATATCAGACTCATGGCTGCTGGCTGTGCTTGTGAGATCACAGGAGCCTGAGTGCCTCCTAGGCCAGTATCAGGCTAATGGCTGCTGGCTATGCTTGTGAGGTCACAGAAGCCTGAATGCCTCCTCTGCCAGTGGCATGCTCATGGCTGCTGGCTGTGATTGTAAGGTCAAAGCAGCCTCAGTGCCTCATAGTTTAGTGTCCAGCGTCCCCTGATGGCTGTGCTTGTGAGGTCACAGCAGCCTCAGTGCCTCATAGGTTAGTGTCCATCGCCCCCTGCTGGCTGTGCTTGTGACGTCACAGCAGCCTCAGTGCCTCCCAGGCCAATATCAGGCTCCTGGCTGCTGGCTGTGCTTGTGACGTCACAGCAGCCTGAATGCCTCCTAGGCCGTGGCAGGCTCATGGCTGCTGGCTGTGCTTGTGAGCTCACAGCAGCCTCAGTGCCTCAAAGGCCAGTATCAGGCTCATGGCTGCTGGCTGTGCTTGTGAGGTCACAGCAGCCTCAGTGCCTCCTCTGCCAGTGGCAGTCTCATGGCTGCTGGCTGTGCTTGTGAGGTCACAGCAGCCTCAGTGCCTCCTAGGCCAGTATCAGGCTCATGGCTGCTGGCTGTGCTTCTGAGGTCACAGAAGCCTGAATGCCTCCTAGGCCAGTGGCAGGCTCATGGCTGCTGGCTGTGATTGTGAGGTCACAGCAGACTCAGTGCCTCCTAGGCCAGTGGCAGGCTCATGGCTGCTGGTTGTGATTGTGAGGTCACGTCAGCCTCAGTGCTTCATAATTTAGTGTCCAGCGTCCCCTGCTGGCTGTGATTTTGAGGTCACAGCAGACTCAGTGCCTCAAAAGTTGGTGTCCAGCGCCCCCTGCTTGCTCTGCTTGTGCGGTCACAGCAGCCTCAGTGTCTCCGTGGATAGTGCCATGCTCATGGCTGCTGGCTGTGCTTGTGAGGTCACAGCAGCCTGAGTGCCTCTCAGGCCAGTAGCAGTCTCATGGCTGCTGGCTGTGCTTGTGAGGTCTCAGCAGCCTCAGTGCCTCCTAGGCCCGTGGCAGGCTCATGGCTGCTGGCTGTGCTTGTGAGGTCACAGCAGCCTCCGTGCCTCATAGGTAAGTGTCCAGCGTCCCCTGCTGGCTCTGCTTGTGAGGTCACAGCAGCCTCAGGGCCTCATAGGTAAGTGTCCAGCGTCCCCTGATGGCTCTGCTTGTGTGGTCACAGCACACTCAGTGCCTCAAAAGTTAGTGTGCAGCGCCCCCTACTGGCTGTGCTTGTGAGGTCACAGCAGCCTCAGTGCCTCCTCTGCCAGTGCCAGGGTCATGGCTGCTGGCTGTGCTCGTGACGTCACAGCAGCCTGACTGCCTCCTAGACCCGTGGCAGGCTCATGGCTGCTGGCTGTGCTTGTGAGGTCACAGCAGCCTCAGTGCCTCTGAGGCCAGTGGCAGGCTCATGGCTGCTGGCTGTGCTTGTGAGGTCACAGCAGCCTCAGTGCCTCCTAGGCCAATATCAGACTCATGGCTGCTGGCTGTGCTTGTGAGGTCACAGCAGCCTCGGTTCCTCCTAGGTTAGTGTCCAGCGCCCCCTGCTAGCTGTGCTTGTGAGGTCACAGCAGCCTCCGTGCCTCCTAGGCCAATATCAGACTCAAGGCTGCTGGCTGTGCTTGTGAGATCACAGCAGCCTCAGTGCCTCCTAGGCCAATATCAGGCTCCTGGCTGCAGGCTGTGCTTGTGACGTCACAGCAGCCTGAATGCCTCCTAGGCCAGTGGCAGGCTCATGGCTGCTGGCTGTGCTTGTGAGGTCACAGCAGCCTCAGTGCCTCCTCGTTTAGTGTCCAGCGTCCCCTGCTGGCTCTGCTTGTGAGGTCACAGCAGCCTCAGTGCCTCATCGTTTAGTGTCCAGCGTCCCCTGCTGGCTGTGCTTGTGAGGTCACAGCAGCCTCAGTGCCTCCGTGGATAATGCCATGCTCATGGCTCATGGCTGTGCTTGTGAGGTCACAGCAGCCTCAGTGCCTCTCAGGCCAGTCGTAGTCTCATGGATGCTGGCTGTGCTTGTGAGGTCACAGCAGACTCAGTGCCTCATTGGTTACTGTCCAGCGCCCCCTGCTGGCTGTGCTTGTGAGGTCACAGCAGCCTCAGCTCCTCCCAGGCCAATATCAGGTTCCTGCCTGCTAGCTGTGCTTGTGAGGTCACAGAAGCCTGAATGCCTCCTAGCCCCGTGCCATGCTCATGGCTGCTGGCTGTGCTTGTGAGGTCACAGCAGCCTGAATGCCTGCTAAGCCAGTGGCAGGCTCATGGCTGCTGGCTGTGATTGTGAGGTCAAAGCAGCCTCAGTGCCTCATACTTTAGTGTCCAGCATCCCCTGCTGGCTGTGCTTGTGACGTCACAGCAACCTCAGTGCCTCCCAGGCCAATATCAGGCTCCTGGCTGCTAGCTGTGCTTGTGACGTCACAGCAGCCTGAAGGCCTTCTAGGGCCGTGGCAGTCTCATGACTGCTGGCTGTGCTTGTGAGGTCACAGAAGCCTCAGTGCCTCCTCTGCCAGTGGCAGTCTCATTGCTGCTGGCTGTGCTTGTGAGGTCACAGCAGACTCAGTGCCTCAAAAGTTGGTGTCCAGCGCCCCCTGCTGGCCCTGCTTGTGAGGTCACAGCAGACTCAGTGTCTCCGTGGATAGTGCCATGCTCATGGCTGCTGGCTGTGCTTGTGAGGTCACAGCAGCCTGAGTGCCTCTCAGGCCAGTAGCAGGCTCATGGCTGCTGGCTGTGCTTGTGAGGTCACAGCAGCCTCCGTGCCTCATAGGTAAGTGTCCAGCGTCCCCTTCTGGCTCTGCTTGTGAGGTCACAGCAGCCTCAGGGCCTCATAGGTAAGTGTCCAGCGTCCCCTGATGGCTCTGCTTGTGAGGTCACAGCACACTCAGTGCCTCAAAAGTTAGTGTGCAGCGCCCCCTACTGGCTGTGCTTGTGAGGTCACAGCAGCCTCAGTGCCTCCTCTGCCAGTGCCAGGGTCATGGCTGCTGGCTGTGCTTGTGAGGTCACAGCAGCCTGAGTGCCTCCTAGGCCCGTGGCAGGCTCATGGCTGCTGGCTGTGCTTGTGAGGTCACAGCAGCCTCAGTGCTTCTGAGGCCAGTGGCAGGCTCATGGCTGCTGGCTGTGCTTGTGAGGTCACAGCAGACTCAGTGCCTCCTAGGCCCGTGGCAGGCTCATGGCTGCTGGCTGTGCTTCTGCGGTCACAGCAGACTGAATGCCTCCTAGGCCAGTGCAGGCTCATGGCTGCTGGCTGTCCTTGTGAGGTCACAGCAGCCTCCGTGCCTCATAGGTAAGTGTCCAGCGTCCCCTGCTGGCTCTGCTTGTGAGGTCACAGCAGCCTCAGTGCCTCATAGGTTAGTGTCCAGCGCCCCCTGGTGGCTCTGCTTGTGAGGTCACAGCAGCCTCAGTGCCTCCCAGGCCAATATCAGGCTCCTGGCTGCTGGCTGTGCTTGTGAGGTCACAGCAGCCTCAGTGCCTCCTCTGCCAGTGGCAGTCTCATGGCTGCTGGCTGTGCTTGTGAGGTCACAGAAACCTTAATGCCTCCTAGGCCAGTGGCAGTCTCATGGCTGCTGGCTGTGCTTGTGAGGTCACAGCAGCCTCAGTGCCTCCTCTGCCAGTGCCATGCGCATGGCTGCTGGCTGTGCTTGTGACGTCACAGCAGACTCAGTGCCTCATAGTTTAGTGTCCAGCGTCCCCTGCTGGCTCTGCTTGTGAGGTCACAGCAGACTCAGTGCCTCAAAAGTTAGTGTCCAGCGCCCCCTGCTGGCTGTGCTTGTGAGGTCACAGCAGCCTCAGTGCCTCCTCTGCCAGTGCCATGCTCATGGCTGCTGGCTGTGCTTGTGAGGTCACACCAGCCTCCGTGCCTCCCAGGCCAGTGTCAGGCTCATGGCTGCTGGCTGTGATTGTGAGGTCACAGCAGCCTCAGTGCCTCCTCTGCCAGTGCCATGCTCATGGCTGCTGGCTGTGCTTGTGACGTCACAGCAGCCTGAGTGCCTCCTAGGCCCGTGGCAGGCTCATGGCTGCTGGCTGTGATTGTGACGTCACAGCAGCCTCAGTGCCTCCTCTGCCAGGGCCATGCTCATGGCTGCTGGCTGTGCTTGTGACGTCACAGCAGCCTGAGTGCCTCCTAGGCCCGTGGCAGGCTCATGGCTGCTGGCTGTCATTGTGACGTCACAGCAGCCTCAGTGCCTCCTCTGCCAGTGCCATGCTCATGGCTGCTGGCTGTGCTTGTGACGTCACAGCAGCCTCAGTGCCTCCTAGGCCAGTATCATGCACATCGCATCTTGCTGTGTTTCTGAGGTCACAGCAGCCTGAATGCCTCCTAGGCCAGTGTCAGGCTCATGGCTGCTGGCTGTGCTTCTGAGGTCACAGCAGCCTGAGTGCCTCATAATTTAGTGTACAGCGTCCCCTGCTCCCTGTGATTGTGAGGTCACAGCAGACTCAGTGCCTCATAGGTTAGTGTGCAGTGCCCCCTGCTGGCTGTGCTTGTGAGTTCACAGCTTCCTCAGTGCCTCTCAGGCCTGCATCAGGCTCATGGCTGCTGGCTGTGCTTGTGAGGTCACAGCACCCTCAGTGCCTCCTCTGCCAGTGGCAGTCTCATGGCTGCTGGCTGTGCTTGTGAGGTCACAGCAGCCTCAGTGCCTCACAGGCCAGTATCAGGCTCATGGCTGCTGGCTGTGCTTCTGAGGTCACAGCAGCCTGAATGCCTCCTAGGCCAGTGCCATGCTCATGGCTGCTGGCTGTGCTTGTGAGGTCACATCAGCCTCAGTGCCTCATAGGTTAGTGTCCAGCGCCCCCTGCTGGCTGTGCTTGTGAGGTCACAGCAGCCTCAGTGCCTCTCAGGCCAGTATCAGGCTCATGGCTGCTGGCTGTGCTTGTGACGTCACAGCAGCCTCAGTGCCTCCTCTGCCAGTGTCATGCTCATGGCTGCTGGCTGTGCTTGTGACCTCACAGCAGCCTGAATGCCTCTGAGACCAGTGGCAGTCTCATGGCTGCTGGCTGTGCTTGTGAGGTCACAGCAGCCTCATTGCCTCCTAGGCCAATATCAGACTCATGGCTGCTGGCTGTGCTTGTGAGATCACAGGAGCCTGAGTGCCTCCTAGGCCAGTATCAGGCTAATGGCTGCTGGCTATGCTTGTGAGGTCACAGAAGCCTGAATGCCTCCTCTGCCAGTGGCATGCTCATGGCTGCTGGCTGTGATTGTAAGGTCACAGCAGCCTCAGTGCCTCATAGTTTAGTGTCCAGCGTCCCCTGATGGCTGTGCTTGTGAGGTCACACCAGCCTCAGTGCCTCATAGGTTAGTGTCCATCGCCCCCTGCTGGCTGTGCTTGTGACGTCACAGCAGCCTCAGTGCCTCCCAGGCCAATATCAGGCTCCTGGCTGCTGGCTGTGCTTGTGACGTCACAGCAGCCTGAATGCCTCCTAGGCCGTGGCAGGCTCATGGCTGCTGGCTGTGCTTGTGAGGTCACAGCAGCCTCAGTGCCTCCTAGGCTAGTGTCCATCGCCCCCTACTGGCTGTGCTTGCGAGCTCACAGCAGCCTCAGTGCCTCAAAGGCCAGTATCAGGCTCATGGCTGCTGGCTGTGCTTGTGAGGTCACAGCAGCCTCAGTGCCTCCTCTGCCAGTGGCAGTCTCATGGCTGCTGGCTGTGCTTGTGAGGTCACAGCAGCCTCAGTGCCTCACAGGCCAGTATCAGGCTCATGGCTGCTGGCTGTGCTTCTGAGGTCACAGAAGCCTGAATGCCTCCTAGGCCAGTGGCAGGCTCATGGCTGCTGGCTGTGATTGTGAGGTCACAGCAGACTCAGTGCCTCCTAGGCCAGTGGCAGGCTCATGGCTGCTGGTTGTGATTGTGAGGTCACGTCAGCTTCAGTGCTTCATAATTTAGTGTCCAGCGTCCCCTGCTGGCTGTGATTTTGAGGTCACAGCAGACTCAGTTCCTCAAAAGTTGGTGTCCAGCGCCCCCTGCTTGCTCTGCTTGTGCGGTCACAGCAGACTCAGTGTCTCCGTGGATAGTGCCATGCTCATGGCTGCTGGCTGTGCTTGTGAGGTCACAGCAGCCTCAGTGTCTCTCAGGCCACTGGCAGTCTCATGGATGCTGGCTGTGCTTGTGAGGTCACAGCAGACTCAGTGCCTCATAGGTTAGTGTCCACCGCCCCCTGCTGGCTCTGCTTGTGACGTCACAGCAGCCGGAGTGCCTCCCAGGCCAATATCAGGTTCCTGGCTGCTAGCTGTGCTTGTGAGGTCACAGCAGCCTGAATGCCTCCTAGGCCCGTGCCATGCTCATGGCTGCTGGCTGTGCTTGTGAGGTCACAGAAGCCTCAGTGCCTCCTAGGCCAGTGGCAGGCTCATGGCTGCTGGCTGTTCTTGTGAGGTCACAGCAGACTCAGTGTCTCCGTGGATAGTGCCATGCTCATGGCTGCTGGCTGTGCTTCTGAGGTCACAGAAGCCTGAATGCCTCCTAGGCCAGTGGCAGGCTCATGGCTGCTGGCTGTGATTGTGAGGTCACAGCAGCCTCAGTGCCTCATACTTTAGTGTCCAGCATCCCCTGCTGGCTCTGCTTGTGAGGTCACAGCAGACTCAGTGTATCCGTGGATAGTGCCATGCTCATGGCTGCTGGCTGTGCTTGTGACGTCACAGCAGCCTCAGTGCCTCCTAGGGCCGTGGCAGTCTCATGGCTGCTGGCTGTGCTTGTGAGGTCACAGCAGACTCAGTGCCTCAAAAGTTAGTGTCCAGCGCCCCCTACTGGCTCTGATTGTGAGGTCACAGCAGACTCAGTGCCTCTCAGGCCAGCATCAGGCTCATGGCTGCTGGCTGTGTTTGTGAGGTCACAGCAGCCTCAGTGCCTCCTAGGCCAATATCAGGCTCATGGCTGCTGGCTGTGCTTGTGAGGTCACAGCAGCCTCAGTGCCTCCTAGGCCAGTGGCAGGCTCATGGCTGCTGGCTGTGATTGTGAGGTCACATCAGCCTCAGTGCTTCATAGTTTAGTGTCCAGCGTCCCCTGCTGGCTCTGCTTGTGAGGTCACAGCAGCCTCAGTGCCTCAAAAGTTGGTGTCCAGCGCCCCCTGCTGGCTCTGCTTGTGAGGTCGCAGCAGACTCAGTGTCTCCGTGGATAGTGCCATGCTCATGGCTGCTGGCTGTGCTTGTGAGGTCACAGCAGCCTCAGTGCCTCTCAGGCCAGTGGCAGTCTCATGGCTGCTAGCTGTGCTCGTGAGGTCACAGCAGACTCAGTTCCTCCTAGGCCAGTATCAGGCTCATGGCTACTGGCTGTGCTTCTGAGGTCACAGAGGCCTGAATGCCTCCTAGGCCAGTGGCAGGCTCATGGCTGCTGGCTGTGCTTGTGAGGTTATAGCAGCCTCAGTGCCTCACAGTTTAGTGTCCAGCGTCCATTGCTGGCTCTGCTTGTTTGGTCACAGCAGACTCACTGCCTCATAGGTTAGTGTCCAGCGCCCCGTGCTGGCTCTGCTTGTGAGGTCACAGCAGCCTCAGTGCCTCCTAGGCCCGTGCCATGCTCATGGCTGCTGGCTGTGCTTGTGAGGTCACAGCAGCCTCAGTGCCTCACAGGCCAGTATCAGGCTCATGGCTGCTGGCTGTGCTTGTGAGGTCACAGCAGCCTCAGTGCCTCCTAGGCCAGTGTCAGGCTCATGGCTGCTAGCTGTGCTTGTGAGGTCACAGCAGACTCAGTGCCTCATAGGCCAGTGGCAGGCTCATGGCTGCTGGCTGTGCTTGTGAGGTCACAGCAGACTCAGTGCCCCAAAATTTAGTGTCCAGCATTCCCTGCTGGCTGTGCTTGTGAGGTCACAGCAGCCCCAGTGCCTCCTCTGCCAGTGTCAGGCTCATGGCTGCTGGCTGTGCTTCTCAGGTCACAGCAGCCTCAGTGCCACTGAGAGCAGGGGCAGTCTCATGGCTGCTGGCTGTGCTTGTGAGGTCACAGCAGCCTGAATGCCTCCTAGCCCTGTGGCAGGCTCATGGCTGCTGGCTATGATTGTGAGGTCACAGCAGCCTCAGTGCCTCATAGTTTAGTGTCCAGCGTCCCCTGCTGGCTCTGCTTGTGAGGTCACATCAGACTCAGTGCCTCAAAACTTAGTGTCCAGCCCCCCCTGCTGGCTGTGCTTGTGAGGTCACAGCAGCCTCAGTGCCTCCTCTGCCAGTGCCAGGGTCATGGCTGCTGGCTGTGCTTGTGAGGTCACACCAGCCTCAGTGCCTCCCAGGCCAGTGTCAGGCTCATGGCTGCTGGCTGTGCTTGTGACGTCACAGCAGCCTCAGTGCCTCCTAGGCCCATGGCAGGCTCATGGCTGCTGGCTGTCATTGTGACGTCACAGCAGCCTCAGTGCCTCCTCTGCCAGTGCCATGCTCATGGCTGCTGGCTGTGCTTGTGACGTCACAGCAGCCTCAGTGCCTCCTAGGCCAGTATCATGCACATCGCATCTGGCTGTGTTTCTGAGGTCACAGCAGCCTGAATGCCTCCTAGGCCAGTGTCAGGCTCATGGCTGCTGGCTGTCCTTGTGAGGTCACAGCAGCCTCCGTGCCTCATAGGTAAGTGTCCAGCGTCCCCTGCTGGCTCTGCTTGTGAGGTCACAGCAGACTCAATGCCTCATAGGTTAGTGTCCAGCGCCCCCTGGTGGCTCTGCTTGTGAGGTCACAGCAGCCTCAGTGCCTCCCGGGCCAATATCAGGCTCCTGGCTGCTGGCTGTGCTTGTGAGGTCACAGCAGCCTCAGTGCCTCCTCTGCCAGTGGCAGTCTCATGGCTGCTGGCTGTGCTTGTGAGGTCACAGAAACCTTAATGCCTCCTAGGCCAGTGGCAGGCTCATGGCTGCTGGCTGTGCTTGTGAGGTCACAGCAGCCTCAGTGCCTCCTCTGCCAGTGCCATGCGCATGGCTGCTGGCTGTGCTTGTGACGTCACAGCAGACTCAGTGCCTCATAGTTTACTGTCCAGCGTCCCCTGCTGGCTCTGCTTGTGAGGTCACAGCAGACTCAGTGCCTCAAAAGTTAGTGTCCAGCGCCCCCTGCTGGCTGTGCTTGTGAGGTCACAGCAGCCTCAGTGCCTCCTCTGCCAGTGCCAGGGTCATGGCTGCTGGCTGTGCTTGTGAGGTCACACCAGCCTCAGTGCCTCCCAGGCCAGTGTCAGGCTCATGGCTGCTGGCTGTGCTTGTGACGTCACAGCAGCCTCAGTGCCTCTGAGGCCAGTGGCAGGCTCATGGCTGCTGGCTGTGCTTGTGACGTCACAGCAGCCTGAGTGCCTCCTAGGCCCGTGGCAGGCTCATGGCTGCTGGCTGTGATTGTGACGTCACAGCAGCCTCAGTGCCTCCTCTGCCAGGGCCATGCTCATGGCTGCTGGCTGTGCTTGTGACGTCACAGCAGCCTCAGTGCCTCCTAGGCCCGTGGCAGGCTCATGGCTGCTGGCTGTCATTGTGACGTCACAGCAGCCTCAGTGCCTCCTCTGCCAGTGCCATGCTCATGGCTGCTGGCTGTGCTTGTGACGTCACAGCAGCCTCAGTGCCTCCTAGGCCAGTATCATGCACATCGCATCTGGCTGTGTTTCTGAGGTCACAGCAGCCTGAATGCCTCCTAGGCCAGTGTCAGGCTCATGGCTGCTGGCTGTGCTTCTGAGGTCACAGCATCCTGAGTGCCTCATAATTTAGTGTACAGCGTCCCCTGCTGCCTGTGATTGTGAGGTCACAGCAGACTCAGTGCCTCATAGGTTAGTGTGCAGTGACCCCTGCTGGCTCTCCTTGTGAGTTCACAGCAGCCTCAGTGCCTCTCAGGCCTGCATCAGGCTCATGGCTGCTGGCTGTGCTTGTGAGGTCACAGCAGCCTCAGTGCCTCCTCTGCCAGTGGCAGTCTCATGGCTGCTGGCTGTGCTTGTGAGGTCACAGCAGCCTCAGTGCCTCACAGGCCAGTATCAGGCTCATGGCTGCTGGCTGTGCTTCTGAGGTCACAGCAGCCTCAGGGCCTCCTAGGCCAGTGGCAGGCTCATGGCTGCTGGCTGTGATTGTGAGGTCACAGCAGACTCAGTGCCTCCTAGGCCAGTGGCAGGCTCATGGCTGCTGGTTGTGATTGTGAGGTCACGTCAGCCTCAGTGCTTCATAATTTAGTGTCCAGCGTCCCCTGCTGGCTGTGATTTTGAGGTCACAGCAGACTCAGTTCCTCAAAAGTTGGTGTCCAGCGCCCCCTGCTTGCTCTGCTTGTGCGGTCACAGCAGCCTCAGTGTCTCCGTGGATAGTGCCATGCTCATGGCTGCTGGCTGTGCTTGTGAGGTCACAGCAGCCTCAGTGTCTCTCAGGCCACTGGCAGTCTCATGGATGCTGGCTGTGCTTGTGAGGTCACAGCAGACTCAGTGCCTCATAGGTTAGTGTCCACCGCCCCCTGCTGGCTCTGCTTGTGACGTCACAGCAGCCTCAGTGCCTCCCAGGCCAATATCAGGTTCCTGGCTGCTAGCTGTGCTTGTGAGGTCACAGCAGCCTGAATGCCTCCTAGGCCCGTGCCATGCTCATGGCTGCTGGCTGTGCTTGTGAGGTCACAGCAGCCTCACTGCCTCACAGGCCAGTATTAGGATCATGGCTGCTGGCTGTGCTTGTGAGGTCACAGCAGACTCAGTGTCTCCGTGGATAGTGCCATGCTCATGGCTGCTGGCTGTGCTTCTGAGGTCACAGAAGCCTGAATGCCTCCTAGGCCAGTGGCAGGCTCATGGCTGCTGGCTGTGATTGTGAGGTCACAGCAGCCTCAGTGCCTCATACTTTAGTGTCCAGCATCCCCTGCTGGCTCTGCTTGTGAGGTCACAGCAGACTCAGTGTATCCGTGGATAGTGCCATGCTCATGGCTGCTGGCTGTGCTTGTGACGTCACAGCAGCCTCAGTGCCTCCTAGGGCCGTGGCAGTCTCATGGCTGCTGGCTGTGCTTGTGAGGTCACAGCAGAGTCAGTGCCTCAAAAGTTAGTGTCCAGCGCCCCCTGCTGGCTCTGCTTGTGAGGTCACAGCAGCCTCAGTGCCTCACAGGCCAGTATCAGGCTCATGGCTGCTGGCTGTGCTTGTGAGGTCGCAGCAGACTCACTGTCTCCGTGGATAGTGCCATGCTCATGGCTGCTGGCTGTGCTTGTGAGGTCACAGCAGCCTCAGTGCCTCTCAGGCCAGTGGCAGTCTCTTGGCTGCTGGCTGTGCTCGTGAGGTCACAGCAGACTCAGTTCCTCCTAGGCCAGTATCAGGCTCATGGCTACTGGCTGTGCTTCTGAGGTCACAGAAGCCTGAATGCCTCCTAGGCCAGTGGCAGGCTCATGGCTGCTGGCTGTGCTTGTGAGGTTATAGCAGCCTCAGTGCCTCACAGTTTAGTGTCCAGCGTTCCCTGCTGGCTCTGCTTGTTTGGTCACAGCAGACTCAGTGCCTCATAGGTTAGTGTCCAGCGCCCCGTGCTGGCTCTGCTTGTGAGGTCACAGCAGCCTCAGTGCCTCCTCTGCCAGTGCCATGCTCATGGCTGCTGGCTGTGCTTGTGAGGTCACAGCAGCCTCAGTGCCTCATAGGCCAGTGGCAGGCTCATGGCTGCTGGCTGTGCTTGTGAGGTCACAGCAGACTCAGTGACCCAAAATTTAGTGTACAGCGTTCCCTGCTGGCTGTGCTTGTGAGGTCACAGCAGCCCCAGTGCCTCCTCTGCCAGTGTCAGGCTCATGGCTGCTGGCTGTGCTTCTCAGGTCACAGCAGCCTCAGTGCCACTGAGACCAGGGGCAGTCTCATGGCTGCTGGCTGTGCTTCTGAGGTCACAGCAGCCTGAATGCCTCCTAGCCCTGTGGCAGGCTCATGGCTGCTGGCTATGATTGTGAGGTCACAGCAGCCTCAGTGCCTCATAGTTTAGTGTCCAGCGTCCCCTGCTGGCTCTGCTTGTGAGGTCACATCAGACTCAGTGCCTCAAAACTTAGTGTCCAGCCCCCCCTGCTGGCTGTGCTTGTGAGGCCACAGCAGCCTCAGTGCCTCCTCTGCCAGTGCCAGGGTCATGGCTGCTGGCTGTGCTTGTGAGGTCACACCAGCCTCAGTGCCTCCCAGGCCAGTGTCAGGCTCATGGCTGCTGGCTGTGCTTGTGACGTCACAGCAGCCTCAGTGCCTCCTAGGCCTGTGGCAGGCTCATGGCTGCTGGCTGTGCTTGTGACGTCACAGCAGCCTGAGTGCCTCCTAGGCCCGTGGCAGGCTCATGGCTGCTGGCTGTCGTTGTGACGTCACAGCAGCCTCAGTGCCTCCTAGGCCAGTGCCATGCTCATGGCTGCTGGCTGTGCTTGTGACGTCACAGCAGCCTCAGTGCCTCCTAGGCCAGTATCATGCACATCGCATCTGGCTGTGTTTCTGAGGTCACAGCAGCCTGAATGCCTCCTAGGCCAGTATCAGGCTCATGGCTGCTGGCTGTGCTTCTGAGGTCACAGCAGCCTCAGGGCCTCCTAGGCCAGTGGCAGGCTCATGGCTGCTGGCTGTGATTGTGAGGTCACAGCAGACTCAGTGCCTCAAAAGTTAGTGTCCAGCGCCCCCTGCTGGCTCTGCTTGTGAGGTCGCAGCAGACTCAGTGTCTCCGTGAATAGTGCCATGCTCATGGCTGCTGGCTGTGCTTGTGAGGTCACAGCAGCCTCAGTGCCTCTCAGGCCAGTGGTAATCTCATGGATGCTGGCTGTGCTTGTGAGGTCACAGCAGCCTCAGTTCCTCCTAGGCCAGTATCAGGCTCATGGCTACTGGCTGTGCTTCTGAGGTCACAGAGGCCTGAATGCCTCGTAGGCCAATGGCAGGCTCATGGCTGCTGGCTGTGCTTGTGAGGTCACAGCAGCCTCAGTGACTCTGTGGATAGTGCCATGCTCATGGCTGCTGGCTGTGATTGTGAGGTCACAGCAGCCTCAGTGCCTCCTCTGCCAGTGCCATGCTCATGGCTGCTGGCTGTGCTTCTGAGGTCACAGCAGCCTGAATGCCTCCTAGGCCAGTGGCATGCTCATGGCTGCTGGCTGTGATTGTGAGGTCACAGCAGCCTCAGTGCCTCATACTTTAGTGTCCAGCATCCCCTGCTGGCTGTGCTTGTGAGGTCACAGCAGACTCAGTGCCTCAAAACTTAGTCTCCAGCGCCCCCTGCTGGCTGTGCTTGTGACGTCACAGCAGCCTCAGTGCCTCCTAGGCCAGTATGATTCTCATGGCTGCTGGCTGTGCTTCTGAGGTCACAGCAGCCTCAGGGCCTCCTCTGCCAGTGCCATGCGCATGGCTGCTGGCTGTGCTTGTGACGTCACAGCAGCCTGAATGCCTCCGAGGCCAGTGGCAGGCTCATGGCTGCTGGCTGTGATTGTGAGGTCACAGCAGCCTCAGTGCCTCATAGTTTAGTGTCCAGTGTACCCTACTGGCTGTGCTTGTGAGGTCACAGCAGACTCAGTGCCTCAAAAGTTAGTGTCCAGCGCCCCCTGCTGGCTGTGCTTGTGAGCTCACAGCAGCCTCAGTGCCTCACAGGCCAGTATCAGGCTCATGGCTGCTGGCTGTGCTTGTGACGTCACAGCAGCCTCAGTGCCTCCTCTGCCAGTGCCATACTCATGGCTGCTGGCTGTGCTTGTGAGGTCACAGCAGACTCAGTGCCTCATAGGCCAGTGGCAGGCTCATGGCTGCTGGCTGTGCTTCTGAGGTCACAGAAGCCTGAATGCCTCCTAGGCCAGTGGCAGGCTCATGGCTGCTGGCTGTGCTTCTGAGGTCACACCATCCTCAGTGCCTCATAGTTTAGTCTCCAGCGTCCCCTGCTGGCTGTGCTTGTGAGGTCACACCAGACTCAGTGCCTCAAAATTTAGGGTGCAGCACCCCCTACTGGCTGCGCATGTGAGGTCACAGCAGACTCAGTGCCTCTCAGGCCAGAATCAGGCTCATGGCTGCTGGCTGTGCTTGTGACGTCACAGCAGCCTGAATGCCTCCTAGACCAGTGTCAGGCTCATGGCTGCTAGCTGTGCTTCTGAGGTCACAGAAGCCTGAATGCCTCCTAGGCCAGTGGCAGGCTCATGGCTGCTGGCTGTGCTTGTGAGGTCACAGCAGCCTCAGTGCCTCTCTGGCCAGTGGCAGGCTCATGGCTGCTAGCTGTGCTTCTGAGGTCACAGAAGCCTGAATGCCTCCTAGGCCAGTGGCAGGCTCATGGCTGCTGGCTGTGCTTGTGAGGTCACAGCAGCCTCAGTGCCTCTCTGGCCAGTGGCAGGCTCATGGCTGCTGGCTGTGTTTGTGATGTCACAGCAGCCTGAGTGCCTCCTAGGCCCGTGGCAGGCTCATGGCTGCTGGCTGTGCTTGTGAGGTCACAGCAGCCTCAGTGCCTCCTCTGCCACTGCCATGCTCATGGCTGCTGGCTGTGCTTGTGATGTAACAGCAGCCTCAGTGCCTCCCAGGCCAGTATCAGGCTAATAGCTGCTGGCTGTGCTTCTGAGGTCACAGCAGGCTGAATGCCTCCTAGGCCAGTGGCAGGCTCATGGCTGCTGGCTGTGCTTCTGAGGTCACAGCAGCCTCAGTGCCTCATAGTTTAGTGTCCAGCGTCCCCTGCTGGCTGTGCTTGTGAGGTCACAGCAGCCTCAGTGCCTCTCAGGCCAGTATCAGGCTCATGGCTGCTGGCTGTGCTTTTGAGGTCACAGCAGCCTCAGTGCCTCCTCTGCCACTGCCATGCTCATGGCTGCTGGCTGTGCTTGTGAGGTCACAGCAGCCTCAGTGCCTCATAGGCCAGTGTCAGGCTCATGGCTGCTGGCTGTGCTTTTGAGGTCACAGCAGCCTCAGTGCTTCATAGTTTAGTGTCCAGCCACCCCTGCTGGCTGTGCTTGTGAGGTCACAGCAGCCTCAGTGCCTCAAAAGTTCGTGTCCAGCGCCCCCTGCTGGCCCTGCTTGTGAGATCACAGCAGACTCGGTGTCTCCGTAGATAGTGCCAGGGTCATGGCTGCTGGCTGTGCTTGTGAGGTCACAGCAGCCTCAGTGCCTCTCAGGCCAGTGGCAGTCTCAGGGATGCTGGCTCTGCTTGTGAGGTCACAGCAGCCTCAGTGCCTCCTAGTTTAGTGTCCAGCGTCCCCTGCTGGCTGTGCTTGTGAGGTCACAGCAGACTCAGTGCCTCAAAAGTTGGTGTGCAGCGCCCCCTACTGGCTGTGCTTGTGAGGTCACAGCAGCCTCAGTGCCTCTTCTGCCAGTGCCAGGGTCATGGCTGCTGGCTGTGCTTGTGAGGTCACAGCAGCCTGAGTGCCTCCTAGGCCCGTGGCAGGCTCATGGCTGCTGGCTGTGCTTCTGAGGTCACAGCAGCCTCAGTGCTTCTGAGGCCAGTGGCAGGCTCATGGCTGCTGGCTGTGCTTGTGAGGTCACAGCAGACTCAGTGCCTCCTAGGCCCGTGGCAGGCTCATGGCTGCTGGCTGTGCTTCTGCGGTCACAGCAGCCTGAATGCCTCCTAGGCCAGTGCAGGCTCATTGTTGCTGGCTGTCCTTGTGAGGTCACAGCAGCCTCTGTGCCTCATAGGTAAGTGTCCAGCGTCCCCTGCTGGCTCTGCTTGTGAGGTCACAGCAGACTCAGTGCCTCATAGGTTAGTGTCCAGCGCCCCCTGGTGGCTCTGCTTGTGAGGTCACAGCAGCCTCAGTGCCTCCCAGGCCAATATCAGGCTCCTGGCTGCTGGCTGTGCTTGTGAGGTCACAGCAGCCTCAGTGCCTCCTCTGCCACTGCCATGCTCATGGCTGCTGGCTGTGCTTGTGAGGTCACAGAACCCTTAATGCCTCCTAGGCCAGTGGCAGGCTCATGGCTGCTGGCTGTGCTTGTGAGGTCACAGCAGACTCAGTGCCTCCTCTGCCAGTGCCATGCGCATGGCTGCTGGCTGTGCTTGTGACGTCACAGCAGACTCAGTGCCTCATAGTTTAGTGTCCAGTGTCCCCTGCTGGCTCTGCTTGTGAGGTCACAGCAGACTCAGTGCCTCGAAAGTTAGTGTCCAGCGCCCCCTGCTGGCTGTGCTTCTGAGGTCACAGCAGCCTCAGTGCCTCCTCTGCCAGTGCCAGGGTCATGGCTGCTGGCTGTGCTTGTGAGGTCACACCAGCCTCAGTGCCTCCCAGGCCAGTGTCAGGCTCATGGCTGCTGGCTGTGCTTGTGAGGTCACACCAGCCTCAGTGCCTCCTCTGCCAGTGCCATGCTCATGGCTGCTGGCTGTGCTTGTGACGTCACAGCAGCCTGAGTGCCTCCTAGGCCCATGGCAGGCTCATGGCTGCTGGCTGTGCTTGTGACGTCACAGCAGCCTCAGTGCCTCCTCTGCCAGTGCCATGCTCATGGCTGCTGGCTGTGCTTGTGACGTCACAGCAGCCTCAGTGCCTCCTAGGCCCGTGGCAGGCTCATGGCTGCTGGCTGTCATTGTGACGTCACAGCAGCCTCAGTGCCTCCTCTGCCAGTGCCATGCTCATGGCTGCTGGCTGTGCTTGTGACGTCACAGCAGCCTCAGTGCCTCCTAGGCCAGTATCATGCACATCGCATCTGGCTGTGTTTCTGAGGTCACAGCAGCCTGAATGCCTCCTAGGCCAGTGTCAGGCTCATGGCTGCTGGCTGTGCTTCTGAGGTCACAGGAGCCTGAGTGCCTCATAATTTAGTGTACAGCGTCCCCTGCTGCCTGTGATTGTGAGGTCACAGCAGACTCAGTGCCTCATAGGTTAGTGTCCAGTGCCCCCTGCTGGCTCTGCTTGTGAGTTCACAGCAGCCTCAGTGCCTCTCAGGCCTGCATCAGGCTCATGGCTGCTGGCTGTGCTTGTGAGGTCACAGCAGCCTCAGTGCCTCCTCTGCCAGTGCCATGCTCATGGCTGCTGGCTGTGCTTGTGAGGTCACAGCAGCCTCAGTGCCTCACAGGCCAGTATCAGGCTCATGGCTGCTGGCTGTGCTTCTGAGGTCACAGCAGCCTGAATGCCTCCTAGGCCAGTGCCATGCTCATGGCTGCTGGCTGTGCTTGTGAGGTCACATCAGCCTCAGTGCCTCATAGGTTAGTGTCCAGCGCCCCCTGCTGGCTGTGCTTGTGAGGTCACAGCAGCCTCAGTGCCTCTCAGGCCAGTATCAG
This sequence comes from Dromaius novaehollandiae, assembly GCF_036370855.1. NCBI lineage: Eukaryota > Metazoa > Chordata > Aves > Casuariiformes > Dromaiidae > Dromaius > Dromaius novaehollandiae. The sequence goes on along the minus strand of NW_026991341.1, from coordinate 2,232,639 downwards.
GCTCATGGCTGCTGGCTGTGCTTGTGACGTCACAGCAGCCTCAGTGCCTCCTCTGCCAGTGTCATGCTCATGGCTGCTGGCTGTGCTTGTGAGGTCACAGCAGCCTCAGTGCCTCCTAGGCCAGTATCAGGCTCATGGCTGCTGGCTGTGCTTCTGAGGTCACAGCAGCCTCAGGGCCTGCTAGGCCAGTGGCAGGCTCATGGCTGTTGGCTGTGATTGTGATGTCACAGCAGCCTCAGTGCCTCCTAGGCCTGTGCCATGCTCATGGCTGCTGGCTGTGCTTGTGAGGTCACAGCAGCCTGAATGCCTCTGAGACCAGTGGCAGTCTCATGGCTGCTGGCTGTGCTTGTGAGGTCACAGCAGCCTCAGTGCCTCCTAGGCCAATATCAGACTCATGGCTGCTGGCTGTGATTGTGAGATCACAGGAGCCTGAGTGCCTCCTAGGCCAGTATCAGGCTAATGGCTGCTGGCTATGCTTGTGAGGTCACAGAAGCCTGAATGCCTCCTCTGCCAGTGGCATGCTCATGGCTGCTGGCTGTGATTGTGAGGTCACACCAGCCTCAGTGCCTCATAGGTTAGTGTCCATCGCCCCCTGCTGGCTGTGCTTGTGACGTCACAGCAGCCTCAGTGCCTCCCAGGCCAATATCAGGCTCCTGGCTGCTGGCTGTGCTTGTGAGGTCACAGCAGCCTCAGTGCCTCCTCTGCCAGTGGCAGTCTCATGGCTGCTGGCTGTGCTTGTGAGGTCACAGCAGCCTCAGTGCCTCCTAGGCCAGTATCAGGCTCATGGCTGCTGGCTGTGCTTCTGAGGTCACAGAAGCCTGAATGCCTCCTAGGCCAGTGGCAGGCTCATGGCTGCTGGCTGTGATTGTGAGGTCACAGCAGACTCAGTGCCTCCTAGGCCAGTGGCAGGCTCATGGCTGCTGGTTGTGATTGTGAGGTCACGTCAGCCTCAGTGCTTCATAATTTAGTGTCCAGCGTCCCCTGCTGGCTGTGATTTTGAGGTCACAGCAGACTCAGTGCCTCAAAAGTTGGTGTCCAGCGCCCCCTGCTGGCTCTGCTTGTGCGGTCACAGCAGCCTCAGTGTCTCCGTGGATAGTGCCATGCTCATGGCTGCTGGCTGTGCTTGTGAGGTCACTGCAGCCTCAGTGCCTCATAGTTTAGTGTCCAGCGTCCCCTGATGGCTGTGCTTGTGAGGTCACAGCAGCCTGAATGCCTCATAGGTTAGTGTCCATCGCCCCCTGCTGGCTGTGCTTGTGACGTCACAGCAGCCTCAGTGTCTCTCAGGCCACTGGCAGTCTCATGGATGCTGGCTGTGCTTGTGAGGTCACAGCAGACTCAGTGCCTCATAGGTTAGTGTCCAGCGCCCCCTGCTGGCTCTGCTTGTGAGGTCACAGCAGCCTCAGTGCCTCCTAGGCTAGTGTCCATCGCCCCCTACTGGCTGTGCTTGTGAGGTCACAGCAGCCTCAGTGCCTCACAGGCCAGTTTCAGGCTCATGGCTGCCGGCTGTGCTTGTGACGTCACAGAAGCCTCAGTGCCTCCTCTGCCAGTGGCAGTCTCATGGCTGCTGGCTGTGATTGTGAGGTCACAGCAGCCTCAGTGCCTCCTAGGCCAGTGGCAGGCTCATGGCTGCTGGCTGTGCTTCTGAGGTCACAGCAGCCTGAATGCCTCCTAGGCCAGTGGCAGGCTCATGGCTGCTGGGTGTGCTTGTGAGGTCACAGCAGCCTCAGTGCCTCACAGGCCAGTATCAGGCTCCTGGCTGCTGGCTGTGATTGTGAGGTCACAGCAGCCTCAGTGCCTCACAGGCCAGTATCAGGCTCATGGCTGCTGGCTCTGCTTGTGAGGTCACAGCAGCCTCAGTGCCTCCTCTGCCAGTGGCAGGCTCATGGCTGCTGGCTGTGATTGTGAGGTCACGTCAGCCTCAGTGCTTCATAATTTAGTGTCCAGCGTCCCCTGCTGGCTGTGATTTTGAGGTCACAGCAGACTCAGTGCCTCAAAACTTGGTGTCCAGCGCCCCCTGCTGGCTCTGCTTGTGAGGTCACAGCAGACTCAGTGTCTCCGTGGATAGTGCCATGCTCATGGCTGCTGGCTGTGCTTGTGAGGTCACAGCAGCCTCAGTGTCTCTCAGGCCAGTGGCAGTCTCATGGATGCTGGCTGTGCTTGTGAGGTCACAGCAGACTCAGTGCCTCATAGTTTAGTGTCCAGCGCACCCTGCTGGCTGTGCTTGTGACGTCACAGCAGCCTCAGTGCCTCCCAGGCCAATATCAGGTTCCTGGCTGCTAGCTGTGCTTGTGAGGTCACAGCAGCCTGAATGCCTCCTAGGCCCGTGCCATGCTCATGGCTGCTGGCTGTGCTTCTGAGGTCACAGCAGCCTGAATGCCTCCTAGGCCAGTGGCAGTCTCATGGCTGCTGGCTGTGCTTGTGAGGTCACAGCAGCCTCAGTGCCTCCTAGGCCAGTATCAGGCTCATGGCTGCTGGCTGTGCTTCTGAGGTCACAGAAGCCTGAATGCCTCCTAGGCCAGTGTCAGGCTCATGGCTGCTGGCTGTGATTGTGTGGTCACAGCAGACTCAGTGCCTCCTCTGCCAGTGGCAGGCTCATGGCTGCTGGCTGTGATTGTGAGGTCACGTCAGCCTCAGTGCTTCATAATTTAGTGTCCAGCGTCCCCTGCTGGCTGTGATTTTGAGGTCATAGCAGACTCAGTTCCTCAAAAGTTGGTGTCCAGCGCCCCCTGCTGGCTCTGCTTGTGAGGTCACAGCAGACTCAGTGTCTCCGTGGATAGTGCCATGCTCATGGCTGCTGGCTGTGCTTGTGAGGTCACAGCAGCCTCAGTGTCTCTCAGGCCAGTGGCAGTCTCATGGCTGCTGGCTGTGCTTGTGAGGTCACAGCAGACTCAGTGCCTCATCGTTTAGTGTGCAGCGTCCCCTGCTGGCTCTGCTTGTGAGGTCACAGCAGCCTCAGTGCCTCCCAGGCCAATATCAGGTTCCTGGCTGCTAGCTGTGCTTGTGAGGTCACAGCAGCCTGAATGCCTCCTAGGCCCGTGCCATGCTCATGGCTACTGGCTGTGCTTCTGAGGTCACAGCAGCCTGAATGCCTCCGAGGCCAGTGGCAGGCTCATGGCTGCTGGCTGTGCTTGTGAGGTCACAGCAGCCTCAGTGCCTCATACTTTAGTGTCCAGCATCCCCTGCTGGCTCTGCTTGTGAGGTCACAGCAGACTCAGGGCCTCAAAAGTTAGTGTCCAGCTCCCCCTGCTGGCTGTGCTTGTGACGTCACAGCAGCCTCAGTGCCTCCTAGGCCTGTGGCAGGCTCATGGCTGCTGGCTGTGATTGTGAGGTCACAGCAGACTCAGTGTCTCCGTGGATAGTGCCATGCTCATGGCTGCTGGCTGTGCTTCTGAGGTCACAGAAACCTGAATGCCTCCTAGGCCAGTGGCAGGCTCATGGCTGCTGGCTGTGATTGTGAGGTCACAGCAGCCTCAGTGCCTCCTAGACCAGTGGCAGGCTCATGGCTGCTGGCTGTGCTTGTGAGGTCACAGCAGACTCAGTGCCTCAAAAGTTAGTGTCCAGCGTCCCCTGCTGGCTGTGCCTGTGAGGTCACAGCAGCCCCAGTGCGTCCTCTGCCAGTGTCAGGGGCATGGCTGCTGGCTGTGCTTCTGAGGTCACAGCAGCCTCAGTGACTCTGTGGACAGTGCCATGCTCATGGCTGCTGGCTGTGCTTGTGAGGTCACAGCAGCCTCAGTGCCTCTGAGTCCAGCGGCAGTCTCATGGCTGCTGGCTGTGCTTGTGAGGTCACAGCAGCCTGAATGCCTCCTCGGCCAGTGGCAGGCTCATGGCTGCTGGCTGTGCTTGTGAGGTCACAGCAGACTCAGTGCCTCATCGTTTAGTGTCCAGCGTCCCCTGCTGGCTGTGCTTGTGAGGTCACAGCAGCCTCAGTGCCTCCTCTGCCAGTGCCAGGGTCACGGCTGCTGGCTGTGCTTGTGAGGTCACACCAGCCTCAGTGCCTCCCAGGCCAGTGTCAGGCTCATGGCTGCTGGCTGTGCTTGTGACGTCACAGCAGCCTCAGTGCCTCCTCTGCCAGTGCCGTGCTCAGGGCTGCTGGCTGTGCTTGTGACGTCACAGCAGCCTCAGTGCCTCCTAGGCCCATGGCAGGCTCATGGCTGCTGGCTGTGATTGTGAGGTCACAGCAGCCTCAGTGCCTCCTCTGCCAGTGCCATGCTCATGGCTGCTGGCTGTGCTTGTGACGTCAAAGCAGCCTGAGTGCCTCCTAGGCCCATGGCAGGCTCATGGCTGCTGGCTGTGCTTGTGACGTCACAGCAGCCTCAGTGCCTCCTCTGCCAGTGCCAGGGTCATGGCTGCTGGCTGTGCTTGTGAGGTCACAGCAGCCTGAGTGCCTCCTAGGCCCGTGGCAGGCTCATGGCTGCTGGCTGTGCTTGTGACGTCACAGCAGCCTCAGTGCCTCCTCTGCCAGTGCCAGGGTCATGGCTGCTGGCTGTGCTTGTGACGTCACAGCAGCCTGAGTGCCTCCTAGGCCAGTGTCAGGCGCATAGCTGCTGGCTGTGCTTGTGACGTCACAGCAGCCTCAGTGCCTCCTCTGCCAGTGCCGTGCTCATGGCTGCTGGCTGTGCTTGTGAGGTCACAGCAGCCTGAGTGCCTCCTAGGCCCGTGGCAGGCTCATGGTTGCTGGCTGTGATTGTGAGGTCACAGCAGCCTCAGTGCCTCCTCTGCCAGTGCCATGCTCATGGCTGCTGGCTGTGCTTGTGAGGTCACAGCAGCCTCAGTGCCTCCTAGGCCAGTATCAGGCTCATGGCTGCTTGCTGTGCTTGTGAGGTCACAGCAGCCTGAATGCCTCCTAGGCCAGTGTCAGGCTCATGGCTGCTGGCTGTGCTTGTGAGGTCACAGCAGCCTCAGTGCCTCATAGTTTAGTGTCCAGCGTCCCCTGCTGGCTCTGCTTGTGAGGTCACGTCAGCCTCAGTGCTTCATAATTTAGTGTCCAGCGTCCCCTGATGGCTGTGATTTTGAGGTCACAGCAGACTCAGTTCCTCAAAAGTTGGTGTCCAGCCCCCCCTGCTGGCTCTGCTTGTGAGGTCACAGCAGACTCAGTGTCTCCGTGGATAGTGCCATGCTCATGGCTGCTGGCTGTGCTTGTGAGGTCACAGCAGCCTCAGTGTCTCTCAGGCCAGTGGCAGTCTCATTGCTGCTGGCTGTGCTTGTGAGGTCACAGCAGACTCAGTGCCTCATAGGTTAGTGTCCAGCGTCCCCTGCTGGCTGTGATTGTGAGGTCACAGCAGCCTCAGTGCCTCCCAGGCCAATATCAGGTTCCTGGCTGCTAGCTGTGCTTGTGAGGTCACAGCAGCCTGAATGCCTCCAAGGCCAGTGGCAGGCTCATGGCTGCTGGGTGTGCTTGTGACGTCACAGCAGCCTCAGTGCCTCCTAGGCCAGTGGCAGGCTCATGGCTGCTGGCTGTGATTGTGAGGTCACAGCAGCCTCAGTGCCTCCTAGGCCAGTGGCAGGCTCATGGCTGCTGGCTGTGCTTGTGACGTCACAGCAGACTCAGTGTCTCCGTGGATAGTGCCATGCTCATGGCTGCTGGCTGTGCTTGTGAGGTCACAGCAGCCTCAGTGTCTCTCAGGCCACTGGCAGTCTCATGGATGCTGGCTGTGCTTGTGAGGTCACAGCAGCCCCAGTGCGTCCTCTGCCAGTGTCAGAGGCATGGCTGCTGGCTGTGCTTCTGAGGTCACAGCAGCCTCAGTGACTCTGTGGACAGTGCCATGCTCATGGCTGCTGGCTGTGCTTGTGAGGTCACAGCAGCCTCAGTGCCTCATGCTTTAGTGTCCAGCGTCCCCTGCTGGCTCTGCTTGTGAGGTCACAGCAGACCCAGGGCCTCAAAAGTTAGTGTCCATCTCCCCCTGCTGGCTGTGCTTGTGACGTCACAGCAGCCTCAGTGCCTCTCAGGCCAGTATCAGGCTCATGGCTGCTGGGTGTGCTTGTGACGTCACAGCAGCCTCAGTGCCTCCTAGGCCTGTGGCAGGCTCATGGCTGCTGGCTGTGCTTGTGAGGTCACAGCAGACTCAGTGTCTCCGTGGATAGTGCCATGCTCATGGCTGCTGGCTGTGCTTCTGAGGTCACAGCAGCCTCAGTGCCTCCTAGCCCAGTGGCAGGCTCATGGCTGCTGGCTGTGATTGTGAGGTCACAGCAGCCTCAGTGCCTCCTAGGCCAGCGGCAGGCTCATGGCTGCTGGCTGTGCTTGTGAGGTCACAGCAGACTCAGTGCCTCAAAAGTTAGTGTCCAGCGTCCCCTGCTGGCTGTGCCTGTGAGGTCACAGCAGCCCCAGTGCGTCCTCTGCCAGTGTCAGGGGCATGGCTGCTGGCTGTGCTTCTGAGGTCACAGCAGCCTCAGTGACTCTGTGGACAGTGCCATGCTCATGGCTGCTGGCTGTGCTTGTGAGGTCACAGCAGACTCAGTGTCTCCGTGGATAGTGCCTCCTAGGCCCGTGGCAGGCTCATGGCTGCTGGCTGTGCTTGTGAGGTCACAGCAGCCTCAGAGCCTCCTCTGCCAGTGCCATGCTCATGGCTGCTGGCTGTGCTTCTCAGGTCACAGCAGCCTCAGTGCCTCCTAGGCCAGTATCAGGCTCATGGCTGCTGGCTGTGCTTGTGAGGTCACAGCAGCCTCAGTGCCTCATAATTTAGTGTCCAGCGTCCCCTGCTGGCTCTGATTGTGAGGTCACAGCAGACTCAGTGCCTCATAGGTTAGTGTCCAGCGCCCCCTGCTGGCTGTGCTTGTGAGGTCACAGCAGCCTCAGTGCCTCCTAGGCCAGTATCAGGCTCATGGCTGCTGGCTGTGCTTCTGAGGTCACAGAAATCTGAATGCCTCCTAGGCCAGTGGCAGGCTCATGGCTGCTGGCTGTGCTTGTGAGGTCACAGCAGCCTCAGTGCCTCATTGTTTAGTATCCAGCGTCCCCTGCTGCCTGTGCTTGTGAGGTCACAGCAGCCTCAGTGCCTCCTCTGCCAGTGCCAGGGTCACGGCTGCTGGCTGTGCTTGTGAGGTCACACCAGCCTCAGTGCCTCCCAGGCCAGTGTCAGGCTCATGGCTGCTGGCGGTGCTTGTGACGTCACAGCAGCCTCAGTGCCTCCTCTGCCAGTGCCGTGCTCATGGCTGCTGGCTGTGCTTGTGACGTCACAGCAGCCTGAGTGCCTCCTAGGCCAGTGGCAGGCTCATGGCTGCTGGCTGTGCTTGTGACGTCACAGCAGCCTCAGTGCCTCCTCTGCCAGTGCCATGCTCATGGCTGCTGGCTGTGCTTGTGACGTCACAGCAGCCTCAGTGCCTCCTAGGCCCGTGGCAGGCTCATGGCTGCTGGCTGTGCTTGTGACGTCACAGCAGCCTCAGTGCCTCCTCTGCCAGTGCCAGGGTCATGGCTGCTGGCTGTGCTTGTGACGTCACAGCAGCCTCAGTGCCTCCTAGGCCCGTGGCAGGCTCATGGCTGCTGGCTGTGCTTGTGACGTCACAGCAGCCTCAGTGCCTCCTCTGCCAGTGCCAGGCTCATGGCTGCTGGCTGTGCTTGTGACGTCACAGCAGCCTGAGTGCCTCCTAGGCCAGTGTCAGGCGCATGGCTGCTGGCTGTGCTTGTGACGTCACAGCAGCCTCAGTGCCTCCTCTGCCAGTGCCGTGCTCATGGCTGCTGGCTGTGCTTGTGACGTCACAGCAGCCTCAGTGCCTCCTAGGCCCGTGGCAGGCTCATGGCTGCTGGCTGTGATTGTGAGGTCACAGCAGCCTCAGTGCCTCCTAGGCCAGTGCCATGCTCATGGCTGCTGGCTGTGCTTGTGAGGTCACAGCAGCCTCAGTGCCTCCTAGGCCAGTATCAGGCTCATGGCTGCTGGCTGTGCTTCTGAGGTCACAGAAATCTGAATGCCTCCTAGGCCAGTGGCAGGCTCATGGCTGCTGGCTGTGCTTGTGAGGTCACAGCAGCCTCAGTGCCTCATTGTTTAGTATCCAGCGTCCCCTGCTGCCTGTGCTTGTGAGGTCACAGCAGCCTCAGTGCCTCCTCTGCCAGTGCCAGGGTCACGGCTGCTGGCTGTGCTTGTGACGTCACACCAGCCTCAGTGCCTCCCAGGCCAGTGTCAGGCTCATGGCTGCTGGCGGTGCTTGTGACGTCACAGCAGCCTCAGTGCCTCCTCTGCCAGTGCCGTGCTCATGGCTGCTGGCTGTGCTTGTGACGTCACAGCAGCCTGAGTGCCTCCTAGGCCAGTGGCAGGCTCATGGCTGCTGCCTGTGCTTGTGACGTCACAGCAGCCTCAGTGCCTCCTCTGCCAGTGCCATGCTCATGGCTGCTGGCTGTGCTTGTGACGTCACAGCAGCCTCAGTGCCTCCTAGGCCCGTGGCAGGCTCATGGCTGCTGGCTGTGCTTGTGACGTCACAGCAGCCTCAGTGCCTCCTCTGCCAGTGCCAGGGTCATGGCTGCTGGCTGTGCTTGTGACGTCACAGCAGCCTCAGTGCCTCCTAGGCCCGTGGCAGGCTCATGGCTGCTGGCTGTGCTTGTGACGTCACAGCAGCCTCAGTGCCTCCTCTGCCAGTGGCAGGCTCATGGCTGCTGGCTGTGCTTGTGACGTCACAGCAGCCTGAGTGCCTCCTAGGCCAGTGTCAGGCGCATGGCTGCTGGCTGTGCTTGTGACGTCACAGCAGCCTCAGTGCCTCCTCTGCCAGTGCCGTGCTCATGGCTGCTGGCTGTGCTTGTGACGTCACAGCAGCCTCAGTGCCTCCTAGGCCCGTGGCAGGCTCATGGCTGCTGGCTGTGATTGTGAGGTCACAGCAGCCTCAGTGCCTCCTAGGCCAGTGCCATGCTCATGGCTGCTGGCTGTGCTTGTGAGGTCACAGCAGCCTCAGTGCCTCCTAGGCCAGTATCAGGCTCATGGCTGCTTGCTGTGCTTGTGAGGTCACAGCAGCCTGAATGCCTCCTAGGCCAGTGTCAGGCTCATGGCTGCTGGCTGTGCTTGTGAGGTCAAAGCAGCCTCAGTGCCTCATAATTTAGTGTCCAGCATCCCCTGCTGGCTCTGCTTGTGAGGTCACAGCAGACTCAGGGCCTCAAAAGTTAGTGTCCAGCTCCCCCTGCTGGCTGTGCTTGTGACGTCACAGCAGCCTCAGTGCCTCTCAGGCCAGTATCAGGCTCATGGCTGCTGGCTGTGCTTGTGACGTCACAGCAGCCTCAGTGCCTCCTAGGCCTGTGGCAGGCTCATGGCTGCTGGCTGTGCTTGTGAGGTCACAGCAGACTCAGTGTCTCCGTGGATAGTGCCATGCTCATGGCTGCTGGCTGTGCTTCTGAGGTCACAGAAGCCTGAATGCCTCCTAGGCCAGTGGCAGGCTCATGGCTGCTGGCTGTGATTGTGAGGTCACAGCAGCCTCAGTGCCTCCTAGGCCAGTGGCAGGGGCATGGCTGCTGGCTGTGCTTCTGAGGTCACAGCAGCCTCAGTGACTCTGTGGACAGTGCCATGCTCATGGCTGCTGGCTGTGCTTGTGAGGTCACAGCAGCCTCAGTGCCTCTGAGTCCAGCGGCAGTCTCATGGCTGCTGGCTGTGCTTGTGAGGTCACAGCAGCCTGAATGCCTCCTCGGCCAGTGTCCGGCTCATGGCTGCTGGCTGTGCTTGTGACGTCACAGCAGCCTCAGTGCCTCCTCTGCCAGTGCCGTGCTCAGGGCTGCTGGCTGTGCTTGTGACGTCACAGCAGCCTGAGTGCCTCCTAGGCCCGTGGCAGGCTCATGGCTGCTGGCTGTGATTGTGAGGTCACAGCAGCCTCAGAGCCTCCTCTGCCAGTGCCATGCTCATGGCTGCTGGCTGTGCTTGTGAGGTCACAGCAGCCTCAGTGCCTCCTAGGCCAGTATCAGGCTCATGGCTGCTGGCTGTGCTTGTGAGGTCACAGCAGCCTGAATGCCTCATAGGCCAGTGTCAGGCTCATGGCTGCTGGCTGTGCTTGTGAGGTCACAGCAGCCTCAGTGCCTCATAATTTAGTGTCCAGTGTCCCCTGCTGGCTCTGATTGTGAGGTCACAGCAGACTCAGTGCCTCATAGGTTAGTGTCCAGCGCCCCCTGGTGTCTGTGCTTGTGAGCTCACAGCAGCCTCAGTGCCTCACAGGCCAGTGCCATGCTCATGGCTGCTGGCTGTGCTTGTGAGGTCACAGCAGCCTCAGTGCCTCCTAGGCCAGTATCAGGCTCATGGCTGCTGGCTGTGCTTCTGAGGTCACAGAAATCTGAATGCCTCCTAGGCCAGTGGCAGGCTCATGGCTGCTGGCTGTGCTTGTGAGGTCACAGCAGCCTCAGTGCCTCATTGTTTAGTATCCAGCGTCCCCTGCTGCCTGTGCTTGTGAGGTCACAGCAGCCTCAGTGCCTCCTCTGCCAGTGCCAGGGTCACGGCTGCTGGCTGTGCTTGTGACGTCACACCAGCCTCAGTGCCTCCCAGGCCAGTGTCAGGCTCATGGCTGCTGGCGGTGCTTGTGACGTCACAGCAGCCTCAGTGCCTCCTCTGCCAGTGCCGTGCTCATGGCTGCTGGCTGTGCTTGTGACGTCACAGCAGCCTGAGTGCCTCCTAGGCCAGTGGCAGGCTCATGGCTGCTGGCTGTGCTTGTGACGTCACAGCAGCCTCAGTGCCTCCTCTGCCAGTGCCATGCTCATGGCTGCTGGCTGTGCTTGTGACGTCACAGCAGCCTCAGTGCCTCCTAGGCCCGTGGCAGGCTCATGGCTGCTGGCTGTGCTTGTGACGTCACAGCAGCCTCAGTGCCTCCTCTGCCAGTGCCAGGGTCATGGCTGCTGGCTGTGCTTGTGACGTCACAGCAGCCTCAGTGCCTCCTAGGCCCGTGGCAGGCTCATGGCTGCTGGCTGTGCTTGTGACGTCACAGCAGCCTCAGTGCCTCCTCTGCCAGTGCCAGGGTCATGGCTGCTGGCTGTGCTTGTGAGGTCACAGCAGCCTGAGTGCCTCCTAGGCCAGTGTCAGGCGCATGGCTGCTGGCTGTGCTTGTGACGTCACAGCAGCCTCAGTGCCTCCTCTGCCAGTGCCGTGCTCATGGCTGCTGGCTGTGCTTGTGACGTCACAGCAGCCTCAGTGCCTCCTAGGCCCGTGGCAGGCTCATGGCTGCTGGCTGTGATTGTGAGGTCACAGCAGCCTCAGTGCCTCCTAGGCCAGTGCCATGCTCATGGCTGCTGGCTGTGCTTGTGAGGTCACAGCAGCCTCAGTGCCTCCTAGGCCAGTATCAGGCTCATGGCTGCTTGCTGTGCTTGTGAGGTCACAGCAGCCTGAATGCCTCCTAGGCCAGTGGCAGGCTCATGGCTGCTGGCTGTGCTTGTGAGGTCACAGCAGCCTCAGTGCCTCATAATTTAGTGTCCAGCATCCCCTGCTGGCTCTGCTTGTGAGGTCACAGCAGACTCAGGGCCTCAAAAGTTAGTGTCCAGCTCCCCCTGCTGGCTGTGCTTGTGACGTCACAGCAGCCTCAGTGCCTCTCAGGCCAGTATCAGGCTCATGGCTGCTGGCTGTGCTTGTGACGTCACAGCAGCCTCAGTGCCTCCTAGGCCTGTGGCAGGCTCATGGCTGCTGGCTGTGCTTGTGAGGTCACAGCAGACTCAGTGTCTCCGTGGATAGTGCCATGCTCATGGCTGCTGGCTGTGCTTCTGAGGTCACAGAAGCCTGAATGCCTCCTAGGCCAGTGGCAGGCTCATGGCTGCTGGCTGTGATTGTGAGGTCACAGCAGCCTCAGTGCCTCATACTTTAGTGTCCAGCATCCCCTGCTGGCTCTGCTTGTGAGGTCACAGCAGACTCAGGGCCTCAAAAGTTAGTGTCCAGCTCCCCCTGCTGGCTGTGCTTGTGACGTCACAGCAGCCTCAGTGCCTCTCAGGCCAGTATCAGGCTCATGGCTGCTGGCTGTGCTTGTGATGTCACAGCAGCCTCAGTGCCTCCTAGGCCTGTGGCAGGCTCATGGCTGCTGGCTGTGCTTGTGAGGTCACAGCAGACTCAGTGTCTCCGTGGATAGTGCCATACTCATGGCTGCTGGCTGTGCTTCTGAGGTCACAGAAGCCTGAATGCCTCCTAGGCCAGTGGCAGGCTCATGGCTGCTGGCTGTGATTGTGAGGTCACAGCAGCCTCAGTGCCTCCTAGGCCAGTGGCAGGCTCATGGCTGCTGGCTGTGCTTGTGAGGTCACAGCAGCCCCAGTGCGTCCTCTGCCAGTGTCAGGGGCATGGCTGCTGGCTGTGCTTCTGAGGTCACAGCAGCCTCAGTGACTCATTGGACAGTGCCATGCTCATGGCTGCTGGCTGTGCTTGTGAGGTCACAGCAGCCTCAGTGCCTCTGAGTCCAGCGGCATGCTCATGGCTGCTGGCTGTGATTGTGAGGTCACAGCAGCCTGAATGCCTCCTCGGCCAGTGGCAGGCTCATGGCTGCTGGCTGTGCTTGTGAGGTCACAGCAGCCTCAGTGCCTCATCGTTTAGTGTCCAGCGTCCCCTGCTGGCTGTGCTTGTGAGGTCACAGCAGCCTCAGTGCCTCCTCTGCCAGTGCCAGGGTCACGGCTGCTGGCTGTGCTTGTGACGTCACACCAGCCTCAGTGCCTCCCAGGCCAGTGTCAGGCTCATGGCTGCTGGCTGTGCTTGTGACGTCACAGCAGCCTCAGTGCCTCCTCTGCCAGTGCCGTGCTCAGGGCTGCTGGCTGTGCTTGTGACGTCACAGCAGCCTGAGTGCCTCCTAGGCCCATGGCAGGCTCATGGCTGCTGGCTGTGATTGTGAGGTCACAGCAGCCTCAGTGCCTCCTCTGCCAGTGCCATGCTCATGGCTGCTGGCTGTGCTTGTGACGTCACAGCAGCCTGAGTGCCTCCTAGGCCCGTGGCAGGCTCATGGCTGCTGGCTGTCATTGTGACGTCACAGCAGCCTCAGTGCCTCCTCTGCCAGTGCCATGCTCATGGCTGCTGGCTGTGCTTGTGAGGTCACAGCAGCCTCAGTGCCTCATAATTTAGTGTCCAGCGTCCCCTGCTGGCTCTGATTGTGAGGTCACAGCAGACTCAGTGCCTCATAGGTTAGTGTCCAGCGCCCCCTGGTGGCTGTGCTTGTGAGCTCACAGCAGCCTCAGTGCCTCACAGGCCAGTATCAGGCTCATGGCTGCTGGCTGTGCTTGTGAGGTCACAGCAGCCTCAGTGCCTCCTCTGCCAGTGCCATGCTCATGGCTGCTGGCTGTGCTTGTGAGGTCACAGCAGCCTCAGTGCCTCCTAGGCCAGTATCAGGCTCATGGCTGCTGGCTGTGCTTCTGAGGTCACAGAAATCTGAATGCCTCCTAGGCCAGTGGCAGGCTCATGGCTGCTGGCTGTGCTTGTGAGGTCACAGCAGCCTCAGTGCCTCATTGTTTAGTATCCAGCGTCCCCTGCTGCCTGTGCTTGTGAGGTCACAGCAGCCTCAGTGCCTCCTCTGCCAGTGCCATGCTCACGGCTGCTGGCTGTGCTTGTGAGGTCACACCAGCCTCAGTGCCTCCCAGGCCAGTGTCAGGCTCATGGCTGCTGGCGGTGCTTGTGACGTCACAGCAGCCTCAGTGCCTCCTCTGCCAGTGCCGTGCTCATGGCTGCTGGCTGTGCTTGTGACGTCACAGCAGCCTGAGTGCCTCCTAGGCCAGTGGCAGGCTCATGGCTGCTGGCTCTGATTGTGAGGTCACAGCAGCCTCAGTGCCTCCTCTGCCAGTGCCATGCTCATGGCTGCTGGCTGTGCTTGTGACGTCACAGCAGCCTCAGTGCCTCCTAGGCCCGTGGCAGGCTCATGGCTGCTGGCTGTGCTTGTGACGTCACAGCAGCCTCAGTGCCTCCTCTGCCAGTGCCAGGGTCATGGCTGCTGGCTGTGCTTGTGACGTCACAGCAGCCTCAGTGCCTCCTAGGCCCGTGGCAGGCTCATGGCTTCTGGCTGTGCTTGTGACGTCACAGCAGCCTCAGTGCCTCCTCTGCCAGTGCCAGGGTCATGGCTGCTGGCTGTGCTTGAGACGTCACAGCAGCCTGAGTGCCTCCTAGGCCAGTGTCAGGCGCATGGCTGCTGGCTGTGCTTGTGACGTCACAGCAGCCTCAGTGCCTCCTCTGCCAGTGCCGTGCTCATGGCTGCTGGCTGTGCTTGTGACGTCACAGCAGCCTCAGTGCCTCCTAGGCCCGTGGCAGGCTCATGGCTGCTGGCTGTGATTGTGAGGTCACAGCAGCCTCAGAGCCTCCTCTGCCAGTGCAATGCTCATGGCTGCTGGCTGTGCTTGTGAGGTCACAGCAGCCTCAGTGCCTCCTAGGCCAGTATCAGGCTCATGGCTGCTGGCTGTGCTTGTGAGGTCACAGCAGCCTGAATGCCTCCTAGGCCAGTGTCAGGCTCATGGCTGCTGGCTGTGCTTGTGAGGTCACAGCAGCCTCAGTGCCTCATAATTTAGTGTCCAGCGTCCCCTGCTGGCTGTGCTTGTGAGGTCACAGCAGACTCAGTGCCTCATAGGTTAGTGTCCAGCGCCCCCTGGTGGCTGTGCTTGTGAGCTCACAGCAGCCTCAGTGCCTCACAGGCCAGTATCAGGCTCATGGCTGCTGGCTGTGCTTGTGAGGTCACAGCAGCCTCAGTGCCTCCTCTGCCAGTGCCATGCTCATGGCTGCTGGCTGTGCTTGTGAGGTCACAGCAGCCTCAGTGCCTCCTAGGCCAGTATCAGGCTCATGGCTGCTGGCTGTGCTTCTGAGGTCACAGAAATCTGAATGCCTCCTAGGCCAGTGGCAGGCTCATGGCTGCTGGCTGTGCTTGTGAGGTCACAGCAGCCTCAGTGCCTCATTGTTTAGTATCCAGCGTCCCCTGCTGCCTGTGCTTGTGAGGTCACAGCAGCCTCAGTGCCTCCTCTGCCAGTGCCAGGGTCACGGCTGCTGGCTGTGCTTGTGACGTCACACCAGCCTCAGTGCCTCCCAGGCCAGTGTCAGGCTCATGGCTGCTGGCGGTGCTTGTGACGTCACAGCAGCCTCAGTGCCTCCTCTGCCAGTGCCGTGCTCATGGCTGCTGGCTGTGCTTGTGACGTCACAGCAGCCTGAGTGCCTCCTAGGCCAGTGGCAGGCTCATGGCTGCTGGCTGTGCTTGTGAGGTCACAGCAGCCTCAGTGCCTCCTCTGCCAGTGCCATGCTCATGGCTGCTGGCTGTGCTTGTGACGTCACAGCAGCCTCAGTGCCTCCTAGGCCCGTGGCAGGCTCATGGCTGCTGGCTGTGCTTGTGACGTCACAGCAGCCTCAGTGCCTCCTCTGCCAGTGCCAGGGTCATGGCTGCTGGCTGTGCTTGTGACGTCACAGCAGCCTCAGTGCCTCCTAGGCCCGTGGCAGGCTCATGGCTGCTGGCTGTGCTTGTGACGTCACAGCAGCCTCAGTGCCTCTGAGGCCAGTGGCAGTCTCATGGCTGCTGGCTGTGCTTGTGAGGTCACAGCAGCCTCAGTGCCTCCTAGGCCAGTATCAGGCTCATGGCTGCTGGCTGTGCTTCTGAGGTCACAGAAATCTGAATGCCTCCTAGGCCAGTGGCAGGCTCATGGCTGCTGGCTGTGCTTGTGAGGTCACAGCAGCCTCAGTGCCTCATTGTTTAGTATCCAGCGTCCCCTGCTGCCTGTGCTTGTGAGGTCACAGCAGCCTCAGTGCCTCCTCTGCCAGTGCCAGGGTCACGGCTGCTGGCTGTGCTTGTGACGTCACACCAGCCTCAGTGCCTCCCAGGCCAGTGTCAGGCTCATGGCTGCTGGCGGTGCTTGTGACGTCCCAGCAGCCTCAGTGCCTCCTCTGCCAGTGCCGTGCTCAGGGCTGCTGGCTGTGCTTCTGAGGTCACAGAAACCTGAGTGCCTCCTAGGCCAGTGGCAGGCTCATGGCTGCTGGCTGTGCTTATGACGTCACAGCAGCCTCAGTGCCTCCTCTGCCAGTGCCATGCTCATGGCTGCTGGCTGTGCTTGTGACGTCACAGCAGCCTCAGTGCCTCCTAGGCCCGTGGCAGGCTCATGGCTGCTGGCTGTGCTTGTGACGTCACAGCAGCCTCAGTGCCTCCTCTGCCAGTGCCAGGGTCATGGCTGCTGGCTGTGCTTGTGAGGTCACAGCAGCCTGAGTGCCTCCTAGGCCAGTGTCAGGCGCATGGCTGCTGGCTGTGCTTGTGAGGTCACAGCAGCCTCAGTGCCTCCTCTGCCAGTGCCGTGCTCATGGCTGCTGGCTGTGCTTGTGACGTCACAGCAGCCTCAGTGCCTCCTAGGCCTGTGGCAGGCTCATGGCTGCTGGCTGTGATTGTGAGGTCACAGCAGCCTCAGTGCCTCCTAGGCCAGTGCCATGCTCATGGCTGCTGGCTGTGCTTGTGAGGTCACAGCAGCCTCAGTGCCTCCTAGGCCAGTATCAGGCTCATGGCTGCTTGCTGTGCTTGTGAGGTCACAGCAGCCTGAATGCCTCCTAGGCCAGTGTCAGGCTCATGGCTGCTGGCTGTGCTTGTGAGGTCACAGCAGCCTCAGTGCCTCATAATTTAGTGTCCAGCATCCCCTGCTGGCTCTGCTTGTGAGGTCACAGCAGACTCAGGGCCTCAAAAGTTAGTGTCCAGCTCCCCCTGCTGGCTGTGCTTGTGACGTCACAGCAGCCTCAGTGCCTCTCAGGCCAGTGTCAGGCTCATGGCTGCTGGCTGTGCTTGTGAGGTCACAGCAGACTCAGTGTCTCCGTGGATAGTGCCATGCTCATGGCTGCTGGCTGTGATTGTGAGGTCACAGCAGCCTCAGTGCCTCCTAGGCCTGTGGCAGGCTCATGGCTGCTGGCTGTGCTTGTGAGGTCACAGCAGACTCAGTGTCTCCGTGGATAGTGCCATGCTCATGGCTGCTGGCTGTGCTTCTGAGGTCACAGAAGCCTGAATGCCTCCTAGGCCAGTGGCAGGCTCATGGCTGCTGGCTGTGATTGTGAGGTCACAGCAGCCTCAGTGCCTCATCATTTAGTGTCCAGCATCCCCTGCTGGCTCTGCTTGTGAGGTCACAGCAGACTCAGGGCCTCAAAAGTTAGTGTCCAGCTCCCCCTGCTGGCTGTGCTTGTGACGTCACAGCAGCCTCAGTGCCTCTCAGGCCAGTATCAGGCTCATGGCTGCTGGCTGTGCTTCTGAGGTCACAGAAGCCTGAATGCCTCCTAGGCCAGTGGCAGGCTCATGGCTGCTGGCTGTGATTGTGAGGTCACAGCAGCCTCAGTGCCTCCTAGGCCAGTGGCAGGCTCATGGCTGCTGGCTGTGCTTGTGAGGTCACAGCAGACTCAGTGCCTCAAAAGTTAGTGTCCAGCGTCCCCTGCTGGCTGTGCCTGTGAGGTCACAGTAGCCCCAGTGCGTCCTCTGCCAGTGTCAGGGGCATGGCTGCTGGCTGTGCTTCTGAGGTCACAGCAGCCTCAGTGACTCATTGGACAGTGCCATGCTCATGGCTGCTGGCTGTGCTTCTGAGGTCACAGCAGCCTCAGTGACTCATTGGACAGTGCCATGCTCATGGCTGCTGGCTGTGCTTGTGAGGTCACAGCAGCCTCAGTGCCTCTGAGTCCAGCGGCATGCTCATGGCTGCTGGCTGTGATTGTGAGGTCACAGCAGCCTGAATGCCTCCTCGGCCAGTGGCAGGCTCATGGCTGCTGGCTGTGCTTGTGAGGTCACAGCAGCCTCAGTGCCTCATCGTTTAGTGTCCAGCGTCCCCTGCTGGCTGTGCTTGTGAGGTCACAGCAGCCTCAGTGCCTCCTCTGCCAGTGCCAGGGTCACGGCTGCTGGCTGTGCTTGTGACGTCACACCAGCCTCAGTGCCTCCCAGGCCAGTGTCAGGCTCATGGCTGCTGGCTGTGCTTGTGACGTCACAGCAGCCTCAGTGCCTCCTCTGCCAGTGCCGTGCTCAGGGCTGCTGGCTGTGCTTGTGACGTCACAGCAGCTGAGTGCCTCCTAGGCCCATGGCAGGCTCATGGCTGCTGGCTGTGATTGTGAGGTCACAGCAGCCTCAGTGCCTCCTCTGCCAGTGCCATGCTCATGGCTGCTGGCTGTGCTTGTGACGTCACAGCAGCCTGAGTGCCTCCTAGGCCCGTGGCAGGCTCATGGCTGCTGGCTGTGCTTGTGACGTCACAGCAGCCTCAGTGCCTCCTCTGCCAGTGCCATGCTCATGGCTGCTGGCTGTGCTTGTGAGGTCATAGCAGCCTCAGTGCCTCATAATTTAGTGTCCAGCGTCCCCTGCTGGCTCTGATTGTGAGGTCACAGCAGACTCAGTGCCTCATAGGTTAGTGTCCAGCGCCCCCTGGTGGCTGTGCTTGTGAGCTCACAGCAGCCTCAGTGCCTCACAGGCCAGTATCACGCTCATGGCTGCTGGCTGTGCTTGTGAGGTCACAGCAGCCTCAGTGCCTCCTCTGCCAGTGCCATGCTCATGGCTGCTGGCTGTGCTTGTGAGGTCACAGCAGCCTCAGTGCCTCCTAGGCCAGTATCAGGCTCATGGCTGCTGGCTGTGCTTCTGAGGTCACAGAAATCTGAATGCCTCCTAGGCCAGTGGCAGGCTCATGGCTGCTGGCTGTGCTTGTGAGGTCACAGCAGCCTCAGTGCCTCATTGTTTAGTATCCAGCGTCCCCTGCTGCCTGTGCTTGTGAGGTCACAGCAGCCTCAGTGCCTCCTCTGCCAGTGCCAGGGTCACGGCTGCTGGCTGTGCTTGTGACGTCACAGCAGCCTCAGTGCCTCCCAGGCCAGTGTCAGGCTCATGGCTGCTGGCGGTGCTTGTGACGTCACAGCAGCCTCAGTGCCTCCTCTGCCAGTGCCGTGCTCATGGCTGCTGGCTGTGCTTGTGACGTCACAGCAGCCTGAGTGCCTCCTAGGCCAGTGGCAGGCTCATGGCTGCTGGCTGTGCTTGTGACGTCACAGCAGCCTCAGTGCCTCCTCTGCCAGTGCCATGCTCATGGCTGCTGGCTGTGCTTGTGACGTCACAGCAGCCTCAGTGCCTCCTAGGCCCGTGGCAGGCTCATGGCTGCTGGCTGTGCTTGTGACGTCACAGCAGCCTCAGTGCCTCCTCTGCCAGTGCCATGCTCATGGCTGCTGGCTGTGCTTGTGACGTCACAGCAGCCTCAGTGCCTCCTAGGCCCGTGGCAGGCTCATGGCTGCTGGCTGTGCTTGTGACGTCACAGCAGCCTCAGTGCCTCCTCTGCCAGTGCCAGGGTCATGGCTGCTGGCTGTGCTTGTGACGTCACAGCAGCCTGAGTGCCTCCTAGGCCAGTGTCAGGCGCATGGCTGCTGGCTGTGCTTGTGACGTCACAGCAGCCTCAGTGCCTCCTCTGCCAGTGCCGTGCTCATGGCTGCTGGCTGTGCTTGTGACGTCACAGCAGCCTCAGTGCCTCCTAGGCCCGTGGCAGGCTCATGGCTGCTGGCTGTGATTGTGAGGTCACAGCAGCCTCAGTGCCTCCTAGGCCAGTGCCATGCTCATGGCTGCTGGCTGTGCTTGTGAGGTCACAGCAGCCTCAGTGCCTCCTAGGCCAGTATCAGGCTCATGGCTGCTTGCTGTGCTTGTGAGGTCACAGCAGCCTGAATGCCTCCTAGGCCAGTGGCAGGCTCATGGCTGCTGGCTGTGCTTGTGAGGTCACAGCAGCCTCAGTGCCTCATAATTTAGTGTCCAGCGTTCCCTGCTGGCTCTGATTGTGTGGTCACAGCAGACTCAGGGCCTCAAAAGTTAGTGTCCAGCTCCCCCTGCTGGCTGTGCTTGTGACGTCACAGCAGCCTCAGTGCCTCTCAGGCCAGTATCAGGCTCATGGCTGCTGGCTGTGCTTGTGACGTCACAGCAGCCTCAGTGCCTCCTAGGCCTGTGGCAGGCTCATGGCTGCTGGCTGTGCTTGTGAGGTCACAGCAGACTCAGTGTCTCCGTGGATAGTGCCATGCTCATGGCTGCTGGCTGTGCTTCTGAGGTCACAGAAGCCTGAATGCCTCCTAGGCCAGTGGCAGGCTCATGGCTGCTGGCTGTGATTGTGAGGTGACAGCAGCCTCAGTGCCTCCTAGGCCAGTGGCAGGGGCATGGCTGCTGGCTGTGCTTCTGAGGTCACAGCAGCCTCAGTGACTCTGTGGACAGTGCCATGCTCATGGCTGCTGGCTGTGCTTGTGAGGTCACAGCAGCCTCAGTGCCTCTGAGTCCAGCGGCAGTCTCATGGCTGCTGGCTGTGCTTGTGAGGTCACAGCAGCCTGAATGCCTCCTCGGCCAGTGTCCGGCTCATGGCTGCTGGCTGTGCTTGTGACGTCACAGCAGCCTCAGTGCCTCCTCTGCCAGTGCCGTGCTCAGGGCTGCTGGCTGTGCTTGTGACGTCACAGCAGCCTGAGTGCCTCCTAGGCCCGTGGCAGGCTCATGGCTGCTGGCTGTGATTGTGAGGTCACAGCAGCCTCAGAGCCTCCTCTGCCAGTGCAATGCTCATGGCTGCTGGCTGTGCTTGTGAGGTCACAGCAGCCTCAGTGCCTCCTAGGCCAGTATCAGGCTCATGGCTGCTGGCTGTGCTTGTGAGGTCACAGCAGCCTGAATGCCTCATAGGCCAGTGTCAGGCTCATGCCTGCTGGCTGTGCTTGTGAGGTCACAGCAGCCTCAGTGCCTCATAATTAAGTGTCCAGCGTCCCCTGCTGGCTCTGATTGTGAGGTCACAGCAGACTCAGTGCCTCATAGGTTAGTGTCCAGCGCCCCCTGGTGGCTGTGCTTGTGAGCTCACAGCAGCCTCAGTGCCTCACAGGCCAGTATCAGGCTCATGGCTGCTGGCTGTGCTTGTGAGGTCACAGCAGCCTCAGTGCCTCCTCTGCCAGTGCCATGCTCATGGCTGCTGGCTGTGCTTGTGAGGTCACAGCAGCCTCAGTGCCTCCTAGGCCAGTATCAGGCTCATGGCTGCTGGCTGTGCTTCTGAGGTCACAGAAATCTGAATGCCTCCTAGGCCAGTGGCAGGCTCATGGCTGCTGGCTGTGCTTGTGAGGTCACAGCAGCCTCAGTGCCTCATTGTTTAGTATCCAGCGTCCCCTGCTGCCTGTGCTTGTGAGGTCACAGCAGCCTCAGTGCCTCCTCTGCCAGTGCCAGGGTCACGGCTGCTGGCTGTGCTTGTGACGTCACACCAGCCTCAGTGCCTCCCAGGCCAGTGTCAGGCTCATGGCTGCTGGCGGTGCTTGTGACGTCACAGCAGCCTCAGTGCCTCCTCTGCCAGTGCCGTGCTCAGGGCTGCTGGCTGTGCTTGTGACGTCACAGCAGCCTGAGTGCCTCCTAGGCCCATGGCAGGCTCATGGCTGCTGGCTGTGCTTGTGACGTCACAGCAGCCTGACTGCCTCCCAGGCCAGTGCCAGGGTCATGGCTGCTGGCTGTGCTTGTGACGTCACAGCAGCCTGAGTGCCTCCTAGGCCCGTGGCAGGGTCATGGCTGCTGACTGTGCTTGTGACGTCACAGCAGCCTCAGTGCCTCCTCTGCCAGTGCCATGCTCATGGCTGCTGGCTGTGCTTGTGACGTCACACCAGCCTCAGTGCCTCCTAGGCCAGTGTCAGGCGCATGGCTGCTGGCTGTGCTTGTGACGTCACAGCAGCCTCAGTGCCTCCTCTGCCAGTGCTGTGCTCATGGCTGCTGGCTGTGCTTGTGACGTCACAGCAGCCTGAGTGCCTCCTAGGCCCGTGGCAGGCTCATGGCTGCTGGCTGTGATTGTGAGGTCACAGCAGCCTCAGTGCCTCCTAGGCCAGTGTCAGGCTCATGGCTGCTGGCTGTGCTTGTGAGGTCACAGCAGCCTCAGTGCCTCATAATTTAGTGTCCAGCGTCCCCTGCTGGCTCTGATTGTGAGGTCACAGCAGACTCAGTGCCTCAAAAGTTCGTGTCCAGCGCCCCCTGGTGGCTGTGCTTGTGAGCTCACAGCAGCCTCAGTGCCTCACAGGCCAGTATCAGGCTCATGGCTGCTGGCTGTGCTTGTGAGGTCACAGCAGCCTCAGTGCCTCCTCTGCCAGTGCCATGCTCATGGCTGCTGGCTGTGCTTGTGAGGTCACAGCAGACTCAGTGCCTCCTAGGCCAGTATCAGGCTCATGGCTGCTGGCTGTGCTTCTGAGGTCACAGAAATCTGAATGCCTCCTAAGCCAGTGGCAGGCTCATGGCTGCTGGCTGTGCTTGTGAGGTCACAGCAGCCTCAGTGCCTCATAGTTTAGTGTCCAGCGTCCCCTGCTGGCTCTGCTTGTGAGGTCACGTCAGCCTCAGTGCTTCATAATTTAGTGTCCAGCGTCCCCTGATGGCTGTGATTTTGAGGTCACAGCAGACTCAGTTCCTCAAAAGTTGGTGTCCAGCCCCCCCTGCTGGCTCTGCTTGTGAGGTCACAGCAGACTCAGTTTCTCCGTGGATAGTGCCATGCTCATGGCTGCTGGCTGTGCTTGTGAGGTCACAGCAGCCTCAGTGTCTCTCAGGCCAGTGGCAGTCTCATGGATGCTGGCTGTGCTTGTGAGGTCACAGCAGACTCAGTGCCTCATAGGTTAGTGTGCAGCGTCCCCTGCTGGCTCTGCTTGTGAGGTCACAGCAGCCTCAGTGCCTCCCAGGCCAATATCAGGTTCCTGGCTGCTAGCTGTGCTTGTGAGGTCACAGCAGCCTGAATGCCTCCTAGGCCCGTGCCATGCTCATGGCTGCTGGCTGTGCTTCTGAGGTCACAGCAGCCTGAATGCCTCCGAGGCCAGTGGCAGGCTCATGGCTGCTGGCTGTGATTGTGAGGTCACAGCAGCCTCAGTGCCTCATACTTTAGTGTCCAGCGTCCCCTGCTGGCTCTGCTTGTGAGGTCACAGCAGACCCAGGGCCTCAAAAGTTAGTGTCCAGCTCCCCCTGCTGGCTGTGCTTGTGATGTCACAGCAGCCTCAGTGCCTCTCAGGCCAGTATCAGGCTCATGGCTGCTGGGTGTGCTTGTGACGTCACAGCAGCCTCAGTGCCTCCTAGGCCTGTGGCAGGCTCATGGCTGCTGGCTGTGCTTGTGAGGTCACAGCAGACTCAGTGTCTCCGTTGATAGTGCCATGCTCATGGCTGCTGGCTGTGCTTCTGCGGTCACAGCAGCCTCAGTGCCTCCTAGGCCAGTGGCAGGCTCATGGCTGCTGGCTGTGATTGTGAGGTCACAGCAGCCTCAGTGCCTCAAAAGTTAGTGTCCAGCGTCCCCTGCTGGCTGTGCCTGTGAGGTCACAGCAGCCCCAGTGCGTCCTCTGCCAGTGTCAGGGGCATGGCTGCTGGCTGTGCTTCTGAGGTCACAGCAGCCTCAGTGACTCTGTGGACAGTGCAATGCTCATGGCTGCTGGCTGTGCTTGTGAGGTCACAGCAGCCTCAGTGCCTCTGAGTCCAGCGGCAGGCTCATGGCTGCTGGCTGTGCTTGTGACGTCACAGCAGCCTGAATGCCTCCTCTGCCAGTGGCAGGCTCATGGCTGCTGGCTGTGCTTGTGAGGTCACAGCAGCCTCAGTGCCTCATCGTTTAGTATCCAGCGTCCCCTGCTGCCTGTGCTTGTGAGGTCACAGCAGCCTTAGTGCCTCCTCTGCCAGTGCCAGGGTCACGGCTGCTGGCTGTGCTTGTGACGTCACACCAGCCTCAGTGCCTCCCAGGCCAGTATCAGGCTCATGGCTGCTGGCTGTGCTTGTGACGTCACAGCAGCCTGAGTGCCTCCTAGGCCCGTGGCAGGCTCATGGCTGCTGGCTGTGCTTGTGACGTCACAGCAGCCTCAGTGCCTCCTCTGCCAGTGCCATGCTCATGGCTGCTGGCTGTGCTTGTGAGGTCACAGCAGCCTGAGTGCCTCCTAGGCCCGTGGCAGGCTCATGGCTGCTGGCTGTGCTTGTGACGTCACAGCAGCCTCAGTGCCTCCTCTGCCAGTGCCAGGGTCATGGCTGCTGGCTGTGCTTGTGACGTCACAGCAGCCTGAGTGCCTCCCAGGCCAGTGTCAGGCTCAGGGCTGCTGGCTGTGCTTGTGACGTCACAGCAGCCTCAGTGCCTCCTCTGCCAGTGCCATGCTCATGGCTGCTGGCTGTGCTTGTGACGTCACAGCAGCCTGAGTGCCTCCTAGGCCAGTGTCAGGCGCATGGCTGCTGGCTGTGCTTGTGACGTCACAGCAGCCTCAGTGCCTCCTCTGCCAGTGCCGTGCTCATGGCTGCTGGCTGTGCTTGTGACGTCACAGCAGCCTGAGTGCCTCCTAGGCCCGTGGCAGGCTCATGGCTGCTGGCTGTGATTGTGAGGTCACAGCAGCCTCAGTGCCTCCTCTGCCAGTGCCATGCTCATGGCTGCTGGCTGTGCTTGTGAGGTCACAGCAGCCTGAGTGCCTCCTAGGCCAGTATCAGGCTCATGGCTGCTTGCTGTGCTTGTGAGGTCACAGCAGCCTGAATGCCTCCTAGGCCAGTGTCAGGCTCATGGCTGCTGGCTGTGATTGTGAGGTCACAGCAGCCTCAGTGCCTCATAATTTAGTGTCCAGCGTTCCCTGCTGGCTCTGATTGTGAGGTCACAGCAGACTCAGTGCCTCATAGGTTAGTGTCCAGCGCCCCCTGGTGGCTGTGCTTGTGAGCTCACAGCAGCCTCAGTGCCTCACAGGCCAGTGCCATGCTCATGGCTGCTGGCTGTGCTTGTGAGGTCACAGCAGACTCAGTGCCTCCTAGGCCAGTATCAGGCTCATGGCTGCTGGCTGTGCTTCTGAGGTCACAGAAATCTGAATGCCTCCTAAGCCAGTGGCAGGCTCATGGCTGCTGGCTGTGCTTCTGAGGTCACAGCAGCCTCAGTGCCTCATAGTTTAGTGTCCAGCGTCCCCTGCTGGCTCTGCTTGTGAGGTCACGTCAGCCTCAGTGCTTCATAATTTAGTGTCCAGCGTCCCCTGATGGCTGTGATTTTGAGGTCACAGCAGACTCAGTTCCTCAAAAGTTGGTGTCCAGCCCCCCCTGCTGGCTCTGCTTGTGAGGTCACAGCAGACTCAGTGTCTCCGTGGATAGTGCCATGCTCATGGCTGCTGGCTGTGCTTGTGAGGTCACAGCAGCCTCAGTGTCTCTCAGGCCAGTGGCAGTCTCATGGATGCTGGCTGTGCTTGTGAGGTCACAGCAGACTCAGTGCCTCATTGGTTAGTGTCCAGCGTCCCCTGCTGGCTGTGATTGTGAGGTCACAGCAGCCTCAGTGCCTCCCAGGCCAATATCAGGTTCCTGGCTGCTAGCTGTGCTTGTGAGGTCACAGCAGCCTGAATGCCTCCTAGGCCCGTGCCATGCTCATGGCTGCTGGCTGTGCTTCTGAGGTCACAGCAGCCTGAATGCCTCCGAGGCCAGTGGCAGGCTCATGGCTGCTGGGTGTGCTTGTGACGTCACAGCAGCCTCAGTGCCTCCTAGGCCTGTGGCAGGCTCATGGCTGCTGGCTGTGCTTGTGAGGTCACAGCAGACTCAGTGTCTCCGTTCATAGTGCCATGCTCATGGCTGCTGGCTGTGCTTGTGAGGTCACAGCAGCCTCAGTGCCTCCTAGGCCTGTGGCAGGCTCATGGCTGCTGGCTGTGATTGTGAGGTCACAGCAGCCTCAGTGCCTCCTCTGCCAGTGGCAGGCTCATGGCTGCTGGCTGTGCTTGTGAGGTCACAGCAGACTCAGTGCCTCAAAAGTTAGTGTCCAGCGTCCCCTGCTGGCTGTGCCTGTGAGGTCACAGCAGCCCCAGTGCGTCCTCTGCCAGTGTCAGGGGCATGGCTGCTGGCTGTGCTTCTGAGGTCACAGCAGCCTCAGTGACTCTGTGGACAGTGCCATGCTCATGGCTGCTGGCTGTGCTTGTGAGGTCACAGCAGCCTCAGTGCCTCTGAGTCCAGCGGCAGGCTCATGGCTGCTGGCTGTGCTTGTGACGTCACAGCAGCCTGAATGCCTCCTCGGCCAGTGGCAGGCTCATGGATGCTGGCTGTGCTTGTGAGGTCACAGCAGCCTCAGTGCCTCATCATTTAGTATCCAGCGTCCCCTGCTGCCTGTGCTTGTGAGGTCACAGCAGCCTCAGTGCCTCCTCTGCCAGTGCCAGGGTTACGGCTGCTGGCTGTGCTTGTGACGTCACACCAGCCTCAGTGCCTCCCAGGCCAGTGTCAGGCTCATGGCTGCTGGCTGTGCTTCTGACGTCACAGCAGACTCAGTGCCTCCTCTGCCAGAGCCGTGCTCAGGGCTGCTGGCTGTGCTTGTGACGTCACAGCAGCCTGAGTGCCTCCTAGGCCCGTGGCAGGCTCATGGCTGCTGGCTGTGCTTGTGACGTCACAGCAGCCTCAGAGCCTCCTCTGCCAGTGCCATGCTCATGGCTGCTGGCTGTGCTTGTGACGTCACAGCAGCCTCAGTGCCTCCTCTGCCAGTGCCAGGGTCATGGCTGCTGGCTGTGCTTGTGACGTCACAGCAGCCTCAGTGCCTCCTCTGCCAGTACCAGGGTCATGGCTGCTGGCTGTGCTTGTGACGTCACAGCAGCCTGAGTGCCTCCCACGCCAGTGTCAGGCTCATGGCTGCTGGCTGTGCTTGTGACGTCACAGCAGCCTCAGTGCGTCCTCTGCCAGTGCCATGCTCATGGCTGCTGGCTGTGCTTGTGACGTCACAGCAGCCTGAGTGCCTCCTAGGCCAGTGTCAGGCGCATGGCTGCTGGCTGTGCTTGTGACGTCACAGCAGCCTCAGTGCCTCCTCTGCCAGTGCCGTGCTCATGGCTGCTGGCTGTGCTTGTGACGTCACAGCAGCCTGAGTGCCTCCTAGGCCCGTGGCAGGCTCATGGCTGCTGGCTGTCATTGTGAGGTCACAGCAGCCTCAGTGCCTCCTCTGCCAGTGCCATGCTCATGGCTGCTGGCTGTGTTTGTGAGGTCACAGCAGACTCAGTGCCTCCTAGGCCAGTATCAGGCTCATGGCTGCTTGCTGTGCTTGTGAGGTCACAGCAGCCTGAATGCCTCCTAGGCCAGTGTCAGGCTCATGGCTGCTGGCTGTGCTTGTGAGGTCACAGCAGCCTCAGTGCCTCATAATTTAGTGTCCAGCGTCCCCTGCTGGCTGTGATTGTGAGGTCACAGCAGACTCAGTGCCTCATAGGTTAGTGTCCAGCGCCCCCTGGTGGCTGTGCTTGTGAGCTCACAGCAGCCTCAGTGCCTCACAGGCCAGTATCAGGCTCATGGCTGCTGGCTGTGCTTGTGAGGTCACAGCAGCCTCAGTGCCTCCTCTGCCAGTGCCATGCTCATGGCTGCTGGCTGTGCTTGTGAGCTCACAGCAGCCTCAGTGCCTCACAGGCCAGTATCAGGCTCATGGCTGCTGGCTGTGCTTGTGAGGTCACAGCAGCCTCAGTGCCTCCTCTGCCAGTGCCATGCTCATGGCTGCTGGCTGTGCTTGTGAGGTCACAGCAGCCTCAGTGCCTCCTAGGCCAGTATCAGGCTCATGGCTGCTGGCTGTGCTTCTGAGGTCACAGAAATCTGAATGCCTCCTAGGCCAGTGGCAGGCTCATGGCTGCTGGCTGTGCTTGTGAGGTCACAGCAGCCTCAGTGCCTCATAGTTTAGTGTCCAGCGTCCCCTGCTGGCTCTGCTTGTGAGGTCACGTCAGCCTCAGTGCTTCATAATTTAGTGTCCAGCGTCCCCTGATGGCTGTGATTTTGAGGTCACAGCAGACTCAGTTCCTCAAAAGTTGGTGTCCAGCCCCCCCTGCTGGCTCTGCTTGTGAGGTCACAGCAGCCTCAGTGCCTCATAGGTTAGTGTCCAGCGTCCCCTGCTGGCTGTGCTTGTGAGGTCACAGCAGCCTCAGTGCCTCCCAGGCCGATATCAGGTTCCTGGCTGCTAGCTGTGCTTGTGAGGTCACAGCAGCCTGAATGCCTCCTAGGCCCGTGCCATGCTCATGGCTGCTGGCTGTGCTTCTGAGGTCACAGCAGCCTGAATGCCTCCGAGGCCAGTGGCAGGCTCATGGCTGCTGGCTGTGATTGTGAGGTCACAGCAGCCTCAGTGCCTCATACTTTAGTGTCCAGCGTCCCCTGCTGGCTCTGCTTGTGAGGTCACAGCAGACCCAGGGCCTCAAAAGTTAGTGTCCAGCTCCCCCTGCTGGCTGTGCTTGTGACGTCACAGCAGCCTCAGTGCCTCTCAGGCCAGTATCAGGCTCATGGCTGCTGGGTGTGCTTGTGACGTCACAGCAGCCTCAGTGCCTCCTAGGCCTGTGGCAGGCTCATGGCTGCTGGCTGTGCTTGTGAGGTCACAGCAGACTCAGTGTCTCCGTTGATAGTGCCATGCTCATGGCTGCTGGCTGTGCTTCTGAGGTCACAGCAGCCTCAGTGCCTCCTAGGCCTGTGGCAGGCTCATGGCTGCTGGCTGTGATTGTGAGGTCACAGCAGCCTCAGTGCCTCCTAGGCCAGTGGCAGGCTCATGGCTGCTGGCTGTGCTTGTGAGGTCACAGCAGACTCAGTGCCTCAAAAGTTAGTGTCCAGCGTCCCCTGCTGGCTGTGCCTGTGAGGTCACAGCAGCCCCAGTGCGTCCTCTGCCAGTGTCAGAGGCATGGCTGCTGGCTGTGCTTGTGACGTCACAGCAGCGTCAGTGACTCTGTGGACAGTGCCATGCTCATGGCTGCTGGCTGTGCTTGTGAGGTCACAGCAGCCTCAGTGCCTCTGAGTCCAGCGGCAGTCTCATGGCTGCTGGCTGTGCTTGTGAGGTCACAGCAGCCTGAATGCCTCCTCTGCCAGTGGCAGGCTCATGGCTGCTGGCTGTGCTTGTGAGGTCACAGCAGCCTCAGTGCCTCATCATTTAGTATCCAGCGTCCCCTGCTGCCTGTGCTTGTGAGGTCACAGCAGCCTCAGTGCCTCCTCTGCCAGTGCCAGGGTCACGGCTGCTGGCTGTGCTTGTGACGTCACACCAGCCTCAGTGCCTCCCAGGCCAGTATCAGGCTCATGGCTGCTGGCTGTGCTTGTGACGTCACAGCAGCCTCAGTGCCTCCTCTGCCAGTGCCGTGCTCAGGGCTGCTGGCTGTGCTTGTGACGTCACAGCAGCCTGAGTGCCTCCTAGGCCCGTGGCAGGCTCATGGCTGCTGGCTGTACTTGTGAGGTCACAGCAGCCTCAGTGCCTCCTCTGCCAGTGCCATGCTCATGGCTGCTGGCTGTGCTTGTGACGTCACAGCAGCCTCAGTGCCTCCTAGGCCCGTGGCAGGCTCATGGCTGCTGGCTGTGCTTGTGACGTCACAGCAGCCTCAGTGCCTCCTCTGCCAGTGCCAGGGTCATGGCTGCTGGCTGTGCTTGTGACGTCACAGCAGCCTGAGTGCCTCCCAGGCCAGTGTCAGGCTCATGGCTGCTGGCTGTGCTTGTGAGGTCACAGCAGCCTCAGTGCCTCCTCTGCCAGTGCCATGCTCATGGCTGCTGGCTGTGCTTGTGACGTCACAGCAGCCTGAGTGCCTCCTAGGCCAGTGTCAGGCGCATGGCTGCTGGCTGTGCTTGTGACGTCACAGCAGCCTCAGTGCCTCCTCTGCCAGTGCCGTGCTCATGGCTGCTGGCTGTGCTTGTGACGTCACAGCAGCCTCAGTGCCTCCTAGGCCCGTGGCAGGCTCATGGCTGCTGGCTGTGATTGTGAGGTCACAGCAGCCTCAGTGCCTCCTCTGCCAGTGCCATGCTCATGGCTGCTGGCTGTGCTTGTGAGGTCACAGCAGCCTCAGTGCCTCCTAGGCCAGTATCAGGCTCATGGCTGCTTGCTGTGCTTGTGAGGTCACAGCAGCCTGAATGCCTCCGAGGCCAGTGGCAGGCTCATGGCTGCTGGCTGTGATTGTGAGGTCACAGCAGCCTCAGTGCCTCACGGTTTAGTGTCCAGCGTCCCCTGCTGGCTCTGATTGTGAGGTCACAGCAGACTCAGTGCCTCATAGGTTAGTGTCCAGCGCCCCCTGGTGGCTGTGCTTGTGAGCTCACAGCAGCCTCAGTGCCTCACAGGCCAGTATCAGGCTCATGGCTGCTGGCTGTGCTTGTGAGGTCACAGCAGCCTCAGTGCCTCCTCTGCCAGTGCCATGCTCATGGCTGCTGGCTGTGCTTGTGAGGTCACAGCAGACTCAGTGCCTCCTAGGCCAGTATCAGGCTCATGGCTGCTGGCTGTGCTTCTGAGGTCACAGAAATCTGAATGCCTCCTAGGCCAGTGGCAGGCTCATGGCTGCTGGCTGTGCTTGTGAGGTCACAGCAGCCTCAGTGCCTCATAGTTTAGTGTCCAGCGTCCCCTGCTGGCTCTGCTTGTGAGGTCACGTCAGCCTCAGTGCTTCATAATTTAGTGTCCAGCGTCCCCTGATGGCTGTGATTTTGAGGTCACAGCAGACTCAGTTCCTCAAAAGTTGGTGTCCAACCCCCCCTGCTGGCTCTGCTTGTGAGGTCACAGCAGACTCAGTGTCTCCGTGGATAGTGCCATGCTCATGGCTGCTGGCTGTGCTTGTGAGGTCACAGCAGCCTCAGTGTCTCTCAGGCCAGTGGCAGTCTCATTGCTGCTGGCTGTGCTTGTGAGGTCACAGCAGACTCAGTGCCTCATAGGTTAGTGTCCAGCGTTCCCTGCTGGCTGTGATTGTGAGGTCACAGCAGCCTCAGTGCCTCCCAGGCCAATATCAGGTTCCTGGCTGCTAGCTGTGCTTGTGAGGTCACAGCAGCCTGAATGCCTCCGAGGCCAGTGGCAGGCTCATGGCTGCTGGGTGTGCTTGTGACGTCACAGCAGCCTCAGTGCCTCCTAGGCCAGTGGCAGGCTCATGGCTGCTGGCTGTGATTGTGAGGTCACAGCAGCCTCAGTGCCTCCTAGG
Source organism: Dromaius novaehollandiae (assembly GCF_036370855.1). Classification (NCBI taxonomy): domain Eukaryota; kingdom Metazoa; phylum Chordata; class Aves; order Casuariiformes; family Dromaiidae; genus Dromaius; species Dromaius novaehollandiae. The sequence continues at coordinate 2,201,983 of NW_026991341.1, read as the reverse complement.
CCAGTGGCAGGCTCATGGCTGCTGGCTGTGCTTGTGACGTCACAGCAGACTCAGTGCCTCAAAAGTTAGTGTCCAGCGTCCCCTGGTGGCTGTGCCTGTGAGGTCACAGCAGCCCCAGTGCGTCCTCTGCCAGTGTCAGGGGCATGGCTGCTGGCTGTGCTTCTGAGGTCACAGCAGCCTCAGTGACTCTGTGGACAGTGCCATGCTCATGGCTGCTGGCTGTGCTTGTGAGGTCACAGCAGCCTCAGTGCCTCTGAGTCCAGCGGCAGGCTCATGGCTGCTGGCTGTGCTTGTGACGTCACAGCAGCCTGAATGCCTCCTCGGCCAGTGGCAGGCTCATGGCTGCTGGCTGTGCTTGTGAGGTCACAGCAGCCTCAGTGCCTCATCATTTAGTATCCAGCGTCCCCTGCTGCCTGTGCTTGTGAGGTCACAGCAGCCTCAGTGCCTCCTCTGCCAGTGCCAGGGTCACGGCTGCTGACTGTGCTTGTGAGGTCACAGCAGCCTCAGTGCCTCCCAGGCCAATATCAGGCTCCTGGCTGCTGGCTGTGCTTGTGACGTCACAGCAGACTCAGTGCCTCCTCTGCCAGTGCCAGGGTCACGGCTGCTGGCTGTGCTTGTGACGTCACAGCAGCCTGAGTGCCTCCTAGGCCCGTGGCAGGCTCATGGCTGCTGGCTGTGCTTGTGATGTCACAGCAGACTCAGAGCCTCCTCTGCCAGTGCCATGCTCATGGCTGCTGGCTGTTCTTGTGACGTCACAGCAGCCTGAGTGCCTCCTAGGCCCGTGGCAGGCTCATGGCTGCTGGCTGTGCTTGTGACGTCACAGCAGCCTCAGTGCCTCCTCTGCCAGTGGCAGTCTCATGGCTGCTGGCTGTGCTTGTGACGTCACAGCAGCCTCAGTGCCTCCTCTGCCAGTGCCATGCTCATGGCTGCTGGCTGTGCTTCTGAGGTCACAGAAATCTGAATGCCTCCTAGGCCAGTGGCAGGCTCATGGCTGCTGGCTGTGCTTGTGAGGTCACAGCAGCCTCAGTGCCTCATAGTTTAGTGTCCAGCGTCCCCTGCTGGCTCTGCTTGTGAGGTCACGTCAGCCTCAGTGCTTCATAATTTAGTGTCCAGCGTCCCCTGATGGCTGTGATTTTGAGGTCACAGCAGACTCAGTTCCTCAAAAGTTGGTGTCCAGCCCCCCCTGCTGGCTCTGCTTGTGAGGTCACAGCAGCCTCAGTGCCTCATAGGTTAGTGTCCAGCGTCCCCTGCTGGCTGTGCTTGTGAGGTCACAGCAGCCTCAGTGCCTCCCAGGCCAATATCAGGTTCCTGGCTTCTAGCTGTGCTTGTGAGGTCACAGCAGCCTGAATGCCTCCTAGGCCCGTGCCATGCTCATGGCTGCTGGCTGTGCTTCTGAGGTCACAGCAGCCTGAATGCCTCCGAGGCCAGTGGCAGGCTCATGGCTGCTGGCTGTGATTGTGAGGTCACAGCAGCCTCAGTGCCTCATACTTTAGTGTCCAGCGTCCCCTGCTGGCTCTGCTTGTGAGGTCACAGCAGACCCAGGGCCTCAAAAGTTAGTGTCCAGCTCCCCCTGCTGGCTGTGCTTGTGACGTCACAGCAGCCTCAGTGCCTCTCAGGCCAGTATCAGGCTCATGGCTGCTGGGTGTGCTTGTGACGTCACAGCAGCCTCAGTGCCTCCTAGGCCTGTGACAGGCTCATGGCTGCTGGCTGTGCTTGTGAGGTCACAGCAGACTCAGTGTCTCCGTTGATAGTGCCATGCTCATGGCTGCTGGCTGTGCTTCTGAGGTCACAGCAGCCTCAGTGCCTCCTAGGCCTGTGGCAGGCTCATGGCTGCTGGCTGTGATTGTGAGGTCACAGCAGCCTCAGTGCCTCCTAGGCCAGTGGCAGGCTCATGGCTGCTGGCTGTGCTTGTGAGGTCACAGCAGACTCAGTGCCTCAAAAGTTAGTGTCCAGCGTCCCCTGCTGGCTGTGCCTGTGAGGTCACAGCAGCCCCAGTGCGTCCTCTGCCAGTGTCAGAGGCATGGCTGCTGGCTGTGCTTCTGAGGTCACAGCAGCGTCAGTGACTCTGTGGACAGTGCCATGCTCATGGCTGCTGGCTGTGCTTGTGAGGTCACAGCAGCCTGAGTGCCTCTGAGTCCAGCGGCAGTCTCATGGCTGCTGGCTGTGCTTGTGAGGTCACAGCAGCCTGAATGCCTCCTCTGCCAGTGGCAGGCTCATGGCTGCTGGCTGTGCTTGTGAGGTCACAGCAGCCTGAGTGCCTCATCATTTAGTATCCAGCGTCCCCTGCTGCCTGTGCTTGTGAGGTCACAGCAGCCTCAGTGCCTCCTCTGCCAGTGCCAGGGTCACGGCTGCTGGCTGTGCTTGTGAGGTCACACCAGCCTCAGTGCCTCCCAGGCCAGTATCAGGCTCATGGCTGCTGGCTGTGCTTGTGACGTCACAGCAGCCTGAGTGCCTCCTAGGCCCGTGGCAGGCTCATGGCTGCTGGCTGTGATTGTGAGGTCACAGCAGCCTCAGTGCCTCCTCTGCCAGTGCCGTGCTCAGGGCTGCTGGCTGTGCTTGTGACGTCACAGCAGCCTGAGTGCCTCCTAGGCCCGTGGCAGGCTCATGGCTGCTGGCTGTACTTGTGAGGTCACAGCAGCCTCAGTGCCTCCTCTGCCAGTGCCATGCTCATGGCTGCTGGCTGTGCTTGTGACGTCACAGCAGCCTGAGTGCCTCCTAGGCCCGTGGCAGGCTCATGGCTGCTGGCTGTGCTTGTGACGTCACAGCAGCCTCAGTGCCTCCTCTGCCAGTGCCAGGGTCATGGCTGCTGGCTGTGCTTGTGACGTCACAGCAGCCTGAGTGCCTCCCAGGCCAGTGTCAGGCTCATGGCTGCTGGCTGTGCTTGTGAGGTCACAGCAGCCTCAGTGCCTCCTCTGCCAGTGCCATGCTCATGGCTGCTGGCTGTGCTTGTGACGTCACAGCAGCCTGAGTGCCTCCTAGGCCAGTGTCAGGCGCATGGCTGCTGGCTGTGCTTGTGACGTCACAGCAGCCTCAGTGCCTCCTCTGCCAGTGCCGTGCTCATGGCTGCTGGCTGTGCTTGTGACGTCACAGCAGCCTCAGTGCCTCCTAGGCCCGTGGCAGGCTCATGGCTGCTGGCTGTGATTGTGAGGTCACAGCAGCCTCAGTGCCTCCTCTGCCAGTGCCATGCTCATGGCTGCTGGCTGTGCTTGTGAGGTCACAGCAGCCTGAGTGCCTCCTAGGCTCGTGGCAGGCTCATGGCTGCTTGCTGTGCTTGTGAGGTCACAGCAGCCTGAATGCCTCCTAGGCCAGTGGCAGGCTCATGGCTGCTGGCTGTGATTGTGAGGTCACAGCAGCCTCAGTGCCTCACAGTTTAGTGTCCAGCGTCCCCTGCTGGCTCTGATTGTGAGGTCACAGCAGACTCAGTGCCTCATAGGTTAGTGTCCAGCGCCCCCTGGTGGCTGTGCTTGTGAGCTCACAGCAGCCTCAGTGCCTCACAGGCCAGTATCAGGCTCATGGCTGCTGGCTGTGCTTGTGAGGTCACAGCAGCCTCAGTGCCTCCTCTGCCAGTGCCATGCTCATGGCTGCTGGCTGTGCTTGTGAGGTCACAGCAGACTCAGTGCCTCCTAGGCCAGTATCAGGCTCATGGCTGCTGGCTGTGCTTCTGAGGTCACAGAAATCTGAATGCCTCCTAGGCCAGTGGCAGGCTCATGGCTGCTGGCTGTGCTTGTGAGGTCACAGCAGCCTCAGTGCCTCATAGTTTAGTGTCCAGCGTCCCCTGCTGGCTCTGCTTGTGAGGTCACGTCAGCCTCAGTGCTTCATAATTTAGTGTCCAGCGTCCCCTGATGGCTATGATTTTGAGGTCACAGCAGACTCAGTTCCTCAAAAGTTGGTGTCCAGCCCCCGCTGCTGGCTCTGCTTGTGAGGTCACAGCAGACTCAGTGTCTCCGTGGATAGTGCCATGCTCATGGCTGCTGGCTGTGCTTGTGAGGTCACAGCAGCCTCAGTGTCTCTCAGGCCAGTGGCAGTCTCATTGCTGCTGGCTGTGCTTGTGAGGTCACAGCAGACTCAGTGCCTCATAGGTTAGTGTCCAGCGTCCCCTGCTGGCTGTGATTGTGAGGTCACAGCAGCCTCAGTGCCTCCCAGGCCAATATCAGGTTCCTGGCTGCTAGCTGTGCTTGTGAGGTCACAGCAGCCTGAATGCCTCCGAGGCCAGTGGCAGGCTGATGGCTGCTGGGTGTGCTTGTGACGTCACAGCAGCCTCAGTGCCTCCTAGGCCAGTGGCAGGCTCATGGCTGCTGGCTGTGATTGTGAGGTCACAGCAGCCTCAGTGCCTCCTAGGCCAGTGGCAGGCTCATGGCTGCTGGCTGTGATTGTGAGGTCACAGCAGCCTCAGTGCCTCCTAGGCCAGTGGCAGGCTCATGGCTGCTGGCTGTGCTTGTGACGTCACAGCAGACTCAGTGCCTCAAAAGTTAGTGTCCAGCGTCCCCTGCTGGCTGTGCCTGTGAGGTCACAGCAGCCCCAGTGCGTCCTCTGCCAGTGTCAGGGGCATGGCTGCTGGCTGTGCTTCTGAGGTCACAGCAGCCTCAGTGACTCTGAGTCCAGCGGCAGGCTCATGGCTGCTGGCTGTGCTTGTGACGTCACAGCAGCCTGAATGCCTCCTCGGCCAGTGGCAGGCTCATGGCTGCTGGCTGTGCTTGTGAGCTCACAGCACCCTCAGTGCCTCATCATTTAGTATCCAGCGTCCCCTGCTGGCTGTGCTTGTGAGGTCACAGCAGCCTCAGTGCCTCCTCTGCCAGTGCCAGGGTCACGGCTGCTGGCTGTGCTTGTGACGTCACAGCAGCCTCAGTGCCTCCCAGGCCAGTGTCAGGCTCATGGCTGCTGGCTGTGCTTGTGACGTCACAGCAGACTCAGTGCCTCCTCTGCCAGTGCCGTGCTCAGGGCTGCTGGCTGTGCTTGTGACGTCACAGCAGCCTGAGTGCCTCCTAGGCCCGTGGCAGGCTCATGGCTGCTGGCTGTGCTTGTGATGTCACAGCAGCCTCAGAGCCTCCTCTGCCAGTGCCATGCTCATGGCTGCTGGCTGTGCTTGTGACGTCACAGCAGCCTCAGTGCCTCCTAGGCCCGTGGCAGGCTCATGGCTGCTGGCTGTGCTTGTGACGTCACAGCAGCCTCAGTGCCTCCTCTGCCAGTGCCATGCTCATGGCTGCTGGCTGTGCTTGTGACGTCACAGCAGCCTGAGTGCCTCCCACGCCAGTGTCAGGCTCATGGCTGCTGGCTGTGCTTGTGACGTCACAGCAGCCTCAGTGCGTCCTCTGCCAGTGCCATGCTCATGGCTGCTGGCTGTGCTTGTGACGTCACAGCAGCCTGAGTGCCTCCTAGGCCAGTGTCAGGCGCATGGCTGCTGGCTGTGCTTGTGACGTCACAGCAGCCTCAGTGCCTCCTCTGCCAGTGCCGTGCTCATGGCTGCTGGCTGTGCTTGTGACGTCACAGCAGCCTGAGTGCCTCCTAGGCCCGTGGCAGGCTCATGGCTGCTGGCTGTGATTGTGAGGTCACAGCAGCCTCAGTGCCTCCTCTGCCAGTGCCATGCTCATGGCTGCTGGCTGTGCTTGTGACGTCACAGCAGCCTGAGTGCCTCCTAGGCCAGTGTCAGGCGCATGGCTGCTGGCTGTGCTTGTGACGTCACAGCAGCCTCAGTGCCTCCTCTGCCAGTGCCGTGCTCATGGCTGCTGGCTGTGCTTGTGACGTCACAGCAGCCTGAGTGCCTCCTAGGCCCGTGGCAGGCTCATGGCTGCTGGCTGTGATTGTGAGGTCACAGCAGCCTCAGTGCCTCCTCTGCCAGTGCCATGCTCATGGCTGCTGGCTGTGCTTGTGAGGTCACAGCAGCCTGAGTGCCTCCTAGGCCAGTGTCAGGCTCATGGCTGCTTGCTGTGCTTGTGAGGTCACAGCAGCCTGAATGCCTCCTAGGCCAGTGTCAGGCTCATGGCTGCTGGCTGTGATTGTGAGGTCACAGCAGCCTCAGTGCCTCATAATTTAGTGTCCAGCGTCCCCTGCTGGCTGTGATTGTGAGGTCACAGCAGACTCAGTGCCTCATAGGTTAGTGTCCAGCGCCCCCTGGTGGCTGTGCTTGTGAGCTCACAGCAGCCTCAGTGCCTCACAGGCCAGTATCAGGCTCATGGCTGCTGGCTGTGCTTGTGAGGTCACAGCAGCCTCAGTGCCTCCTCTGCCAGTGCCATGCTCATGGCTGCTGGCTGTGCTTGTGAGGTCACAGCAGCCTCAGTGCCTCCTAGGCCAGTATCAGGCTCATGGCTGCTGGCTGTGCTTCTGAGGTCACAGAAATCTGAATGCCTCCTAGGCCCGTGGCAGGCTCATGGCTGCTGGCTGTGATTGTGAGGTCACAGCAGCCTCAGTGCCTCCTCTGCCAGTGCCGTGCTCAGGGCTGCTGGCTGTGCTTGTGACGTCACAGCAGCCTGAGTGCCTCCTAGGCCCGTGGCAGGCTCATGGCTGCTGGCTGTACTTGTGAGGTCACAGCAGCCTCAGTGCCTCCTCTGCCAGTGCCATGCTCATGGCTGCTGGCTGTGCTTGTGACGTCACAGCAGCCTGAGTGCCTCCTAGGCCCGTGGCAGGCTCATGGCTGCTGGCTGTGCTTGTGACGTCACAGCAGCCTCAGTGCCTCCTCTGCCAGTGCCAGGGTCATGGCTGCTGGCTGTGCTTGTGACGTCACAGCAGCCTGAGTGCCTCCCAGGCCAGTGTCAGGCTCATGGCTGCTGGCTGTGCTTGTGAGGTCACAGCAGCCTCAGTGCCTCCTCTGCCAGTGCCATGCTCATGGCTGCTGGCTGTGCTTGTGACGTCACAGCAGCCTGAGTGCCTCCTAGGCCAGTGTCAGGCGCATGGCTGCTGGCTGTGCTTGTGACGTCACAGCAGCCTCAGTGCCTCCTCTGCCAGTGCCGTGCTCATGGCTGCTGGCTGTGCTTGTGACGTCACAGCAGCCTCAGTGCCTCCTAGGCCCGTGGCAGGCTCATGGCTGCTGGCTGTGATTGTGAGGTCACAGCAGCCTCAGTGCCTCCTCTGCCAGTGCCATGCTCATGGCTGCTGGCTGTGCTTGTGAGGTCACAGCAGCCTGAGTGCCTCCTAGGCTCGTGGCAGGCTCATGGCTGCTTGCTGTGCTTGTGAGGTCACAGCAGCCTGAATGCCTCCTAGGCCAGTGGCAGGCTCATGGCTGCTGGCTGTGATTGTGAGGTCACAGCAGCCTCAGTGCCTCACAGTTTAGTGTCCAGCGTCCCCTGCTGGCTCTGATTGTGAGGTCACAGCAGACTCAGTGCCTCATAGGTTAGTGTCCAGCGCCCCCTGGTGGCTGTGCTTGTGAGCTCACAGCAGCCTCAGTGCCTCACAGGCCAGTATCAGGCTCATGGCTGCTGGCTGTGCTTGTGAGGTCACAGCAGCCTCAGTGCCTCCTCTGCCAGTGCCATGCTCATGGCTGCTGGCTGTGCTTGTGAGGTCACAGCAGACTCAGTGCCTCCTAGGCCAGTATCAGGCTCATGGCTGCTGGCTGTGCTTCTGAGGTCACAGAAATCTGAATGCCTCCTAGGCCAGTGGCAGGCTCATGGCTGCTGGCTGTGCTTGTGAGGTCACAGCAGCCTCAGTGCCTCATAGTTTAGTGTCCAGCGTCCCCTGCTGGCTCTGCTTGTGAGGTCACGTCAGCCTCAGTGCTTCATAATTTAGTGTCCAGCGTCCCCTGATGGCTATGATTTTGAGGTCACAGCAGACTCAGTTCCTCAAAAGTTGGTGTCCAGCCCCCCCTGCTGGCTCTGCTTGTGAGGTCACAGCAGACTCAGTGTCTCCGTGGATAGTGCCATGCTCATGGCTGCTGGCTGTGCTTGTGAGGTCACAGCAGCCTCAGTGTCTCTCAGGCCAGTGGCAGTCTCATTGCTGCTGGCTGTGCTTGTGAGGTCACAGCAGACTCAGTGCCTCATAGGTTAGTGTCCAGCGTCCCCTGCTGGCTGTGATTGTGAGGTCACAGCAGCCTCAGTGCCTCCCAGGCCAATATCAGGTTCCTGGCTGCTAGCTGTGCTTGTGAGGTCACAGCAGCCTGAATGCCTCCGAGGCCAGTGGCAGGCTGATGGCTGCTGGGTGTGCTTGTGACGTCACAGCAGCCTCAGTGCCTCCTAGGCCAGTGGCAGGCTCATGGCTGCTGGCTGTGATTGTGAGGTCACAGCAGCCTCAGTGCCTCCTAGGCCAGTGGCAGGCTCATGGCTGCTGGCTGTGATTGTGAGGTCACAGCAGCCTCAGTGCCTCCTAGGCCAGTGGCAGGCTCATGGCTGCTGGCTGTGCTTGTGACGTCACAGCAGACTCAGTGCCTCAAAAGTTAGTGTCCAGCGTCCCCTGCTGGCTGTGCCTGTGAGGTCACAGCAGCCCCAGTGCGTCCTCTGCCAGTGTCAGGGGCATGGCTGCTGGCTGTGCTTCTGAGGTCACAGCAGCCTCAGTGACTCTGAGTCCAGCGGCAGGCTCATGGCTGCTGGCTGTGCTTGTGACGTCACAGCAGCCTGAATGCCTCCTCGGCCAGTGGCAGGCTCATGGCTGCTGGCTGTGCTTGTGAGCTCACAGCACCCTCAGTGCCTCATCATTTAGTATCCAGCGTCCCCTGCTGGCTGTGCTTGTGAGGTCACAGCAGCCTCAGTGCCTCCTCTGCCAGTGCCAGGGTCACGGCTGCTGGCTGTGCTTGTGACGTCACAGCAGCCTCAGTGCCTCCCAGGCCAGTGTCAGGCTCATGGCTGCTGGCTGTGCTTGTGACGTCACAGCAGACTCAGTGCCTCCTCTGCCAGTGCCGTGCTCAGGGCTGCTGGCTGTGCTTGTGACGTCACAGCAGCCTGAGTGCCTCCTAGGCCCGTGGCAGGCTCATGGCTGCTGGCTGTGCTTGTGATGTCACAGCAGCCTCAGAGCCTCCTCTGCCAGTGCCATGCTCATGGCTGCTGGCTGTGCTTGTGACGTCACAGCAGCCTCAGTGCCTCCTAGGCCCGTGGCAGGCTCATGGCTGCTGGCTGTGCTTGTGACGTCACAGCAGCCTCAGTGCCTCCTCTGCCAGTGCCATGCTCATGGCTGCTGGCTGTGCTTGTGACGTCACAGCAGCCTGAGTGCCTCCCACGCCAGTGTCAGGCTCATGGCTGCTGGCTGTGCTTGTGACGTCACAGCAGCCTCAGTGCCTCCTCTGCCAGTGCCATGCTCATGGCTGCTGGCTGTGCTTGTGACGTCACAGCAGCCTGAGTGCCTCCTAGGCCAGTGTCAGGCGCATGGCTGCTGGCTGTGCTTGTGACGTCACAGCAGCCTCAGTGCCTCCTCTGCCAGTGCCGTGCTCATGGCTGCTGGCTGTGCTTGTGACGTCACAGCAGCCTGAGTGCCTCCTAGGCCCGTGGCAGGCTCATGGCTGCTGGCTGTGATTGTGAGGTCACAGCAGCCTCAGTGCCTCCTCTGCCAGTGCCATGCTCATGGCTGCTGGCTGTGCTTGTGACGTCACAGCAGCCTGAGTGCCTCCTAGGCCAGTGTCAGGCGCATGGCTGCTGGCTGTGCTTGTGACGTCACAGCAGCCTCAGTGCCTCCTCTGCCAGTGCCGTGCTCATGGCTGCTGGCTGTGCTTGTGACGTCACAGCAGCCTGAGTGCCTCCTAGGCCCGTGGCAGGCTCATGGCTGCAGGCTGTGATTGTGAGGTCACAGCAGCCTCAGTGCCTCCTCTGCCAGTGCCATGCTCATGGCTGCTGGCTGTGCTTGTGAGGTCACAGCAGCCTGAGTGCCTCCTAGGCCAGTGTCAGGCTCATGGCTGCTTGCTGTGCTTGTGAGGTCACAGCAGCCTGAATGCCTCCTAGGCCAGTGTCAGGCTCATGGCTGCTGGCTGTGATTGTGAGGTCACAGCAGCCTCAGTGCCTCATAATTTAGTGTCCAGCGTCCCCTGCTGGCTGTGATTGTGAGGTCACAGCAGACTCAGTGCCTCATAGGTTAGTGTCCAGCGCCCCCTGGTGGCTGTGCTTGTGAGGTCACAGCAGCCTGAGTGCCTCCCAGGCCAGTATCAGGCTCATGGCTGCTGGCTGTGCTTGTGAGGTCACAGCAGCCTCAGTGCCTCCTCTGCCAGTGCCATGCTCATGGCTGCTGGCTGTGCTTGTGAGGTCACAGCAGCCTCAGTGCCTCCTAGGCCAGTATCAGGCTCATGGCTGCTGGCTGTGCTTCTGAGGTCACAGAAATCTGAATGCCTCCTAGGCCAGTGGCAGGCTCATGGCTGCTGGCTGTGCTTGTGAGGTCACAGCAGCCTCAGTGCCTCATAGTTTAGTGTCCAGCGTCCCCTGCTGGCTCTGCTTGTGAGGTCACGTCAGCCTCAGTGCTTCATAATTTAGTGTCCAGCGTCCCCTGATGGCTGTGATTTTGAGGTCACAGCAGACTCAGTTCCTCAAAAGTTGGTGTCCAGCCCCCCCTGCTGGCTCTGCTTGTGAGGTCACAGCAGCCTCAGTGCCTCATAGTTTAGTGTGCAGCGTCCCCTGCTGGCTGTGCTTGTGAGGTCACAGCAGCCTCAGTGCCTCCCAGGCCAATATCAGGTTCCTGGCTGCTAGCTGTGCTTGTGAGGTCACAGCAGCCTGAATGCCTCCTAGGCCCGTGCCATGCTCATGGCTGGTGGCTGTGCTTCTGAGGTCACAGCAGCCTGAATGCCTCCGAGGCCAGTGGCAGGCTCATGGCTGCTGGCTGTGATTGTGAGGTCACAGCAGCCTCAGTGCCTCATACTTTAGTGTCCAGCGTCCCCTGCTGGCTCTGCTTGTGAGGTCACAGCAGACCCAGGGCCTCAAAAGTTAGTGTCCAGCTCCCCCTGCTGGCTGTGCTTGTGACGTCACAGCAGCCTCAGTGCCTCCTAGGCCCGTGGCAGGCTCATGGCTGCTGGGTGTGCTTGTGAGGTCACAGCAGCCTCAGTGCCTCCTCTGCCAGTGCCATGCTCATGGCTGCTGGCTGTGCTTGTGAGGTCACAGCAGCCTCAGTGCCTCCTAGGCCAGTATCAGGCTCATGGCTGCTTGCTGTGCTTGTGAGGTCACAGCAGCCTCAGTGCCTCATAGGCCAGTGTCAGGCTCATGGCTGCTGGCTGTGATTGTGAGGTCACAGCAGCCTCAGTGCCTCACAGTTTAGTGTCCAGCGTCCCCTGCTGGCTCTGATTGTGAGGTCACAGCAGACTCAGTGCCTCATAGGTTAGTGTCCAGCGCCCCCTGGTGGCTGTGCTTGTGAGCTCACAGCAGCCTCAGTGCCTCACAGGCCAGTATCAGGCTCATGGCTGCTGGCTGTGATTGTGACGTCACAGCAGCCTCAGTGCCTCCTCTGCCAGTGCCATGCTCATGGCTGCTGGCTGTGCTTGTGAGGTCACAGCAGACTCAGTGCCTCCTAGGCCAGTATCAGGCTCATGGCTGCTGGCTGTGCTTCTGAGGTCACAGAAATCTGAATGCCTCCTAGGCCAGTGGCAGGCTCATGGCTGCTGGCTGTGCTTGTGAGGTCACAGCAGCCTCAGTGCCTCATAGTTTAGTGTCCAGCGTCCCCTGCTGGCTCTGCTTGTGAGGTCACGTCAGCCTCAGTGCTTCATAATTTAGTGTCCAGCGTCCCCTGATGGCTGTGATTTTGAGGTCACAGCAGACTCAGTTCCTCAAAAGTTGGTGTCCAGCCCCCCCTGCTGGCTCTGCTTGTGAGGTCACACCAGACTCAGTGTCTCCGTGGATAGTGCCATGCTCATGGCTGCTGGCTGTGCTTGTGAGGTCACAGCAGCCTCAGTGTCTCTCAGGCCAGTGGCAGTCTCATGGCTGCTGGCTGTGCTTGTGAGGTCACAGCAGACTCAGTGCCTCATAGGTTAGTGTCCAGCGTCCCCTGCTGGCTGTGATTGTGAGGTCAGAGCAGCCTCAGTACCTCCCAGGCCAATATCAGGTTCCTGGCTGCTAGCTGTGCTTGTGAGGTCAGAGCAGCCTGAATGCCTCCTAGGCCCGTGCCATGCTCATGGCTGCTGGCTGTGCTTCTGAGGTCACAGCAGCCTGAATGCCTCCTAGGCCAGTGGCAGGCTCATGGCTGCTGGCTGTGATTGTGAGGTCACAGCAGCCTCAGTGCCTCATAGTTTAGTGTCCAGCATCCCCTGCTGGCTCTGCTTGTGAGATCACAGCAGACTCAGTGCCTCAAAAGTTGGTGTCCAGCGCCCCCTGCTGGCTGTGGTTGTGACGTCACAGCAGCCTCAGTGCCTCTCTGGCCAATATCAGGCTCATGACTGCTGGCTGTGCTTGTGAGGTCACAGCAGCCTCAGTGTCTCTCAGGCCAGTGTCAGTCTCATGGCTGCTGGATCTGCTTGTGAGGTCACAGCAGATTCAGTTCCTCTGAGGCCAGTGGCAGTCTCATGGCTGCTGGCTGTGCTTGTGAGGTCACAGCAGCCTCAGTGCCTCCTAGGCCAGTGGCAGGCTCATGGCTGCTGGCTGTGCTTGTGACGTCACAGCAGACTCAGTGACTCAAAAGTTAGTGTCCAGCGTCCCCTGCTGGCTGTGCCTGTGAGGTCACAGCAGCCCCAGTGCGTCCTCTGCCAGTGTCAGAGGCATGGCTGCTGGCTGTGCTTCTGAGGTCACAGCAGCCTCAGTGACTCTGTGGACAGTGCTATGCTCATGGCTGCTGGCTGTGCTTGTGAGGTCACAGCAGCCTCAGTGCCTCCTCTGCCAGTGCCATGCTCATGGCTGCTGGCTGTGCTTGTGACGTCACAGCAGCCTGAGTGCCTCCTAGGCCAGTGTCAGGCGCATGGCTGCTGGCTGTGCTTGTGACGTCACAGCAGCCTCAGTGCCTCCTCTGCCAGTGCCAGGGTCATGGCTGCTGGCTGTGCTTGTGACGTCACAGCAGCCTCAGTGCCTCCTAGGCCAGTATCAGGCTCATGGCTGCTTGCTGTGCTTGTGAGGTCACAGCATCCTGAATGCCTCCTAGGCCAGTGTCAGGCTCATGGCTGCTGGCTGTGATTGTGAGGTCACAGCAGCCTCAGTGCCTCATAATTTAGTGTCCAGCGTCCCCTGCTGGCTCTGATTGTGAGGTCACAGCAGACTCAGTGCCTCATAGGTTAGTGTCCAGCGTCCCCTGCTGGCTGGGATTGTGAGGTCACAGCAGCCTCAGTGCCTCCCAGGCCAATATCAGGTTCCTGGCTGCTAGCTGTGCTTGTGAGGTCACAGCAGCCTGAATGCCTCCTAGGCCCGTGCCATGCTCATGGCTGCTGGCTGTGCTTCTGAGGTCACAGCAGCCTGAATGCCTCCGAGGCCAGTGGCAGGCTCATGGCTGCTGGCTGTGATTGTGAGGTCACAGCAGCCTCAGTGCCTCATAGTTAAGTGTCCAGCGTCCCCTGCTGGCTCTGCTTGTGACGTCACAGCAGCCTCAGTGCCTCTCAGGCCAGTATCAGGCTCATGGCTGCTGGGTGTGCTTGTGACATCACAGCAGCCTCAGTGCCTCCGAGGCCTGTGGCAGGCTCATGGCTGCTGGCTGTGCTTGTGAGGTCACAGCAGACTCAGTGTCTCCGTTGATAGTGCCATGCTCATGGCTGCTGGCTGTGCTTGTGAGGTCACAGCAGCCTCAGTGCCTCCTAGGCCAGTGGCAGGCTCATGGCTGCTGGCTGTGATTGTGAGGTCACAGCAGCCTCAGTGCCTCCTAGGCCAGTGGCAGGCTCATGGCTGCTGGCTGTGCTTGTGAGGTCACAGCAGACTCAGTGCCTCAAAAGTTAGTGTCCAGCGCCCCCTGCTAGCTGTGCCTGTGAGGTCACAGCAGCCCCAGTGAGTCCTCTGCCAGTGTCAGGGGCATGGCTGCTGGCTGTGCTTCTGAGGTCACAGCAGCGTCAGTGACTCTGTGGACAGTGCCATGCTCATGGCTGCTGGCTGTGCTTGTGAGGTCACAGCAGCCTCAGTGCCTCTGAGTCCAGCGGCAGGCTCATGGCTGCTGGCTGTGCTTGTGAGGTCACAGCAGCCTGAATGCCTCCTCGGCCAGTGGCAGGCTCATGGCTGCTGGCTGTGCTTCTGAGGTCACAGCAGCCTCAGTGCCTCATAGTTTAGTGTCCAGCGTCCCCTGCTGGCTCTGCTTGTGAGGTCACAGCAGACTCAGTGCCTCATAGGTTAGTGTCCAGCGCCCCCTGCTGGCTGTGCTTGTGAGGTCACAGCAGCCTCAGTGCCTCACAGGCCAGTGCCATGCTCATGGCTGCTGGCTGTGCTTGTGAGGTCACAGCAGCCTCAGTGCCTCTCTGGCCAGTGGCAGGCTCATGGCTGCTGGCTGTGATTGTGAGGTCACATCAGCCTCAGTGCTTCATAGTTTAGTGTCCAGCGACCCCTGCTGGCTGTGCTTGTTAGGTCACAGCAGACTCAGTGCCTCAGAAGTTGGAGTCCAACCCCCCCCTGCTGGCTCTGCTTGTGAGGTCACAGCAGCCTCAGTGTCTCCGTGGATAGTGCCATGCTCATGGCTACTGGCTGTGCTTGTGAGGTCACAGCAGACTCAGTGCCTCAAAAGTTAGTGTCCAGCGTCCCCTGCTGGCTGTGCCTGTGAGGTCACAGCAGCCCCAGTGCCTCCTCTGCCAGTGTCAGGGTCATGGCTGCTGGCTGTGCTTCTGAGGTCACAGCTGCCTCAGTGACTCTGTGGACAGTGCCATGCTCATGGCTGCTGGCTGTGCTTGTGACGTCACAGCAGCCTCAGTGCCTCTGAGTCCAGGGGCAGTCTCATGGCTGCTGGCTGTGCTTGTGAGGTCACAGCAGCCTCAGTGCCTCCTCGGCCAGTGGCAGGCTCATGGCTGCTGGCTGTGCTTGTGAGGTCACAGCAGCCTCAGTGCCTCATAGTTTAGTGTCCAGCGTTCCCTGCTGGCTGTGCTTGTGAGGTCACAGCAGCCTCAGTGCCTCATCGTTTAGTGTCCAGCGGCCCCTGCTGGCTGTGCTTGTGAGGTCACAGCAGCCTCAGTGCCTCCTCTGCCAGTGCCAGGGCCATGGCTGCTGGCTGTGCTTGTGAGGTCACACCAGCCTCAGTGCCTCCCAGGCCAGTGTCAGGCTCATGGCTGCTGGCTGTGCTTCTCAGGTCACAGCAGCCTCAGTGCCTCCTCTGCCAGTGCCAGGGTCATGGCTGCTGGCTGTGCTTGTGACGTCATAGCAGCCTCAGTGCCTCCTAGGCCCGTGGCAGGCTCATGGCTGCTGGCTGTGCTTGTGAGGTCACAGCAGCCTCAGTGCCTCCTCTGCCAGTGGCAGTCTCATGGCTGCTGGCTGTGCTTGTGAGGTCACAGCAGCCTCAGTGCCTCCTAGGCCAGTATCAGGCTCCTGGCCGCTGGTTGTGCTTGTGAGGTCACAGCAGCCTGAATGCCTCCTAGGCCAGTGGCAGGCTCATGGCTGCTGGCTGTGCTTGTGAGGTCACAGCAGCCTCAGTGCCTCACAGGCCAGTATCAGGCTCATGGCTGCTGGCTGTGCTTGTGAGGTCACAGCAGACTCAGTGCCTCATCGTTTAGTATCCAGCGTCCCCTGCTGCCTGTGCTTGTGAGGTCACAGCAGCCTCAGTGCCTCCTCTGCCAGTGCCAGGGTCACGGCTGCTGGCTGTGCTTGTGACGTCACACCAGCCTCAGTGCCTCCCAGGCCAGTATCAGGCTCATGGCTGCTGGCTGTGCTTGTGACGTCACAGCAGCCTGAGTGCCTCCTAGGCCCGTGGCAGGCTCATGGCTGCTGGCTGTGCTTGTGACGTCACAGCAGCCTCAGTGCCTCCTCTGCCAGTGCCATGCTCATGGCTGCTGGCTGTGCTTGTGAGGTCACAGCAGCCTGAGTGCCTCCTAGGCCCGTGGCAGGCTCATGGCTGCTGGCTGTGCTTGTGACGTCACAGCAGCCTCAGTGCCTCCTCTGCCAGTGCCAGGGTCATGGCTGCTGGCTGTGCTTGTGACGTCACAGCAGCCTGAGTGCCTCCCAGGCCAGTGTCAGGCTCAGGGCTGCTGGCTGTGCTTGTGACGTCACAGCAGCCTCAGTGCCTCCTCTGCCAGTGCCATGCTCATGGCTGCTGGCTGTGCTTGTGACGTCACAGCAGCCTGAGTGCCTCCTAGGCCAGTGTCAGGCGCATGGCTGCTGGCTGTGCTTGTGACGTCACAGCAGCCTCAGTGCCTCCTCTGCCAGTGCCGTGCTCATGGCTGCTGGCTGTGCTTGTGACGTCACAGCAGCCTCAGTGCCTCCTAGGCCCGTGGCAGGCTCATGGCTGCTGGCTGTGATTGTGAGGTCACAGCAGCCTCAGTGCCTCCTCTGCCAGTGCCATGCTCATGGCTGCTGGCTGTGCTTGTGAGGTCACAGCAGCCTCAGTGCCTCCTAGGCCAGTATCAGGCTCATGGCTGCTTGCTGTGCTTGTGAGGTCACAGCAGCCTGAATGCCTCCTAGGCCAGTGTCAGGCTCATGGCTGCTGGCTGTGATTGTGAGGTCACAGCAGCCTCAGTGCCTCATAATTTAGTGTCCAGCGTCCCCTGCTGGCTCTGATTGTGAGGTCACAGCAGACTCAGTGCCTCATAGGTTAGTGTCCAGCGCCCCCTGGTGGCTGTGCTTGTGAGCTCACAGCAGCCTCAGTGCCTCACAGGCCAGTGCCATGCTCATGGCTGCTGGCTGTGCTTGTGAGGTCACAGCAGACTCAGTGCCTCCTAGGCCAGTATCAGGCTCATGGCTGCTGGCTGTGCTTCTGAGGTCACAGAAATCTGAATGCCTCCTAAGCCAGTGGCAGGCTCATGGCTGCTGGCTGTGCTTGTGAGGTCACAGCAGCCTCAGTGCCTCATAGTTTAGTGTCCAGCGTCCCCTGCTGGCTCTGCTTGTGAGGTCACGTCAGCCTCAGTGCTTCATAATTTAGTGTCCAGCGTCCCCTGATGGCTGTGATTTTGAGGTCACAGCAGACTCAGTTCCTCAAAAGTTGGTGTCCAGCCCCCCCTGCTGGCTCTGCTTGTGAGGTCACAGCAGACTCAGTGTCTCCGTGGATAGTGCCATGCTCATGGCTGCTGGCTGTGCTTGTGAGGTCACAGCAGCCTCAGTGTCTCTCAGGCCAGTGGCAGTCTCATGGATGCTGGCTGTGCTTGTGAGGTCACAGCAGACTCAGTGCCTCATTGGTTAGTGTCCAGCGTCCCCTGCTGGCTGTGATTGTGAGGTCACAGCAGCCTCAGTGCCTCGCAGGCCAATATCAGGTTCCTGGCTGCTAGCTGTGCTTGTGAGGTCACAGCAGCCTGAATGCCTCCTAGGCCCGTGCCATGCTCATGGCTGCTGGCTGTGCTTCTGAGGTCACAGCAGCCTCAGTGCCTCCTAGGCCCGTGGCAGGCTCATGGCTGCTGGCTGTGCTTGTGACGTCACAGCAGCCTCAGTGCCTCCTCTGCCAGTGGCAGGCTCATGGCTGCTGGCTGTGCTTGTGAGGTCACAGCAGCCTCAGTGCCTCCTCTGCCACTGCCATGCTCATGGCTGCTGGCTGTGCTTCTGAGGTCACAGCAGCCTCAGTGCCTCCTAGGCCAGTGGCAGTCTCATGGCTGCTGGCTGTGCTTGTGAGGTCACAGCAGACTCAGTGCCTCATAGGTTAGTGTCCAGCGCCCCCTGGTGGCTGTGCTTGTGAGCTCACAGCAGCCTCAGTGCCTCACAGGCCAGTATCAGGCTCATGGCTGCTGGCTGTGCTTGTGAGGTCACAGCAGCCTCAGTGCCTCCTCTGCCAGTGCCAGGGTCATGGCTGCTGGCTGTGCTTCTGAGGTCACAGAAATCTGAATGCCTCCTAGGCCAGTGGCAGGCTCATGGCTGCTGGCTGTGCTTGTGAGGTCACAGCAGCCTCAGTGCCTCATAGTTTAGTGTCCAGCGTCCCCTGCTGGCTCTGCTTGTGAGGTCACGTCAGCCTCAGTGCTTCATAATTTAGTGTCCAGCGTCCCCTGATGGCTGTGATTTTGAGGTCACAGCAGACTCAGTTCCTCAAAAGTTGGTGTCCAGCCCCCCCTGCTGGCTCTGCTTGTGAGGTCACAGCAGCCTCAGTGCCTCCTCTGCCAGTGCCAGGGTCATGGCTGCTGGCTGTGCTTGTGACGTCACAGCAGCCTGAGTGCCTCCCAGGCCAGTGTCAGGCTCATGGCTGCTGGCTGTGCTTGTGACGTCACAGCAGCCTCAGTGCCTCCTCTGCCAGTGCCATGCTCATGGCTGCTGGCTGTGCTTGTGACGTCACAGCAGCCTGAGTGCCTCCTAGGCCAGTGTCAGGCGCATGGCTGCTGGCTGTGCTTGTGACGTCACAGCAGCCTCAGTGCCTCCTCTGCCAGTGCCGTGCTCATGGCTGCTGGCTGTGCTTGTGACGTCACAGCAGCCTGAGTGCCTCCTAGGCCCGTGGCAGGCTCATGGCTGCTGGCTGTGCTTGTGAGGTCACAGCAGCCTCAGTGCCTCACAGGCCAGTATCAGGTTCATGGCTGCTGGCTGTGCTTGTGAGGTCACAGCAGCCTCAGTGCCTCATCGTTTAGTATCCAGCGTCCCCTGCTGCCTGTGCTTGTGAGGTCACAGCAGCCTCAGTGCCTCCTCTGCCAGTGCCAGGGTCACGGCTGCTGGCTGTGCTTGTGACGTCACACCAGCCTCAGTGCCTCCCAGGCCAGTATCAGGCTCATGGCTGCTGGCTGTGCTTGTGACGTCACAGCAGCCTGAGTGCCTCCTAGGCCCGTGGCAGGCTCATGGCTGCTGGCTGTGCTTGTGACGTCACAGCAGCCTCAGAGCCTCCTCTGCCAGTGCCATGCTCATGGCTGCTGGCTGTGCTTGTGAGGTCACAGCAGCCTGAGTGCCTCCTAGGCCCGTGGCAGGCTCATGGCTGCTGGCTGTGCTTGTGACGTCACAGCAGCCTCAGTGCCTCCTCTGCCAGTGCCAGGGTCATGGCTGCTGGCTGTGCTTGTGACGTCACAGCAGCCTGAGTGCCTCCCAGGCCAGTGTCAGGCTCATGGCTGCTGGCTGTGCTTGTGACGTCACAGCAGCCTCAGTGCCTCCTCTGCCAGTGCCATGCTCATGGCTGCTGGCTGTGCTTGTGACGTCACAGCAGCCTGAGTGCCTCCTAGGCCAGTGTCAGGCGCATGGCTGCTGGCTGTGCTTGTGACGTCACAGCAGCCTCAGTGCCTCCTCTGCCAGTGCCGTGCTCATGGCTGCTGGCTGTGCTTGTGACGTCACAGCAGCCTCAGTGCCTCCTAGGCCCGTGGCAGGCTCATGGCTGCTGGCTGTGATTGTGAGGTCACAGCAGCCTCAGTGCCTCCTCTGCCAGTGCCATGCTCATGGCTGCTGGCTGTGCTTGTGAGGTCACAGCAGCCTCAGTGCCTCCTAGGCCAGTATCAGGCTCATGGCTGCTTGCTGTGCTTGTGAGGTCACAGCAGCCTGAATGCCTCCTAGGCCAGTGTCAGGCTCATGGCTGCTGGCTGTGATTGTGAGGTCACAGCAGCCTCAGTGCCTCATAATTTAGTGTCCAGCGTCCCCTGCTGGCTCTGATTGTGAGGTCACAGCAGACTCAGTGCCTCATAGGTTAGTGTCCAGCGCCCCCTGGTGGCTGTGCTTGTGAGCTCACAGCAGCCTCAGTGCCTCACAGGCCAGTGCCATGCTCATGGCTGCTGGCTGTGCTTGTGAGGTCACAGCAGACTCAGTGCCTCCTAGGCCAGTATCAGGCTCATGGCTGCTGGCTGTGCTTCTGAGGTCACAGAAATCTGAATGCCTCCTAAGCCAGTGGCAGGCTCATGGCTGCTGGCTGTGCTTGTGAGGTCACAGCAGCCTCAGTGCCTCATAGTTTAGTGTCCAGCGTCCCCTGCTGGCTCTGCTTGTGAGGTCACGTCAGCCTCAGTGCTTCATAATTTAGTGTCCAGCGTCCCCTGATGGCTGTGATTTTGAGGTCACAGCAGACTCAGTTCCTCAAAAGTTGGTGTCCAGCCCCCCCTGCTGGCTCTGCTTGTGAGGTCACAGCAGACTCAGTGTCTCCGTGGATAGTGCCATGCTCATGGCTGCTGGCTGTGCTTGTGAGGTCACAGCAGCCTCAGTGTCTCTCAGGCCAGTGGCAGTCTCATGGATGCTGGCTGTGCTTGTGAGGTCACAGCAGACTCAGTGCCTCATTGGTTAGTGTCCAGCGTCCCCTGCTGGCTGTGATTGTGAGGTCACAGCAGCCTCAGTGCCTCCCAGGCCAATATCAGGTTCCTGGCTGCTAGCTGTGCTTGTGAGGTCACAGCAGCCTGAATGCCTCCTAGGCCCGTGCCATGCTCATGGCTGCTGGCTGTGCTTCTGAGGTCACAGCAGCCTGAATGCCTCCGAGGCCAGTGGCAGGCTCATGGCTGCTGGCTGTGCTTGTGAGGTCACAGCAGCCTCAGTGCCTCATACTTTAGTGTCCAGCGTCCCCTGCTGGCTCTGCTTGTGAGGTCACAGCAGACCCAGGGCCTCAAAAGTTAGTGTCCAGCTCCCCCTGCTGGCTGTGCTTGTGATGTCACAGCAGCCTCAGTGCCTCTCAGGCCAGTATCAGGCTCATGGCTGCTGGGTGTGCTTGTGACGTCACAGCAGCCTCAGTGCCTCCTAGGCCTGTGGCAGGCTCATGGCTGCTGGCTGTGCTTGTGAGGTCACAGCAGACTCAGTGTCTCCGTTGATAGTGCCATGCTCATGGCTGCTGGCTGTGCTTCTGAGGTCACAGCAGCCTCAGTGCCTCCTAGGCCAGTGGCAGGCTCATGGCTGCTGGCTGTGCTTGTGAGGTCACAGCAGCCTCAGTGCCTCCTAGGCCAGTGGCAGGCTCATGGCTGCTGGCTGTGCTTGTGAGGTCACAGCAGCCTCAGTGCCTCAAAAGTTAGTGTCCAGCGTCCCCTGCTGGCTGTGCCTGTGAGGTCACAGCAGCCCCAGTGCGTCCTCTGCCAGTGTCAGGGGCATGGCTGCTGGCTGTGCTTCTGAGGTCACAGCAGCCTCAGTGACTCTGTGGACAGTGCCATGCTCATGGCTGCTGGCTGTGCTTGTGAGGTCACAGCAGCCTCAGTGCCTCTGAGTCCAGCGGCAGGCTCATGGCTGCTGGCTGTGCTTGTGACGTCACAGCAGCCTGAATGCCTCCTCTGCCAGTGGCAGGCTCATGGCTGCTGGCTGTGCTTGTGAGGTCACAGCAGCCTCAGTGCCTCATCGTTTAGTATCCAGCGTCCCCTGGTGCCTGTGCTTGTGACGTCACAGCAGCCTCAGTGCCTCCTCTGCCAGTGCCAGGGTCATGGCTGCTGGCTGTGCTTGTGACGTCACAGCAGCCTGAGTGCCTCCCAGGCCAGTGTCAGGCTCATGGCTGCTGGCTGTGCTTGTGACGTCACAGCAGCCTCAGTGCCTCCTCTGCCAGTGCCATGCTCATGGCTGCTGGCTGTGCTTGTGACGTCACAGCAGCCTGAGTGCCTCCTAGGCCAGTGTCAGGCGCATGGCTGCTGGCTGTGCTTGTGACGTCACAGCAGCCTCAGTGCCTCCTCTGCCAGTGCCGTGCTCATGGCTGCTGGCTGTGCTTGTGACGTCACAGCAGCCTGAGTGCCTCCTAGGCCCGTGGCAGGCTCATGGCTGCTGGCTGTGATTGTGAGGTCACAGCAGCCTCAGTGCCTCCTCTGCCAGTGCCATGCTCATGGCTGCTGGCTGTGCTTGTGAGGTCACAGCAGCCTCAGTGCCTCCTAGGCCAGTATCAGGCTCATGGCTGCTTGCTGTGCTTGTGAGGTCACAGCAGCCTGAATGCCTCCTAGGCCAGTGTCAGGCTCATGGCTGCTGGCTGTGATTGTGAGGTCACAGCAGCCTCAGTGCCTCATAGTTTAGTGTCCAGCGTCCCCTGCTGGCTCTGATTGTGAGGTCACAGCAGACTCAGTGCCTCATAGGTTAGTGTCCAGCGCCCCCTGGTGGCTGTGCTTGTGAGCTCACAGCAGCCTCAGTGCCTCACAGGCCAGTATCAGGCTCATGGCTGCTGGCTGTGCTTGTGAGGTCACAGCAGACTCAGTGCCTCCTAGGCCAGTGCCAGGGTCATGGCTGCTGGCTGTGCTTCTGAGGTCACAGAAATCTGAATGCCTCCTAGGCCAGTGGCAGGCTCATGGCTGCTGGCTGTGCTTGTGAGGTCACAGCAGCCTCAGTGCCTCATAGTTTAGTGTCCAGCGTCCCCTGCTGGCTCTGCTTGTGAGGTCACGTCAGCCTCAGTGCTTCATAATTTAGTGTCCAGCGTCCCCTGATGGCTGTGATTTTGAGGTCACAGCAGACTCAGTTCCTCAAAAGTTGGTGTCCAGCCCCCCCTGCTGGCTCTGCTTGTGAGGTCACAGCAGACTCAGTGTCTCCGTGGATAGTGCCATGCTCATGGCTGCTGGCTGTGCTTGTGAGGTCACAGCAGCCTCAGTGTCTCTCAGGCCAGTGGCAGTCTCATTGCTGCTGGCTGTGCTTGTGAGGTCACAGCAGACTCAGTGCCTCATAGGTTAGTGTCCAGCGTCCCCTGCTGGCTGTGATTGTGAGGTCACAGCAGCCTCAGTGCCTCCCAGGCCAATATCAGGTTCCTGGCTGCTAGCTGTGCTTGTGAGGTCACAGCAGCCTGAATGCCTCCTAGGCCCGTGCCATGCTCATGGCTGCTGGCTGTGCTTCTGAGGTCACAGCAGCCTGAATGCCTCCGAGGCCAGTGGCAGGCTCATGGCTGCTGGGTGTGCTTGTGACGTCACAGCAGCCTCAGTGCCTCCTAGGCCTGTGGCAGGCTCATGGCTGCTGGCTGTGCTTGTGAGGTCACAGCAGACTCAGTGTCTCCGTTCATAGTGCCATGCTCATGGCTGCTGGCTGTGCTTGTGATGTCACAGCAGCCTCAGTGCCTCCTAGGCCTGTGGCAGGCTCATGGCTGCTGGCTGTGCTTGTGAGGTCACAGCAGCCTCAGTGCCTCCTAGGCCAGTGGCAGGCTCATGGCTGCTGGCTGTGCTTGTGAGGTCACAGCAGACTCAGTGCCTCAAAAGTTAGTGTCCAGCGTCCCCTGCTGGCTGTGCCTGTGAGGTCACAGCAGCCCCAGTGCGTCCTCTGCCAGTGTCAGGGGCATGGCTGCTGGCTGTGCTTCTGAGGTCACAGCAGCCTCAGTGACTCTGTGGACAGTGCCATGCTCATGGCTGCTGGCTGTGCTTGTGAGGTCACAGCAGCCTCAGTGCCTCTGAGTCCAGCGGCAGGCTCATGGCTGCTGGCTGTGCTTGTGAGGTCACAGCAGCCTGAATGCCTCCTCTGCCAGTGGCAGGCTCATGGCTGCTGGCTGTGCTTGTGAGGTCACAGCAGCCTGAGTGCCTCATCATTTAGTATCCAGCGTCCCCTGCTGCCTGTGCTTGTGAGGTCACAGCAGCCTCAGTGCCTCCTCTGCCAGTGCCAGGGTCACGGCTGCTGGCTGTGCTTGTGACGTCACACCAGCCTCAGTGCCTCCCAGGCCAGTATCAGGCTCATGGCTGCTGGCTGTGCTTGTGACGTCACAGCAGCCTCAGTGCCTCCTCTGCCAGTGCCGTGCTCATGGCTGCTGGCTGTGCTTGTGACGTCACAGCAGCCTGAGTGCCTCCTAGGCCCGTGGCAGGCTCATGGCTGCTGGCTGTACTTGTGAGGTCACAGCAGCCTCAGTGCCTCCTCTGCCAGTGCCATGCTCATGGCTGCTGGCTGTGCTTGTGACGTCACAGCAGCCTCAGTGCCTCCTAGGCCCGTGGCAGGCTCATGGCTGCTGGCTGTGCTTGTGACGTCACAGCAGCCTCAGTGCCTCCTCTGCCAGTGCCAGGGTCATGGCTGCTGGCTGTGCTTGTGACGTCACAGCAGCCTGAGTGCCTCCCAGGCCAGTGTCAGGCTCATGGCTGCTGGCTGTGCTTGTGACGTCACAGCAGCCTCAGTGCCTCCTCTGCCAGTGCCATGCTCATGGCTGCTGGCTGTGCTTGTGACGTCACAGCAGCCTGAGTGCCTCCTAGGCCAGTGTCAGGCGCATGGCTGCTGGCTGTGCTTGTGACGTCACAGCAGCCTCAGTGCCTCCTCTGCCAGTGCCGTGCTCATGGCTGCTGGCTGTGCTTGTGACGTCACAGCAGCCTCAGTGCCTCCTAGGCCCGTGGCAGGCTCATGGCTGCTGGCTGTGATTGTGAGGTCACAGCAGCCTCAGTGCCTCCTCTGCCAGTGCCATGCTCATGGCTGCTGGCTGTGCTTGTGAGGTCACAGCAGCCTCAGTGCCTCCTAGGCCAGTATCAGGCTCATGGCTGCTTGCTGTGCTTGTGAGGTCACAGCAGCCTGAATGCCTCCTAGGCCAGTGGCAGGCTCATGGCTGCTGGCTGTGATTGTGAGGTCACAGCAGCCTCAGTGCCTCACAGTTTAGTGTCCAGCGTCCCCTGCTGGCTCTGATTGTGAGGTCACAGCAGACTCAGTGCCTCATAGGTTAGTGTCCAGCGCCCCCTGGTGGCTGTGCTTGTGAGCTCACAGCAGCCTCAGTGCCTCACAGGCCAGTATCAGGCTCATGACTGCTGGCTGTGCTTGTGAGGTCACAGCAGCCTCAGTGCCTCCTCTGCCAGTGCCATGCTCATGGCTGCTGGCTGTGCTTGTGAGGTCACAGCAGACTCAGTGCCTCCTAGGCCAGTATCAGGCTCATGGCTGCTGGCTGTGCTTCTGAGGTCACAGAAATCTGAATGCCTCCTAGGCCAGTGGCAGGCTCATGGCTGCTGGCTGTGCTTGTGAGCTCACAGCAGCCTCAGTGCCTCACAGGCCAGTATCAGGCTCATGGCTGCTGGCTGTGCTTGTGAGGTCACAGCAGCCTCAGTGCCTCCTCTGCCAGTGCCAGGGTCATGGCTGCTGGCTGTGCTTCTGAGGTCACAGAAACCTGAATGCCTCCTAGGCCAGTGGCAGGCTCATGGCTGCTGGCTGTGCTTGTGAGGTCACAGCAGCCTCAGTGCCTCATAGTTTAGTGTCCAGCGTCCCCTGCTGGCTCTGCTTGTGAGGTCACGTCAGCCTCAGTGCTTCATAATTTAGTGTCCAGCGTCCCCTGATGGCTGTGATTTTGAGGTCACAGCAGACTCAGTTCCTCAAAAGTTGGTGTCCAGCCCCCCCTGCTGGCTCTGCTTGTGAGGTCACAGCAGACTCAGTGTCTCCGTGGATAGTGCCATGCTCATGGCTGCTGGCTGTGCTTGTGAGGTCACAGCAGCCTCAGTGTCTCTCAGGCCAGTGGCAGTCTCATTGCTGCTGGCTGTGCTTGTGAGGTCACAGCAGACTCAGTGCCTCATAGATTAGTGTCCAGCGTCCCCTGCTGGCTGTGATTGTGAGGTCACAGCAGCCTCAGTGCCTCCCAGGCCAATATCAGGTTCCTGGCTGCTAGCTGTGCTTGTGAGGTCACAGCAGCCTGAATGCCTCCTAGGCCCGTGCCATGCTCATGGCTGCTGGCTGTGCTTCTGAGGTCACAGCAGCCTGAATGCCTCCGAGGCCAGTGGCAGGCTCATGGCTGCTGGGTGTGCTTGTGACGTCACAGCAGCCTCAGTGTCTCCGTTCATAGTGCCATGCTCATGGCTGCTGGCTGTGCTTGTGAGGTCACAGCAGCCTCAGTGCCTCCTCTGCCAGTGCCAGGCTCATGGCTGCTGGCTGTGATTGTGAGGTCACAGCAGCCTCAGTGCCTCCTAGGCCAGTGGCAGGCTCATGGCTGCTGGCTGTGCTTGTGAGGTCACAGCAGACTCAGTGCCTCAAAAGTTAGTGTCCAGCGTCCCCTGCTGGCTGTGCCTGTGAGGTCACAGCAGCCCCAGTGCGTCCTCTGCCAGTGTCAGGGGCATGGCTGCTGGCTGTGCTTCTGAGGTCACAGCAGCCTCAGTGACTCTGTGGACAGTGCCATGCTCATGGCTGCTGGCTGTGCTTGTGAGGTCACAGCAGCCTCAGTGCCTCTGAGTCCAGCGGCAGGCTCATGGCTGCTGGCTGTGCTTGTGACGTCACAGCAGCCTGAATGCCTCCTCGGCCAGTGGCAGGCTCATGGATGCTGGCTGTGCTTGTGAGGTCACAGCAGCCTCAGTGCCTCATCATTTAGTATCCAGCGTCCCCTGCTGCCTGTGCTTGTGAGGTCACAGCAGCCTCAGTGCCTCCTCTGCCAGTGCCAGGGTCACGGCTGCTGGCTGTGCTTGTGACGTCACACCAGCCTCAGTGCCTCCCAGGCCAGTGTCAGGCTCATGGCTGCTGGCTGTGCTTCTGACGTCACAGCAGACTCAGTGCCTCCTCTGCCAGTGCCGTGCTCAGGGCTGCTGGCTGTGCTTGTGACATCACAGCAGCCTGAGTGCCTCCTAGGCCCATGGCAGGCTCATGGCTGCTGGCTGTGCTTGTGACGTCACAGCAGCCTCAGAGCCTCCTCTGCCAGTGCCATGCTCATGGCTGCTGGCTGTGCTTGTGACGTCACAGCAGCCTGAGTGCCTCCTAGGCCCGTGGCAGGCTCATGGCTGCTGGCTGTGCTTGTGACGTCACAGCAGCCTCAGTGCCTCCTCTGCCAGTGCCAGGGTCATGGCTGCTGGCTGTGCTTGTGACGTCACAGCAGCCTCAGTGCCTCCTCTGCCAGTACCAGGGTCATGGCTGCTGGCTGTGCTTGTGACGTCACACCAGCCTGAGTGCCTCCCACGCCCGTGTCAGGCTCATGGCTGCTGGCTGTGCTTGTGACGTCACACCAGCCTCAGTGCGTCCTCTGCCAGTGCCATGCTCATGGCTGCTGGCTGTGCTTGTGACGTCACAGCAGCCTCAGTGCCTCCTAGGCCAGTGTCAGGCGCATGGCTGCTGGCTGTTCTTGTGACGTCACAGCAGCCTCAGTGCCTCCTCTGCCAGTGCCGTGCTCATGGCTGCTGGCTGTGCTTGTGACGTCACAGCAGCCTGAGTGCCTCCTAGGCCCGTGGCAGGCTCATGGCTGCTGGCTGTGATTGTGAGGTCACAGCAGCCTCAGTGCCTCCTCTGCCAGTGCCATGCTCATGGCTGCTGGGTGTGCTTGTGAGGTCACAGCAGCCTCAGTGCCTCCTAGGCCAGTATCAGGCTCATGGCTGCTGGCTGTGCTTGTGAGGTCACAGCAGCCTCAGTGCCTCCTAGGCCAGTATCAGGCTCATGGCTGCTGGCTGTGATTGTGAGGTCACAGCAGCCTCAGTGCCTCCTCTGCCAGTGCCATGCTCATGGCTGCTGGGTGTGCTTGTGAGGTCACAGCAGCCTGAATGCCTCCGAGGCCAGTGGCAGGCTCATGGCTGCTGGCTGTGCTTGTGAGGTCACAGCAGCCTCAGTGCCTCATAATTTAGTGTCCAGCGTCCCCTGCTGGCTCTGATTGTGAGCTCACAGCAGACTCAGTGCCTCATAGGTTAGTGTCCAGCGCCCCCTGGTGGCTGTGCTTGTGAGCTCACAGCAGCCTCAGTGCCTCTGAGGCCAGTATCAGGCTCATGGCTGCTGGCTGTGCTTGTGAGGTCACAGCAGCCTCAGTGCCTCCTCTGCCAGTGCCATGCTCATGGCTGCTGGCTGTGCTTGTGAGCTCACAGCAGCCTCAGTGCCTCACAGGCCAGTATCAGGCTCATGGCTGCTGGCTGTGCTTGTGAGGTCACAGCAGCCTCAGTGCCTCCTCTGCCAGTGCCATGCTCATGGCTGCTGGCTGTGCTTGTGAGGTCACAGCAGCCTCAGTGCCTCCTAGGCCAGTATCAGGCTCATGGCTGCTGGCTGTGCTTCTGAGGTCACAGAAATCTGAATGCCTCCTAGGCCAGTGGCAGGCTCATGGCTGCTGGCTGTGCTTGTGAGGTCACAGCAGCCTCAGTGCCTCATAGTTTAGTGTCCAGCGTCCCCTGCTGGCTCTGCTTGTGAGGTCACGTCAGCCTCAGTGCTTCATAATTTAGTATCCAGCGTCCCCTGATGGCTGTGATTTTGAGGTCACAGCAGACTCAGTTCCTCAAAAGTTGGTGTCCAGCCCCCCCTGCTGGCTCTGCTTGTGAGGTCACAGCAGCCTCAGTGCCTCATAGGTTAGTGTCCAGCGTCCCCTGCTGGCTGTGCTTGTGAGGTCACAGCAGCCTCAGTGCCTCCCAGGCCAATATCAGGTTCCTGGCTGCTAGCTGTGCTTGTGAGGTCACAGCAGCCTGAATGCCTCCTAGGCCCGTGCCATGCTCATGGCTGCTGGCTGTGCTTCTGAGGTCACAGCAGCCTGAATGCCTCCGAGGCCAGTGGCAGGCTCATGGCTGCTGGCTGTGATTGTGAGGTCACAGCAGCCTCAGTGCCTCATACTTTAGTGTCCAGCGTCCCCTGCTGGCTCTGATTGTGAGGTCACAGCAGACCCAGGGCCTCAAAAGTTAGTGTCCAGCTCCCCCTGCTGGCTGTGCTTGTGACGTCACAGCAGCCTCAGTGCCTCTCAGGCCAGTATCAGGCTCATGGCTGCTGGGTGTGCTTGTGACGTCACAGCAGCCTCAGTGCCTCCTAGGCCTGTGGCAGGCTCATGGCTGCTGGCTGTGCTTGTGAGGTCACAGCAGACTCAGTGTCTCCGTTGATAGTGCCATGCTCATGGCTGCTGGCTGTGCTTCTGAGGTCAGAGCAGCCTCAGTGCCTCCTAGGCCTGTGGCAGGCTCATGGCTGCTGGCTGTGATTGTGAGGTCACAGCAGCCTCAGTGCCTCCTAGGCCAGTGGCAGGCTCATGGCTGCTGGCTGTGCTTGTGAGGTCACAGCAGACTCAGTGCCTCAAAAGTTAGTGTCCAGCGTCCCCTGCTGGCTGTGCCTGTGAGGTCACAGCAGCCCCAGTGCGTCCTCTGCCAGTGTCAGAGGCATGGCTGCTGGCTGTGCTTCTGAGGTCACAGCAGCGTCAGTGACTCTGTGGACAGTGCCATGCTCATGGCTGCTGGCTGTGCTTGTGAGGTCACAGCAGCCTCAGTGCCTCTGAGTCCAGCGGCAGGCTCATGGCTGCTGGCTGTGCTTGTGAGGTCACAGCAGCCTGAATGCCTCCTCTGCCAGTGGCAGGCTCATGGCTGCTGGCTGTGCTTGTGAGGTCACAGCAGCCTCAGTGCCTCATCATTTAGTATCCAGCGTCCCCTGCTGCCTGTGCTTGTGAGGTCACAGCAGCCTCAGTGCCTCCTCTGCCAGTGCCAGGGTCACGGCTGCTGGCTGTGCTTGTGACGTCACACCAGCCTCAGTGCCTCCCAGGCCAGTATCAGGCTCATGGCTGCTGGCTGTGCTTGTGACGTCACAGCAGCCTCAGTGCCTCCTCTGCCAGTGCCGTGCTCATGGCTGCTGGCTGTGCTTGTGACGTCACAGCAGCCTGAGTGCCTCCTAGGCCCGTGGCAGGCTCATGGCTGCTGGCTGTACTTGTGAGGTCACAGCAGCCTCAGTGCCTCCTCTGCCAGTGCCATGCTCATGGCTGCTGGCTGTGCTTGTGACGTCACAGCAGCCTCAGTGCCTCCTAGGCCCGTGGCAGGCTCATGGCTGCTGGCTGTGCTTGTGACGTCACAGCAGCCTCAGTGCCTCCTCTGCCAGTGCCAGGGTCATGGCTGCTGGCTGTGCTTGTGACGTCACAGCAGCCTGAGTGCCTCCCAGGCCAGTGTCAGGCTCATGGCTGCTGGCTGTGCTTGTGACGTCACAGCAGCCTCAGTGCCTCCTCTGCCAGTGCCAGGGTCATGGCTGCTGGCTGTGCTTGTGACGTCACAGCAGCCTGAGTGCCTCCTAGGCCAGTGTCAGGCGCATGGCTGCTGGCTGTGCTTGTGACGTCACAGCAGCCTCAGTGCCTCCTCTGCCAGTGCCGTGCTCA
Organism: Dromaius novaehollandiae; assembly: GCF_036370855.1. Classification (NCBI taxonomy): domain Eukaryota; kingdom Metazoa; phylum Chordata; class Aves; order Casuariiformes; family Dromaiidae; genus Dromaius; species Dromaius novaehollandiae. Next base: position 2,172,301 of record NW_026991341.1, on the reverse strand, counting down.
TGGCTGCTGGCTGTGCTTGTGACGTCACAGCAGCCTGAGTGCCTCCTAGGCCCGTGGCAGGCTCATGGCTGCTGGCTGTGATTGTGAGGTCACAGCAGCCTCAGTGCCTCCTCTGCCAGTGCCATGCTCATGGCTGCTGGCTGTGCTTGTGAGGTCACAGCAGCCTCAGTGCCTCCTAGGCCAGTATCAGGCTCATGGCTGCTTGCTGTGCTTGTGAGGTCACAGCAGCCTGAATGCCTCCTAGGCCAGTGGCAGGCTCATGGCTGCTGGCTGTGATTGTGAGGTCACAGCAGCCTCAGTGCCTCACAGTTTAGTGTCCAGCGTCCCCTGCTGGCTCTGATTGTGAGGTCACAGCAGACTCAGTGCCTCATAGGTTAGTGTCCAGCGCCCCCTGGTGGCTGTGCTTGTGAGCTCACAGCAGCCTCAGTGCCTCACAGGCCAGTATCAGGCTCATGGCTGCTGGCTGTGCTTGTGAGGTCACAGCAGCCTCAGTGCCTCCTCTGCCAGTGCCATGCTCATGGCTGCTGGCTGTGCTTGTGAGGTCACAGCAGACTCAGTGCCTCCTAGGCCAGTATCAGGCTCATGGCTGCTGGCTGTGCTTCTGAGGTCACAGAAATCTGAATGCCTCCTAGGCCAGTGGCAGGCTCATGGCTGCTGGCTGTGCTTGTGAGGTCACAGCAGCCTCAGTGCCTCATAGTTTAGTGTCCAGCGTCCCCTGCTGGCTCTGCTTGTGAGGTCACGTCAGCCTCAGTGCTTCATAATTTAGTGTCCAGCGTCCCCTGATGGCTGTGATTTTGAGGTCACAGCAGACTCAGTTCCTCAAAAGTTGGTGTCCAGCCCCCCCTGCTGGCTCTGCTTGTGAGGTCACAGCAGACTCAGTGTCTCCGTGGATAGTGCCATGCTCATGGCTGCTGGCTGTGCTTGTGAGGTCACAGCAGCCTCAGTGTCTCTCAGGCCAGTGGCAGTCTCATTGCTGCTGGCTGTGCTTGTGAGGTCACAGCAGACTCAGTGCCTCATAGGTTAGTGTCCAGCGTCCCCTGCTGGCTGTGATTGTGAGGTCACAGCAGCCTCAGTGCCTCCCAGGCCAATATCAGGTTCCTGGCTGCTAGCTGTGCTTGTGAGGTCACAGCAGCCTGAATGCCGCCAAGGCCAGTGGCAGGCTCATGGCTGCTGGGTGTGCTTGTGACGTCACAGCAGCCTCAGTGCCTCCTAGGCCAGTGGCAGGCTCATGGCTGCTGGCTGTGATTGTGAGGTCACAGCAGCCTCAGTGCCTCCTAGGCCAGTGGCAGGCTCATGGCTGCTGGCTGTGCTTGTGACGTCACAGCAGACTCAGTGCCTCAAAAGTTAGTGTCCAGCGTCCCCTGCTGGCTGTGCCTGTGAGGTCACAGCAGCCCCAGTGCGTCCTCTGCCAGTGTCAGGGGCATGGCTGCTGGCTGTGCTTCTGAGGTCACAGCAGCCTCAGTGACTCTGTGGACAGTGCCATGCTCATGGCTGCTGGCTGTGCTTGTGAGGTCACAGCAGCCTCAGTGCCTCTGAGTCCAGCGGCAGGCTCATGGCTGCTGGCTGTGCTTGTGACGTCACAGCAGCCTGAATGCCTCCTCGGCCAGTGGCAGGCTCATGGCTGCTGGCTGTGCTTGTGAGGTCACAGCAGCCTCAGTGCCTCATCATTTAGTATCCAGCGTCCCCTGCTGCCTGTGCTTGTGAGGTCACAGCAGCCTCAGTGCCTCCTGTGCCAGTGCCAGGGTCACGGCTGCTGGCTGTGCTTGTGACGTCACAGCAGCCTCAGTGCCTCCCAGGCCAGTGTCAGGCTCATGGCTGCTGGCTGTGCTTGTGACGTCACAGCAGACTCAGTGCCTCCTCTGCCAGTGCCGTGCTCAGGGCTGCTGGCTGTGCTTGTGACGTCACAGCAGCCTGAGTGCCTCCTAGGCCCGTGGCAGGCTCATGGCTGCTGGCTGTGCTTGTGATGTCACAGCAGCCTCAGAGCCTCCTCTGCCAGTGCCATGCTCATGGCTGCTGGCTGTGCTTGTGACGTCACAGCAGCCTGAGTGCCTCCTAGGCCCGTGGCAGGCTCATGGCTGCTGGCTGTGCTTGTGACGTCACAGCAGCCTCAGTGCCTCCTCTGCCAGTGGCAGTCTCATGGCTGCTGGCTGTGCTTGTGACGTCACAGCAGCCTCAGTGCCTCCTCTGCCAGTGCCATGCTCATGGCTGCTGGCTGTGCTTGTGACGTCACAGCAGCCTGAGTGCCTCCCACGCCAGTGTCAGGCTCATGGCTGCTGGCTGTGCTTGTGACGTCACAGCAGCCTCAGTGCGTCCTCTGCCAGTGCCATGCTCATGGCTGCTGGCTGTGCTTGTGACGTCACAGCAGCCTGAGTGCCTCCTAGGCCAGTGTCAGGCGCATGGCTGCTGGCTGTGCTTGTGACGTCACAGCAGCCTCAGTGCCTCCTCTGCCAGTGCCGTGCTCATGGCTGCTGGCTGTGCTTGTGACGTCACAGCAGCCTGAGTGCCTCCTAGGCCCGTGGCAGGCTCATGGCTGCTGGCTGTGATTGTGAGGTCACAGCAGCCTCAGTGCCTCCTCTGCCAGTGCCATGCTCATGGCTGCTGGCTGTGCTTGTGAGGTCACAGCAGCCTCAGTGCCTCCTAGGCCAGTATCAGGCTCATGGCTGCTTGCTGTGCTTGTGAGGTCACAGCAGCCTGAATGCCTCCTAGGCCAGTGTCAGGCTCATGGCTGCTGGCTGTGATTGTGAGGTCACAGCAGCCTCAGTGCCTCATAATTTAGTGTCCAGCGTCCCCTGCTGGCTGTGATTGTGAGGTCACAGCAGACTCAGTGCCTCATAGGTTAGTGTCCAGCGCCCCCTGGTGGCTGTGCTTGTGAGCTCACAGCAGCCTCAGTGCCTCACAGGCCAGTATCAGGCTCATGGCTGCTGGCTGTGCTTGTGAGGTCACAGCAGCCTCAGTGCCTCCTCTGCCAGTGCCATGCTCATGGCTGCTGGCTGTGCTTGTGAGCTCACAGCAGCCTCAGTGCCTCACAGGCCAGTATCAGGCTCATGGCTGCTGGCTGTGCTTGTGAGGTCACAGCAGCCTCAGTGCCTCCTCTGCCAGTGCCATGCTCATGGCTGCTGGCTGTGCTTGTGAGGTCACAGCAGCCTCAGTGCCTCCTAGGCCAGTATCAGGCTCATGGCTGCTGGCTGTGCTTCTGAGGTCACAGAAATCTGAATGCCTCCTAGGCCAGTGGCAGGCTCATGGCTGCTGGCTGTGCTTGTGAGGTCACAGCAGCCTCAGTGCCTCATAGTTTAGTGTCCAGCGTCCCCTGCTGGCTCTGCTTGTGAGGTCACGTCAGCCTCAGTGCTTCATAATTTAGTGTCCAGCGTCCCCTGATGGCTGTGATTTTGAGGTCACAGCAGACTCAGTTCCTCAAAAGTTGGTGTCCAGCCCCCCCTGCTGGCTCTGCTTGTGAGGTCACAGCAGCCTCAGTGCCTCATAGTTTAGTGTCCAGCGTCCCCTGCTGGCTGTGCTTGTGAGGTCACAGCAGCCTCAGTGCCTCCCAGGCCAATATCAGGTTCCTGGCTGCTAGCTGTGCTTGTGAGGTCACAGCAGCCTGAATGCCTCCTAGGCCCGTGCCATGCTCATGGCTGCTGGCTGTGCTTCTGAGGTCACAGCAGCCTGAATGCCTCCGAGGCCAGTGGCAGGCTCATGGCTGCTGGCTGTGATTGTGAGGTCACAGCAGCCTCAGTGCCTCATACTTTAGTGTCCAGCGTCCCCTGCTGGCTCTGCTTGTGAGGTCACAGCAGACCCAGGGCCTCAAAAGTTAGTGTCCAGCTCCCCCTGCTGGCTGTGCTTGTGACGTCACAGCAGCCTCAGTGCCTCCTAGGCCCGTGGCAGGCTCATGGCTGCTGGGTGTGCTTGTGAGGTCACAACAGCCTCAGTGCCTCCTCTGCCAGTGCCATGCTCATGGCTGCTGGCTGTGCTTGTGAGGTCACAGCAGCCTCAGTGCCTCCTAGGCCAGTGTCAGGCTCATGGCTGCTGGCTGTGCTTGTGAGGTCACAGCAGCCTCAGTGCCTCACAGTTTAGTGTCCAGCGTCCCCTGCTGGCTCTGATTGTGAGGTCACAGCAGACTCAGTGCCTCATAGGTTAGTGTCCAGCGCCCCCTGGTGGCTGTGCTTGTGAGCTCACAGCAGCCTCAGTGCCTCACAGGCCAGTATCAGGCTCATGGCTGCTGGCTGTGCTTGTGAGGTCACAGCAGCCTCAGTGCCTCCTCTGCCAGTGCCATGCTCATGGCTGCTGGCTGTGCTTGTGAGGTCACAGCAGCCTCAGTGCCTCCTAGGCCAGTATCAGGCTCATGGCTGCTGGCTGTGCTTCTGAGGTCACAGAAATCTGAATGCCTCCTAGGCCAGTGGCAGGCTCATGGCTGCTGGCTGTGCTTGTGAGGTCACAGCAGCCTCAGTGCCTCATAGTTTAGTGTCCAGCGTCCCCTGCTGGCTCTGCTTGTGAGGTCACGTCAGCCTCAGTGCTTCATAATTTAGTGTCCAGCGTCCCCTGATGGCTGTGATTTTGAGGTCACAGCAGACTCAGTTCCTCAAAAGTTGGTGCCCAGCCCCCCCTGCTGGCTCTGCTTGTGAGGTCACACCAGACTCAGTGTCTCCGTGGATAGTGCCATGCTCATGGCTGGTGGCTGTGCTTGTGAGGTCACAGCAGCCTCAGTGTCTCTCAGGCCACTGGCAGTCTCATGGCTGCTGGCTGTGCTTGTGAGGTCACAGCAGACTCAGTGCCTCATAGGTTAGTGTCCAGCGTCCCCTGCTGGCTGTGATTGTGAGGTCACAGCAGCCTCAGTACCTCCCAGGCCAATATCAGGTTCCTGGCTGCTAGCTGTGCTTGTGAGGTCACAGCAGCCTGAATGCCTCCTAGGCCCGTGCCATGCTCATGGCTGCTGGCTGTGCTTCTGAGGTCACAGCAGCCTGAATGCCTCCTAGGCCAGTGGCAGGCTCATGGCTGCTGGCTGTGATTGTGAGGTCACAGCAGCCTCAGTGCCTCATAGTTTAGTGTCCAGCATCCCCTGCTGGCTCTGCTTGTGAGATCACAGCAGACTCAGTGCCTCAAAAGTTGGTGTCCAGCGCCCCCTGCTGGCTGTGGTTGTGACGTCACAGCAGACTCAGTGCCTCTCTGGCCAATATCAGGCTCATGACTGCTGGCTGTGCTTGTGAGGTCACAGCAGCCTCAGTGTCTCTCAGGCCAGTGTCAGTCTCATGGCTGCTGGATCTCCTTGTGAGGTCACAGCAGATTCAGTTCCTCTGAGGCCAGTGGCAGTCTCATGGCTGCTGGCTGTGCTTGTGAGGTCACAGCAGCCTCAGTGCCTCCTAGGCCAGTGGCAGGCTCATGGCTGCTGGCTGTGCTTGTGACGTCCCAGCAGACTCAGTGACTCAAAAGTTAGTGTCCAGCGTCCCCTGCTGGCTGTGCCTGTGAGGTCACAGCAGCCCCAGTGCGTCCTCTGCCAGTGTCAGAGGCATGGCTGCTGGCTGTGCTTCTGAGGTCACAGCAGCCTCAGTGACTCTGTGGACAGTGCCATGCTCATGGCTGCTGGCTGTGCTTGTGAGGTCACAGCAGCCTCAGTGCCTCCTCTGCCAGTGCCATGCTCATGGCTGCTGGCTGTGCTTGTGACATCACAGCAGCCTGAGTGCCTCCTAGGCCAGTGTCAGGCGCATGACTGCTGGCTGTGCTTGTGACGTCACAGCAGCCTCAGTGCCTCCTCTGCCAGTGCCAGGGTCATGGCTGCTGGCTGTGCTTGTGACGTCACAGCAGCCTCAGTGCCTCCTAGGCTAGTATCAGGCTCATGGCTGCTTGCTGTGCTTGTGAGGTCACAGCAGCCTGAATGCCTCCTAGGCCAGTGTCAGGCTCATGGCTGCTGGCTGTGATTGTGAGGTCACAGCAGCCTCAGTGCCTCATAATTTAGTGTCCAGCGTCCCCTGCTGGCACTGATTGTGAGGTCACAGCAGACTCAGTGCCTCATAGGTTAGTGTCCAGCGTCCCCTGCTGGCTGGGATTGTGAGGTCACAGCAGCCTCAGTGCCTCCCAGGCCAATATCAGGTTCCTGGCTGCTAGCTGTGCTTGTGAGGTCACAGCAGCCTGAATGCCTCCTAGGCCCGTGCCATGCTCATGGCTGCTGGCTGTGCTTCTGAGGTCACAGCAGCCTGAATGCCTCCGAGGCCAGTGGCAGGCTCATGGCTGCTGGCTGTGATTGTGAGGTCACAGCAGCCTCAGTGCCTCATAGTTAAGTGTCCAGCGTCCCCTGCTGGCTCTGCTTGTGACGTCACAGCAGCCTCAGTGCCTCTCAGGCCAGTATCAGGCTCATGGTCTGCTGGGTGTGCTTGTGACATCACAGCAGCCTCAGTGCCTCCGAGGCCTGTGGCAGGCTCATGGCTGCTGGCTGTGCTTGTGAGGTCACAGCAGACTCAGTGTCTCCGTTGATAGTGCCATGCTCATGGCTGCTGGCTGTGCTTGTGAGGTCACAGCAGCCTCAGTGCCTCCTAGGCCAGTGTCAGGCTCATGGCTGCTGGCTGTGCTTGTCAGGTCACAGCAGCCTCAGTGCCTCTCTGGCCAGTGGCAGGCTCATGGCTGCTGGCTGTGATTGTGAGGTCACAGCAGCCTCAGTGCTTCATAGTTTAGTGTCCAGCGTCCCCTGCTGGCTCTGCTTGTGAGGTCACAGCAGCCTCAGTGCCTCAAAAGTTGGTGTCCAGCGCCCCCTGCTGGCTGTGCTTGTGAGGTCGCAGCAGACTCAGTGTCTCCGTGGATAGTGCCATGCTCATGGCTGCTGGCTGTGCTTGTGAGGTCACAGCAGCCTCAGTTCCTCCTAGGCCAGTATCAGGCTCATGGCTACTGGCTGTGCTTCTGAGGTCACAGAGGCCTGAATGCCTCCTAGGCCAGTGGCAGGCTCATGGCTGCTGGCTGTGCTTGTGAGGTTATAGCAGCCTCAGTGCCTCACAGTTTAGTGTCCAGCGTGCATTGCTGGCTCTGCTTGTTTGGTCACATCAGACTCAGTGCCTCAAAAGTTAGTGTCCAGCCCCCCCTGCTGGCTGTGCTTGTGAGGTCACAGCAGCCTCAGTGCCTCCTCTGCCCGTGTCAGGGTCATGGCTGCTGGCTGTGCTTGTGACGTCCCAGCAGACTCAGTGCCTCCTAGGCCAGTATCAGGCTCATGGCTGCTGACTGTGCTTCTGAGGTCGCAGAAGCCTGAATGCCTCCTAGGCCAGTGGCAGGCTCATGGCTGCTGGCTGTGCTTGTGAGGTCACAGCAGCCTCAGTGCCTCATAGTTTAGTGTCCAGCGTCCCCTGTTGGCTCTGCTTGAGAGGTCACAGCAGACTCAGTGCCTCAAAAGTTAGTCTGCAGCGCCCCCTGCTGGCTGTGCTTGTGAGGTCACAGCAGCCTCAGTGCCTCACAGGCCAGTGCCATGCTCATGGCTGCTGGTTGTGCTTGTGAGGTCACAGCAGCCTCAGTGCCTCTCTGGCCAGTGGCAGGCTCATGGCTGCTGGCTGTGATTGTGAGGTCACAGCAGACTCAGTGCCTCATAGTTTAGTGTCCAGCGTCCCCTGTTGGCTCTGCTTGTGAGGTCACAGCAGCCTCAGTGCCTCATAGGTTAGTGTACATCGCCCCCTACTGGCTGTGCTTGCGGGGTCACAGCAGCCTCAGTGCCTCCCAGGCCAATATTAGGCTCCTGGCTGCTGGCTGTGCTTCTGAGGTCACAGCAGGCTGAATACCTCCTAGGCCAGTGGCAGGCTCATGGCTGCTGGCTGTGCTTGTGAGGTCACAGCAGCCTCAGTGCCTCATAGGTTAGTGTCCAGCGCCCCCTGCTGGCTGTGCTTGTGAGGTCAGAGCAGCCTCAGTGCCTCTCAGGCCAGTATCAGGCTCATGGCTGCTGGCTGTGCTTTTGAGGTCACAGCAGACTCAGTGCCTCCTCTGCCACTGCCATGCTCATGGCTGCTGGCTGTGCTTGTGAGGTCACAGCAGCCTCAGGGCCTCCTAGGCCCGTGGCAGGCTCATGGCTGCTGGCTGTGATTGTGAGGTCACATCAGCATCAGTGCTTCATAGTTTAGTGTCCAGCGTCCCCTGTTGGCTGTGCTTGTGAGGTCACAGCAGACTCAGTGCCTCAAAAGTTGGTGTCCAGCGCCCCCTGCTGGCCCTGCTTGTGAGGTCACAGCAGACTCGGTTTTTCCGTGGATAGTGCCATGCTCATGGCTGCTGGCTGTGCTTGTGAGGTCACAGCAGCCTCAGTGCCTCAAAAGTTAGTGTGCAGCGCCCACTACTGGCTGTGCTTGTGAGGTCACAGCAGACTCAGTGCCTCAAAAGTTAGTGTGCAGCGCCCACTACTGGCTGTGCTTGTGAGGTCACAGCAGACTCAGTGCCTCTTCTACCAGTGCCAGGGTCTTGGCTGCTGGCTGTGCTTGTGAGGTCACAGCAGCCTGAGTGCCTCCTAGGCCCGTGGCAGGCTCATGGCTGCTGGCTGTGCTTGTGAGGTCACAGCAGCCTCAGTGCTTCTGAGGGCAGTGGCAGTCTCATGGCTGCTGGCTGTGCTTGTGAGGTCACAGCAGCCTGAGTGCCTCCTACGCCCGTGGCAGGCTCATGGCTGCTGGCTGTGCTTGTGAGGTCACAGCAGCCTCCGTGCCTCATAGGTAAGTGTCCAGCGTCCCCTGCTGGCTCTGCTTGTGAGGTCACAGCAGACTCAGTGCCTCATAGGTTAGTGTCCAGCGCCCCCTGCTGGCTGTGCTTGTGACGTCACAGCAGCCTCAGTGCCTCCCAGGCCATTATCAGGTTCCTGGCTGCTGCCTGTGCTTGTGACGTCACAGCAGCCTGAATGCCTCCTAGGCCGTGGCAGGCTCATGGCTGCTGGCTGTGCTTGTGACGTCACAGCAGCCTCAGTGCCTCCTCTGCCACTGCCATGCTCATGGCTGCTGGCTGTGCTTGTGAGGTCACAGAAACCTTAATGCTTCCTAGGCCAGTGGCAGGCTCATGGCTGCTGGCTGTGCTTGTGAGGTCACAGCAGCCTCAGTGCCTCATCGTTTAGTGTCCAGCGTCCCCTGCTGCCTCCGCTTGTGATGTCACAGCAGCCTCAGTGCCTCATAGGTTAGTGTCCAGCGCCCCCTGCTGGCTGTGCTTGTGAGGTCACAGCAGACTCAGTGCCTCTCAGGCCAGTATCAGGCTCATGGCTGCTGGCTGTGCTTGTGACATCACAGAAGCCTCAGTGCCTCCTAGGCCAGTGGCAGGCTCATGGCTGCTGGCTGTGCTTGTGAGGTCACAGCAGACTCAGTGCCTCTGTGGAGAGTGCCATGCTCATGGCTGCTGGCTGTGGTTGTGAGGTCACAGAAGCCTGAATGCCTCCTAGGCCATGGCAGGCTCATGGCTGCTGGCTGTGCTTGTGAGGTCACAGCAGCCTCAGTGCCTCCTAGGCCAGTGGCAGGCTCATGGCTGCTGGCTGTGCTTGTGAGGTCACAGCAGACTCAGTGCCTCAAAAGTTAGTGTCCAGCGTCCCCTGCCGGCTGTGCCTGTGAGGTCACAGCAGCCCCAGTGCCTCCTCTGCCAGTGTCAGGGGCATGGCTACTGGCTCTGCTTCTGAGGTCACAGCAGCCTCAGTGACTCTGTGGACAGTGCCATGCTCATGGCTGCTGGCTGTGCTTGTGAGGTCACAGCAGCCTCAGTGCCTCTGAGTCCAGGGGCAAGCTCATGGCTGCTGGCTGTGCTTGTGAGGTCACAGCAGCCTGAATGCCTCCTCGGCCAGTGGCAGGCTCATGGCTGCTGGCTGTGCTTGTGAGGTCACAGCAGCCTCAGTGCCTCATCGTTTAGTGTCCAGCGTTCCCTGCTGGCTCTGCTTGTGAGGTCACAGCAGACTCAGTGCCTCAAAACTTAGTGTCCAGCGCCCCCTGCTGGCTCTGCTTGTGAGGTCACAGCAGCCTCAGTGCCTCCTCTGCCTGTGCCAGGGTCATGGCTGCTGGCTGTGCTTGTGAGGTCACACCAGCCTCAGTGCCTCCCAGGCCAGTGTCAGGCTCATGGCTGCTGGCTGTGATTGTGAGGTCACAGCAGCCTCAGTGCCTCCTCTGCCAGTGCCATGCTCATGGCTGCTGGCTGTGCTTGTGACGTCACAGCAGCCTGAGTGCCTCCTAGGCCCGTGGCAGGCTCATGGCTGCTGGCTGTGATTGTGAGGTCACAGCAGCCTCAGTGCCTCCTCTGCCAGTGCCATGCTCATGCCTGCTGGCTGTGCTTGTGACGTCACAGCAGCCTCAGTGCCTCCTAGGCCCGTGGCAGGCTCATAGCTGCTGGCTGTGCTTGTGAGGTCACAGCAGCCTCAGTGCCTTCTCGGCCAGTGGCAGGCTCATGGCTGCTGGCTGTGCTTGTGAGGTCACAGCAGCCTGAATGCCTCCCAGGCCAATATCAGGCTCCTGGCTGCTGGCTGTGCTTGTGACGTCACAGCAGCCTCAGTGCCTCCTATGCCACTGCCATGCTCATGGCTGCTGGCTGTGCTTGTGAGGTCAGAGAAACCTTAATGCCTCCTAGGACAGTGGCAGGCTCATGGCTACTGGCTGTGCTTGTGAGGTCACAGCAGACTCAGTGCCTCATAGATTAGTGTCCAGCGCCCCCTGCTGGCTGTGCTTGTGAGGTCACAGCAGCCTCAGTGCCTCCTCTGCCAGTGCCAGGGTCATGGCTGCTGGCTGTGCTTGTGAGGTCACAGCAGCCTCAGTGCCTCCTAGGCCAGTGGCAGGCTCATGGCTGCTGGCTGTGCTTGTGAGGTTATAGCAGCCTCAGTGCCTCACAGTTTAGTGTCCAGCGTCCCCTGCTGGCTGTGCTTGTGAGGTCACAGCAGCCTCAGTGCCTCCTAGTTTAGTGTCCAGCGCCCCGTGCTGGTTCTTCTTGTGAGGTCACAGCAGACTCAGTGCCTCCCAGGCCAATATCAGGTTCCTGGCTGCGCTTGTGACGTCACAGCAGCCTCAGTGCCTCTCTGGCCAATATCAGGCTCATGGCTGCTGGCTGTGCTTGTGACGTCACAGCAGCCTGAGTGCCTCCTAGGCCAATATCAGGCTCATGGCTGCTGGCTGTGCTTGTGAGGTCACAGCAGCCTGAATGACTCCCCTGCCCGTGGCAGGCTCATGGCTGCTGGCTGTGCTTGTGAGGTCACAGCAGCCTCAGTGCCTCTGAGGCCAGTGGCAGTCTCATGCCTACTGGCTGTGCTTGTGAGGTCACAGCAGCCTCAGTGCCTCCTAGGCCAATATCAGACTCATGGCTGCTGGCTGTGCTTGTGAGGTCACAGCAGCCGGAATGACTCCTCTGCCCGTGCAGGCTCATGGCTGCTAGCTGTGCTTGTGAGGTCACAGCAGTCTCAGTGCCTCATAGGTAAGTGTCCAGCGTCCCCTGCTGGCTCTGCTTGTGAGGTCACAGCAGACTCAGTGCCTCATAGGTTAGTGTCCAGCGCCCCCTGGTGGCTCTGCTTGTGAGGTCACAGCAGCCTGAGTGCCTCCCAGGCCAATATCAGGCTCCTGGCTGCTGGCTGTGCTTGTGACGTCACAGCAGCCTCAGTGCCTCCTCTGCCAGTGCCATGCTCATGGCTGCTGGCTGTGCTTCTGAGGTCACAGCAGCCTCAGTGCCTCCTAGACCAGTATCAGGCTCATGGCTGCTGGCTGCGCTTCTGAGGTCACAGAAACCTTAATGCCTCATAGGCCAGTGGCAGGCTCATTGTTGCTGGCTGTGCTTGTGAGGTCACAGCAGCCTCAGTGCCTCATAGTATACTGTCCAGCGTCCCCTGCTGGCTCTGCTTGTGAGGTCACAGCAGACTCAGTGCCTCATAGGTTAGTGTCCAGCGCCCCCTGCTGGCTGTGCTTGTGAGGTCACAGCAGACTCAGTGCCTCAAAAGTTAGTGTGCAGCGCCCCCTGCTGGCTGTGCTTGTGAGGTCACAGCAGCCTCAGTGCCTCTCAGGCCAGTATCATGCTCATGGCTGCTGGATGTGCTTGTGAGGTCACAGCAGCCTGAATGCCACCTAGACCAGTGTCAGGGTCATGGCTACTAGCTGTGCTTCTGAGGTCTCAGACGCCTGAATGCCTCCTAGGCCAGTGGCAGGCTCATGGCTGCTGGCTGTGATTGTGAGGTCACAGCAGCCTCAGTGCCTCCTCTGCCAGTGCCATGCTCATGGCTGCTGGCTGTGATTGTGAGGTCACAGAAGCCTCAGTGCTTCATAGTTTAGTGTCCAGCGTCCCCTGCTGGCTGCGATTGTGAGGTCACAGCAGACTCAGTTCCTCAAAAGTTGGTGTCCAGCGCCCCCTGCTGGCTCTGCTTGTGAGGTCACAGCAGACTCAGTGTCTCCGCGGATAGTGCCATGCTCATGGCTGCTGGCTGTGCTTGTGAGGTCACAGCAGCCTCAGTGTCTCTCAGGCCAGTGGTAGTCTCATGGATGCTGGCTGTGCTTGTGAGGTCACAGCAGACTCAGTGCCTCCTAGGCCAGTGGCAGGCTCATGGCTGCTGGCTGTGCTTGTGAGGTCACAGCAGCCTCAGTGCCTCATAGTATACTGTCCAGCATCCCCTGCTGGCTCTGCTTGTGAGGTCACAGCAGACTCAGTGCCTCATAGGTTAGTGTCCAGCGCCCCCTGCTGGCTGTGCTTGTGAGGTCACAGCAGCCTCAGTGCCTCCCAGGCCAATATCAGGTTCCTGGCTCCTAGCTGTGCTTGTGAGGTCACAGCAGACTCAGTGCCTCAAAAGTTGGTGTCCAGCGCCCCCTGCTGGCTGTGCTTGTGACGTCACAGCAGCCTCAGTGCCTCTCTGGCCAATATCAGGCTCATGGCTGCTGGCTGTGCTTGTGACGTCACAGCAGCCTCAGTGCCTCCTAGGCCAATATCAGACTCATGGCTGCTGGCTGTGCTTGTGAGGTCACAGCAGCCTGAATGACTCCTCTGCCCGTGGCAGGCTCATGGCTGCTGGCTGTGCTTGTGACGTCACAGCAGCCTCAGTGCCTCCTAGGCCAATATCAGACTCATGGCTGCTGGCTGTGCTTGTGAGGTCACAGCAGCCTGAATGACTCCTCTGCCCGTGGCAGGCTCATGGCTGCTGGCTGTGCTTGTGAGGTTACAGCAGTCTCAGTGCCTCATAGGTAAGTGTCCAGCGTCCCCTGCTGGCTCTGCTTGTGAGGTCACAGCAGACTCAGTGCCTCATAGGTTAGTGTCCAGCGCCCCCTGCTGGCTGTGCTTGTGAGGTCACAGCAGCCTCAGTGCCTCACAGGCCAATATCAGGCTCCTGGCTGCTGGCTGTGCTTGTGACGTCACAGCAGCCTCAGTGCCTCCTCTGCCAGTGCCATGCTCATGGCTGCTGGCTGTGCTTGTGAGGTCACAGCACCCTCAGTGCCTCCTAGGCCAGTATCAGGCTCATGGTTGCTGGCTGCGCTTCTGAGGTCACAGAAACCTTAATGCCTCGTAGGCCAGTGGCAGGCTCATTGTTGCTGGCTGTGCTTGTGAGGTCACAGCAGCCTCAGTTCCTCATAGTATAGTGTCCAGCGTCCCCTGCTGGCTCTGCTTGTGAGGTCACAGCAGACTCAGTGCCTCATAGGTTAGTGTCCAGCGTCCCCTGCTGGCTGTGCTTGTGAGGTCACAGCAGCCTGAGTGCCTCCTCTACCAGTATCAGGCTCATGGCTGCTGGCTGTGCTTGTGACGTCACAGCAGACTCAGTGCCTCTTCTGCCAGTGCCATGCTCATGGCTGCTGGCTGTGCTTGTGAGGTCACAGCAACCTGAATGCCTCCCAGGCCAGTGGCAGGCTCATGGCTGCTGGCTGTGATGGTGAGGTCACGTCAGCCTCTGTGCTTCATAGTTTAGTGTGCAGCGTCCCCTGCTGGCTGTGATTGTGAGGTCACAGCAGACTGTGCCTCAAAAGTTGGTGTCCAGCGCCCCCTGCTGGCTCTGCTTGTGAGGTCACAGCAGCCTCAGTGCCTCCTAGGCCCGTGGCAGGCTCATGGCTGCTGGCTGTGAATGTGAGGTCACATCAGCCTCAGTGCTTCATAGCTTAGTGTCCAGCGCCCCTTGCTGGCTGTGCTTGTGAGGTCACAGCAGACTGAGTGCCTCTTAGGTAAGTGTCCAGCGTCCCCTGCTGGCTCTGCTTGTGAGGTCACAGCAGCCTCAGTGCGTCATAGGTTAGTGTCCATCGCCCCCTGCTGGCTCTGCTTGTGAGGTCACAGCAGCCTCAGTGCCTCCTAGGCCAATATCAGGCTCCTGGCTCCTGGCTGTGCTTGTGACGTCACAGCAGCCTGAGTGCCTCCTAGGCCAGTGGCAGGCTCATGGCTGCTGGCTGTGCTTGTGAGGTCACAGCAGCCTCAGTGCCTCCTCCTTTAGTGTCCAGCGTCCCCTGCTGGCTCTGCTTGTGAGGTCACAGCAGCCTCAGTGCCTCATCGTTTAGTGTCCAGCGTCCCCTGCTGGCTGTGCTTGTGAGGTCACAGCAGCCTCAGTGCCTCTGAGGCCAGTATCAGGCTCATGGCTGCTGCCTGTGCTTGTGACGTCACAGCAGCCTCAGTGCCTCATAGTTTACTGTCCAGCGACCCCTGCTGGCTCTGCTTGTGAGGTCACAGCAGACTCAGGGCCTCAAAAGTTAGTGTGCAGCGCCCCCTGCTGGCTGTGCTTGTGAGGTCACAGCAGCCTCAGTGCCTCCTCTGCCAGTGCCATGCTCATGGCTGCTGGCTGTGCTTGTGACGTCACAGCAGCCTGAGTGCCTCCTAGGCCCGTGGCAGGCTCATGGCTGCTGGCTGTGCTTGTGAGGTCACAGCAGACTCAGTGCCTCTTAGGTAAGTGTCCAGCGTCCCCTGCTGGCTGTGCTTGTGAGGTCACAGCAGCCTCAGTGCCTCATAGGTTAGTGTCCATCGCCCCCTGCTGGCTGTGCTTGTGAGGTCACAGCAGCCTCAGTGTCTCCGTGGATAATGCCATGCTCATGGCTCATGGCTGTGCTTGTGAGGTCACAGCAGCCTCAGTGCCTCTCAGGCCAGTCGTAGTCTCATGGATGCTGGCTGTGCTTGTGAGGTCACAGCAGACTCAGTGCCTCATTGGTTACTGTCCAGCGCCCCCTGCTGGCTGTGCTTGTGAGGTCACAGCAGCCTCAGTGCCTCCCAAGCCAATATCAGGTTCCTGGCTGCTAGCTGTGCTTGTGAGGTCACAGAAGCCTGAATGCCTCCTAGCCCCGTGCCATGCTCATGGCTGCTGGCTGTGCTTGTGAGGTCACAGCAGCCTGAATGCCTCCTAGCCCTGTGGCAGGCTCATGGCTGCTGGCTGTGATTGTGAGGTCACAGCAGCCTCAGTGCCTCAAAAGTTGGTGTCCAGCGCCCCCTGCTGGCTGTGCTTGTGACGTCACAGCAGCCTCAGTGCCTCACAGGCCAGTATCACGCTCATGCCTGCTGGCTGTGCTTGTGACGTCACAGAAGCCTCAGTGCCTCCGAGGCCTGTGGCAGGCTCATGGCTGCTGGCTGTGCTTGTGAGGTCACAGCAGACTCAGTGTCTCCGTGGATAGTGCCATGCTCATGGCTGCTGGCTGTGCTTGTGAGGTCACAGCAGCCTGAATGCCTGCTAAGCCAGTGGCAGGCTCATGGCTGCTGGCTGTGATTGTGAGGTCAAAGCAGCCTCAATGCCTCATACTTTAGTGTCCAGCATCCCCTGCTGGCTGTGCTTGTGAGGTCACAGCAGCCTCAGTGCCTGACAGGCCAGTATCAGGCTCCTGGCTGCTAGCTGTGCTTGTGACGTCACAGCAGCCTGAAGGCCTTCTAGGGCCGTGGCAGTCTCATGACTGCTGGCTGTGATTGTGAGGTCACGTCAGCCTCAGTGCTTCATAATTTAGTGTTCAGCGTCCCCTGCTGGCTGTGATTTTGAGGTCACAGCAGACTCAGTTCTTGAAAAGTTGGTGTCCAGGGTCCCCTGCAGGCCCTGCTTGTGAGGTCACAGCAGACTCAGTGTCTCCGTGGATAGTGCCATGCTCATGGCTGCTGGCTGTGCTTGTGAGGTCACAGCAGGCTCAGTGCCGCTCAGGCCAGTAGCAGTCTCATGGCTGCTGGCTGTGCTTGTGAGGTCTCAGCAGCCTCAGTGCCTCCTAGGCCCGTGGCAGGCTCATGGCTGCTGGCTGTGATTGTGAGGTCACAGCAGCCTCCGTGCCTCATAGGTAAGTGTCCAGCGTCCCCTGCTGGCTCTGCTTGTGAGGTCACAGCAGCCTCAGGGCCTCATAGGTAAGTGTCCAGCGTCCCCTGATGGCTCTGCTTGTGAGGTCACAGCACACTCAGTGCCTCAAAAGTTAGTGTGCAGCGCCCCCTACTGGCTGTGCTTGTGAGGTCACAGCAGCCTCAGTGCCTCCTCTGCCAGTGCCAGGCTCATGGCTGCTGGCTGTGCTTGTGAGGTCACAGCAGCCTCAGTGCCTCTGAGGCCAGTGGCAGGCTCATGGCTGCTGGCTGTGCTTGTGAGGTCACAGCAGCCTCAGTGCCTCCTAGGCCAATATCAGACTCATGGCTGCTGGCTGTGCTTGTGAGGTCACAGCAGCCTCAGTGCCTCCTAGGCCAATATCAGACTCATGGCTGCTGGCTGTGCTTGTGAGGTCACAGCAGCCTCAGTTCCTCCTAGGTTATTGTCCAGCGCCCCCTGCTAGCTGTGCTTGTGAGGTCACAGCAGCCTCAGTGCCTCCTAGGCCAATATCAGACTCAAGGCTGCTGGCTGTGCTTGTGAGATCACAGCAGCCTCAGTGCCTCCTAGGCCAATGTCAGGCTCCTGGCTGCTGGCTGTGCTTGTGACGTCACAGCAGCCTGAATGCCTCCTAGGCCAGTGGCAGGCTCATGGCTGCTGGCTGTGCTTGTGAGGTCACAGCAGCCTCAGTGCCTCCTCGTTTAGTGTCCAGCGTCCCCCTGCTGGCTCTGCTTGTGAGGTCACAGCAGCCTCAGTGCCTCATCGTTTAGTGTCCAGCGTCCCCTGCTGGCTGTGCTTGTGAGGTCACAGCAGCCTCAGTGCCTCCTCTGCCAGTATGAGGATCATGGCTGCTGCCTGTGTTTGTGACGTCACAGCAGCCTCAGTGCCTCATAGTTTAGTGTCCAGCGTCCCCTGCTGGCTCTGTTGTGAGGTCACAGCCGACTCAGTGTCTCAAAAGTTAGTGTGCAGCGCCCCCTGCTGGCTGTGCTTGTGAGGTCACAGCAGCCTCAGTGCCTCCCAGGCCAATATCAGGCTCCTGGCTGCTGGCTGTGCTTGTGACGTCACAGCAGCCTCAGTGCCTCCTCTGCCACTGCCATGCTCATGGCTGCTGGCTGTGCTTGTGAGGTCACAGCAGCCTCAGTGCCTCCTAGACCAGTATCAGGCTCATGGCTGCTGGCTGTGATTGTGAGGTCACAGAAACCTTTCTGCCTCCTAGGCCAGTGGCAGGCTCATTGTTGCTGGCTGTGCTTGTGAGGTCACAGCAGCCTCAGTGCCTCATCGTTTAGTGTCCAGCGTCCCCTGCTGGCTCTGCTTGTGAGGTCAGAGCAGCCTCAGTGCCTCATAGGTTAGTGTCCAGCGCCCCCTGCTGGCTCTGCTTGTGAGGTCACAGCAGCCTCAGTGCCTCTGAGGCCAATATCAGGCTCATGGCTGCTGGCTGTGCTTGTGAGGTCACAGCAGCCTCAGTGCCTCCTCTGCCAGTGCCATGCTCATGGCTGCTGGCTGTGCTTCTGAGGTCACAGCAGCCTCACTGCCTCCCAGGCCAGTGGCAGGCTCATGGCTGCTGGCTGTGATTGTGAAGTCACGTCAGCCTCTGTGCTTCATAGTTTAGTGTGCAGCGTCCCCTGCTGGCTGTGCTTGTGAGGTCACAGCAGACTCAGTGCCTCCGTGGATAGTGCCATGCTCATGGCTCCTGGCTGTGCTTGTGAGGTCACAGCAGCCTCAGTGCCTCCTCTGCCAGTGGCAGTCTCATGGATGCTGGCTGTGCTTGTGAGGTCACAGCAGCCTCAGTGCCTCATCGTTTACTGTCCAGCGTCCCCTGCTGGCTCTGCTTGTGAGGTCACAGCAGCCTCAGTGCCTCCTAGGCCAGTGGCAGGCTCATGGCTGCTGGCTGTCCTTGTGAGGTCACAGCAGCCTCAGTGCCTCCTAGGCCAATATCACACTCATGGCTGCTAGCTGTGCTTGTGAGGTCACAGCAGACTCAGTGCCTCATTGGTTAGTGTCCAGCGCCCCCTGGTGGCTCTGCTTGTGAGGTCACAGCAGCCTCAGTGCCTCCCAGGCCAATATCAGGCTCCTGGCTGCTGGCTGTGCTTGTGACGTCACAGCAGCCTGAATGCCTCCTAGACCAGTGTCAGGGTCATGGCTACTAGCTGTGCTTCTGAGGTCTCAGAAGCCTGAATGCCTCCTAGGCCAGTGGCAGGTTCATGGCTGCTGGCTGTGCTTGTGAGGTCACAGCAGCCTCAGTGCCTCCTCTGCCAGTGGCAGTCTCATGGCTGCTGCCTGTGCTTGTGAGGTCACAGCAGCCTCAGTGCCTCATCGTTTACTGTCCAGCGTCCCCTGCTGGCTCTGCTTGTGAGGTCACAGCAGACTCAGGGGCTCAAAAGTTGGTGTCCAGCGCCCCCTGCTGGCCCTGCTTGTGAGGTCACAGTAGACTCAGTGTCTCCGTGGATAGTGCCATGCTCCTGGCTCCTGGCTGTGCTTGTGAGGTCACAGCAGCCTCAGTGCGTCATCGTTTACTGTCCAGGGTTCCCTGCTGGCTGTGCTTCTGAGGTCACAGCAGCCTCAGGGCCTCATAGGTAAGTGTCCAGCGTCCCCTGATGGCTCTGCTTGTGAGGTCACAGCAGACTCAGTGCCTCAGAAGTTAGTGTGCAGCGCCCCCTACTGGGTGTGCTTGTGAGGTCACAGCAGCCTCAGTGCCTCCTCTGCCAGTGCCAGGGTCATGGCGCATGGCTGTGCTTGTGACGTCACAGCAGCCTGAGTGCCTCCTAGGCCCGTGGCAGGCTCATGGCTGCTGGCTGTGCTTGTGAGGTCACAGCAGCCTCAGTGCCTCTGAGGCCAGTGGCAGGCTCATGGCTGCTGGCTGTGCTTGTGAGGTCACAGCAGCCTCAGTGCCTCCTAGGCCAATATCAGGCTCCTGGCTGCTGGCTGTGCTTGTGACGTCACAGCAGCCTGAATGCCTCCTAGGCCAGTGGCAGGCTCATGGCTGCTGGCTGTGCTTGTGAGGTCACAGCAGCCTCAGTGCCTCCTCGTTTAGTGTCCAGCGTCCCCTGCTAGCTCTGCTTGTGAGGTCACAGCAGCCTCAGTGCCTCATCGTTTAGTGTCCAGCGTCCCCTGCTGGCTGTGCTTGTGAGGTCACAGCAGCCTCAGTGCCTCCTCTGCCAGTATGAGGCTCATGGCTGCTGCCTGTGCTTGTGACGTCACAGCAGCCTCAGTGCCTCATAGTATAGTGTCCAGCGTCCCCTGCTGGCTGTGCTTGTGAGGTCACAGCAGACTCAGTGCCTCAAAAGTTATTGTCCAGCGCCCCCTGGTGGCTGTGCTTGTGAGGTCACAGCAGCCTCAGTGCCTCATAGTTTAGTGTCCAGCGTCCCCTGCTGGCTCTGTTGTGAGGTCACAGCCGACTCAGTGCCTCAAAAGTTAGTGTGCAGCGCCCCCTGCTGGCTGTGCTTGTGAGGTCACAGCAGCCTCAGTGTCTCCGTGGATAATGCCATGCTCATGGCTCCTGGCTATGCTTGTGAGGTCACAGCAGCCTCAGTGCCTCTCAGGCCAGTGGCAGTCTCACGGATGCTGGCTGTGCTTGTGAGGTCACAGCAGACTCAGTGCCTCATTGGTTAGTGTCCAGCACCCCCTGCTGGCTGTGCTTGTGAGGTCACAGCAGCCTGAGTGTCTCCCAGGCAATATATGGTTCCTGGCTGCTAGCTGTGCTTGTGAGGTCACAGCAGCCTGAATGCCTCCTAGGCCCGTGCCATGCTCCTGGCTGCTGGCTGTGCTTCTGAGGTCACAGCAGCCTGAATCCCTCCTAGGCCAGTGGCAGGCTCATGGCTGCTGGCTGTGATTGTGAGGTCACATCAGCCTCAGTGCCTCATACTTTAGTGTCCAGCATCCCCTGCTGGCTGTGCTTGTGAGGTCACAGCAGACTCAGTGCCTCAAAAGTTAGTGTCCAGCGCCCGCTGCTGGCTGTGCTTGTGAGGTCACAGCAGCCTCAGTGCCTCCTCTGCCAGTGCCAGGGTCATGGCTGCTGGCTGTGCTTGTGACGTCACAGCAGCCTGAGTGCCTCCTAGGCCCGTGGCAGGCTCATGGCTGCTGGCTGTGCTTGTGAGGTCACAGCAGCCTCAGTGCCTCTGAGGCCAGTGGCAGGCTCATGGCTGCTGGCTGTGCTTGTGACGTCACAGCAGCCTCAGTGCCTCCTAGGCCAATATCAGGCTCCTGGCTGCTGGCTGTGCTTGTGACGTCACAGCAGCCTGAATGCCTCCTAGGCCAGTGGCAGGCTCATGGCTGCTGGCTGTGCTTGTGAGGTCACAGCAGCCTCAGTGCCTCCTCGTTTAGTGTCCAGCGTCCCCTGCTGGCTCTGCTTGTGAGGTCACAGCAGCCTCAGTGCCTCATCGTTTAGTGTCCAGCGTCCCCTGCTGGCTGTGCTTGTGAGGTCACAGCAGCCTCAGTGCCTCCTCTGCCAGTATGAGGCTCATGGCTGCTGCCTGTGCTTGTGACGTCACAGCAGCCTCAGTGCCTCATAGTATAGTGTCCAGCGTCCCCTGCTGGCTGTGCTTGTGAGGTCACAGCAGACTCAGTGCCTCAAAAGTTATTGTCCAGCGCCCCCTGGTGGCTGTGCTTGTGAGGTCACAGCAGCCTCAGTGCCTCATAGTTTAGTGTCCAGCGTCCCCTGCTGGCTCTGTTGTGAGGTCACAGCCGACTCAGTGCCTCAAAAGTTAGTGTGCAGCGGCCCCTGCTGGCTGTGCTTGTGAGGTCACAGCAGCCTCAGTGTCTCCGTGGATAATGCCATGCTCATGGCTCCTGGCTATGCTTGTGAGGTCACAGCAGCCTCAGTGCCTCTCAGGCCAGTCGTAGTCTCACGGATGCTGGCTGTGCTTGTGAGGTCACAGCAGACTCAGTGCCTCATTGGTTAGTGTCCAGCACCCCCTGCTGGCTGTGCTTGTGAGGTCACAGCAGCCTGAGTGTCTCCCAGGCAATATATGGTTCCTGGCTGCTAGCTGTGCTTGTGAGGTCACAGCAGCCTGAATGCCTCCTAGGCCCGTGCCATGCTCCTGGCTGCTGGCTGTGCTTCTGAGGTCACAGCAGCCTGAATCCCTCCTAGGCCAGTGGCAGGCTCATGGCTGCTGGCTGTGATTGTGAGGTCACATCAGCCTCAGTGCCTCATACTTTAGTGTCCAGCATCCCCTGCTGGCTGTGCTTGTGAGGTCACAGCAGACTCAGTGCCTCAAAAGTTAGTGTCCAGCGCCCCCTGCTGGCTGTGCTTGTGACGTCACAGCAGCCTCAGTGCCTCACAGGCCAATATCAGGCTCCTGGCTGCTGGCTGTGCTTGTGAGGTCACAGCAGCCTCAATGCCTCCTAGGGCCGTGGCAGTCTCATGGCTGCTGGCTGTGCTTGTGAGGTCACAGAAGCCTCAGTGCCTCCTCTGAGGCCAGTGGCAGTCTCATGGCTGCTGGCTGTGCTTGTGAGGTCACAGCAGACTCAGTGCCTCATAGGTTAGTGTCCAGCGGCCCCTGGTGGCTGTGCTTGTGAGGTCACAGCAGCCTCAGTGCCTCCTAGGCCAGTGGCAGGCTCATGGCTGCTGGCTGTGATTGTGAGGTCACAGCAGCCGCCGTGCCTCTTAGGTAAGTGTCCAGCGTCCCCTGCTGGCTCTGCTTGTGAGGTCACAGCAGACTCAGTGCCTCATAGGTTAGTGTGCAGCGCCCCCTGCTGGCTGTGCTTGTGACGTCACAGCAGCCTGAATGCCTCCTAGGCCAGTGGCAGGCTCATGGCTGCTGGCTGTGCTTGTGAGGTCACAGCAGCCTCAGTGCCTCCTCCTTTAGTGTCCAGCGTCCCCTGCTGGCTCTGCTTGTGAGGTCACAGCAGCCTCAGTGCCTCATCGTTTAGTGTCCAGCGTCCCCTGCTGGCTGTGCTTGTGAGGTCACAGCAGCCTCAGTGCCTCCTCTGCCAGTATCAGGCTCATGGCTGCTGCCTGTGCCTGTGACGTCACAGCAGCCTCAGTGCCTCATAGTTTAGTGTCCAGCGTCCCCTGCTGGCTCTGCTTTTGAGGTCACAGCAGACTCAGTTCCTCAAAAGTTATTGTCCAGCGCCCCCTGGTGGCTGTGGTTGTGAGGTCACAGCAGCCTCAGTGCCTCATAGTTTAGTGTCCAGCGTCCCCTGCTGCCTCTGCTTGTGAGGTCACAGCAGCCTCAGTGCCTCAAAAGTTAGTGTGCAGCGCTCCCTGCCGGCTGTGCTTGTGAGGTCACAGCAGCCTCAGTGTCTCCGTGGATAGTGCCATGCTCATGGCTGCTGGCTGTGCTTGTGAGGTCACAGCAGCCTGAATGCCTCCTAGACCAGTGTCAGGGTCATGGCTACTAGCTGTGCTTCTGAGGTCTCAGAAGCCTGAATGCCTCCTAGGCCAGTGGCAGGCTCATGGCTGCTGGCTGTGCTTGTGAGGTCACAGCAGCCTCAGTGTCTCTCAGGCCAGTGGCAGTCTCATGGATGCTGGCTGTGCTTGTGAGGTCACAGCAGCCTCACTGCCTCCCAGGCCAATATCAGGTTCCTGGCTGCTAGCTGTGCTTGTGAGGTCACAGCAGCCTGAATGCCTCCTAGGCCCGTGCCATGCTCATGGCTGCTGGCTGTGCTTCTGAGGTCACAGCAGCCTGAATCCCTCCTAGGCCAGTGGCAGGCTCATGGCTGCTGCCTGTGCTTGTGACGTCACAGCAGCCTCAGTGCCTCATAGTTTAGTGTCCAACATCCCCTGATGGCTCTGCTTGTGAGGTCACAGCAGACTCAGTGCCTCAAAAGTTATTGTCCAGCACCCCCTGGTGGCTGTGCTTGTGAGGTCACAGCAGCCTCAGTGCCTCATAGTTTAGTGTCCAGCGTCCCCTGCTGGCTCTGTTGTGAGGTCACAGCCGACTCAGTGCCTCAAAAGTTAGTGTGCAGCGCCCCCTGCTGGCTGTGCTTGTGAGGTCACAGCAGCCTCAGTGTCTCCGTGGATAATGCCATGCTCATGGCTCCTGGCTGTGCTTGTGAGGTCACAGCAGCCTCAATGCCTCTCAGGACATTCGTAGTCTCATGGATGCTGGCTGTGCTTGTGAGGTCACAGCAGACTCAGTGCCTCATCGGTTAGTGTCCAGCGCCCCCTGCTGGCTGTGCTTGTGAGGTCACAGCAGCCTGAATGCCTCCTAGGCCCGTGCCATGCTCATGGCTGCTGGCTGTGCTTGTGACGTCACAGCAGCCTGAATCCCTCCTAGGCCAGTGGCAGGCTCATGGCTGCTGGCTGTGATTGTGAGGTCACATCAGCCTCAGTGCCTCATACTTTAGTGTCCAGCATCCCCTGCTGGCTCTGCTTGTGAGGTCACAGCAGACTCAGTGCCTCAAAAGTTAGTGTCCAGCGCCCCCTGCTGGCTGTGCTTGTGACGTCACAGCAGCCTGAATGCCTCCTAGGCCAGTGGCAGGCTCCTGGCTGCTGGCTGTGCTTGTGAGGTCACAGCAGCCTCAATGCCTCCTAGGGCCGTGGCAGTCTCATGGCTGCTGGCTGTGCTTGTGAGGTCACAGAAGCCTCAGTGCCTCCTCTGCCAGTGGCAGTCTCATGGCTGCTGGCTGTGCTTGTGAGGTCACAGCAGACTCAGTGCCTCAAAAGTTAGTGTCCAGCGCCCCCTGCTGGCTGTGCTTGTGAGGTCACAGCAGCCTCAGTGCCTCTCTGGCCAATATCAGGCTCATGGCTGCTGGCTGTGCTTGTGACGTCACAGCAGCCTGAATGACTCCTCGGCCCGTGCAGGCTCATGGCTGCTGGCTGTGCTTGTGACGTCACAGCAGCCTCAGTGCCTCCTAGGCCCGTGGCAGGCTCATGGCTGCTGGCTGTGATTGTGAGGTCACAGCAGCCTCCGTGCCTCTTAGGTAAGTGTCCAGCGTCCCCTGCTGGCTCTGCTTGTGAGGTCACAGCAGACTCAGTGCCTCATAGGTTAGTGTCCAGCGCCCCCTGCTGGCTGTGCTTGTGACGTCACAGCAGCCTGAATGCCTCCTAGGCCAGTGGCAGGCTCATGGCTGCTGGCTGTGCTTGTGAGGTCACAGCAGCCTCAGTGCCTCCTCCTTTAGTGTCCAGCGTTCCCTGCTGGCTCTGCTTGTGAGGTCACAGCAGCCTCAGTGCCTCATCGTTTAGTGTCCAGCGTCCCCTGCTGGCTGTGCTTATGAGGTCACAGCAGCCTCAGTGCCTCCTCTGCCAGTATCAGGCTCATGGCTGCTGCCTGTGCTTGTGAGGTCACAGCAGCCTCAGTGCCTCATCGTTTAGTGTCCAGCGTCCCCTGCTGGCTGTGCTTGTGAGGTCACAGCAGCCTCAGTGCCTCATAGCTTAGTGTCCAGCGTCCCCTGCTGGCTGTGCTTGTGAGGTCACAGCAGCCTCAGTGTCTCCGTGGATAGTGCCATGCTCATGGCTGCTGGCTGTGCTTGTGAGGTCACAGCAGCCTGAATGCCTCCTAGACCAGTGTCAGGGTCATGGCTACTAGCTGTGCTTCTGAGGTCTCAGAAGCCTGAATGCCTCCTAGGCCAGTGGCAGGCTCATGGCTGCTGGCTGTGCTTGTGAGGTCACAGCAGCCTCAGTGCCTCCTCTGCCAGTGCCATGCTCATGGCTGCTGGCTGTGCTTGTGAGGTCACAGCAGCCTGAATGACTCCTCGGCCCGTGCAGGCTCATGGCTGCTAGCTGTTCTTGTGCGGTCACAGCAGTCTCAGTGCCTCATAGTATAGTGTCCAGCGTCCCCTGCTGACTCTGCTTGTGAGGTCACAGCAGCCTCAGATCTTCCTAGGTTAGTGTCCAGCGCCCCCTGCTAGCTGTGCTTGTGAGGTCACAGCAGCCTCAGTGCCTCACAGGCCAATATCAGACTCAAGGCTGCTGGCTGTGCTTGTGAGATCACAGCAGCCTCAGTGCCTCCTAGGCCAATATCAGGCTCCTGGCTGCTGGCTGTGCTTGTGACGTCACAGCAGCCTGAATGCCTCCTAGGCCAGTGGCAGGCTCATGGCTGCTGGCTGTGCTTGTGAGGTCACAGCAGCCTCAGTGCCTCCTCGTTTAGTGTCCAGCGTCCCCTGCTGGCTCTGCTTGTGAGGTCACAGCAGCCTCAGTGCCTCATCGTTTAGTGTCCAGCATCCCCTGCTGGCTGTGCTTGTGAGGTCACAGCAGCCTCAGTGCCTCCTCTGCCAGTATCAGGCTCATGGCTGCTGCCTGTGCTTGTGACGTCACAGCAGCCTCAGTGCCTCATAGTTTAGTGTCCAGCGTCCCCTGCTGGCTGTGCTTGTGAGGTCACAGCAGACTCAGTGCCTCAAAAGTTATTGTCCAGCGACCCCTGGTGGCTGTGCTTGTGAGGTCACAGCAGCCTCAGTGCCTCATAGTTTAGTGTCCAGCGTCCCCTGCTGGCTCTGTTGTGAGGTCACAGCCGACTCAGTGCCTCAAAAGTTAGTGTGCAGCGCCCCCTGCTGGCTGTGCTTGTGAGGTCACAGCAGCCTCAGTGTCTCCGTGGATAATGCCATGCTCCTGGCTCCTGGCTGTGCTTGTGAGGTCACAGCAGCCTGAATGCCTCCTAGGCCAGTCGTAGTCTCATGGATGCTGGCTGTGCTTGTGAGGTCACAGCAGACTCAGTGCCTCATAGGTTAGTGTCCAGCGCCCCCTGCTGGCTGTGCTTGTGAGGTCACAGCAGCCTCAGTGTCTCCCAGGCCAATATCAGGTTCCTGGCTGCTAGCTGTGCTTGTGAGGTCACAGCAGCCTGAATGCCTCCTAGGCCCGTGCCATGCTCATGGCTGCTGGCTGTGCTTGTGACGTCACAGCAGCCTGAATCCCTCCTAGGCCAGTGGCAGGCTCATGGCTGCTGGCTGTGATTGTGAGGTCACATCAGCCTCAGTGCCTCATACTTTAGTGTCCAGCATCCCCTGCTGGCTGTGCTTGTGAGGTCACAGCAGACTCAGTGCCTCAAAAGTTAGTGTCCAGCGCCCCCTGCTGGCTGTGCTTGTGACGTCACAGCAGCCTGAATGCCTCCTAGGCCCGTGCCATGCTCATGGCTACTGGCTGTGCTTCTGAGGTCACAGCAGCCTGAATGCCTCCGAGGCCAGTGGCAGGCTCATGGCTGCTGGCTGTGCTTGTGAGGTCACAGCAGCCTCAGTGCCTCATACTTTAGTGTCCAGCATCCCCTGCTGGCTCTGCTTGTGAGGTCACAGCAGACTCAGGGCCTCAAAAGTTAGTGTCCAGCTCCCCCTGCTGGCTGTGCTTGTGACGTCACAGCAGCCTCAGTGCCTCCTAGGCCTGTGGCAGGCTCATGGCTGCTGGCTGTGCTTGTGAGGTCACAGCAGCCTGAATGACTCCTCGGCCCGTGCAGGCTCATGGCTGCTGGCTGTGCTTGTGACGTCACAGCAGCCTCAGTGCCTTCTAGGCCCGTGGCAGGCTCATGGCTGCTGGCTGTGATTGTGAGGTCACAGCAGCCTCCGTGCCTCTTAGGTAAGTGTCCAGCGTCCCCTGCTGGCTCTGCTTGTGAGGTCACAGCAGACTCAGTGCCTCATAGGTTAGTGTCCAGCGCCCCCTGCTGGCTGTGCTTGTGACGTCACAGCAGCCTGAATGCCTCCTAGGCCAGTGGCAGGCTCATGGCTGCTGGCTGTGCTTGTGAGGTCACAGCAGCCTCAGTGCCTCCTCCTTTAGTGTCCAGCGTCCCCTGCTGGCTCTGCTTGTGAGGTCACAGCAGCCTCAGTGCCTCATCGTTTAGTGTCCAGCGTCCCCTGCTGGCTGTGCTTGTGAGGTCACAGCAGACTCAGTGCCTCCTAGGCCAATATCAGGCTCCTGGCTGCTGGCTGTGCTTGTGACGTCACAGCAGCCTGAATGCCTCCTAGGCCAGTGGCAGGCTCATGGCTGCTGGCTGTGCTTGTGAGGTCACAGCAGCCTCAGTGCCTCCTCTGCCAGTATCAGGCTCATGGCTGCTGCCTGTGCTTGTGACGTCACAGCAGCCTCAGTGCCTCATAGTTTAGTGTCCAGCGTCCCCTGCTGGCTGTGCTTGTGAGGTCACAGCAGCCTGAATGCCTCCTAGGCCAGTGGCAGGCTCCTGGCTGCTGGCTGTGCTTGTGAGGTCACAGCAGCCTGAATGCCTCCTAGGGCCGTGGCAGTCTCATGGCTGCTGGCTGTGCTTGTGAGGTCACAGAAGCCTCAGTGCCTCCTCTGCCAGTGGCAGTCTCATGGCTGCTGGCTGTGCTTGTGAGGTCACAGCAGCCTCAGTGTCTCCGTGGATAATGCCATGCTCATGGCTCCTGGCTGTGCTTGTGATGTCACAGCAGCCTCAATGCCTCTCAGGCCAGTCGTAGTCTCATGGATGCTGGCTGTGCTTCTGAGGTCACAGCAGACTCAGTGCCTCATAGGTTAGTGTCGAGCGCCCCCTGCTGGCTGTGCTTGTGAGGTCACAGCAGCCTCAGTGTCTCCCAGGCCAATACCAGGTTCCTGGCTGCTAGCTGTGCTTGTGAGGTCACAGCAGCCTGAATGCCTCCTAGGCCCGTGCCATGCTCATGGCTGCTGGCTGTGCTTGTGACGTCACAGCAGCCTGAATCCCTCCTAGGCCAGTGGCAGGCTCATGGCTGCTGGCTGTGATTGTGAGGTCACATCAGCCTCAGTGCCTCATACTTTAGTGTCCAGCATCCCCTGCTGGCTCTGCTTGTGAGGTCACAGCAGACTCAGTGCCTCAAAAGTTAGTGTCCAGCGCCCCCTGCTGGCTGTGCTTGTGACGTCACAGCAGCCTGAATGCCTCCTAGGCCATTGGCAGGCTCCTGGCTGCTGGATGTGCTTCTGAGGTCACAGCAGCCTGAATGCCTCCTAGGGCCATGGCAGTCTCATGGCTGCTGGCTGTGCTTGTGAGGTCACAGAAGCCTCAGTGCCTCCTCTGCCAGTGGCAGTCTCATGGCTGCTGGCTGTGCTTGTGAGGTCACAGCAGACTCAGTGCCTCAAAAGTTAGTGTCCAGCGCCCCCTGCTGGCTGTGCTTGTGACGTCACAGCAGCCTCAGTGCCTCTCTGACCAATATCAGGCTCATGGCTGCTGGCTGTGCTTGTGACGTCACAGCAGCCTGAATGACTCCTCGGCCCGTGCAGGCTCATGGCTGCTGGCTGTGCTTGTGACGTCACAGCAGCCTCAGTGCCTCCTAGGCCCGTGGCAGGTTCATGGCTGCTGGCTGTGCTTGTGAGGTCACAGCAGCCTCCGTGCCTCTTAGGTAAGTGTCCAGCGTCCCCTGCTGGCTCTGCTTGTGAGGTCACAGCAGACTCAGTGCCTCATAGGTTAGTGTCCAGCGCCCCCTGCTGGCTGTGCTTGTGACGTCACAGCAGCCTGAATGCCTCCTAGGCCAGTGGCAGGCTCATGGCTGCTGGCTGTGCTTGTGAGGTCACAGCAGCCTCAGTGCCTCCTCCTTTAGTGTCCAGCGTCCCCTGCTGGCTCTGCTTGTGAGGTCGCAGCAGCCTCAGTGCCTCATCGTTTAGTGTCCAGCGTCCCCTGCTGGCTGTGCTTGTGAGGTCACAGCAGACTCAGTGCCTCAAAAGTTATTGTCCAGCGCCCCCTGGTGGCTGTGCTTGTGAGGTCACAGCAGCCTCAGTGCCTCATAGTTTAGTGTCCAGCGTCCCCTGCTGGCTCTGCTTGTGAGGTCACAGCAGCCTCAGTGCCTCAAAAGTTAGTGTGCAGCGCCCCCTGCTGGCTGTGCTTGTGAGGTCACAGCAGCCTCAGTGTCTCCGTGGATAGTGCCATGCTCATGGCTGCTGGCTGTGCTTGTGAGGTCACAGCAGCCTGAATGCCTCCTAGACCAGTGTCAGGCTCCTGGCTGCTGGTTGTGCTTCTGAGGTCTCAGAAGCCTGAATGCCTCCTAGGCCAGTGGCAGGCTCATGGCTGCTGGCTGTGCTTGTGAGGTCACAGCAGCCTCAGTGCCTCCTCTGCCAGTATCAGGCTCATGGCTGCTGCCTGTGCTTGTGAGGTCACAGCAGCCTCAGTGCCTCATAGTTTAGTGTCCAGCGTCCCCTGCTGGCTGTGATTTTGAGGTCACAGCAGACTCAGTTCCTCAAAAGTTGGTGTCCAGCGCCCCCTGCTGGCTCTGCTTGTGAGGTCACAGCAGACTCAGTGCCTCATAGGTTAGTGTCCAGCGCCCCCTGCTGGCTGTGCTTGTGAGGTCACAGCAGCCTCAGTGCCTCTGAGGCCAGTATCAGGCTCATGGCTGCTGGCTGTGCTTGTGACGTCACAGCAGCCTCAGTGCCTCCTCTGCCAGTGCCATGCTCATGGCTGCTGGCTGTGCTTCTGAGGTCACAGCAGCCTCAGATCCTCCTAGGTTAGTGTCCAGCGCCCCCTGCTAGCTGTGCTTGTGAGGTCACAACAGCCTCAGTGCCTCCTAGGCCAATATCAGACTCAAGGCTGCTATCTGTGCTTGTGAGATCACAGCAGCCTCAGTGCCTCCTAGGCCAATATCAGGCTCCTGGCTGCTGGCTGTGCTTGTGACGTCACAGCAGCCTGAATGCCTCCTAGGCCAGTGGCAGGCTCATGGCTGCTGGCTGTGCTTGTGAGGTCACAGCAGCCTCAGTGCCTCCTCGTTTAGTGTCCAGCGTCCCCTGCTGGCTCTGCTTGTGAGGTCACAGCAGCCTCAGTGCCTCATCGTTTAGTGTCCAGCGTCCCCTGCTGGCTGTGCTTGTGAGGTCACAGCAGCCTCAGTGCCTCCTCTGCCAGTATCAGGCTCATGGCTGCTGCCTGTGCTTGTGACGTCACAGCAGCCTCAGTGCCTCATAGTTTAGTGTCCAGCGTCCCCTGCTGGCTGTGCTGGTGAGGTCACAGCAGACTCAGTGCCTCAAAAGTTATTGTCCAGCGCCCCCTGCTGGCTGTGCTTGTGAGGTCACAGCAGCCTC
Organism: Dromaius novaehollandiae; assembly: GCF_036370855.1. Taxonomy (NCBI): domain Eukaryota; kingdom Metazoa; phylum Chordata; class Aves; order Casuariiformes; family Dromaiidae; genus Dromaius; species Dromaius novaehollandiae. The sequence goes on along the minus strand of NW_026991341.1, from coordinate 2,142,299 downwards.
AGTGCCTCATAGTTTAGTGTCCAGCGTCCCCTGCTGGCTCTGTTGTGAGGTCACAGCCGACTCAGTGCCTCAAAAGTTAGTGTCCAGCGCCCCCTGCTGGCTGTGCTTGTGAGGTCACAGCAGCCTCAGTGTCTCCGTGGATAATGCCATGCTCATGGCTCCTGGCTGTGCTTGTGAGGTCACAGCAGCCTCAATGCCTCTCAGGCCAGTCGTAGTCTCATGGATGCTGGCTGTGCTTGTGAGGTCACAGCAGACTCAGTGCCTCATTGGTTAGTGTCCAGCGCCCCCTACTGGCTGTGCTTGTGAGGTCACAGCAGCCTGAATGCCTCCTAGGCCCGTGCCATGCTCATGGCTGCTGGCTGTGCTTCTGAGGACACAGCAGTCTGAATCCCTCCTAGGCCAGTGGCAGGCTCATGGCTGCTGGCTGTGATTGTGAGGTCACATCAGCCTCAGTGCCTCATACTTTAGTGTCCAGCATCCCCTGCTGGCTCTGCTTGTGAGGTCACAGCAGACTCAGTGCCTCAAAAGTTAGTGTCCAGCGCCCCCTGCTGGCTGTGCTTGTGACGTCACAGCAGCCTGAATGCCTCCTAGGCCAGTGGCAGGCTCCTGGCTGCTGGCTGTGCTTGTGAGGTCACAGCAGACTCAGTGCCTCAAAAGTTAGTGTCCATCGCCCCCTGCTGGCTGTGCTTGTGACGTCACAGCAGCCTCAGTGCCTCTCTGGCCAATATCAGGCTCATGGCTGCTGGCTGTGCTTGTGACGTCACAGCAGCCTGAATGACTCCTCGGCCCGTGCAGGCTCAAGGCTGCTGGCTGTGCTTGTGACGTCACAGCAGCCTCAGTGCCTCATAGTTTAGTGTCCAGCGTCCCCTGCTGGCTCTGCTTGTGAGGTCACAGCAGACTCAGTGCCTCAAAAGTTATTGTCCAGCGCCCCCTGCTGGCTGTGCTTGTGAGGTCACAGCAGCCTCAGTGCCTCATAGTTTAGTGTCCAGCGTTCCCTGCTGGCTCTGCTTGTGAGGTCACAGCAGCCTCAGTGCCTCAAAAGTTAGTGTGCAGCGCCCCCTGCTGCTGGCTGTGCTTGTGAGGTCACAGCAGCCTCAGTGTCTCCGTGGATAGTGCCATGCTCATGGCTGCTGGCTGTGCTTGTGAGGTCACAGCAGCCTGAATGCCTCCTAGACCAGTGTCAGGGTCATGGCTGCTGGCTGTGCTTGTGACGTCACAGCAGCCTGAATGACTCCTCGGCCCGTGCAGGCTCATGGCTGCTGGCTGTGCTTGTGACGTCACAGCAGCCTCAGTGCCTCCTAGGCCCGTGGCAGGCTCATGGCTGCTGGCTGTGATTGTGAGGTCACAGCAGCCTCCGTGCCTCTTAGGTAAGTGTCCAGCGTCCCCTGCTGGCTCTGCTTGTGAGGTCACAGCAGACTCAGTGCCTCATAGGTTAGTGTCCAGCGCCCCCTGCTGGCTGTGCTTGTGACGTCACAGCAGCCTGAATGCCTCCTAGGCCAGTGGCAGGCTCATGGCTGCTGGCTGTGCTTGTGAGGTCACAGCAGCCTGAGTGCCTCCTCTGCCAGTGCCATGCTCATGGCTGCTGGCTGTGATTGTGAGGTCACAGCAGCCTCAGTGCCTCATAGTTTAGTGTCTAGCGTCCCCTGCTGGCTGTGATTTTGAGGTCACAGCAGACTCAGTTCCTCAAAAGTTGGTGTCCAGCGCCCCCTGCTGGCTCTGCTTGTGAGGTCACAGCAGACTCAGTGCCTCATAGGTTAGTGTCCAGCGCCCCCTGCTGGCTGTGCTTGTGAGGTCACAGCAGCCTCAGTGCCTCTGAGGCCAGTATCAGGCTCATGGCTGCTGGCTGTGCTTGTGACGTCACAGCAGCCTCAGTGCCTCCTCTGCCAGTGCCATGCTCATGGCTGCTGGCTGTGCTTCTGAGGTCACAGCAGCCTCAGATCCTCCTAGGTTAGTGTCCAGCGCCCCCTGCTAGCTGTGCTTGTGAGATCACAGCAGCCTCAGTGCCTCCTAGGCCAATATCAGGCTCCTGGCTGCTGGCTGTGCTTGTGACGTCACAGCAGCCTGAATGCCTCCTAGGCCAGTGGCAGGCTCATGGCTGCTGGCTGTGCTTGTGAGGTCACAGCAGCCTCAGTGCCTCCTCTACCAGTATCAGGCTCATGGCTGCTGCCTGTGCTTGTGACGTCACAGCAGCCTCAGTGCCTCATAGTTTAGTGTCCAGCGTCCCCTGCTGGCTGTGCTTGTGAGGTCACAGCAGCCTGAATGCCTCCTAGGCCAGTGGCAGGCTCCTGGCTGCTGGCTGTGCTTGTGAGGTCACAGCAGCCTGAATGCCTCCTAGGGCCGTGGCAGTCTCATGGCTGCTGGCTGTGCTTGTGAGGTCACAGCAGCCTGAATGCCTCCTCTGCCAGTGGCAGTCTCATGGCTGCTGGCTGTGCTTGTGAGGTCACAGCAGCCTCAGTGCCTCTCTGGCCAATATCAGGCTCATGGCTGCTGGCTGTGCTTGTGACGTCACAGCAGCCTGAATGACTCATCGGCCCGTGCAGGCTCATGGCTGCTGGCTGTGCTTGTGACGTCACAGCAGCCTCAGTGCCTCCTAGGCCCGTGGCAGGCTCATGGCTGCTGGCTGTGATTGTGAGGTCACAGCAGCCTCCGTGCCTCTTAGGTAAGTGTCCAGCGTCCCCTGCTGGCTCTGCTTGTGAGGACACAGCAGACTCAGTGCCTCATAGGTTAGTGTCCATCGCCCCCTGCTGGCTGTGCTTGTGACGTCACAGCAGCCTGAATGCCTCCTAGGCCAGTGGCAGGCTCATGGCTGCTGGCTGTGCTTGTGAGGTCACAGCAGCCTCAGTGCCTCCTCCTTTAGTGTCCAGCGTCCCCTGCTGGCTCTGCTTGTGAGGTCACAGCAGCCTCAGTGCCTCATCATTTAGTGTCCAGCGTCCCCTGCTGGCTGTGCTTATGAGGTCACAGCAGCCTCAGTGCCTCCTCTGCCAGTATCAGGCTCATGGCTGCTGGCTGTGCTTGTGACGTCACAGCAGCCTCAGTGCCTCATAGTTTAGTGTCCAGCGTCCCCTGCTGGCTGTGCTTGTGAGGTCACAGCAGACTCAGTGCCTCAAAAGTTATTGTCCAGCGCCCCCTGGTGGCTGTGCTTGTGAGGTCACAGCAGCCTCAGTGCCTCATAGTTTAGTGTCCAGCGTCCCCTGCTGGCTCTGCTTGTGAGGTCACAGCAGCCTCAGTGCCTCAAAAGTTAGTGTGCAGCGCCCCCTGCTGGCTGTGCTTGTGAGGTCACAGCAGCCTCAGTGTCTCCGTGGATAGTGCCATGCTCATGGCTGCTGGCTGTGCTTGTGAGGTCACAGCAGCCTGAATGCCTCCTAGACCAGTGTCAGGGTCATGGCTACTAGCTGTGCTTCTGAGGTCTCAGAAGCCTGAATGCCTCCTAGGCCAGTGGCAGGCTCATGGCTGCTGGCTGTGCTTGTGACATCACAGCAGCCTCAGTGCCTCCTCTGCCAGTGCCATGCTCATGGCTGCTGGCTGTGCTTGTGAGGTCACAGCAGCCTCAGTGCCTCCTAGGTTAGTGTCCAGCGTCCCCTGCTGGCTGTGATTTTGAGGTCACAGCAGACTCAGTTCTTCAAAAGTTGGTGTCCAGCGCCCCCTGCTGGCTGTGCTTGTGAGGTCACAGCAGACTCAGTGCCTCATAGGTTAGTGTCCAGCGCCCCCTGCTGGCTGTGCTTGTGAGGTCACAGCAGCCTCAGTGCCTCTGAGGCCAGTATCAGGCTCATGGCTGCTGGCTGTGCTTGTGACGTCACAGCAGCCTCAGTGCCTCCTCTGCCAGTGCCATGCTCATGGCTGCTGGCTGTGCTTCTGAGGTCACAGCAGCCTCAGATCCTCCTAGGTTAGTGTCCAGCGCCCCCTGCTAGCTGTGCTTGTGAGGTCACAGCAGCCTCAGTGCCTCCTAGGCCAATATCAGACTCAAGGCTGCTGGCTGTGCTTGTGAGATCACAGCAGCCTCAGTGCCTCCTAGGCCAATATCAGGCTCCTGGCTGCTGGCTGTGCTTGTGACGTCACAGCAGCCTGAATGCCTCCTAGGCCAGTGGCAGGCTCATGGCTGCTGGCTGTGCTTGTGAGGTCACAGCAGCCTCAGTGCCTCCTCGTTTAGTGTCCAGCGTCCCCTGCTGGCTCTGCTTGTGAGGTCACAGCAGCCTCAGTGCCTCATCGTTTAGTGTCCAGCGTCCCCTGCTGGCTGTGCTTGTGAGGTCACAGCAGCCTCAGTGCCTCCTCTGCCAGTATCAGGCTCATGGCTGCTGCCTGTGCTTGTGACGTCACAGCAGCCTCAGTGCCTCATAGTTTAGTGTCCAGCGTCCCCTGCTGGCTGTGCTTGTGACGTCACAGCAGCCTGAATGCCTCCTAGGCCATTGGCAGGCTCCTGGCTGCTGGATGTGCTTCTGAGGTCACAGCAGCCTGAATGCCTCCTAGGGCCGTGGCAGTCTCATGGCTGCTGGCTGTGCTTGTGAGGTCACAGAAGCCTCAGTGCCTCCTCTGCCAGTGGCAGTCTCATGGCTGCTGGCTGTGCTTGTGAGGTCACAGCAGACTCAGTGCCTCAAAAGTTAGTGTCCAGCGCCCCCTGCTGGCTGTGCTTGTGAGGTCACAGCAGCCTCAGTGCCTCTCTGGCCAATATCAGGCTCATGGCTGCTGGCTGTGCTTGTGACATCACAGCAGCCTGAATGACTCCTCGGCCCGTGCAGGCTCATGGCTGCTGGCTGTGCTTGTGACGTCACAGCAGCCTCAGTGCCTCCTAGGCCCGTGGCAGGCTCATGGCTGCTGGCTGTGATTGTGAGGTCACAGCAGCCTCCGTGCCTCTTAGGTAAGTGTCCAGCGTCCCCTGCTGGCTCTGCTTGTGAGGTCACAGCAGACTCAGTGCCTCATAGGTTAGTGTCCATCGCCCCCTGCTGGCTGTGCTTGTGACGTCACAGCAGCCTGAATGCCTCCTAGGCCAGTGGCAGGCTCATGGCTGCTGGCTGTGCTTGTGAGGTCACAGCAGCCTCAGTGCCTCCTCCTTTAGTGTCCAGCGTTCCCTGCTGGCTGTGCTTGTGAGGTCACAGCAGCCTCAGTGCCTCATCGTTTAGTGTCCAGCGTCCCCTGCTGGCTCTGCTTGTGAGGTCACAGCAGACTCAGTGCCTCAAAAGTTATTGTCCAGCGACCCCTGGTGGCTGTGCTTGTGAGGTCACAGCAGCCTCAGTGCCTCATAGTTTAGTGTCCAGCGTCCCCTGCTGGCTCTGCTTGTGAGGTCACAGCAGCCTCAGTGTCTCCGTGGATAGTGCCATGCTCATGGCTGCTGGCTGTGCTTGTGAGGTCACAGCAGCCTCAGTGTCTCCGTGGATAATGCCATGCTCATGGCTCCTGGCTGTGCTTGTGATGTCACAGCAGCCTCAATGCCTCTCAGGCCAGTCGTAGTCTCATGGATGCTGGCTGTGCTTCTGAGGTCACAGCAGACTCAGTGCCTCATAGGTTAGTGTCGAGCGCCCCCTGCTGGCTGTGCTTGTGAGGTCACAGCAGCCTCAGTGTCTCCCAGGCCAATACCAGGTTCCTGGCTGCTAGCTGTGCTTGTGAGGTCACAGCAGCCTGAATGCCTCCTAGGCCCGTGCCATGCTCATGGCTGCTGGCTGTGCTTGTGACGTCACAGCAGCCTGAATCCCTCCTAGGCCAGTGGCAGGCTCATGGCTGCTGGCTGTGATTGTGAGGTCACATCAGCCTCAGTGCCTCATACTTTAGTGTCCAGCATCCCCTGCTGGCTCTGCTTGTGAGGTCACAGCAGACTCAGTGCCTCAAAAGTTAGTGTCCAGCGCCCCCTGCTGGCTGTGCTTGTGACGTCACAGCAGCCTGAATGCCTCCTAGGCCATTGGCAGGCTCCTGGCTGCTGGATGTGCTTCTGAGGTCACAGCAGCCTGAATGCCTCCTAGGGCCATGGCAGTCTCATGGCTGCTGGCTGTGCTTGTGAGGTCACAGAAGCCTCAGTGCCTCCTCTGCCAGTGGCAGTCTCATGGCTGCTGGCTGTGCTTGTGAGGTCACAGCAGACTCAGTGCCTCAAAAGTTAGTGTCCAGCGCCCCCTGCTGGCTGTGCTTGTGACGTCACAGCAGCCTCAGTGCCTCTCTGACCAATATCAGGCTCATGGCTGCTGGCTGTGCTTGTGACGTCACAGCAGCCTGAATGACTCCTCGGCCCGTGCAGGCTCATGGCTGCTGGCTGTGCTTGTGACGTCACAGCAGCCTCAGTGCCTCCTAGGCCCGTGGCAGGTTCATGGCTGCTGGCTGTGCTTGTGAGGTCACAGCAGCCTCCGTGCCTCTTAGGTAAGTGTCCAGCGTCCCCTGCTGGCTCTGCTTGTGAGGTCACAGCAGACTCAGTGCCTCATAGGTTAGTGTCCAGCGCCCCCTGCTGGCTGTGCTTGTGACGTCACAGCAGCCTGAATGCCTCCTAGGCCAGTGGCAGGCTCATGGCTGCTGGCTGTGCTTGTGAGGTCACAGCAGCCTCAGTGCCTCCTCCTTTAGTGTCCAGCGTCCCCTGCTGGCTCTGCTTGTGAGGTCGCAGCAGCCTCAGTGCCTCATCGTTTAGTGTCCAGCGTCCCCTGCTGGCTGTGCTTGTGAGGTCACAGCAGACTCAGTGCCTCAAAAGTTATTGTCCAGCGCCCCCTGGTGGCTGTGCTTGTGAGGTCACAGCAGCCTCAGTGCCTCATAGTTTAGTGTCCAGCGTCCCCTGCTGGCTCTGCTTGTGAGGTCACAGCAGCCTCAGTGCCTCAAAAGTTAGTGTGCAGCGCCCCCTGCTGGCTGTGCTTGTGAGGTCACAGCAGCCTCAGTGTCTCCGTGGATAGTGCCATGCTCATGGCTGCTGGCTGTGCTTGTGAGGTCACAGCAGCCTGAATGCCTCCTAGACCAGTGTCAGGCTCCTGGCTGCTGGTTGTGCTTCTGAGGTCTCAGAAGCCTGAATGCCTCCTAGGCCAGTGGCAGGCTCATGGCTGCTGGCTGTGCTTGTGAGGTCACAGCAGCCTCAGTGCCTCCTCTGCCAGTATCAGGCTCATGGCTGCTGCCTGTGCTTGTGAGGTCACAGCAGCCTCAGTGCCTCATAGTTTAGTGTCCAGCGTCCCCTGCTGGCTGTGATTTTGAGGTCACAGCAGACTCAGTTCCTCAAAAGTTGGTGTCCAGCGCCCCCTGCTGGCTCTGCTTGTGAGGTCACAGCAGACTCAGTGCCTCATAGGTTAGTGTCCAGCGCCCCCTGCTGGCTGTGCTTGTGAGGTCACAGCAGCCTCAGTGCCTCTGAGGCCAGTATCAGGCTCATGGCTGCTGGCTGTGCTTGTGACGTCACAGCAGCCTCAGTGCCTCCTCTGCCAGTGCCATGCTCATGGCTGCTGGCTGTGCTTCTGAGGTCACAGCAGCCTCAGATCCTCCTAGGTTAGTGTCCAGCGCCCCCTGCTAGCTGTGCTTGTGAGGTCACAACAGCCTCAGTGCCTCCTAGGCCAATATCAGACTCAAGGCTGCTATCTGTGCTTGTGAGATCACAGCAGCCTCAGTGCCTCCTAGGCCAATATCAGGCTCCTGGCTGCTGGCTGTGCTTGTGACGTCACAGCAGCCTGAATGCCTCCTAGGCCAGTGGCAGGCTCATGGCTGCTGGCTGTGCTTGTGAGGTCACAGCAGCCTCAGTGCCTCCTCGTTTAGTGTCCAGCGTCCCCTGCTGGCTCTGCTTGTGAGGTCACAGCAGCCTCAGTGCCTCATCGTTTAGTGTCCAGCGTCCCCTGCTGGCTGTGCTTGTGAGGTCACAGCAGCCTCAGTGCCTCCTCTGCCAGTATCAGGCTCATGGCTGCTGCCTGTGCTTGTGACGTCACAGCAGCCTCAGTGCCTCATAGTTTAGTGTCCAGCGTCCCCTGCTGGCTGTGCTGGTGAGGTCACAGCAGACTCAGTGCCTCAAAAGTTATTGTCCAGCGCCCCCTGCTGGCTGTGCTTGTGAGGTCACAGCAGCCTCAGTGCCTCATAGTTTAGTGTCCAGCGTCCCCTGCTGGCTCTGTTGTGAGGTCACAGCCGACTCAGTGCCTCAAAAGTTAGTGTCCAGCGCCCCCTGCTGGCTGTGCTTGTGAGGTCACAGCAGCCTCAGTGTCTCCGTGGATAATGCCATGCTCATGGCTCCTGGCTGTGCTTGTGAGGTCACAGCAGCCTCAATGCCTCTCAGGCCAGTCGTAGTCTCATGGATGCTGGCTGTGCTTGTGAGGTCACAGCAGACTCAGTGCCTCATTGGTTAGTGTCCAGCGCCCCCTACTGGCTGTGCTTGTGAGGTCACAGCAGCCTGAATGCCTCCTAGGCCCGTGCCATGCTCATGGCTGCTGGCTGTGCTTCTGAGGACACAGCAGTCTGAATCCCTCCTAGGCCAGTGGCAGGCTCATGGCTGCTGGCTGTGATTGTGAGGTCACATCAGCCTCAGTGCCTCATACTTTAGTGTCCAGCATCCCCTGCTGGCTCTGCTTGTGAGGTCACAGCAGACTCAGTGCCTCAAAAGTTAGTGTCCAGCGCCCCCTGCTGGCTGTGCTTGTGACGTCACAGCAGCCTGAATGCCTCCTAGGCCAGTGGCAGGCTCCTGGCTGCTGGCTGTGCTTGTGAGGTCACAGCAGACTCAGTGCCTCAAAAGTTAGTGTCCATCGCCCCCTGCTGGCTGTGCTTGTGACGTCACAGCAGCCTCAGTGCCTCTCTGGCCAATATCAGGCTCATGGCTGCTGGCTGTGCTTGTGACGTCACAGCAGCCTGAATGACTCCTCGGCCCGTGCAGGCTCAAGGCTGCTGGCTGTGCTTGTGACGTCACAGCAGCCTCAGTGCCTCATAGTTTAGTGTCCAGCGTCCCCTGCTGGCTCTGCTTGTGAGGTCACAGCAGACTCAGTGCCTCAAAAGTTATTGTCCAGCGCCCCCTGCTGGCTGTGCTTGTGAGGTCACAGCAGCCTCAGTGCCTCATAGTTTAGTGTCCAGCGTTCCCTGCTGGCTCTGCTTGTGAGGTCACAGCAGCCTCAGTGCCTCAAAAGTTAGTGTGCAGCGCCCCCTGCTGCTGGCTGTGCTTGTGAGGTCACAGCAGCCTCAGTGTCTCCGTGGATAGTGCCATGCTCATGGCTGCTGGCTGTGCTTGTGAGGTCACAGCAGCCTGAATGCCTCCTAGACCAGTGTCAGGGTCATGGCTGCTGGCTGTGCTTGTGACGTCACAGCAGCCTGAATGACTCCTCGGCCCGTGCAGGCTCATGGCTGCTGGCTGTGCTTGTGACGTCACAGCAGCCTCAGTGCCTCCTAGGCCCGTGGCAGGCTCATGGCTGCTGGCTGTGATTGTGAGGTCACAGCAGCCTCCGTGCCTCTTAGGTAAGTGTCCAGCGTCCCCTGCTGGCTCTGCTTGTGAGGTCACAGCAGACTCAGTGCCTCATAGGTTAGTGTCCAGCGCCCCCTGCTGGCTGTGCTTGTGACGTCACAGCAGCCTGAATGCCTCCTAGGCCAGTGGCAGGCTCATGGCTGCTGGCTGTGCTTGTGAGGTCACAGCAGCCTGAGTGCCTCCTCTGCCAGTGCCATGCTCATGGCTGCTGGCTGTGATTGTGAGGTCACAGCAGCCTCAGTGCCTCATAGTTTAGTGTCTAGCGTCCCCTGCTGGCTGTGATTTTGAGGTCACAGCAGACTCAGTTCCTCAAAAGTTGGTGTCCAGCGCCCCCTGCTGGCTCTGCTTGTGAGGTCACAGCAGACTCAGTGCCTCATAGGTTAGTGTCCAGCGCCCCCTGCTGGCTGTGCTTGTGAGGTCACAGCAGCCTCAGTGCCTCTGAGGCCAGTATCAGGCTCATGGCTGCTGGCTGTGCTTGTGACGTCACAGCAGCCTCAGTGCCTCCTCTGCCAGTGCCATGCTCATGGCTGCTGGCTGTGCTTCTGAGGTCACAGCAGCCTCAGATCCTCCTAGGTTAGTGTCCAGCGCCCCCTGCTAGCTGTGCTTGTGAGATCACAGCAGCCTCAGTGCCTCCTAGGCCAATATCAGGCTCCTGGCTGCTGGCTGTGCTTGTGACGTCACAGCAGCCTGAATGCCTCCTAGGCCAGTGGCAGGCTCATGGCTGCTGGCTGTGCTTGTGAGGTCACAGCAGCCTCAGTGCCTCCTCTACCAGTATCAGGCTCATGGCTGCTGCCTGTGCTTGTGACGTCACAGCAGCCTCAGTGCCTCATAGTTTAGTGTCCAGCGTCCCCTGCTGGCTGTGCTTGTGAGGTCACAGCAGCCTGAATGCCTCCTAGGCCAGTGGCAGGCTCCTGGCTGCTGGCTGTGCTTGTGAGGTCACAGCAGCCTGAATGCCTCCTAGGGCCGTGGCAGTCTCATGGCTGCTGGCTGTGCTTGTGAGGTCACAGCAGCCTGAATGCCTCCTCTGCCAGTGGCAGTCTCATGGCTGCTGGCTGTGCTTGTGAGGTCACAGCAGCCTCAGTGCCTCTCTGGCCAATATCAGGCTCATGGCTGCTGGCTGTGCTTGTGACGTCACAGCAGCCTGAATGACTCATCGGCCCGTGCAGGCTCATGGCTGCTGGCTGTGCTTGTGACGTCACAGCAGCCTCAGTGCCTCCTAGGCCCGTGGCAGGCTCATGGCTGCTGGCTGTGATTGTGAGGTCACAGCAGCCTCCGTGCCTCTTAGGTAAGTGTCCAGCGTCCCCTGCTGGCTCTGCTTGTGAGGACACAGCAGACTCAGTGCCTCATAGGTTAGTGTCCATCGCCCCCTGCTGGCTGTGCTTGTGACGTCACAGCAGCCTGAATGCCTCCTAGGCCAGTGGCAGGCTCATGGCTGCTGGCTGTGCTTGTGAGGTCACAGCAGCCTCAGTGCCTCCTCCTTTAGTGTCCAGCGTCCCCTGCTGGCTCTGCTTGTGAGGTCACAGCAGCCTCAGTGCCTCATCATTTAGTGTCCAGCGTCCCCTGCTGGCTGTGCTTATGAGGTCACAGCAGCCTCAGTGCCTCCTCTGCCAGTATCAGGCTCATGGCTGCTGGCTGTGCTTGTGACGTCACAGCAGCCTCAGTGCCTCATAGTTTAGTGTCCAGCGTCCCCTGCTGGCTGTGCTTGTGAGGTCACAGCAGACTCAGTGCCTCAAAAGTTATTGTCCAGCGCCCCCTGGTGGCTGTGCTTGTGAGGTCACAGCAGCCTCAGTGCCTCATAGTTTAGTGTCCAGCGTCCCCTGCTGGCTCTGCTTGTGAGGTCACAGCAGCCTCAGTGCCTCAAAAGTTAGTGTGCAGCGCCCCCTGCTGGCTGTGCTTGTGAGGTCACAGCAGCCTCAGTGTCTCCGTGGATAGTGCCATGCTCATGGCTGCTGGCTGTGCTTGTGAGGTCACAGCAGCCTGAATGCCTCCTAGACCAGTGTCAGGGTCATGGCTACTAGCTGTGCTTCTGAGGTCTCAGAAGCCTGAATGCCTCCTAGGCCAGTGGCAGGCTCATGGCTGCTGGCTGTGCTTGTGACATCACAGCAGCCTCAGTGCCTCCTCTGCCAGTGCCATGCTCATGGCTGCTGGCTGTGCTTGTGAGGTCACAGCAGCCTCAGTGCCTCCTAGGTTAGTGTCCAGCGTCCCCTGCTGGCTGTGATTTTGAGGTCACAGCAGACTCAGTTCTTCAAAAGTTGGTGTCCAGCGCCCCCTGCTGGCTGTGCTTGTGAGGTCACAGCAGACTCAGTGCCTCATAGGTTAGTGTCCAGCGCCCCCTGCTGGCTGTGCTTGTGAGGTCACAGCAGCCTCAGTGCCTCTGAGGCCAGTATCAGGCTCATGGCTGCTGGCTGTGCTTGTGACGTCACAGCAGCCTCAGTGCCTCCTCTGCCAGTGCCATGCTCATGGCTGCTGGCTGTGCTTCTGAGGTCACAGCAGCCTCAGATCCTCCTAGGTTAGTGTCCAGCGCCCCCTGCTAGCTGTGCTTGTGAGGTCACAGCAGCCTCAGTGCCTCCTAGGCCAATATCAGACTCAAGGCTGCTGGCTGTGCTTGTGAGATCACAGCAGCCTCAGTGCCTCCTAGGCCAATATCAGGCTCCTGGCTGCTGGCTGTGCTTGTGACGTCACAGCAGCCTGAATGCCTCCTAGGCCAGTGGCAGGCTCATGGCTGCTGGCTGTGCTTGTGAGGTCACAGCAGCCTCAGTGCCTCCTCGTTTAGTGTCCAGCGTCCCCTGCTGGCTCTGCTTGTGAGGTCACAGCAGCCTCAGTGCCTCATCGTTTAGTGTCCAGCGTCCCCTGCTGGCTGTGCTTGTGAGGTCACAGCAGCCTCAGTGCCTCCTCTGCCAGTATCAGGCTCATGGCTGCTGCCTGTGCTTGTGACGTCACAGCAGCCTCAGTGCCTCATAGTTTAGTGTCCAGCGTCCCCTGCTGGCTGTGCTTGTGACGTCACAGCAGCCTGAATGCCTCCTAGGCCATTGGCAGGCTCCTGGCTGCTGGATGTGCTTCTGAGGTCACAGCAGCCTGAATGCCTCCTAGGGCCGTGGCAGTCTCATGGCTGCTGGCTGTGCTTGTGAGGTCACAGAAGCCTCAGTGCCTCCTCTGCCAGTGGCAGTCTCATGGCTGCTGGCTGTGCTTGTGAGGTCACAGCAGACTCAGTGCCTCAAAAGTTAGTGTCCAGCGCCCCCTGCTGGCTGTGCTTGTGAGGTCACAGCAGCCTCAGTGCCTCTCTGGCCAATATCAGGCTCATGGCTGCTGGCTGTGCTTGTGACGTCACAGCAGCCTGAATGACTCCTCGGCCCGTGCAGGCTCATGGCTGCTGGCTGTGCTTGTGACGTCACAGCAGCCTCAGTGCCTCCTAGGCCCGTGGCAGGCTCATGGCTGCTGGCTGTGATTGTGAGGTCACAGCAGCCTCCGTGCCTCTTAGGTAAGTGTCCAGCGTCCCCTGCTGGCTCTGCTTGTGAGGTCACAGCAGACTCAGTGCCTCATAGGTTAGTGTCCATCGCCCCCTGCTGGCTGTGCTTGTGACGTCACAGCAGCCTGAATGCCTCCTAGGCCAGTGGCAGGCTCATGGCTGCTGGCTGTGCTTGTGAGGTCACAGCAGCCTCAGTGCCTCCTCCTTTAGTGTCCAGCGTTCCCTGCTGGCTGTGCTTGTGAGGTCACAGCAGCCTCAGTGCCTCATCGTTTAGTGTCCAGCGTCCCCTGCTGGCTCTGCTTGTGAGGTCACAGCAGACTCAGTGCCTCAAAAGTTATTGTCCAGCGACCCCTGGTGGCTGTGCTTGTGAGGTCACAGCAGCCTCAGTGCCTCATAGTTTAGTGTCCAGCGTCCCCTGCTGGCTCTGCTTGTGAGGTCACAGCAGCCTCAGTGTCTCCGTGGATAGTGCCATGCTCATGGCTGCTGGCTGTGCTTGTGAGGTCACAGCAGCCTGAATGCCTCCTAGACCAGTGTCAGGGTCATGGCTACTAGCTGTGCTTCTGAGGTCTCAGAAGCCTGAATGCCTCCTAGGCCAGTGGCAGGCTCATGGCTGCTGGTTGTGCTTGTGAGGTCACAGCAGCCTCAGTGCCTCCTCTGCCAGTGCCATGCTCATGGCTGCTGGCTGTGCTTGTGAGGTCACAGCAGCCTGAATGACTCCTCGGCCCGTGCAGGCTAATGGCTGCTGGCTGTGCTTGTGACGTCACAGCAGCCTCAGTGCCTCCTAGGCCCTTGGCAGGCTCATGGCTGCTGGCTGTGCTTGTGAGGTCACAGCAGCCTCCGTGCCTCTTAGGTAAGTGTCCAGCGTCCCCTGCTGGCTCTGCTTGTGAGGTCACAGCAGACTCAGTGCCTCATAGGTTAGTGTCCATCGCCCCCTGCTGGCTGTGCTTGTGACGTCACAGCAGCCTGAATGCCTCCTAGGCCAGTGGCAGGCTCATGGCTGCTGGCTGTGCTTGTGAGGTCACAGCAGCCTCAGTGCCTCCTCGTTTAGTGTCCAGCGTTCCCTGCTGGCTCTGCTTGTGAGGTCACAGCAGCCTCAGTGCCTCATCGTTTAGTGTCCAGCGTCCCCTGCTGGCTCTGCTTGTGAGGTCACAGCAGACTCAGTGCCTCAAAAGTTATTGTCCAGCGACCCCTGGTGGCTGTGCTTGTGAGGTCACAGCAGCCTCAGTGCCTCATAGTTTAGTGTCCAGCGTCCCCTGCTGGCTCTGCTTGTGAGGTCACAGCAGCCTCAGTGTCTTCGTGGATAGTGCCATGCTCATGGCTGCTGGCTGTGCTTGTGAGGTCACAGCAGCCTGAATGCCTCCTAGACCAGTGTCAGGGTCATGGCTACTAGCTGTGCTTCTGAGGTCTCAGAAGCCTGAATGCCTCCTAGGCCAGTGGCAGGCTCATGGCTGCTGGCTGTGCTTGTGAGGTCACAGCAGCCTCAGTGCCTCCTCTGCCAGTGCCATGCTCATGGCTGCTGGCTGTGCTTGTGAGGTCACAGCAGCCTGAATGACTCCTCGGCCCGTGCAGGCTAATGGCTGCTGGCTGTGCTTGTGACGTCACAGCAGCCTCAGTGCCTCCTAGGCCCTTGGCAGGCTCATGGCTGCTGGCTGTGCTTGTGAGGTCACAGCAGCCTCCGTGCCTCTTAGGTAAGTGTCCAGCGTCCCCTGCTGGCTCTGCTTGTGAGGTCACAGCAGACTCAGTGCCTCATAGGTTAGTGTCCATCGCCCCCTGCTGGCTGTGCTTGTGACGTCACAGCAGCCTGAATGCCTCCTAGGCCAGTGGCAGGCTCATGGCTGCTGGCTGTGCTTGTGAGGTCACAGCAGCCTCAGTGCCTCCTCGTTTAGTGTCCAGCGTTCCCTGCTGGCTCTGCTTGTGAGGTCACAGCAGCCTCAGTGCCTCATCGTTTAGTGTCCAGCGTCCCCTGCTGGCTCTGCTTGTGAGGTCACAGCAGACTCAGTGCCTCAAAAGTTATTGTCCAGCGACCCCTGGTGGCTGTGCTTGTGAGGTCACAGCAGCCTCAGTGCCTCATAGTTTAGTGTCCAGCGTCCCCTGCTGGCTCTGCTTGTGAGGTCACAGCAGCCTCAGTGCCTCATAGTTTAGTGTCCAGCGCCCCCTGCTGGCTCTGCTTGTGAGGTCACAGCAGCCTCAGTGTCTCCGTGGATAGTGCCATGCTCATGGCTGCTGGCTGTGCTTGTGAGGTCACAGCAGCCTGAATGCCTCCTAGACCAGTGTCAGGGTCATGGCTACTAGCTGTGCTTCTGAGGTCTCAGAAGCCTGAATGCCTCCTAGGCCAGTGGCAGGCTCATGGCTGCTGGCTGTGCTTGTGAGGTCACAGCAGCCTCAGTGCCTCCTCTGCCAGTGCCATGCTCATGGCTGCTGGCTGTGCTTGTGAGGTCACAGCAGCCTGAATGACTCCTCGGCCCGTGCAGGCTCATGGCTGCTAGCTGTTCTTGTGCGGTCACAGCAGTCTCAGTGCCTCATAGTATAGTGTCCAGCGTCCCCTGCTGGCTCTGCTTGTGAGGTCACAGCAGCCTCAGATCCTCCTAGGTTAGTGTCCAGCGCCCCCTGCTAGCTGTGCTTGTGAGGTCACAGCAGCCTCAGTGCCTCCTAGGCCAATATCAGACTCAAGGCTGCTGGCTGTGCTTGTGAGATCACAGCAGCCTCAGTGCCTCCTAGGCCAATATCAGGCTCCTGGCTGCTGGCTGTGCTTGTGACATCACAGCAGCCTGAATGCCTCCTAGGCCAGTGGCAGGCTCATGGCTGCTGGCTGTGCTTGTGAGGTCACAGCAGCCTCAGTGCCTCCTCCTTTAGTGTCCAGCGTCCCCTGCTGGCTGTGCTTGTGAGGTCACAGCAGCCTCAGTGCCTCATCGTTTAGTGTCCAGCGTCCCCTGCTGGCTGTGCTTGTGAGGTCACAGCAGCCTCAGTGCCTCCTCTGCCAGTATGAGGCTCATGGCTGCTGCCTGTGCTTGTGAGGTCACAGCAGCCTCAGTGCCTCATAGTTTAGTGTCCAGCGTCCCCTGCTGGCTCTGCTTGTGAGGTCACAGCAGACTCAGTGCCTCAAAAGTTATTGTCCAGCGCCCCCTGGTGGCTGTGCTTGTGAGGTCACAGCAGACTCAGTGCCTCATAGGTTAGTGTCGAGCGCCCCCTGCTGGCTGTGCTTGTGAGGTCACGGCAGCCTCAGTGTCTCCCAGGCCAATATCAGGTTCCTGGCTGCTAGCTGTGCTTGTGAGGTCACAGCAGCCTGAATGCCTCCTAGGCCCGTGCCATGCTCATGGCTGCTGGCTGTGCTTGTGACGTCACAGCAGCCTGAATCCCTCCTAGGCCAGTGGCAGGCTCATGGCTGCTGGCTGTGATTGTGAGGTCACATCAGCCTCAGTGCCTCATACTTTAGTGTCCAGCATCCCCTGCTGGCTCTGCTTGTGAGGTCACAGCAGACTCAGTGCCTCAAAAGTTAGTGTCCAGCGCCCCCTGCTGGCTGTGCTTGTGACGTCACAGCAGCCTGAATGCCTCCTAGGCCATTGGCAGGCTCCTGGCTGCTGGCTGTGCTTGTGAGGTCACAGCAGCCTGAATGCCTCCTAGGGCCATGGCAGTCTCATGGCTGCTGGCTGTGCTTGTGAGGTCACAGAAGCCTCAGTGCCTCCTCTGCCAGTGGCAGTCTCATGGCTGCTGGCTGTGCTTGTGAGGTCACAGCAGACTCAGTGCCTCAAAAGTTAGTGTCCAGCGCCCCCTGCTGGCTGTGCTTGTGAGGTCACAGCAGCCTGAATGACTCCTCGGCCCGTGCAGGCTCATGGCTGCTGGCTGTGCTTGTGACGTCACAGCAGCCTCAGTGCCTCCTAGGCCCGTGGCAGGCTCATGGCTGCTGGCTGTGCTTGTGAGGTCACAGCAGCCTCCGTGCCTCTTAGGTAAGTGTCCAGCGTCCCCTGCTGGCTCTGCTTGTGAGGTCACAGCAGACTCAGTGCCTCATAGGTTAGTGTCCAGCGCCCCCTGCTGGCTGTGCTTGTGACGTCACAGCAGCCTGAATGCCTCCTAGGCCAGTGCCATGCTCATGGCTGCTGGCTGTGCTTGTGAGGTCACAGCAGACACAGTGCCTCCTCTGCCCGTGCCATGCTCATGGCTGCTGGCTGTGCTTCTCAGGTCACAGCAGCCTCAGTGCCTCTGAGTCCAGGGGCAGTCTCATGGCTGCTGGCTGTGCTTGTGAGGTCACAGCAGCCTGAATGCCTCCTCGGCCAGTGGCAGGCTCATGGCTGCTGGCTGTGCTTGTGAGGTCACAGCAGCCTCAGTGCCTCATCGTTTAGTGTCCAGCGTTCCCTGTTGGCTGTGCTTGTGAGGTCACAGCAGCCTCAGTGCCTCAAAAGTTAGTGTCCAGCGCCCCCTGCTGGCTCTGCTTCTGAGGTCACAGCAGCCTCAGTGCCTCCTCTGCCAGTGCCAGGGTCATGGCTGCTGGCTGTGCTTGTGAGGTCACACCAGCCTCAGTGCCTCCCAGGCCAGTGTCAGGCTCATGGCTGCTGGCTGTGATTGTGAGGTCACAGCAGCCTCAGTGCCTCCTCTGCCAGTGCCATGCTCATGGCTGCTGGCTGTGCTTGTGAGGTCACAGCAGCCTGAGTGCCTCCTAGGCCCGTGGCAGGCTCATGGCTGCTGGCTGTGATTGTGACGTCACAGCAGCCTCAGTGCCTCCTCTGCCAGTGCCAGGGTCATGGCTGCTGGCTGTGCTTGTGACGTCACAGCAGCCTGAGTGCCTCCTAGGCCAGTGGCAGGCTCATGGCTGCTGGCTGTGCTTCTGAGGTCACAGCAGCCTCAGTGCCTCCTGTGCCAATGCCATGCTCATGGCTGCTGGCTGTGCTTGTGAGGTCACAGCAGCCTCAGTGCCTCCTAGGCCAGTGTCAGGCTCATGGCTGCTGGTTGTGCTTGTGAGGTCACAGCAGCCTGAATGCCTCCTAGGCCAGTGTCAGGCTCATGGCTGCTGGGTGTGCTTGTGAGGTCACAGCAGCCTCAGTGCCTCACAGGCCAGTATCAGGCTCATGGCTGCTGGCTGTGCTTGTGAGGTCACAGCAGCCTCAGTGCCTCCTAGGCCAGTATCAGGCTCATGGCTGCTGGCTGTGCTTCTGAGGTCACAGAAACCTGCATGCCTCCTAGGCCAGTGGCAGGCTCATGGCTGCTGGCTGTGCTTCTGAGGTCACAGAAACCTGAATGCCTCCTAGGCCAGTGGCAGGCTCATGGCTGCTGGCTCTGCTTGTGAGGTCACAGCAGCCTGAGTGCCTCCTAGGCCCGTGGCAGGCTCATGGCTGCTGGCTGTGCTTCTGAGGTCACAGAAACCTGAATGCCTCCTAGGCCAGTATCAGGCTCATGGCTGCTGGCTGTGCTTCTGAGGTCACAGAAACCTGAATGCCTCGTAGGCCAGTGTCAGGCTCATGGCTGCTGGCTGTGCTTCTGAGGTCACAGAAACCTGAATGCCTCGTAGGCCAGTGTCAGGCTCATGGCTGCTGGCTGTGCTTGTGAGGTCACAGCAGCCTCAGTGCCTCATCGTTTAGTTTCCAGCGTCCCCTGCTGGCTCTGATTGTGAGGTCACAGCAGCCTCAGTGCCTCTCAGGCCAGTATCAGGCTCATGGCTGCTGGCTGTTCTTGTGACGTCACAGCAGCCTCAGTGCCTCCTCTGCCAGTGCCATGCTCTTGGCTGCTGGCTGTGATTGTGAGGTCACATCAGCCTCAGTGCTTCATAGTTTAGTGTCCAGCGTCCCCTGCTGGCTGTGCTTGTGAGGTCACAGCAGACTCAGTGCCTCAGAAGTTGGAGTCCAGCGCCCCCTGCTGGCTCTGCTTGTGAGGTCACAGCAGCCTCAGTGCCTCCTCTGCCAGTGCCATGCTCATGGCTGCTGGCTGTGCTTGTGAGGTCACACCAGCCTCAGTGCCTCCCAGGCCAGTGTCAGTCTCATGGCTGCTGGCTGTGATTGTGAGGTCACAGCAGCCTCAGTGCCTCCTCTGCCAGTGCCATGCTCATGGCTGCTGGCTGTGCTTGTGAGGTCACAGCAGCCTCAGTGCTTCCTAGGCCCGTGGCAGGCTCATGGCTGCTGGCTGTGATTGTGACGTCACAGCAGCCTCAGTGCCTCCTCTGCCAGTGCCATGCTCATGGCTGCTGGCTGTGCTTGTGACGTCACAGCAGCCTGAGGGCCTCCTAGGCCAGTGGCAGGCTCATGGCTGCTGGCTGTGCTTCTGAGGTCACAGCAGCCTCAGTGCCTCCTCTGCCAGTGCCATGCTCATGGCTGCTGGCTGTGCTTGTGAGGTCACAGCAGCCTCAGTGCCTCACAGGCCAGTATCAGGCTCATGGCTGCTGGCTGTGCTTCTGAGGTCACAGAAACCTGAATGCCTCCTAGGCCAGTGGCAGGCTCATGGCTGCTGGGTGTGCTTGTGACGTCACAGCAGCCCCAGTGCCTCACAGGCCAGTATCAGGCTCATGGCTGCTGGCTGTGATTGTGAGGTCACAGCAGCCTCAGTGCCTCCTAGGCCAGTATCAGGCTCATGGCTGCTGGCTGTGCTTCTGAAGTCACAGAAACCTGAATGCCTCCTAGGCCAGTGGCAGGCTCATGGCTGCTGGCTGTGCTTGTGAGGTCACAGCAGCCTCAGTGCCTCCTAGGCCAGTATCAGGCTCATGGCTGCTGGCTGTGCTTCTGACGTCACAGCAGACTCAGTGCCTCCTAGGCCCGTGCCATGCTCATGGCTGCTGGCTGTGCTTGTGAGGTCACAGCAGCCTCAGTGCCTCCTAGGCCAGTATCAGGCTGATGGCTGCTGGCTGTGCTTGTGAGGTCACAGCAGCCTCAGTGCCTCCTAGGCCAGTGGCAGGCTCATGGCTGCTGGCTGTGATTGTGAGGTCACATCAGCCTCAGTGCTTCATAGTTTAGTGTCCAGCGTCCCCTGCTGGCTGTGCTTGTGAGGTCACAGCAGACTCAGTGCCTCAGAAGTTGGAGTCCAGCGCCCCCTGCTGTCTCTGCTTGTGAGGTCACAGCAGACTCAGTGTCTCCGTGGATAGTGCCATGCTCATGGCTGCTGGCTGTGCTTGTGACGTCACAGCAGACACAGTGCCTCCTCTGCCCGTGCCATGCTCATGGCTGCTGGCTGTACTTCTCAGGTCACAGCAGCCTCAGTGCCTCTGAGTCCAGGGGCAGTCTCATGGCTGCTGGCTGTGCTTGTGAGGTCACAGCAGCCTGAACGCCTCCTAGGCCAGTGGCAGGCTCATGGCTGCTGGCTGTGCTTGTGAGGTCACAGCAGCCTCAGTGCCTCATCGTTTAGTGTCCAGCGTTCCCTGCTGGCTCTGCTTGTGAGGTCACAGCAGACTCAGTGCCTCAAAACTTTGTGTCCAGCGAAACCCTGCTGGCTCTGCTTGTGAGCTCACAGCAGCCTCAGTGCCTCCTCTGCCAGTGCCAGGGTCATGGCTGCTGGCTGTGCTTGTGAGGTCACAGCAGACTCAGTGCCTCACAGGCCAGTGTCAGGCTCATGGCTGCTGGCTGTGATTGTGAGGTCACAGCAGCCTCAGTGCCTCCTCTGTCAGTGCCATGCTCATGGCTGCTGGCTGTGCTTGTGAGGTCACAGCAGCCTCAGTGCCTCCTAGGCCAGTATCAGGCTCATGGCTGCTGGCTGTGCTTGTGAGGTCACAGCAGCCTCAGGGCCTCCTAGGCCAGTGGCAGGCTCATGGCTGCTGGCTGTGATTGTGAGGTCACATCAGCATCAGTGCTTCATAGTTTAGTGTCCAGCGTCCCCTGCTGGCTGTGCTTGTGAGGTCACAGCAGACTCAGTGCCTCAGAAGTTGGAGTCCAACGCCCCCTGCTGGCTCTGCTTGTGAGGTCACAGCAGACTCAGTGTCTCCGTGGATAGTGCCATGCTCATGGCTGCTGGCTGTGCTTGTGACGTCACAGCAGACACAGTGCCTCCTAGGCCCGTGCCATGCTCATGGCTGCTGTCTGTGCTTGTGACGTCACAGCAGCCTCAGTGCCTCTGAGTCCAGGGGCAGTCTCATGGCTGCTGGCTGTGCTTGTGAGGTCACAGCAGCCTGAATGCCTCCTCGGCCAGTGGCAGGCTCATGGCTGCTGGCTGTGCTTGTGAGGTCACAGCAGCCTCAGTGCCTCATCGTTTAGTGTCCAGCGTTCCCTGCTGGCTGTGCTTGTGAGGTCACAGCAGACTCAGTGCCTCAAAACTTAGTGTCCAGCGCCCCCTGCTGGCTCTGCTTGTGAGGTCACAGCAGCCTCAGTGCCTCCTCTGCCAGTGCCAGGGTCATGGCTGCTGGCTGTGCTTGTGAGGTCACACCAGCCTCAGTGCCTCCCAGGCCAGTGTCAGGCTCATGGCTGCTGGCTGTGATTGTGAGGTCACAGCAGCCTCAGTGCCTCCTCGGCCAGTGCCATGCTCATGGCTGCTGGCTGTGCTTGTGACGTCACAGCAGCCTCAGTGCCTCCTAGGCCCGTGGCAGGCTCATGGCTGCTGGCTGTGATTGTGAGGTCACAGCAGCCTCAGTGCCTCCTCTGCCAGTGCCATGCTCATGGCTGCTGGCTGTGCTTGTGACGTCACAGCAGCCTGAGTGCCTCCTAGGCTCGTGGCAGGCTCATGGCTGCTGGCTGTGCTTCTCAGGTCACAGCAGCCTCAGTGCCTCCTCTGCCAGTGCCATGCTCATGGCTGCTGGCTGTGCTTGTGAGGTCACAGCAGCCTCAGTGCCTCCTAGGCCAGTATCAGGCTCATGGCTGCTGGTTGTGCTTGTGAGGTCACAGCAGCCTGAACGCCTCCTAGGCCAGTGGCAGGCTCATGGCTGCTGGCTGTGCTTGTGAGGTCACAGCAGCCTCAGTGCCTCACAGGCCAGTATCAGGCTCATGGCTGCTGGCTGTGATTGTGAGGTCACAGCAGCCTCAGTGCCTCCTAGGCCAGTATCAGGCTCATGGCTGCTGGCTGTGCTTCTGAGGTCACAGAAACCTGAATGCCTCATAGGCCAGTGGCAGGCTCATGGCTGCTGGCTGTGCTTCTGAGGTCACAGAAACCTGAATGCCTCCTAGGCCAGTGTCAGGCTCATGGCTGCTGGCTGTGCTTGTGAGGTCACAGCAGACTCAGTGCCTCCGAGGCCAGTATCAGGCTCATGGCTGCTGGCTGTGCTTCTGAGGTCACAGAAGCCTGAATGCCTCCTATGCCCGTGGCAGGCTCATGGCTGCTGGCTGTGCTTGTGAGGTCACAGCAGCCTCAGTGCCTCCTCTGCCAGTGCCATGCTCATGGCTGCTGGCTGTGTTTGTGACGTCACAGCAGCCTGAGTGCCTCCTAGGCCCGAGGCAGGCTCATGGCTGCTGGCTGTTTTTGTTACGTCACAGCAGCCTCAGTGCCTCCTCTGCCAGTGCCATGCTCATGGCTGCTGGCTGTGCTTGTGAGGTCACAGCAGCCTTAGTGCCTCCTAGGCCAATATCAGGCTCATGGCTGCTGGTTGTGCTTGTGAGGTCACAGCAGCCTGAATGCCTCCTAGGCCAGTGTCAGGCTCATGGCTGCTGGCTCTGCTTGTGAGGTCACAGCAGCCTCAGTGTCTCCGTGGATAGTGCCATGCTCATGGCTGCTGGCTGTGCTTGTGAGGTCACAGCAGACTCACTGCCTCTGAGTCCAGGGGCAGTCTCATGCCTGCTGGCTCTGCTTGTGAGGTCACAGCAGTCTGAATGCCTCCTAGCCCTGTGTCAGTCTCATGGCTGCTGGCTGTGCTTGTGACGTCACAGCAGCCTCAGTGCCGCATAGTTTAGTGTCCAGTGTCCACTGCTGGCTCTGCTTGTGAGCTCACAGCAGCCTCAGTGCCTCACAGGCCAGTGGCGGGCTCATGGCTGCTGGCTGTGCTTGTGAGGTCACAGCAGCTTCAATGCCTCCTCTGCCAGTGCCATACTCATGGCTGCTGGCTGTGCTTCTGAGGTCACAGCAACGTCAGTGTCTCCTAGGACAGTGTCAGGTTCATGGCTGCTGACTGTGCTTCTGAGGACACAGAGGCCTGAATGCCTCCTAGGCCAGTGGCAGGCTCATGGCTGCTGGCTGTTCTTGTGAGGCCACACCATCCTCAGTGCCTCATAGTTTAGTGTCCAGCGCCCCCTGCTGGCTCTGCTTCTGAGGTCACACCAGACTCAGTGCCTCAAAAGTTAGGGTGCAGCACCTCCTACTGGCTGTGCTTGTGAGGTCACAGCAGACTCAGTGCCTCTCAGGCCAGTATCAGGCTCATGGCTGCTGGCTGTGATTGTGAAGTCACAGCAGCCTGAGTGCCTCATAGTTTAGTGTCCAGCGTCCCCTGATGGCTGTGCTTGTGAGGTCACAGCAGCTTCACTGCCTCATAGGTTAGTGTCCATCGCCCCCTGCTGGCTGTGCTTGTGACGTCACAGCAGCCTCAGTGCCTCCCAGGCCAATATCAGGCTCCTGGCTGCTGGCTGTGCTTGTGAGGTCACAGCAGCCTCAGTGCCTCCTAGACCAATGTCAGGCTCATGGCTGCTGGCTGTGCTTGTGAGGTCACAGCAGCCTCAGTGCCTCCTAGGCTAGTGTCCATCGCCCCCTACTGGCTGTGCTTGTGAGGTCACAGCAGCCTCAGTGCCTCACAGGCCAGTATCAGGCTCATGGCTGCTGGCTCTGCTTTTGACGTCACAGCAGCCTCAGTGCCTCCTCTGCCAGTGGCAGTCTCATGGCTGCTGGCTGTGATTGTGAGGTCACAGCAGCCTCAGTGCCTCCTAGGCCAGTATCAGGCTCATGGCTGCTGGCTGTGCTTCTGAGGTCACAGAAGCCTGAATGCCTCCTAGGCCAGTGTCAGGCTCATGGCTGCTGGGTGTGATTGTGAGGTCACAGCAGACTCAGTGCCTCCTAGGCCAGTGGAAGGCTCATGGCTGCTGGCTGTGATTGTGAGGTCACAGCAGCCTCAGTGCCTCATACTTTAGTGTCCAGCATCCCCTGCTGGCTCTGCTTGTGAGGTCACAGCAGCCTCAGTGCCTCTGAGGCCAGTATCAGGCTCATGGCTGCTGGTTGTGCTTGTGAGGTCACAGCAGCCTGAATGCCTCCTAGGCCAGTGTCAGGCTCATGGCTGCTGGCTGTGCTTGTGAGGTCACAGCAGCCTCAGTGCCTCATAATTTAGTGTCCAGCGCCCCCTGCTGGCTCTGATTGTGAGGTCACAGCAGCCTCAGTGCCTCACAGGCCAGTATCAGGCTCATGGCTGCTGGCTGTGCTTGTGAGGTCACAGCAGCCTCAGTGCCTCCTCTGCCACTGCCATACTCATGGCTGCTGGCTGTGCTTGTGAGGTCACAGCAGACTCAGTGCCTCCTCTGCCACTGCCATGCTCATGGCTGCTGGCTGTGCTTGTGAGGTCACAGCAGCCTGAATGCCTCCTAGGCCAGTATCAGGCTCATGGCTGCTGGCTGTGCTTCTGAGGTCACAGAAACCTGAATGCCTCCTAGGCCAGTGGCAGGCTCATGGCTGCTGGCTGTGCTTGTGAGGTCACAGCAGCCTCAGTGCCTCACAGTTTAGTATCCAGCGTCCATTGCTGGCTCTGCTTGTTTGGTCACAGCAGACTCAGTGCCTCATAGGTTAGTGTCCAGCGCCCCCTGCTGGCTCTGCTTGTGAGGTCACAGCAGACTCAGTGCCTTACAGGCCAATATCAGGCTCATGGCTGCTGGCTGTGTTTGTGACGTCACAGCAGACACAGTGCCTCCTAGGCCCGTGCCATGCTCATGGCTGCTGGCTGTGCTTGTGAGGTCACAGCAGACTCAGTGCCTCCCAGGCCAGTATCAGGCTCATGGCTGCTGGCTGTGCTTGTGAGGTCACAGCAGCCTCAGTGCCTCCTAGGCCAGTGGCAGGCTCATGGCTGCTGGCTGTGCTTGTGAGGTCACAGCAGACTCAGTGCCTCAAAACTTAGTGTCCAGCGTCCCCTGCTGGCTGTGCTTGTGAGGTCACAGCAGCCCCAGTGCCTCCTCTGCCACTGTCAGGCTCCTGGCTGCTGGCTGTGCTTCTGAGGTCACAGCACCTCAGTGACTCTGTGGATAGTGCCATGCTCATGGCTGCTGGCTGTGCTTCTCAGGTCACAGCAGCCTCAGTGCCTCTGAGTCCAGGGGCAGTCTCATGGCTGCTGGCTGTGCTTGTGAGGTCACAGCAGCCTGAATGCCTCCTAGCCCTGTGGCAGGCTCATGGCTGCTGGCTGTCATTGTGACGTCACAGCAGCCTCAGTGCCTCCTCTGCCAGTGGCAGTCTCATGGCTGCTGGCTGTGCTTGTGAGGTCACAGCAGCCTCAGTGCCTCATCGTTTAGTGTCCAGCGTTCCCTGCTGGCTGTGCTTGTGAGGTCACAGCAGACTCAGTGCCTCAAAACTTAGTGTCCAGCGCCTCCTGCTGGCTGTGCTTGTGAGGTCACAGCAGCCTCAGTGCCTCCGAGGCCAGTATCAGGCTCATGGCTGCTGGCTGTGCTTCTGAGGTCACAGCAGCCTCAGTGCCTCCTAGGCCAGTGGCAGGCTCATGGCTGCTGGCTGTGCTTGTGAGGTCACAGCAGACTCAGTGCCTCAAAACTTAGTGTCCAGCGTCCCCTGCTGGCTGTGCTTGTGAGGTCACAGCAGCCCCAGTGCCTCCTCTGCCACTGTCAGGCTCATGGCTGCTGGCTGTGCTTCTGACGTCACAGCAGCCTCAGTGACTCTGTGGATAGTGCCATGCTCATGGCTGCTGGCTGTGCATCTCAGGTCACAGCAGCCTCAGTGCCTCTGAGTCCAGAGGCAGTCTCATGGCTGCTGGCTGTGCTTGTGAGGTCACAGCAGCCTGAATGCCTCCTAGCCCTGTGGCAGGCTCATGGCTGCTGGCTGTGCTTGTGACGTCACAGCAGCCTCAGTGCCTCCTCTGCCAGTGCCATGCTCATGGCTGCTGGCTGTGCTTGTGAGGTCACAGCAGCCTCAGTGCCTCTGAGGCCAGTGGCAGGCTCATGGCTGCTGGCTGTGCTTGTGAGGTCACAGCAGCCTGAATGCCTCCTAGGCCAGTGTCAGGCTCATGGCTGCTGGCTGTGCTTGTGAGGTCACAGCAGCCTCAGTGCCTCATAATTTAGTGTCCAGCGTCCCCTGCTGGCTCTGGTTGTGAGGTCACAGCAGACTCAGTGCCTCATAGGTTACTGTGCAGCGCCACCTCCTGGCTCTGATTGTGAGGTCACAGCAGCCTCAGTGCCTCCTAGGCCCGTAGCAGGCTCATGGCTGCTGGCTGTGCTTCTGAGGTCACAGAAGCCTCAGTGCCTCCTCTGCCACTGCCATGCTCATGGCTGCTGGCTGTGCTTGTGAGGTCACAGCAGACTCAGTGCCTCCTAGGCCAGTATCAGGCTCATGGCTGCTGGCTGTGCTTCTGAGGTCACAGAAACCTTAATGCCTCCTAGGCCAGTGGCAGGCTCATGGCTGCTGGCTGTGCTTGTGAGGTCACAGCAGCCTCAGTGCCTCACAGTTTGGTGTCCAGCGTGCATTGCTGGCTCTGCTTGTTTGGACACAGCAGACTCAGTGCCTCATAGGTTAGTGTCCAGCGCCCCCTGCTGGCTCTGATTGTGAGGTCACAGCAGCCTCAGTGCCTCCCAGACCAATATCAGGCTCATGGCTGCTGGCTGTGCTTGTGACGTCACAGCAGACACAGTGCCTCCTAGGCCCGTACCATGCTCATGGCTGCTGGCTGTGCTGGTGAGGTCACAGCAGCCTCAGTGCCTCCGAGGCCAGTATCAGGCTCATGGCTGCTGGCTGTGCTTGTGAGGTCACAGCAGCCTCAGTGCCTCCTAGGCCAGTGGCAGGCTCATGGCTGCTGGCTGTGCTTGTGAGGTCACAGCAGACTCAGTGCCTCAAAACTTAGTGTCCAGCGTCCCCTGCTGGCTGTGCTTCTGAGGTCACAGCTGCCCCAATGCCTCCTCTGCCAGTGTCAGGCTCATGGCTGCTGGCTGTGCTTCTGAGGTCACAGCAGCCTCAGTGACTCTGTGGATAGTGCCATGCTCATGGCTGCTGGCTGTGCTTCTCAGGTCACAGCAGCCTCAGTGCCCCTGAGTCCCCGGGCAGTCTCATGGCTGCTGGCTGTGCTTGTGACGTCACAGCAGCCTGAATGCCTCCTAGCCCTGTGGCAGGCTCATGGCTGCTGGCTGTGCTTGTGACGTCACAGCAGCCTGAGTGCCTCCTAGGCCCATGGCAGGCTCATAGCTGCTGGCTGTGCTTTTGAGGTCACAGCAGCCTCAGTGCCTCCTAGGCCAGTATCAGGCGCATGGCTGCTGGCTGTGCTTGTGAGGTCAGAGCAGCCCCAGTGCCTCCTCTGCCAGTGCCATGCTCATGGCTGCTGGCTGTGCTTGTGAGGTCACAGCAGCCTCAGTGTCTCTGAGGCCAGTATCAGTCTCATGGCTGCTGGCTGTGCTTGTGAGGTCACAGCAGCCTGAATGCCTCCTAGGCCAGTGGCAGGCTCATGGCTGCTGGCTGTGCTTCTCAGCTCACAGCAGCCTCAGTGCCTCATAATTTAGTGTCCAGCGTCCCCTGCTGGCTCTGCTTGTGAGGTCACAGCAGACTCAGTGACTCATAGGTTAATGTGCAGCGCCCCGTGATGGCTGTGCTTGTGAGGTCACAGCAGACTCAGTGCCTCCTAGGCCAGTATCAGGCTCATGGCTGCTGGCTGTGCTTGTGAGGTCACAGCAGCCTCAGTGCCTCTCTGGCCAGTGGCAGGCTCAATGCCGCTGGCTGTGATTGTGAGGTCACGTCAGCCTCAGTGCTTCATAGTTTAGTGTCCAGCGTCCCCTGCTGGCTCTGATTGTGAGGTCACAGCAGACTCAGTGCCTGAAAAGTTGGTGTCCAGCGCCCCCTGCTGGCTCTGCTTGTGAGGTCACAGCAGCCTCAGTGCCTCACAGGCCAGTATCAGGCTCATGGCTGCTGGCTGTGCTTCTGAGGTCACAGCAGCCTCAGTGCCTCCTCTGCCACTGCCATGCTCATGGCTGCTGGCTGTGCTTGTGAGGTCACAGCAGCCTCAGTGCCTCCGAGGCCAGTATCAGGCTCATGGCTGCTGGCTGTGCTTCTGAGGTCACAGAAACCTGAATGCCTCCTAGGCCAGTGGCAGGCTCATGGCTGCTGGCTGTGCTTGTGAGGTCACAGCAGCCTCAGTGCCTCACACTTTATTGTCCAGCGTCCATTGCTGACTCTGCTTGTTTGGTCACAGCAGACTCAGTGCCTCATAGGTTAGTGTCCAGCGCCCCCTGCTGGCTCTGCTTGTGAGGTCACAGCAGCCTCAGTGCCTCCCAGGCCAATATCAGGCTCATGGCTGCTGGCTGTGCTTGTGACGTCACAGCAGACACAGTGCCTCCTAGGCCCGTGCCATGCTCATGGCTGCTGGCTGTGCTTGTGAGGTCACAGCAGCCTCAGTGCCTCCGATGCCAGTATCAGGCTCATGGCTGCTGTCTGTGCTTCTGAGGTCACAGCAGCCTCAGTGCCTCCTAGGCCAGTGGCAGGCTCATGGCTGCTGGCTGTGCTTGTGAGGTCACAGCAGCCTCAGTGCCTCATAATTTAGTGTCCAGCGTCCCCTGCTGGCTGTGCTTGTGAGGCCACAGCAGCCCCAGTGCCTCCTCTGCCACTGTCAGGCTCATGGCTGCTGCCTGTGCTTCTGAGGTCACAGCAGCCTCAGTGACTCTGTGGATAGTACCATGCTCATGGCTGTGGGCTGTGCTTCTCAGGTCACAGCAGCCTCAGTGCCTCTGCGTCCAGGGACAGTCTCATGGCTGCTGGCTGTGCTTGTGAGGTCACAGCAGCCTGAATGCCTCCTAGCCCTGTGGCAGGCTCATGGCTGCTGGCTGTGCTTGTGACGTCACAGCAGACACAGTGCCTCCTCTGCCCGTGCCATGCTCCTGGCTGCTGGCTGTGCTTCTCAGGTCACAGCAGCCTCAGTGCCTCTGAGTCCAGGGGCAGTCTCATGGCTGCTGGCTGTGCTTGTGAGGTCACAGCAGCCTGAATGCCTCCTCGGCCAGTGGCAGGCTCATGGCTGCTGGCTGTGCTTGTGAGGTCACAGCAGCCTCAGTGCCTCATCCTTTAGTGTCCAGCGTTCCCTGCTGGCTCTGCTTGTGAGGTCACAGCAGACTCAGTGCCTCAAAACTTAGTGTCCAGCGCCCCCTGCTGGCTCTGCTTGTGAGGTCACAGCAGCCTGAATGCCTCCTCTGCCAGTGCCAGGGTCATGGCTGCTGGCTGTGCTTGTGAGGTCACACCAGCCTCAGTGCCTCCCAGGCCAGTGTCAGGCTCATGGCTGCTGGTTGTGCTTGTGAGGTCACAGCAGACTCAGTACCCCAAAACTTAGTGTACAGCGTCCCCTGCTGGCTGTGCTTGTGAGGTCACAGCAGCCCCAGTGCCTCCTCTGCCAGTGCCATGCTCATGGCTGCTGGCTGTTCTTGTTACGTCACAGCAGCCTGAGTGCCTCCTAGGCCCGTGGCAGGCTCATGGCTGCTGGCTGTCATTGTGACGTCACAGCAGCCTCAGTGCCTCCTCTGCCAGTGCCATGCTCATGGCTGCTGGCTGTGCTTGTGAGGTCACAGCAGCCTCAGTGCCTCTGAGGCCAGTGGCAGGCTCATGGCTGCTGGCTGTGCTTGTGAGGTCACAGCAGCCTGAATGCCTCCTAGGCCAGTGTCAGGCTCATGGCTGCTGGCTGTGCTTGTGAGGTCACAGCAGCCTCAGTGCCTCATAATTTAGTGTCCAGCGTCCCCTGCTGGCTCTGCTTGTGAGGTCACAGCAGACTCAGTGCCTCATAGGTTAGTGTGCAGCGCCCCCTGCTGGCTCTGATTGTGAGGTCACAGCAGACTCAGTGCCTCACAGGCCCGTAGCAGGCTCATGGCTGCTGGCTGTGCTTCTGAGGTCACAGAAGCCTCAGTGCCTCCTCTGCCACTTCCATGCTCATGGCTGCTGGCTGTGCTTGTGAGGTCACAGCAGCCTCAGTGCCTCCTAGGCCAGTATCAGGCTCATGGCTGCTGGCTGTGCTTCTGAGGTCACAGAAACCTGAATGCCTCCTAGGCCAGTGGCAGGCTCATGGCTGCTGGCTGTGCTTCTCAGGTCACAGCAGCCTCAGTGCCTCACAGTTTAGTTTCCAGCGTCCATTGCTGGCTCTGCTTGTTTGGTCACAGCAGCCACAGTGCCTCCCAGACCAATATCAGGCTCATGGCTGCTGGCTGTGCTTGTGACGTCACAGCAGACACAGTGCCTCCTAGGCCCGTACCATGCTCATGGCTGCTGGCTGTGCTGGTGAGGTCACAGCAGCCTCAGTGCCTCCGAGGCCAGTATCAGGCTCATGGCTGCTGGCTGTGCTTGTGAGGTCACAGCAGCCTCAGTGCCTCCTAGGCCAGTGGCAGGCTCATGGCTGCTGGCTGTGCTTGTGAGGTCACAGCAGCCTCAGTGACTCTGTGGATAGTGCCATGCTCATGGCTGCTGGCTGTGCTTCTCAGGTCACAGCAGCCTCAGTGCCTCTGAGTCCAGGGGCAGTCTCATGGCTGCTGGCTGTGCTTGTGAGGTCACAGCAGCCTGAATGCCTCCTAGCCCTGTGGCAGGCTCATGGCTGCTGGCTGTGCTTGTGACGTCACAGCAGCCTGAGTGCCTCCTAGGCCCGTGGCAGGCTCATAGCTGCTGGCTGTGCTTGTGAGGTCACAGCAGCCTCAGTGCCTCCTAGGCCAGTATCAGGCTCATGGCTGCTGGTTGTGCTTGTGAGGTCACAGCAGCCCCAGTGCCTCCTCTGCCAGTGCCATGCTCATGGCTGCTGGCTGTGCTTGTGAGGTCACAGCAGCCTCAGTGCCTCTGAGGCCAGTATCAGGCTCATGGCTGCTGGCTGTGCTTGTGAGGTCACAGCAGCCTGAATGCCTCCTAGGCCAGTGGCAGGCTCATGGCTGCTGGCTGTGCTTCTCAGCTCACAGCAGCCTCAGTGCCTCATAATTTAGTGTCCAGCGTCCCCTGCTGGCTCTGCTTGTGAGGTCACAGCAGACTCAGTGACTCATAGATTAGTGTCCAGCGCCCCGTGATGGCTGTGCTTGTGAGGTCACAGCAGCCTCAGTGCCTCCTAGGCCAGTATCAGGCTCATGGCTGCTGGCTGTGCTTGTGAGGTCACAGCAGCCTCAGTGCCTCTCTGGCCAGTGGCAGGCTCATGGCTGCTGGCTGTGATTGTGAGGTCACAGCAGCCTCAGTGCTTCATAGTTTAGTGTCCAGCGTCCCCTGCTGGCTCTGCTTGTGAGGTCACAGCAGACTCAGTGCCTCAAAAGTTGGTGTCCAGCGCCCCCTGCTGGCTCTGCTTGTGAGGTCACAGCAGCCTCAGTGCCTCACAGGCCGGTATCAGGCTCATGGCTGCTGGCTGTGCTTCTGAGGTCACAGCAGCCTCAGTGCCTCCTCTGCCAGTGCCATGCTCATGGCTGCTGGCTGTGCTTGTGAGGTCACAGCAGCCTCAGTGCCTCCGAGGCCAGTATCAGGCTCATGGCTGCTGGCTGTGCTTCTGAGGTCACAGCAGCCTGAATGCCTCCTCGGCCAGTGGCAGGCTCATGGCTGCTGGCTGTGCTTGTGAGGTCACAGCAGCCTCAGTGCCTCACACTTTATTGTCCAGCGTCCATTGCTGGCTCTGCTTGTTTGGTCACAGCAGACTCAGTGCCTCATAGGTTAGTGTCCAGCGCCCCCTGCTGGCTCTGCTTGTGAGGTCACAGCAGACTCAGTGCCTCCCAGGCCAATATCAGGCACATGGCTGCTGGCTGTGCTTGTGACGTCACAGCAGACACAGTGCCTCCTAGGCCCGTGCCATGCTCATGGCTGCTGGCTGTGCTTGTGAGGTCACAGCAGCCTCAGTGCCTCCGATGCCAGTATCAGGCTCATGGCTGCTGGCTGTGCTTGTGAGGTCACAGCAGCCTCAGTGCCTCCTAGGCCAGTGGCAGGCTCATGGCTGCTGGCTGTGCTTGTGAGGTCACAGCAGCCTCAGTGCCTCATAATTTAGTGTCCAGCGTCCCCTGCTGGCTGTGCTTGTGAGGCCACAGCAGCCCCAGTGCCTCCTCTGCCACTGTCAGGCTCATGGCTGCTGCCTGTGCTTCTGAGGTCACAGCAGCCTCAGTGACTCTGTGGATAGTGCCATGCTCATGGCTGCTGGCTGTGCTTCTCAGGTCACAGCAGCCTCAGTGCCTCCTAGGCCAGTGGCAGGCTCATGGCTGCTGGCTGTGCTTGTGAGGTCACAGCAGACTCAGTGCCTCATAATTTAGTGTCCAGCGTCCCCTGCTGGCTGTGCTTGTGAGGCCACAGCAGCCCCAGTGCCTCCTCTGCCACTGTCAGGCTCATGGCTGCTGCCTGTGCTTCTGAGGTCACAGCAGCCTCAGTGACTCTGTGGATAGTACCATGCTCATGGCTGTGGGCTGTGCTTCTCAGGTCACAGCAGCCTCAGTGCCTCTGAGTCCAGGGACAGTCTCATGGCTGCTGGCTGTGCTTGTGAGGTCACAGCAGCCTCAGTGCCTCCTAGGCCAGTGGCAGGCTCATGGCTGCTGGCTGTGCTTGTGACGTCACAGCAGACACAGTGCCTCCTCTGCCCGTGCCATGCTCATGGCTGCTGGCTGTGCTTCTCAGGTCACAGCAGCCTCAGTGCCTCTGAGTCCAGGGGCAGTCTCATGGCTGCTGGCTGTGCTTGTGAGGTCACAGCAGCCTGAATACCTCCTCGGCCAGTGGCAGGCTCATGGCTGCTGGCTGTGCTTGTGAGGTCACAGCAGCCTCAGTGCCTCATCGTTTAGTGTCCAGCGTTCCCTGCTGGCTCTGCTTGTGAGGTCACAGCAGACTCAGTGCCTCAAAATTTAGTGTCCAGCGCCCCCTGCTGGCTCTGCTTGTGAGGTCACAGCAGCCTCAGTGCCTCCTCTGCCAGTGCCAGGGTCATGGCTGCTGGCTGTGCTTGTGAGGTCACACCAGCCTCAGTGCCTCCCAGGCCAGTGTCAGGCTCATGGCTGCTGGTTGTGCTTGTGAGGTCACAGCAGACTCAGTACCCCAAAAGTTAGTGTACAGTGTCCCCTGCTGGCTGTGCTTGTGAGGTCACAGCAGCCCCAGTGCCTCCTCTGCCAGTGCCATGCTCATGGCTGCTGGCTGTTCTTGTTACGTCACAGCAGCCTGAGTGCCTCCTAGGCCCGTGGCAGGCTCATGGCTGCTGGCTGTCATTGTGACGTCACAGCAGCCTCAGTGCCTCCTCTGCCAGTGCCATGCTCATGGCTGCTGGCTGTGCTTGTGAGGTCACAGCAGCCTCAGTGCCTCTGAGGCCAGTGGCAGGCTCATGGCTGCTGGCTGTGCTTCTGAGGTCACAGCAGCCTGAATGCCTCCTAGGCCAGTGTCAGGCTCATGGCTGCTGGCTGTGCTTGTGAGGTCACAGCAGCCTCAGTGCCTCATAATTTAGTGTCCAGCGTCCCCTGCTGGCTCTGCTTGTGAGGTCACAGCAGACTCAGTGCCTCATAGGTTAGTGTGCAGCGCCCCCTGCTGGCTCTGATTGTGAGGTCACAGCAGCCTCAGTGCCTCCTAGGCCCGTAGCAGGCTCATGGCTGCTGGCTGTGCTTCTGAGGTCACAGAAGCCTCAGTGCCTCCTCTGCCACTGCCATGCTCATGGCTGCTGGCTGTGCTTGTGACGTCACAGCAGCCTCAGTGCCTCCTAGGCCAGTATCAGGCTCATGGCTGCTGGCTGTGCTTCTGAGGTCACAGAAACCTGAATGCCTCCTAGGCCAGTGGCAGGCTCATGGCTGCTGGCTGTGCTTGTGAGGTCACAGCAGCCTCAGTGCCTCACAGTTTAGTTTCCAGCGTCCATTGCTGGCTCTGCTTGTTTGGACACAGCAGACTCAGTGCCTCATAGGTTAGTGTCCAGCGCCCCCTGCTGGCTCTGCTTGTGAGGTCACAGCAGACTCAGTGCCTCCCAGACCAATATCAGGCTCATGGCTGCTGGCTGTGCTTGTGACGTCACAGCAGACACAGGGCCTCCTAGGCCCGTACCATGCTCATGGCTGCTGGCTGTGCTTGTGAGGTCACAGCAGCCTCAGTGCCTCCGAGGCCAGTATCAGGCTCATGGCTGCTGGCTGTGCTTGTGAGGTCACAGCAGCCTCAGTGCCTCCTAGGCCAGTGGCAGGCTCATGGCTGCTGGCTGTGCTTGTGAGGTCACAGCAGCCTCAGTGCCTCCTAGGCCAGTATCAGGCTCATGGCTGCTGGCTGTGATTGTGAGGTCACAGCAGCCTCAGTGCCTCCTAGGCCAGTGTCAGGCTCATGGCTGCTGGCTGTGCTTCTGAGGTCACAGAAACCTGAATGCCTCCTAGACCAGTGTCAGGCTCATGGCTGCTGGCTGTGCTTGTGAGGTCACAGCAGCCTCAGTGCCTCCTAGGCCAGTATCAGGCTCATGGCTGCTGGCTGTGCTTCTGTCGTCACAGCAGACTCAGTGCCTCCTAGGCCCGTGCCATGCTCATGGCTGCTGGCTGTGCTTGTGAGGTCACAGCAGCCTGAGTGCCTCCTAGGCCCGTGGCAGGCTCATGGCTGCTGGCTGTCATTGTGACGTCACAGCAGCCTCAGTGCCTCCTCTGCCAGTGCCATGCTCATGGCTACTGGCTGTGCTTGTGACGTCACAGCAGCCTGAGTGCCTCCTAGGCCCGTGGCAGGCTCATGGCTGCTGGCTGTGCTTGTGAGGTCACAGCAGCCTCAGTGCCTCCTCTGCCAGTGCCATGCTCATGGCTGCTGGCTGTGCTTGTGAGGTCACAGCAGCCTCAGTGCCTCCTAGGCCAGTATCAGGCTCATGGCTGCTGGCTGTGCTTCTGAGGTCACAGCAGCCTGAATGCCTCCTAGGCCAGTGTCAGGCTCATGGCTGCTGGCTGTGCTTGTGACGTCACAGCAGACTCAGTGCCTCACAGGCCAGTATCAGGCTCATGGCTGCTGGCTGTGCTTGTGAGGTCACAGCAGCCTCAGTGCCTCCTAGGCCAGTATCAGGCTCATGGCTGCTGGCTGTGCTTCTGAGGTCACAGAAACCTGAATGCCTCATAGGCCAGTGGCAGGCTCATGGCTGCTGGCTGTGCTTCTGAGGTCACAGAAACCTGAATGCCTCCTAGGCCAGTGTCAGGCTCATGGCTGCTGGCTGTGCTTGTGAGGTCACAGCAGCCTCAGTGCCTCCTAGGCCAGTATCAGGCTCATGGCTGCTGGCTGTGCTTCTGTCGTCACAGCAGACTCAGTGCCTCCTAGGCCCGTGCCATGCTCATGGCTGCTGGCTGTGCTTGTGAGGTCACAGCAGCCTCAGTGCCTCAAAATTTAGTGTCCAGCGTCCCTGCTGGCTGTGCCTGTGAGGTCACAGCAGCCTCAGTGCCTCCTCTGCCAGTGCCATGCTCATGGCTGCTGGCTGTGCTTGTGACGTCACAGCAGCCTGAGTGCCTCCTAGGCCCTTGGCAGGCTCATGGCTGCTGGCTGTGATTGTGAGGTCACAGCAGCCTCAGTGCCTCCTCTGCCAGTGCCATGCTCATGGCTGCTGGCTGTGCTTGTGACGTCACAGCAGCCTGAGTGCCTCCTAGGCCCGTGGCAGGCTCATGGCTGCTGGCTGTTATTGTGACGTCACAGCAGCCTCAGTGCCTCCTCTGCCAGTGCCATGCTCATGGCTGCTGGCTGTGCTTGTGAGGTCACAGCAGCCTGAATGCCTCCTAGGCCAGTATCAGGCTCATGGCTGCTGGCTGTGCTTGTGAGGTCACAGCAGCCTCAGTGCCTCATCGTTTAGTGTCCAGCGTCCCTGCTGGCTGTGCCTGTGAGGTCACAGCAGCCTCAGTGCCTCCTCTGCCAGTGCCATGCTCATGGCTGCTGGCTGTGCTTGTGACGTCACAGCAGCCTGAGTGCCTCCTAGGCCCTTGGCAGGCTCATGGCTGCTGGCTGTGATTGTGAGGTCACAGCAGCCTCAGTGCCTCCGCTGCCAGTGCCATGCTCATGGCTGCTGGCTGTGCTTGTGACGTCACAGCAGCCTGAGTGCCTCCTAGGCCCGTGGCAGGCTCATGGCTGCTGGCTGTTATTGTGACGTCACAGCAGCCTCAGTGCCTCCTCTGCCAGTGCCATGCTCATGGCTGCTGGCTGTGCTTGTGAGGTCACAGCAGCCTGAATGCCTCCTAGGCCAGTATCAGGCTCATGGCTGCTGGTTGTGCTTGTGAGGTCACAGCAGCCTGAATGCCTCCTAGGCCAGTGTCAGGCTCATGGCTGCTGGCTGTGCTTGTGAGGTCACAGCAGCCTCAGTGCCTCATAATTTAGTGTCCAGCGTCCCCTGCTGGCTCTGATTGTGCGGTCACAGCAGACTCAGTGCCTCATAGGTTAGTGTGCAGCGCCCCCTGCTGGCTGTGCTTGTGAGGTCACAGCAGCCTCAGTGCCTCACAGGCCAGTATCAGGCTCATGGCTGCTGGCTGTCATTGTGACGTCACAACAGCCTCAGTGCCTCCTCTGCCACTGCCATGCTCATGGCTGCTGGCTGTGCTTGTGAGGTCACAGCAGCCTCAGTGCCTCCTAGACCAGTATCAGGCTCATGGCTGCTGGCTGTGCTTCTGAGGTCACAGAAATCTGAATGCCTCCTAGGCCAGTGGCAGGCTCATGGCTGCTGGCTGTGCTTCTGAGGTCACAGCAGCCTCAGTGCCTCATAGTTTAGTGTCCAGCGTCCCCTGCTGGCTCTGTTTGTGAGGTCACATCAGCCTCAGTGCCTCATAGGTTAGTGTGCAGCGCCCCCTGCTGGCTGTGCTTGTGAGGTCACAGCAGCCTCAGTGCCTCTGAGGCCAGTATCAGGCTCATGGCTGCTGGCTGTGCTTGTGAGGTCACAGCAGCCTCAGTGCCTCCTAGGCCAGTATCAGGCTCATGGCTGCTGGCTGTGCTTGTGACGTCACAGCAGCCTCAGTGCCTCCTAGGCCAGTGGCAGGCTCATGGCTGCTGGCTGTGATTGTGAGGTCACATCAGCCTCAGTGCTTCATAGTTTAGTGTCCAGCGTCCCCTGCTGGCTGTGCTTGTGACGTCACAGCAGACTCAGTGCCTCAGAAGTTGGAGTCCAGCGCCCCCTGCTGGCTGTGCTTGTGAGGTCACAGCAGACTCAGGGTCTCCGTGGATAGTGCCATGCTCATGGCTGCTGGCTGTGCTTGTGACGTCACAGCAGCCTCAGTGCCTCCGCTGCCCGTGCCATGCTCATGGCTGCTGGCTGTGCTTCTCAGGTCACAGCAGCCTCAGTGCCTCTGAGTCCAGGGGCAGTCTCATGGCTGCTGGCTGTGCTTGTGAGGTCACAGCAGCCTGAACGCCTCATAGGCCAGTGGCAGGCTCATGGCTGCTGGCTGTGCTTGTGAGGTCACAGCAGCCTCAGTGCCTCATCGTTTAGTGTCCAGCATTCCCTGCTGGCTCTGCTTGTGACGTCACAGCAGCCTCAGTGCCTCCTCTGCCAATCCCATGCTCATGGCTGCTGGCTGTGCTTGTGATGTCACAGCAGCCTCAGTGCCTCCTAGGCCAGTGGCAGGCTCATGGCTGCTGGCTGTATTTGTGAGGTCACAGCAGCCTCAGTGCCTCCTAGGCCAGTATCAGGCTCATGGCTGCTGGCTGTGATTGTGAGGTCACAGCAGCCTCAGTGCCTCTCTGGTCAGTGGCAGGCTCATGGCTGCTGGCTCTGCTTGTGAGGTCGCAGCAGACTCAGTGTCTCCGTGGATAGTGCCATGCTCATGGCTGCTGGCTGTGCTTGTGAGGTTACAGCAGCCTCAGTGCCTCTCAGGCCAGTTGCAGTCTCATGGCTGCTGGCTGTGCTTGTGAGGTCACAGCAGCCTCAGTTCCTCCTAGGCCAGTATCAGGCTCATGGCTACTGGCTGTGCTTCTGAGGTCACAGAGGCCTGAATGCCTCCTAGGCCAGTGGCAGGCTCATGGCTGCTGGCTGTGCTTGTGAGGTTATAGCAGCCTCAGTGCCTCACAGTTTAGTGTCCAGCGCCCCCTGCTGGCTGTGCTTGTGAGGTCACAGCAGCCTCAGTGCCTCACAGGCCAGTATCAGGCTCATGGCTGCTGGCTGTGATTGTGAGGTCACAGCAGCCTCAGTGCCTCCTAGGCCTGTGCCATGCTCATGGCTGCTGGCTGTGCTTGTGAGGTCACACAAACCTGAATGCCTCCTAGCCCAGTGGCAGGCTCATGGCTGCTGGCTGTGCTTCTGAGGTCACAGAAACCTGAATGCCTCCTAGCCCAGTGGCAGGCTCATGGCTGCTGGCTGTGCTTGTGAGGTCACAGCAGCCTCAGTGCCTCCTAGGCCAGCATCAGGCTCATGGCTGCTGGCTGTGCTTCTGAGGTCACAGAAACCTGAATGCCTCCTAGGCCAGTATCAGGCTCATGGCTGCTGGCTGTGCTTCTGAGGTCACAGAAACCTGAATGCCTCGTAGGCCAGTGTCAGGCTCATGGCTGCTGGCTGTGCTTGTGAGGTCACAGCAGCCTCAGTGCCTCATCGTTTAGTGTCCAGCGTCCCCTGCTGGCTCTGCTTGTGAGGTCACATCAGCCTCAGTGCCTCATAGGTTAGTGTGCAGCGTCCCCTGCTGGCTCTGCTTGTGACGTCACAGCAGCCTCAGTGCCTCTCAGGCCAGTATCAGGCTCATGGCTGCTGGCTGTTCTTGTGACATCACAGCAGCCTCAGTGCCTCCTCTGCCGGTGCCATGCTCATGGCTGCTGGCTGTGATTGTGACGTCACAGCAGGCTCAGTGCTTCATCGTTTAGTGTGCAGCGTCCCCTGCTGGCTCTGCTTGTGAGGTCACAGCAGACTCAGTGCCTCAAAAGTTGGTGTCCAGCGCCCCCTGCTGGCTCTGCTTGTGAGGTCGCAGCAGACTCAGTGTCTCCGTGGATAGTGCCATGCTCATGGCTGCTGGCTGTGCTTGTGACGTCACAGCAGCCTCAGTGCCTCCTCTGCCCGTGCCATGCTCATGGCTGCTGGCTGTGCTTCTCAGGTCACAGCAGCCTCAGTGCCTCTGAGTCCAGGGGCAGTCTCATGGCTGCTGGCTGTGCTTGTGAGGTCACAGCAGCCTGAACGCCTCCTAGGCCAGTGGCAGGCTCATGGCTGCTGGCTGTGCTTGTGAGGTCACAGCAGCCTCAGTGCCTCATCGTTTAGTGTCCAGCATTCCCTGCTGGCTCTGCTTGTGACGTCACAGCAGCCTCAGTGCCTCCTCTGCCAATCCCATGCTCATGGCTGCTGGCTGTGCTTGTGATGTCACAGCAGCCTCAGTGCCTCCTAGGCCAGTGGCAGGCTCATGGCTGCTGGCTGTATTTGTGAGGTCACAGCAGCCTCAGTGCCTCCTAGGCCAGTATCAGGCTCATGGCTGCTGGCTGTGATTGTGAGGTCACAGCAGCCTCAGTGCCTCTCTGGTCAGTGGCAGGCTCATGGCTGCTGGCTGTGCTTGTGAGGTCACAGCAGACTCAGTGCCTCAAAAGTTGGTGTCCAGCGCCCCCTGCTGGCTCTGCTTGTGAGGTCGCAGCAGACTCAGTGTCTCCGTGGATAGTGCCATGCTCATGGCTGCTGGCTGTGCTTGTGAGGTTACAGCAGCCTCAGTGCCTCTCAGGCCAGTTGCAGTCTCATGGCTGCTGGCTGTGCTTGTGAGGTCACAGCAGCCTCAGTTCCTCCTAGGCCAGTATCAGGCTCATGGCTGCTGGCTGTGCTTCTGAGGTCACAGAGGCCTGAATGCCTCCTAGGCCAGTGGCAGGCTCATGGCTGCTGGCTGTGCTTGTGAGGTTATAGCAGCCTCAGTGCCTCACAGTTTAGTGTCCAGCGCCCCCTGCTGGCTGTGCTTGTGAGATCACAGCAGACACAGTGCCTCCTAGGCCAGTGTCAGGCTCATGGCTGCTGGCTGTGCTTGTGAGGTTATAGCAGCCTCAGTGCCTCACAGTTTAGTGTCCAGCGCCCCCTGCTGGCTGTGCTTGTGAGGTCACAGCAGCCTCAGTGCCTCACAGGCCAGTATCAGGCTCATGGCTGCTGGCTGTGATTGTGAGGTCACAGCAGCCTCAGTGCCTCCTAGGCCAGCATCAGGCTCATGGCTGCTGGCTGTGCTTCTGAGGTCACAGAAACCTGAATGCCTCCTAGGCCAGTATCAGGCTCATGGCTGCTGGCTGTGCTTCTGAGGTCACAGAAACCTGAATGCCTCGTAGGCCAGTGTCAGGCTCATGGCTGCTGGCTGTGCTTGTGAGGTCACAGCAGCCTCAGTGCCTCATCGTTTAGTGTCCAGCGTCCCCTGCTGGCTCTGCTTGTGAGGTCACATCAGCCTCAGTGCCTCATAGGTTAGTGTGCAGCGTCCCCTGCTGGCTCTGCTTGTGACGTCACAGCAGCCTCAGTGCCTCTCAGGCCAGTATCAGGCTCATGGCTGCTGGCTGTTCTTGTGACATCACAGCAGCCTCAGTGCCTCCTCTGCCGGTGCCATGCTCATGGCTGCTGGCTGTGATTGTGACGTCACAGCAGGCTCAGTGCTTCATCGTTTAGTGTGCAGCGTCCCCTGCTGGCTCTGCTTGTGAGGTCGCAGCAGACTCAGTGTCTCCGTGGATAGTGCCATGCTCATGGCTGCTGGCTGTGCTTGTGAGGTCACAGCAGCCTCAGTGACTCTCAGGCCAGTATCAGGCTCATGGCTGCTGGCTGTGCTTGTGAGGTCACAGCAGCCTCAGTTCCTCCTAGGCCAATATCAGGCTCATGGCTACTGGCTGTGCTTCTGAGGTCAGAGAGGCCTGAATGCCTCCTAGGCCAGTGGCAGGCTCATGGCTGCTGGCTGTGCTTGTGAGGTCACAGCAGACTCAGTGCCTCACAGTTTAGTGTCCAGCGCCCCTTGCTAGCTGTGCTTGTGAGGTCACAGCAGACTCAGTGCCTCCCAGGCCAATATCAGGCTCATGGCTGCTGGCTGTGCTTGTGACGTCACAGCAGACACAGTGCCTCCTAGGCCCGTGCCATGCTCATGGCTGCTGGCTGTGCTTGTGAGGTCACAGCAGCCTCAGTGCCTCCTAGGCCAGTATCAGGCTCATGGCTGCTGGCTGTGCTTGTGAGGTCACAGCAGCCTCAGTGCCTCCTAGGCCAGTGGCAGGCTCATGGCTGCTGGCTGTGCTTGTGAGGTCACAGCAGACTCAGTGCTTCATAGTTTAGTGTCCAGCGTCCCCTGCTGGCTGTGCTTGTGAGGTCACAGCAGACTCAGTGCCTCCTCTGCCAGTGTCAGGCTCATGGCTGCTGGCTGTGCTTGTGAGGTCACAGCAGCCTCAGTGCCTCCTAGGCCAGTGGCAGGCTCATGGCTGCTGGCTGTGCTTGTGAGGTCACGTCAGCCTCAGTGCTTCATAATTTAGTGTCCAGCGTCCCCTGATGGCTGTGATTTTGAGGTCACAGCAGACTCAGTGCCTCCTCTGCCAGTGTCAGGCTCATGGCTGCTGGCTGTGCTTCTGAGGTCACAGCAGCCTCAGTGACTCTGTGGATAGTGCCATGCTCATGGCTGCTGGCTGTGCTTCTCAGGTCACAGCAGCCTCAGTGCCTCTGAGTCCAGCGGCAGGCTCATGGCTGCTGGCTGTGCTTGTGAGGTCACAGCAGCCTGACTGCCTACTAGCCCTGTGGCAGGCTCATGGCTGCTGGCTATGATTGTGAGGTCAGAGCAGACGCAGTGCCTCGTAGTTTAGTGTCCAGCGTCCCCTGGTGGCTGTGCTTGTGAGGTCACAGCAGCCTCAGTGCCTCATAGTTTAGTGTCCAGCGTCCCCTGCTAGCTCTGCTTGTGAGGTCACAGCAGACTCAGTGCCTCATAGGTTAGTGTCCAGCGCCCCCTGCTGGCTGTGCTTGTGAGGTCACAGCAGCCTCAGTGCCTCCTCTGCCAGTGCCATGCTCATGGCTGCTGGCTGTGCTTGTGAGGTCACAGCAGCCTGAGTGCCTCCTAGGCCAGTGTCAGGCTCATGGCTGCTGGCCGTGCTTGTGAGGTCACAGCAGCCTGAATGCCTCATAATTTAGTGTCCAACGTCCCCTGCTGGCTCTGATTGTGAGGTCACAGTAGAGTCAGTGCCTCATAGGTTAGTGTGCAGCGCCCCCTGCTGGCTGTGCTTGTGAGGTCACAGCAGCCTCAGTGCCTCACAGGCCAGTATCAGGCTCATGGCTGCTGGCTGTGCTTGTGACATCACAGCAGCCTCAGTGCCTCCTCTGCCAGTGCCATGCTCATGGCTGCTGGCTGTGCTTGTGAGGTCACAGCAGCCTCAGTGCGTCCGAGGCCAGTGGCAGGCTCATGGCTGCTGGCTGTGCTTGTGAGGTTATAGCAGCCTCAGTGCCTCATAGTTTAGTGTCCAGCATCCCCTGCTGGCTCTGCTTGTGAGGTCACAGCAGACTCAGGGCCTCAGAAGTTAGTCTGCAGCGCCCCCTGCTGCCTGTGCTTGTGAGGTCACAGGAGACTCAGTGCCTCTCTGGCCAGTGGCAGGCTCATGGCTGCTGGCTGTGATTGTGAGGTCACAGCAGCCTCAGTGCCTCATATTTTAGTGTCCAGCTTCCCCTGTTGGCTGTCCTTGTGAGGTCACAGCAGACTCAGTGCCTCACAGGCCAGTGCAATGCTCATGGCTGCTGGCTGTGCTTGTGAGGTCACAGCAGCCTCAGTGCCTCCCAGGCCAATATCAGGCTCATGGCTGCTGGCTGTGCTTGTGACATCACAGCAGCCTCAGTGCCTCCTAGGCCAGTGTGATGCTCATGACTGCTGGCTGTGCTTGTGACGTCACAGCAGCCTCAGTGCCTCCTAGGCCAGTGGCAGTCTCATGGCTGCTGGCTGTGCTTGTGAGGTCACAGCAGCCTCATTGCCTCCCAGGCCAATATCAGGTTCCTGGCTGCTAGCTGTGCTTGTGAGGTCACAGCAGCCTGAAGGCCTCCTAGGACCGTGCCATGCTCATGGGTGCTGGCTGTGCTTCTGAGGTCACAGCAGCCTGAATGCCTCCTAGGCCAGTGGCAGGCTCATGGCTGCTGGTTGTGATTGTGAGGTCACAGCAGCCTCAGTGCCTCATAATGTAGTGTCCAGCATTACCTGCTGGCTCTGCTTGTGAGGTCACAGCAGACTCAGTGCCTCAAAACTTAGTCTCCAGCGCCCCCTGCTGGCTGTGCTTGTGACGTCACAGCAGCCTCAGTGCCTCACAGGCCAGTATCAGGCTCATGGCTGCTGGCTGTGCTTGTGACGTCACAGAAGCCTCAGTGCCTCCTAGGCCAGTGGCAGGCTCATGGCTGCTGGCTGTGCTTGTGAGGTCACAGCAGACTCAGTGTCTCCGTGGATAGTGCCATGCTCATGGCTGCTGGCTGTGCTTGTGAGGTCACAGCAGGCTCAGTGCCTCTCAGGCCAATATCAGGCTCCTGTCTGCTGGCTGTGCTTGTGACATCACAGCAGCCTGAATGCCTCCTAGGGCCGTGGCAGTCTCATGGCTGCTGGCTCTGCTTGTGAGGTCACAGCAGACTCAGTGCCTCAAAATTTAGTGTCCAGCGCCCCCTGCTGGCTGTGCTTGTGAGGTCACAGCAGCCTGAGTGCCTCCTCTGCCAGTGCCATGCTCATGGCTGCTGGCTGTGCTTGTGACGTCACAGCAGCCTGAGTGCCTCCTAGGCCCGTGGCACGCTCATGGCTGCTGGCTGTCATTGTGACGTCACAGCAGCCTCAGTGCCTCCTCTGCCAATGCCATGCTCATGGCTGCTGGCTGTGCTTGTGAGGTCACAGCAGCCTCAGTGCCTCCTAGGCCAGTATCAGGCTCATGGCTGCTGGCTGTGCTTCTGACGTCACAGCAGCCTGAATGCCTCCTTGACCAGTGTCAGCCTCATGGCTGCTGGCTGTGATTGTGAGGTCACAGCAGCCTCAATGCCTCCTAGGCCAGTGTCAGGCTCATGGCTGCTGGCTCTGCTTGTGAGGTCACACCAGCCTCAGTGCCTCCTCTGCCACTGCCATGCTCATGGCTGCTGGCTGTGCTTGTGACGTCACAGCAGCCTCAGTGCCTCCTAGGCCAGTGGCAGGCTCATGGCTGCTGGCTGTGCTTCTGAGGTCACAGCAGCCTCAGGGCCTCATAGTTTAGTGTCCAGCGTCCCCTGCTGGCTGTGCTTCTGAGGTCACAGCAGCCTGAGTGCCTCCTCTGCCACTGCCATGCTCATGGCTGCTGGCTGTGCTTGTGAGGTCACAGCAGCCTCAGTGCCTCCTCTGCCAGTGCCATGCTCATGGCTGCTGGCTGTGCTTGTGACGTCACAGCAGCCTGAGTGCCTCCTAGGCCCGTGGCAGGCT
Source organism: Dromaius novaehollandiae (assembly GCF_036370855.1). Lineage (NCBI taxonomy): Eukaryota > Metazoa > Chordata > Aves > Casuariiformes > Dromaiidae > Dromaius > Dromaius novaehollandiae. The sequence continues at coordinate 2,098,237 of NW_026991341.1, read as the reverse complement.
CATGGCTGCTGGCTGTCATTTTGACGTCACAGCAGCCTCAGTGCCTCCTCTGCCACTGCCATGCTCATGGCTGCTGGCTGTGCTTGTGAGGTCACAGCAGCCTCAGTGCCTCCTCTGCCAGTGCCATGCTCATGGCTGCTGGCTGTGCTTGTGAGGTCACAGCAGACTCAGTGCCTCCTAGGCCAGTATCAGGCTCATGGCTGCTGGTTGTGCTTGTGAGGTCACAGCAGCCTGAAAGCCTCCTAGGCCAGTGTCAGGCTCATGGCTGCTGGCTGTGCTTGTGAGGTCACAGCAGCCTCAGTGCCTCATAATTTAGTGTCCAGCGTCCCCTGCTGGCTGTGATTGTGAGGTCACAGCAGACTCAGTGCCTCATAGGTTAGTGTGCAGCGCCCCCTGCTGGCTGTGCTTGTGAGGTCACAGCAGCCTCAGTGCCTCACAGGCCAGTATCAGGCTCATGGCTGCTGGCTGTGCTTGTGACGTCACAGCAGACTCAGTGCCTCCTCTGCCAGTGCCATGCTCATGGCTGCTGGCTGTGCTTGTGAGGTCACAGCAGACTCAGTGCCTCCTAGGCCAGTATCAGGCTCATGGCTGTTGGCTGTGCTTGTGAGGTCACAGCAGCCTCAGTGCCTCCTAGGCCAGTGGCAGGCTCATGGCTGCTGGCTGTGATTGTGAGGTCACATCAGCCTCAGTGCTTCATAGTTTAGTGTCCAGCGTCCCCTGCTGGCTGTGCTTGTGAGGTCACAGCAGACTCAGTGCCTCAGAAGTTGGAGTCCAACGCCCCCTGCTGGCTCTGCTTGTGAGGTCACAGCAGACTCAGTGTCTCCGTGGATAGTGCCATGCTCATGGCTGCTGGCTGTGCTTGTGACGTCACAGCAGACACAGTGCCTCCTAGGCCCGTGCCATGCTCATGGCTGCTGGCTGTGCTTCTCAGGTCACAGCAGCCTCAGTGCCTCTGAGTCCAGGGGCAGTCTCATGGCTGCTGGCTCTGGTTGTTAGGTCACAGCAGCCTGAACGCCTCCTCGGCCAGTGGCAGGCTCATGGCTGCTGGCTGTGCTTGTGAGGTCACAGCAGCCTCAGTGCCTCATCGTTTAGTGTCCAGCGTTCCCTGCTGGCTCTGCTTGTGAGGTCACAGCAGCCTCAGTGCCTCAAAACTTAGTGTCCAGCGCCCCCTGCTGGCTCTGCTTGTGAGGTCACAGCAGCCTCAGTGCCTCCTCTGCCAGTGCCAGGGTCATGGCTGCTGGCTGTGCTTGTGAGGTCACACCAGCCTCAGTGCCTCCCAGGCCAGTGTCAGGCTCATGGCTGCTGGCTGTGATTGTGAGGTCACAGCAGCCTCAGTGCCTCCTCTGCCAGTGCCATGCTCATGGCTGCTGGCTGTGCTTGTGACGTCACAGCAGCCTGAGTGCCTCCTTGGCCCGTGGCAGGCTCATGGCTGCTGGCTGTGCTTCTCAGGTCACAGCAGCCTCAGTGCCTCCTCTGCCAGTGCCATGCTCATGGCTGCTGGCTGTGCTTGTGACGTCACAGCAGCCTGAGTGCCTCCTAGGCCAGTAGCAGGCTCATGGCTGCTGGCTCTGCTTGTGAGGTCACACCAGCCTCAGTGCCTCCTCTGCCAGTGCCATGCTCATGGCTGCTGGCTGTGCTTGTGAGGTCACAGCAGCCTCAGTGCCTCCTAGGCCAGTGTCAGGCTCATGGCTGCTGGCTCTGCTTGTGAGGTCACAGCAGCCTCAGTGCCTCACAGGCCAGTATCAGGCTCATGGCTGCTGGGTGTGCTTGTGAGGTCACAGCAGCCTCAGTGCCTCCTAGGCCAGTATCAGGCTCATGGCTGCTGGCTGTGCTTCTGAGGTCACAGAAACCTGAATGCCTCCTAGGCCAGTGGCAGGCTCATGGCTGCTGGCTGTGCTTCTGAGGTCACAGAAACCTGAATGCCTCCTAGGCCAGTGGCAGGCTCATTGCTGCTGGCTGTGCTTCTGAGGTCACAGCAGCCTCAGTGCCTCCTAGGCCCGTGGCAGGCTCATGGCTGCTGGCTGTCATTGTGACGTCACAGAAACCTGAATGCCTCGTAGGCCAGTGTCAGGCTCATGGCTGCTGGCTGTGCTTCTGAGGTCACAGCAGCCTCAGTGCCTCATCGTTTAGTTTCCAGCGTCCCCTGCTGGCTCTGCTTGTGAGGTCACAGCAGACTCAGTGCCACATAGGTTAGTGTGCAGCGTCCCCTGCTGGCTCTGCTTGTGAGGTCACAGCAGCCTCAGTGCCTCTCAGGCCAGTGGCAGTCTCATGGCTGCTGCCTGTGCTTGTGAGGTCACAGCAGCCTCAGTTCCTCCTAGGCCAGTATCAGGCTCATGGCTACTGGCTGTGCTTCTGAGGTCACAGCAGCCTGAATGCCTCCTCTGCCATTGGCAGGCTCATGGCTGCTGGCTGTGCTTGTGAGGTTATAGCAGCCTCAGTGCCTCACAGTTCAGTGTCCAGCGCCCCTTGCTGGCTGTGCTTCTGAGGTCACAGCAGACTCAGTGCCTCCCAGGCCAATATCAGGTTCATGGCTGCTGGCTGTGCTTGTGACGTCACAGCAGCCTCAGTGCCTCCTAGGCCCGTGCCATGCTCATGGCTGCTGGCTGTGCTTGTGAGGTCACAGCAGCCTCAGTGCCTCCTAGGCCAGTATCAGGCTGATGGCTGCTGGCTGTGCTTGTGAGGTCACAGCAGCCTCAGTGCCTCCTAGGCCAGTGGCAGGCTCATGGCTGCTGGCTGTGCTTGTGAGGTCACAGCAGACTCAGTGCCCCAAAATTTAGTGTCCAGCGTCTCCTGCTGGCTGTGCTTCTGAGGTCACAGCAGCCCCAGTGCCTCCTCTGCCAGTGTCAGGCTCATGGCTGCTGGCTGTGCTTCTGAGGTCACAGCAGCCTCTGTGACTCTGTGGATAGTGCCATGCTCATGGCTGCTGGCTGTGCTTCTCAGGTCACAGCAGCCTCAGTGCCTCAGAAGTTGGAGTCCAGCGCCCCCTGCTGGCTCTGATTGTGAGGTCACAGCAGACTCAGTGTCTCCGTGGATAGTGCCATGCTCATGGCTGCTGGCTGTGCTTGTGACGTCACAGCAGCCTCAGTGCCTCCTCTGCCAGTGCCATGCTCATGGCTGCTGGCTGTGCTTCTCAGGTCACAGCAGCCTCAGTGCCTCTGAGTCCAGGGGCAGTCTCATGGCTGCTGGCTGTGATTGTGAGGTCACAGCAGCCTGAATGCCTCCTAGCCCTGTGGCAGGCTCATGGCTGCTGGCTATGATTGTGAGGTCACAGCAGACGCAGTGCCTCATAGTTTAGTGTCCAGCGTCCCCTGGTGGCTGTGCTTGTGAGGTCACAGCAGCCTCAGTGCCTCATACTTTAGTGTCCAGCATCCCCTGCTGGCTCTGCTTGTGAGGTCACAGCAGCCTCAGTGCCTCATAAGTTACTGTCCAGCGCGCCCTGCTGGTTGTGCTTGTGAGGTCACAGCAGCCTCAGTGCCTCCTCTGCCAGTGCCAGGGTCATGGCTGCTGGCTGTGCTTGTGAGGTCACACCAGCCTCAGTGCCTCCCAGGCCAATGTCAGGCTCATGGCTGCTGGCTGTGCTTGTGAGGTCACAGCAGCCTCAGTGCCTCCTCTGCCAGTGCCATGCTCATGGCTGCTGGCTGTGCTTGTGACGTCACAGCAGCCTGAGTGCCTCCTAGGTCTGTTGCAGGCTCATGGCTGCTGGCTGTGCTTGTGAGGTCACAGCAGCCTCACTGCCTCCTCTGCCAGTGCCATGCTCATGGCTGCTGGCTGTGCTTGTGAGGTCACAGCAGCCTCAGTGCCTCATATTTTAGTGTCCAGCTTCCCCTGTTGGCTCTCCTTGTGAGGTCACAGCAGACTCAGTGCCTCAAAAGTTAGTCTGCAGCGGCCCCTGCTGGCTGTGCTTCTGAGGTCACAGCAGCCTCAGTGCCTCACAGGCCAGTGCCATGCTCATGGCTGCTGGCTGTGCTTGTGAGGTCACAGCAGACTCAGTGCCTCCTAGGCCAGTATCAGGCTCATGGCTGCTGGCTGTGCTTCTGAGGTCACAGCAGCCTCAGTGCCTCCTAGGCCAGTATCAGGCTCATGGCTGCTGGCTGTGATTGTGAGGTCACAGCAGCCTCAGTGCCTCATAGTTTAGTGTCCAGCGTCCCCTGCTGGCTCTGTTTGTGAGGTCACAGCAGACTCAGTGCCTCATAGGTTAGTGTGCAGCGCCCCCTGCTGGCTGTGCTTGTGAGGTCACAGCAGCCTCAGTGCCTCACAGGCCAGTATCAGGCTCATGGCTGCTGGCTGTGCTTGTGACGTCACAGCAGACTCAGTGCCTCCTAGGCCCGTGCCATGCTCATGGCTGCTGGCTGTGCTTGTGAGGTCACAGCAGCCTCAGTGCCTCCTAGGCCAGTAGCAGGCTCATGGCTGCTGGCTGTGCTTCTCAGGTCACAGCAGCCTCAGTGCCTCCTCTGCCAGTGCCATGCTCATGGCTGCTGGCTGTGCTTGTGAGGTCACAGCAGCCTCAGTGCTTCATAGTTTAGTGTCCAGCGTCCCCTGCTGGCTGTGCTTGTGAGGTCACAGCAGACTCAGTGCCTCAGAAGTTGGAGTCCAGCGCCCCCTGCTGGCTCTGATTGTGAGGTCACAGCAGACTCAGTGTCTCCGTGGATAGTGCCATGCTCATGGCTGCTGGCTGTGCTTGTGAGGTCACAGCAGAAACAGTGCCTCCTAGGCCCGTGCCATGCTCATGGCTGCTGGCTGTGCTTGTGACGTCACAGCAGCCTCAGTGCCTCTGAGTCCAGGGGCAGTCTCATGGCTGCTGGCTCTGGTTGTGAGGTCACAGCAGCCTGAACGCCTCCTCGGCCAGTGGCAGGCTCATGGCTGCTGGCTGTGCTTGTGAGGTCACAGCAGCCTCAGTGCCTCATCGTTTAGTGTCCAGCGTTCCCTGCTGGCTCTGCTTGTGAGGTCACAGCAGCCTCAGTGCCTCAAAACTTAGTGTCCAGCGCCCCCTGCTGGCTCTGCTTGTGAGGTCACAGCAGCCTCAGTGCCTCCTCTGCCAGTGCCAGGGTCATGGCTGCTGGCTGTGCTTGTGAGGTCACACCAGCCTCAGTGCCTCCCAGGCCAGTGTCAGGCTCATGGCTGCTGGCTGTGATTGTGAGGTCACAGCAGCCTCAGTGCCTCCTCTGCCAGTGCCATGCTCATGGCTGCTGGCTGTGCTTGTGACGTCACAGCAGCCTGAGTGCCTCCTAGGCCAGTAGCAGGCTCATGGCTGCTGGCTGTGCTTCTCAGGTCACAGCAGCCTCAGTGCCTCCTCTGCCAGTGCCATGCTCATGGCTGCTGGCTGTGCTTGTGAGGTCACAGCAGCCTCAGTGCCTCCTAGGCCAGTGTCAGGCTCATGGCTGGTGGCTGTGCTTGTGAGGTCACAGCAGCCTCAGTGCCTCCTACGCCAGTGTCAGGCTGATGGCTGCTGGCTCTGCTTGTGAGGTCACAGCAGCCTCAGTGCCTCACAGGCCAGTATCAGGCTCATGGCTGCTGGCTGTGCTTCTGAGGTCACAGAAACCTGAATGCCTCCTAGGCCAGTGGCAGGCTCATGGCTGCGGGCTGTGCTTGTGAGGTCACAGCAGCCTCAGTGCCTCCTAGGCCCGTGGCAGGCTCATGGCTGCTGGCTGTGCTTCTGAGGTCACAGCAGCCTGAATGCCTCCTAGGCCAGTATCAGGCTCATGGCTGCTGGCTGTGCTTCTGAGGTCACAGAAACCTGAATGCCTCGTAGGCCAGTGTCAGGCTCATGGCTGCTGGCTGTGCTTCTGAGGTCACAGCAGCCTCAGTGCCTCATCGTTTAGTTTCCAGCGTCCCCTGCTGGCTCTGCTTGTGAGGTCACAGCAGACTCAGTGCCTCATAGGTTAGTGTGCAGCGTCCCCTGCTGGCTCTGCTTGTGAGGTCACAGCAGCCTCAGTGCCTCTCAGGCCAGTGGCAGTCTCATGGCTGCTGCCTGTGCTTGTGAGGTCACAGCAGCCTCAGTTCCTCCTAGGCCAGTATCAGGCTCATGGCTACTGGCTGTGCTTCTGAGGTCACAGCAGCCTGAATGCCTTCTCTGCCATTGGCAGGCTCATGGCTGCTGGCTGTGCTTGTGAGGTTATAGCAGCCTCAGTGCCTCACAGTTCAGTGTCCAGCGCCCCTTGCTGGCTGTGCTTGTGAGGTCACAGCAGACTCAGTGCCTCCCAGGCCAATATCAGGCTCATGGCTGCTGGCTGTGCTTGTGACGTCACAGCAGCCTCAGTGCCTCCTAGGCCCGTGCCATGCTCATGGCTGCTGGCTGTGCTTGTGAGGTCACAGCAGCCTCAGTGCCTCCTAGGCCAGTATCAGGCTGATGGCTGCTGGCTGTGCTTGTGAGGTCACAGCAGCCTCAGTGCCTCCTAGGCCAGTGGCAGGCTCATGGCTGCTGGCTGTGCTTGTGAGGTCACAGCAGACTCAGTGCCCCAAAATTTAGTGTCCAGCGTCCCCTGCTGGCTGTGCTTCTGAGGTCACAGCAGCCCCAGTGCCTCCTCTGCCAGTGTCAGGCTCATGGCTGCTGGCTGTGCTTCTGAGGTCACAGCAGCCTCTGTGACTCTGTGGATAGTGCCATGCTCATGGCTGCTGGCTGTGCTTCTCAGGTCACAGCAGCCTCAGTGCCTCAGAAGTTGGAGTCCAGCGCCCCCTGCTGGCTCTGATTGTGAGGTCACAGCAGACTCAGTGTCTCCGTGGATAGTGCCATGCTCATGGCTGCTGGCTGTGCTTGTGAGGTCACACCAGCCTCAGTGCCTCCTCTGCCAGTGCCAGGGTCATGGCTGCTGGCTGTACTTGTGAGGTCACACCAGCATCAGTGCCTCCCAGGCCAGTGTCAGGCTCATGGCTGCTGGCTGTGATTGTGAGGTCACAGCAGCCTCAGTGCCTCCTCTGCCAGTGCCATGCTCATGGCTGCTGGCTGTGCTTCTCAGGTCACAGCAGCCTCAGTGCCTCTGAGTCCAGGGGCAGTCTCATGGCTGCTGGCTGTGCTTGTGAGGTCACAGCAGCCTGAGTGCCTCCTAGCCCTGTGGCAGGCTCATGGCTGCTGGCTATGATTGTGAGGTCACAGCAGCCTCAGTGCCTCATAGATTAGTGTCCAGCGTCCCCTGGTGGCTGTGCTTGTGAGGTCACAGCAGCCTCAGTGCCTCATAGGTTAGTGTCCAGCGTCCCCTGCTAGCTCTGCTTGTGAGGTCACAGCAGCCTCAGTGCCTCATAAGTTACTGTCCAGCGCGCCCTGCTGGCTGTGCTTGTGAGGTCACAGCAGCCTCAGTGCCTCCTCTGCCAGTGCCAGGGTCATGGCTGCTGGCTGTGCTTGTGAGGTCACACCAGCCTCAGTGCCTCCCAGGCCAATGTCAGGCTCATGGCTGCTGGCTGTGCTTGTGAGGTCACAGCAGCCTCAGTGCCTCCTCTGCCAGTGCCATGCTCATGGCTGCTGGCTGTGCTTGTGACGTCACAGCAGCCTGAGTTCCTCCTAGGTCTGTTGCAGGCTCATGGCTGCTGGCTGTGCTTGTGAGGTCACAGCAGCCTCACTGCCTCCTCTGCCAGTGCCATGCTCATGGCTGCTGGCTGTGCTTGTGAGGTCACAGCAGCCTCAGTGCCTCATAATTTAGTGTCCAGCGTCCCCTGCTGGCTCTGATTGTGAGGTCACAGCAGACTCAGTGCCTCATAGGTTAGTGTCCAGCGCCCCCTGCTGGCTGTGCTTGTGAGGTCACAGCAGCCTCAGTGCCTCACAGGCCAGTGCCATGCTCATGGCTGCTGGCTGTGCTTGTGAGGTCACAGCAGACTCAGTGCCTCCTAGGCCAGTATCAGGCTCATGGCTGCTGGCTGTGCTTCTGAGGTCACAGAAATCTGAATGCCTCCTAGGCCAGTGGCAGGCTCATGGCTGCTGGCTGTGATTGTGAGGTCACAGCAGCCTCAGTGCCTCATGGTTTAGTGTCCAGCGTCCCCTGCTGGCTGTGCTTGTGAGGTCACAGCAGACTCAGTGTCTCATAGGTTAGTGTCCAGCGCCCCCTGCTGGCTGTGCTTGTGAGGTCAAAGCAGCCTCAGTGCCTCACAGGCCAGTATCAGGCTCATGGCTGCTGGCTGTGCTTGTGACGTCACAGCAGACTCAGTGCCTCCTAGGCCCGTGCCATGCTCATGGCTGCTGGCTGTGCTTGTGAGGTCACAGCAGCCTCAGTGCCTCCTAGGCCAGTATCAGGCTCATGGCTGCTGGCTGTGCTTCTGAGGTCACAGCAGCCTCAGGGCCTCCTAGGCCAGTGGCAGGCTCATGGCTGCTGGCTGTGATTGTGAGGTCACATCAGCCTCAGTGCTTCATAGTTTAGTGTCCAGCGTCCCCTGCTGGCTGTGCTTGTGAGGTCACAGCAGACTCAGTGCCTCAGAAGTTGGAGTCCAGCGCCCCCTGCTGGCTCTGATTGTGAGGTCACAGCAGACTCAGTGTCTCCGTGGATAGTGCCATGCTCATGGCTGCTGGCTGTGCTTGTGACGTCACAGCAGAAACAGTGCCTCCTAGGCCCGTGCCATGCTCATGGCTGCTGGCTGTGCTTCTCAGGTCACAGCAGCCTCAGTGCCTCTGAGTCCAGGGGCAGTCTCATGGCTGCTGGCTGTGCTTGTGAGGTCACAGCAGCCTGAATGCCTCCTCGGCCAGTGGCAGGCTCATGGCTGCTGGCTGTGCTTGTGAGGTCACAGCAGCCTCAGTGCCTCATCGTTTAGTGTCCAGCGTCCCCTGGTGGCTGTGCTTGTGAGGTCACAGCAGCCTCAGTGCCTCATACTTTAGTGTCCAGCATCCCCTGCTGGCTGTGCTTGTGAGGTCACAGCAGCCTCAGTGCCTCATAAGTTACTGTCCAGCGCGCCCTGCTGGTTGTGATTGTGAGGTCACAGCAGCCTCAGTGCCTCCTCTGCCAGTGCCAGGGTCATGGCTGCTGGCTGTGCTTGTGAGGTCACACCAGCCTCAGTGCCTCCCAGGCCAATGTCAGGCTCATGGCTGCTGGCTGTGCTTGTGAGGTCACACAGCCTCAGTGCCTCCCAGGCCCGTGGCAGTCTCATGGCTGCTGGCTGTGCTTGTGACGTCACAGCAGCCTGAGTGCCTCCTAGGTCTGTTGCAGGCTCATGGCTGCTGGCTGTGCTTGTGAGGTCACAGCAGCCTCACTGCCTCCTCTGCCAGTGCCATGCTCATGGCTGCTGGCTGTGCTTGTGAGGTCACAGCAGACTCAGTGCCTCATAATTTAGTGTCCAGCGTCCCCTGCTGGCTCTGATTGTGAGGTCACAGCAGACTCAGTGCCTCATAGGTTAGTGTCCAGCGCCCCCTGCTGGCTGTGCTTGTGAGGTCACAGCAGCCTCAGTGCCTCACAGGCCAGTGCCATGCTCATGGCTGCTGGCTGTGCTTGTGAGGTCACAGCAGACTCAGTGCCTCCTAGGCCAGTATCAGGCTCATGGCTGCTGGCTGTGCTTGTGACGTCACAGAAATCTGAATGCCTCCTAGGCCAGTGGCAGGCTCATGGCTGCTGGCTGTGCTTGTGAGGTCACAGCAGCCTCAGTGCCTCATAGTTTAGTGTCCAGCGTCCCCTGCTGGCTCTGTTTGTGAGGTCACAGCAGACTCAGTGCCTCATAGGTTAGTGTGCAGCGCCCCCTGCTGGCTGTGCTTGTGAGGTCACAGCAGCCTCAGTGCCTCACAGGCCAGTATCAGGCTCATGGCTGCTGGCTGTGCTTGTGACGTCACAGCAGACTCAGTGCCTCCTAGGCCCGTGCCATGCTCATGGCTGCTGGCTGTGCTTGTGAGGTCACAGCAGCCTCAGTGCCTCCTAGGCCAGTATCAGGCTCATGGCTGCTGGCTGTGCTTCTGAGGTCACAGCAGCCTCAGGGCCTCCTAGGCCAGTGGCAGGCTCATGGCTGCTGGCTGTGATTGTGAGGTCACATCAGCCTCAGTGCTTCATAGTTTAGTGTCCAGCGTCCCCTGCTGGCTGTGCTTGTGAGGTCACAGCAGACTCAGTGCCTCAGAAGTTGGAGTCCAGCGCCCCCTGCTGGCTCTGATTGTGAGGTCACAGCAGACTCAGTGTCTCCGTGGATAGTGCCATGCTCATGGCTGCTGGCTGTGCTTGTGACGTCACAGCAGAAACAGTGCCTCCTAGGCCCGTGCCATGCTCATGGCTGCTGGCTGTGCTTGTGACGTCACAGCAGCCTCAGTGCCTCTGAGTCCAGGGGCAGTCTCATGGCTGCTGGCTGTGCTTGTGAGGTCACAGCAGCCTGAATGCCTCCTCGGCCAGTGGCAGGCTCATGGCTGCTGGCTGTGCTTGTGAGGTCACAGCAGCCTCAGTGCCTCACAGTTTAGTGTCCAGCGTTCCCTGCTGGCTCTGCTTGTGAGGTCACAGCAGACTCAGTGCCTCAAAACTTAGTGTCCAGCGCCCCCTGCTGGCTCTGCTTGTGAGGTCACAGCAGCCTCAGTGCCTCCTCTGCCAGTGCCAGGGTCATGGCTGCTGGCTGTACTTGTGAGGTCACACCAGCCTCAGTGCCTCCCAGGCCAGTGTCAGGCTCATGGCTGCTGGCTGTGATTGTGAGGTCACAGCAGCCTCAGTGCCTCCTCTGCCAGTGCCATGCTCATGGCTGCTGGCTGTGCTTCTCAGGTCACAGCAGCCTCAGTGCCTCTGAGTCCAGGGGCAGTCTCATGGCTGCTGGCTGTGCTTGTGAGGTCACAGCAGCCTGAATGCCTCCTAGCCCTGTGGCAGGCTCATGGCTGCTGGCTATGATTGTGAGGTCACAGCAGCCTCAGTGCCTCATCGTTTAGTGTCCAGCGTCCCCTGGTGGCTGTGCTTGTGAGGTCACAGCAGCCTCAGTGCCTCATAAGTTACTGTCCAGCGCGCCCTGCTGGCTGTGCTTGTGAGGTCACAGCAGCCTCAGTGCCTCCTCTGCCAGTGCCAGGGTCATGGCTGCTGGCTGTGCTTGTGACGTCACAGCAGCCTGAGTGCCTCCTAGGTCTGTTGCAGGCTCATGGCTGCTGGCTGTGCTTGTGAGGTCACAGCAGCCTCAGTGCCTCCTCTGCCAGTGCCATGCTCATGGCTGCTGGCTGTGCTTGTGAGGTCACAGCAGACTCAGTGCCTCATAATTTAGTGTCCAGCGTCCCCTGCTGGCTCTGATTGTGAGGTCACAGCAGACTCAGTGCCTCATAGGTTAGTGTCCAGCGCCCCCTGCTGGCTGTGCTTGTGAGGTCACAGCAGCCTCAGTGCCTCACAGGCCAGTATCAGGCTCATGGCTGCTGGCTGTGCTTGTGAGGTCACAGCAGACTCAGTGCCTCCTAGGCCAGTATCAGGCTCATGGCTGCTGGCTGTGCTTCTGAGGTCACAGAAATCTGAATGCCTCCTAGGCCAGTGGCAGGCTCATGGCTGCTGGCTGTGATTGTGAGGTCACAGCAGCCTCAGTGCCTCATGGTTTAGTGTCCAGCGTCCCCTGCTGGCTCTGTTTGTGAGGTCACAGCAGACTCAGTGCCTCATAGGTTAGTGTCCAGCGCCCCCTGCTGGCTGTGCTTGTGAGGTCAAAGCAGCCTCAGTGCCTCCCAGGCCAGTATCAGGCTCATGGCTGCTGGCTGTGCTTGTGACGTCACAGCAGACTCAGTGCCTCCTAGGCCCGTGCCATGCTCATGGCTGCTGGCTGTGCTTGTGAGGTCACAGCAGCCTCAGTGCCTCCTAGGCCAGTATCAGGCTCATGGCTGCTGGCTGTGCTTCTGAGGTCACAGCAGCCTCAGGGCCTCCTAGGCCAGTGGCAGGCTCATGGCTGCTGGCTGTGATTGTGAGGTCACATCAGCCTCAGTGCTTCATAGTTTAGTGTCCAGCGTCCCCTGCTGGCTGTGCTTGTGAGGTCACAGCAGACTCAGTGCCTCAGAAGTTGGAGTCCAGCGCCCCCTGCTGGCTCTGATTGTGAGGTCACAGCAGACTCAGTGTCTCCGTTGATAGTGCCATGCTCATGGCTGCTGGCTGTGCTTGTGACGTCACAGCAGAAACAGTGCCTCCTCTGCCCGTGCCATGCTCATGGCTGCTGGCTGTGCTTGTGACGTCACAGCAGCCTCAGTGCCTCTGAGTCCAGGGGCAGTCTCATGGCTGCTGGCTGTGCTTGTGAGGTCACAGCAGCCTGAATGCCTCCTCGGCCAGTGGCAGGCTCATGGCTGCTGGCTGTGCTTGTGAGGTCACAGCAGCCTCAGTGCCTCATCGTTTAGTGTCCAGCGTTCCCTGCTGGCTCTGCTTGTGAGGTCACAGCATCCTCAGTGCCTCAAAACTTAGTGTCCAGCGCCCCCTGCTGGCTCTGCTTGTGAGGTCACAGCATCCTCAGTGCCTCCTCTGCCAGTGCCAGGGTCATGGCTGCTGGCTGTACTTGTGAGGTCACACCAGCCTCAGTGCCTCCCAGGCCAGTGTCAGGCTCATGGCTGCTGGCTGTGATTGTGAGGTCACAGCAGCCTCAGTGCCTCCTCTGCCAGTGCCATGCTCATGGCTGCTGGCTGTGCTTGTGACGTCACAGCAGCCTCAGTGCCTCCTAGGCCCGTGGCAGGCTCATGGCTGCTGGCTGTGATTGTGAGGTCACAGCAGACTCAGTGCCTCCTCTGCCAGTGCCATGCTCATGGCTGCTGGCTGTGCTTGTGACGTCACAGCAGCCTGAGTGCCTCCTAGGCCCGTGGCAGGCTCATGGCTGCTGGCTGTGCTTCTCAGGTCACAGCAGCCTCAGTGCCTCCTCTGCCAGTGCCATGCTCATGGCTGCTGGCTGTGCTTGTGAGGTCACAGCAGCCTCAGTGCCTCCCAGGCCAGTATCAGGCTCATGGCTGCTGGTTGTGCTTGTGAGGTCACAGCAGCCTGAATGCCTCCTAGGCCAGTGTCAGGCTCATGGCTGCTGGGTGTGCTTGTGAGGTCACAGCAGCCTCAGTGCCTGACAGGCCAGTATCAGGCTCATGGCTGCTGGCTGTGCTTCTGAGGTCACAGCAGCCTCAATGCCTCATAGGCCAGTGGCAGGCTCACGGCTGCTGGCTGTGCTTCTGAGGTCACAGAAACCTGAATGCCTCCTAGGCCAGTTTCAGGCTCATGGCTGCTGGCTGTGCTTGTGACATCACAGCAGCCTCAGTGCCTCCTAGGCCAGTATCAGGCTCATGGCTGCTGGCTGTGCTTCTGACGTCACAGCAGACTCAGTGCCTCCTAGGCCCGTGCCATGCTCATGGCTGCTGGCTGTGCTTGTGAGGTCACAGCAGCCTCAGTGCCTCCGAGGCCAGTATCAGGCTCATGGCTGCTGGCTGTGCTTGTGAGGTCACAGCAGCCTCAGTGCCTCATAATTTAGTGTCCAGCGTCCCCTGCTGGCTGTGCCTGTGAGGTCACAGCAGCCTCAGTGCCTCCTCTGCCAGTGCCATGCTCATGGCTGCTGGCTGTGCTTGTGACGTCACAGCAGCCTGAGTGCCTCCTAGGCCCGTGGCAGGCTCATGGCTGCTGGCTGTGCTTGTGAGGTCACAGCAGCCTCAGTGCCTCCTCTGCCAGTGCCATGCTCATGGCTGCTGGCTGTGCTTGTGACGTCACAGCAGCCTGAGTGCCTCCTAGGCCCGTGGCAGGCTCATGGCTGCTGGCTGTTATTGTGACGTCACAGCAGCCTCAGTGCCTCCTAGGCCTGTGGCAGGCTCATGGCTGCTGGCTGTGCTTGTGACGTCACAGCAGCCTCAGTGCCTCCTAGGCCAGTATCAGGCTCATGGCTGCTGGCTGTGCTTGTGAGGTCACAGCAGCCTCAGTGCCTCATCGTTTAGTGTCCAGCGTTCCCTGCTGGCTCTGCTTGTGAGGTCACAGCAGACTCAGTGCCTCAAAACTTAGTGTCCAGCGCCCCCTGCTGGCTCTGCTTGTGAGGTCACAGCAGCCTCAGTGCCTCCTCTGCCAGTGCCAGGGTCATGGCTGCTGGCTGTACTTGTGAGGTCACACCAGCCTCAGTGCCTCCCAGGCCAGTGTCAGGCTCATGGCTGCTGGCTGTGATTGTGAGGTCACAGCAGCCTCAGTGCCTCCTCTGCCAGTGCCATGCTCATGGCTGCTGGCTGTGCTTCTCAGGTCACAGCAGCCTCAGTGCCTCTGAGTCCAGGGGCAGTCTCATGGCTGCTGGCTGTGCTTGTGAGGTCACAGCAGCCTGAATGCCTCCTAGCCCTGTGGCAGGCTCATGGCTGCTGGCTATGATTGTGAGGTCACAGCAGCCTCAGTGCCTCATAGTTTAGTGTCCAGCGTCCCCTGGTGGCTGTGCTTGTGAGGTCACAGCAGCCTCAGTGCCTCATAAGTTACTGTCCAGCGCGCCCTGCTGGCTGTGCTTGTGAGGTCACAGCAGCCTCAGTGCCTCCTCTGCCAGTGCCAGGGTCATGGCTGCTGGCTGTGCTTGTGAGGTCACACCAGCCTCAGTGCCTCCCAGGCCAATGTCAGGCTCATGGCTGCTGGCTGTGCTTGTGAGGTCACAGCAGCCTCAGTGCCTCCTCTGCCAGTGCCATGCTCATGGCTGCTGGCTGTGCTTGTGACGTCACAGCAGCCTGAGTGCCTCCTAGGTCTGTTGCAGGCTCATGGCTGCTGGCTGTGCTTGTGAGGTCACAGCAGCCTCAGTGCCTCCTCTGCCAGTGCCATGCTCATGGCTGCTGGCTGTGCTTGTGAGGTCACAGCAGCCTCAGTGCCTCATAATTTAGTGTCCAGCGTCCCCTGCTGGCTCTGATTGTGAGGTCACAGCAGACTCAGTGCCTCATAGGTTAGTGTCCAGCGCCCCCTGCTGGCTGTGCTTGTGAGGTCACAGCAGCCTCAGTGCCTCACAGGCCAGTGCCATGCTCATGGCTGCTGGCTGTGCTTGTGAGGTCACAGCAGACTCAGTGCCTCCTAGGCCAGTATCAGGCGCATGGCTGCTGGCTGTGCTTCTGAGGTCACAGAAATCTGAATGCCTCCTAGGCCAGTGGCAGGCTCATGGCTGCTGGCTGTGATTGTGAGGTCACAGCAGCCTCAGTGCCTCATGGTTTAGTGTCCAGCGTCCCCTGCTGGCTCTGTTTGTGAGGTCACAGCAGACTCAGTGCCTCATAGGTTAGTGTCCAGCGCCCCCTGCTGGCTGTGCTTGTGAGGTCAAAGCAGCCTCAGTGCCTCCCAGGCCAGTATCAGGCTCATGGCTGCTGGCTGTGCTTGTGACGTCACAGCAGACTCAGTGCCTCCTAGGCCCGTGCCATGCTCATGGCTGCTGGCTGTGCTTGTGAGGTCACAGCAGCCTCAGTGCCTCCTAGGCCAGTATCAGGCTCATGGCTGCTGGCTGTGCTTCTGAGGTCACAGCAGCCTCAGGGCCTCCTAGGCCAGTGGCAGGCTCATGGCTGCTGGCTGTGATTGTGAGGTCACATCAGCCTCAGTGCTTCATAGTTTAGTGTCCAGCGTCCCCTGCTGGCTGTGCTTGTGAGGTCACAGCAGACTCAGTGCCTCAGAAGTTGGAGTCCAGCGCCCCCTGCTGGCTCTGATTGTGAGGTCACAGCAGACTCAGTGTCTCCGTTGATAGTGCCATGCTCATGGCTGCTGGCTGTGCTTGTGACGTCACAGCAGAAACAGTGCCTCCTCTGCCCGTGCCATGCTCATGGCTGCTGGCTGTGCTTGTGACGTCACAGCAGAAACAGTGCCTCTGAGTCCAGGGGCAGTCTCATGGCTGCTGGCTGTGCTTGTGAGGTCACAGCAGCCTGAATGCCTCCTCGGCCAGTGGCAGGCTCATGGCTGCTGGCTGTGCTTGTGAGGTCACAGCAGCCTCAGTGCCTCATCGTTTAGTGTCCAGCGTTCCCTGCTGGCTCTGCTTGTGAGGTCACAGCAGACTCAGTGCCTCAAAACTTAGTGTCCAGCGCCCCCTGCTGGCTCTGCTTGTGAGGTCACAGCATCCTCAGTGCCTCCTCTGCCAGTGCCAGGGTCATGGCTGCTGGCTGTACTTGTGAGGTCACACCAGCCTCAGTGCCTCCCAGGCCAGTGTCAGGCTCATGGCTGCTGGCTGTGATTGTGAGGTCACAGCAGCCTCAGTGCCTCCTCTGCCAGTGCCATGCTCATGGCTGCTGGCTGTGCTTGTGACGTCACAGCAGCCTGAGTGCCTCCTAGGCCCGCGGCAGGCTCATGGCTGCTGGCTGTGATTGTGAGGTCACAGCAGACTCAGTGCCTCCTCTGCCAGTGCCATGCTCATGGCTGCTGGCTGTGCTTGTGACGTCACAGCAGCCTGAGTGCCTCCTAGGCCCGTGGCAGGCTCATGGCTGCTGGCTGTGCTTCTCAGGTCACAGCAGCCTCAGTGCCTCCTCTGCCAGTGCCATGCTCATGGCTGCTGGCTGTGCTTGTGAGGTCACAGCAGCCTCAGTGCCTCCCAGGCCAGTATCAGGCTCATGGCTGCTGGTTGTGCTTGTGAGGTCACAGCAGCCTGAATGCCTCCTAGGCCAGTGTCAGGCTCATGGCTGCTGGGTGTGCTTGTGAGGTCACAGCAGCCTCAGTGCCTGACAGGCCAGTATCAGGCTCATGGCTGCTGGCTGTGCTTCTGAGGTCACAGCAGCCTCAATGCCTCATAGGCCAGTGGCAGGCTCATGGCTGCTGGCTGTGCTTCTGAGGTCACAGAAACCTGAATGCCTCCTAGGCCAGTTTCAGGCTCATGGCTGCTGGCTGTGCTTGTGACGTCACAGCAGCCTCAGTGCCTCCTAGGCCAGTATCAGGCTCATGGCTGCTGGCTGTGCTTCTGACGTCACAGCAGACTCAGTGCCTCCTAGGCCCGTGCCATGCTCATGGCTGCTGGCTGTGCTTGTGAGGTCACAGCAGCCTCAGTGCCTCCGAGGCCAGTATCAGGCTCATGGCTGCTGGCTGTGCTTGTGAGGTCACAGCAGCCTCAGTGCCTCATAATTTAGTGTCCAGCGTCCCCTGCTGGCTGTGCCTGTGAGGTCACAGCAGCCTCAGTGCCTCCTCTGCCAGTGCCATGCTCATGGCTGCTGGCTGTGCTTGTGACGTCACAGCAGCCTGAGTGCCTCCTAGGCCCGTGGCAGGCTCATGGCTGCTGGCTGTGCTTGTGAGGTCACAGCAGCCTCAGTGCCTCCTCTGCCAGTGCCATGCTCATGGCTGCTGGCTGTGCTTGTGACGTCACAGCAGCCTGAGTGCCTCCTCGGCCAGTGGCAGGCTCATGGCTGCTGGCTGTGCTTGTGAGGTCACAGCAGCCTCAGTGCCTCATCGTTTAGTGTCCAGCGTTCCCTGCTGGCTCTGCTTGTGAGGTCACAGCAGACTCAGTGCCTCAAAACTTAGTGTCCAGCGCCCCCTGCTGGCTCTGCTTGTGAGGTCACAGCAGCCTCAGTGCCTCCTCTGCCAGTGCCAGGGTCATGGCTGCTGGCTGTACTTGTGAGGTCACACCAGCCTCAGTGCCTCCCAGGCCAGTGTCAGGCTCATGGCTGCTGGCTGTGATTGTGAGGTCACAGCAGCCTCAGTGCCTCCTCTGCCAGTGCCATGCTCATGGCTGCTGGCTGTGCTTCTCAGGTCACAGCAGCCTCAGTGCCTCTGAGTCCAGGGGCAGTCTCATGGCTGCTGGCTGTGCTTGTGAGGTCACAGCAGCCTGAATGCCTCCTAGCCCTGTGGCAGGCTCATGGCTGCTGGCTATGATTGTGAGGTCACAGCAGCCTCAGTGCCTGATCGTTTAGTGTCCAGCGTCCCCTGGTGGCTGTGCTTGTGAGGTCACAGCAGCCTCAGTGCCTCATAAGTTACTGTCCAGCGCGCCCTGCTGGCTGTGCTTGTGAGGTCACAGCAGCCTCAGTGCCTCCTCTGCCAGTGCCAGGGTCATGGCTGCTGGCTGTGCTTGTGACGTCACAGCAGCCTGAGTGCCTCCTAGGTCTGTTGCAGGCTCATGGCTGCTGGCTGTGCTTGTGAGGTCACAGCAGCCTCAGTGCCTCCTCTGCCAGTGCCATGCTCATGGCTGCTGGCTGTGCTTGTGAGGTCACAGCAGACTCAGTGCCTCATAATTTAGTGTCCAGCGTCCCCTGCTGGCTCTGATTGTGAGGTCACAGCAGACTCAGTGCCTCATAGGTTAGTGTCCAGCGCCCCCTGCTGGCTGTGCTTGTGAGGTCACAGCAGCCTCAGTGCCTCACAGGCCAGTATCAGGCTCATGGCTGCTGGCTGTGCTTGTGAGGTCACAGCAGACTCAGTGCCTCCTAGGCCAGTATCAGGCTCATGGCTGCTGGCTGTGCTTCTGAGGTCACAGAAATCTGAATGCCTCCTAGGCCAGTGGCAGGCTCATGGCTGCTGGCTGTGATTGTGAGGTCACAGCAGCCTCAGTGCCTCATGGTTTAGTGTCCAGCGTCCCCTGCTGGCTCTGTTTGTGAGGTCACAGCAGACTCAGTGCCTCATAGGTTAGTGTCCAGCGCCCCCTGCTGGCTGTGCTTGTGAGGTCAAAGCAGCCTCAGTGCCTCCCAGGCCAGTATCAGGCTCATGGCTGCTGGCTGTGCTTGTGACGTCACAGCAGACTCAGTGCCTCCTAGGCCCGTGCCATGCTCATGGCTGCTGGCTGTGCTTGTGAGGTCACAGCAGCCTCAGTGCCTCCTAGGCCAGTATCAGGCTCATGGCTGCTGGCTGTGCTTCTGAGGTCACAGCAGCCTCAGGGCCTCCTAGGCCAGTGGCAGGCTCATGGCTGCTGGCTGTGATTGTGAGGTCACATCAGCCTCAGTGCTTCATAGTTTAGTGTCCAGCGTCCCCTGCTGGCTGTGCTTGTGAGGTCACAGCAGACTCAGTGCCTCAGAAGTTGGAGTCCAGCGCCCCCTGCTGGCTCTGATTGTGAGGTCACAGCAGACTCAGTGTCTCCGTTGATAGTGCCATGCTCATGGCTGCTGGCTGTGCTTGTGACGTCACAGCAGAAACAGTGCCTCCTCTGCCCGTGCCATGCTCATGGCTGCTGGCTGTGCTTGTGACGTCACAGCAGCCTCAGTGCCTCTGAGTCCAGGGGCAGTCTCATGGCTGCTGGCTGTGCTTGTGAGGTCACAGCAGCCTGAATGCCTCCTCGGCCAGTGGCAGGCTCATGGCTGCTGGCTGTGCTTGTGAGGTCACAGCAGCCTCAGTGCCTCATCGTTTAGTGTCCAGCGTTCCCTGCTGGCTCTGCTTGTGAGGTCACAGCAGACTCAGTGCCTCAAAACTTAGTGTCCAGCGCCCCCTGCTGGCTCTGCTTGTGAGGTCACAGCATCCTCAGTGCCTCCTCTGCCAGTGCCAGGGTCATGGCTGCTGGCTGTACTTGTGAGGTCACACCAGCCTCAGTGCCTCCCAGGCCAGTGTCAGGCTCATGGCTGCTGGCTGTGATTGTGAGGTCACAGCAGCCTCAGTGCCTCCTCTGCCAGTGCCATGCTCATGGCTGCTGGCTGTGCTTGTGACGTCACAGCAGCCTCAGTGCCTCCTAGGCCCGTGGCAGGCTCATGGCTGCTGGCTGTGATTGTGAGGTCACAGCAGACTCAGTGCCTCCTCTGCCAGTGCCATGCTCATGGCTGCTGGCTGTGCTTGTGACGTCACAGCAGCCTGAGTGCCTCCTAGGCCCGTGGCAGGCTCATGGCTGCTGGCTGTGCTTCTCAGGTCACAGCAGCCTCAGTGCCTCCTCTGCCAGTGCCATGCTCATGGCTGCTGGCTGTGCTTGTGAGGTCACAGCAGCCTCAGTGCCTCCCAGGCCAGTATCAGGCTCATGGCTGCTGGTTGTGCTTGTGAGGTCACAGCAGCCTGAATGCCTCCTAGGCCAGTGTCAGGCTCATGGCTGCTGGGTGTGCTTGTGAGGTCACAGCAGCCTCAGTGCCTGACAGGCCAGTATCAGGCTCATGGCTGCTGGCTGTGCTTCTGAGGTCACAGCAGCCTCAATGCCTCATAGGCCAGTGGCAGGCTCATGGCTGCTGGCTGTGCTTCTGAGGTCACAGAAACCTGAATGCCTCCTAGGCCAGTTTCAGGCTCATGGCTGCTGGCTGTGCTTGTGACGTCACAGCAGCCTCAGTGCCTCCTAGGCCAGTATCAGGCTCATGGCTGCTGGCTGTGCTTCTGACGTCACAGCAGACTCAGTGCCTCCTAGGCCCGTGCCATGCTCATGGCTGCTGGCTGTGCTTGTGAGGTCACAGCAGCCTCAGTGCCTCCGAGGCCAGTATCAGGCTCATGGCTGCTGGCTGTGCTTCTGACGTCACAGCAGACTCAGTGCCTCATAATTTAGTGTCCAGCGTCCCCTGCTGGCTGTGCCTGTGAGGTCACAGCAGCCTCAGTGCCTCCTCTGCCAGTGCCATGCTCATGGCTGCTGGCTGTGCTTGTGACGTCACAGCAGCCTGAGTGCCTCCTAGGCCCGTGGCAGGCTCATGGCTGCTGGCTGTGCTTGTGAGGTCACAGCAGCCTCAGTGCCTCCTCTGCCAGTGCCATGCTCATGGCTGCTGGCTGTGCTTGTGACGTCACAGCAGCCTGAGTGCCTCCTAGGCCCGTGGCAGGCTCATGGCTGCTGGCTGTTATTGTGACGTCACAGCAGCCTCAGTGCCTCCTCTGCCAGTGCCATGCTCATGGCTGCTGGCTGTGCTTGTGAGGTCACAGCAGCCTCAGTGCCTCCTAGGCCAGTATCAGGCTCATGGCTGCTGGCTGTGCTTGTGAGGTCACAGCAGCCTCAGTGCCTCATCGTTTAGTGTCCAGCGTTCCCTGCTGGCTCTGCTTGTGAGGTCACAGCAGACTCAGTGCCTCAAAACTTAGTGTCCAGCGCCCCCTGCTGGCTCTGCTTGTGAGGTCACAGCAGCCTCAGTGCCTCCTCTGCCAGTGCCAGGGTCATGGCTGCTGGCTGTACTTGTGAGGTCACACCAGCCTCAGTGCCTCCCAGGCCAGTGTCAGGCTCATGGCTGCTGGCTGTGATTGTGAGGTCACAGCAGCCTCAGTGCCTCCTCTGCCAGTGCCATGCTCATGGCTGCTGGCTGTGCTTCTCAGGTCACAGCAGCCTCAGTGCCTCTGAGTCCAGGGGCAGTCTCATGGCTGCTGGCTGTGCTTGTGAGGTCACAGCAGCCTGAATGCCTCCTAGCCCTGTGGCAGGCTCATGGCTGCTGGCTAAGATTGTGAGGTCACAGCAGCCTCAGTGCCTCATAGTTTAGTGTCCAGCGTCCCCTGGTGGCTGTGCTTGTGAGGTCACAGCAGCCTCAGTGCCTCATAAGTTACTGTCCAGCGCGCCCTGCTGGCTGTGCTTGTGAGGTCACAGCAGCCTCAGTGCCTCCTCTGCCAGTGCCAGGGTCATGGCTGCTGGCTGTGCTTGTGAGGTCACACCAGCCTCAGTGCCTCCCAGGCCAATGTCAGGCTCATGGCTGCTGGCTGTGCTTGTGAGGTCACAGCAGCCTCAGTGCCTCCTCTGCCAGTGCCATGCTCATGGCTGCTGGCTGTGCTTGTGACGTCACAGCAGCCTGAGTGCCTCCTAGGTCTGTTGCAGGCTCATGGCTGCTGGCTGTGCTTGTGAGGTCACAGCAGCCTCAGTGCCTCCTCTGCCAGTGCCATGCTCATGGCTGCTGGCTGTGCTTGTGAGGTCACAGCAGCCTCAGTGCCTCATAATTTAGTGTCCAGCGTCCCCTGCTGGCTCTGATTGTGAGGTCACAGCAGACTCAGTGCCTCATAGGTTAGTGTCCAGCGCCCCCTGCTGGCTGTGCTTGTGAGGTCACAGCAGCCTCAGTGCCTCACAGGCCAGTGCCATGCTCATGGCTGCTGGCTGTGCTTGTGAGGTCACAGCAGACTCAGTGCCTCCTAGGCCAGTATCAGGCGCATGGCTGCTGGCTGTGCTTCTGAGGTCACAGAAATCTGAATGCCTCCTAGGCCAGTGGCAGGCTCATGGCTGCTGGCTGTGATTGTGAGGTCACAGCAGCCTCAGTGCCTCATGGTTTAGTGTCCAGCGTCCCCTGCTGGCTCTGTTTGTGAGGTCACAGCAGACTCAGTGCCTCATAGGTTAGTGTCCAGCGCCCCCTGCTGGCTGTGCTTGTGAGGTCAAAGCAGCCTCAGTGCCTCCCAGGCCAGTATCAGGCTCATGGCTGCTGGCTGTGCTTGTGACGTCACAGCAGACTCAGTGCCTCCTAGGCCCGTGCCATGCTCATGGCTGCTGGCTGTGCTTGTGAGGTCACAGCAGCCTCAGTGCCTCCTAGGCCAGTATCAGGCTCATGGCTGCTGGCTGTGCTTCTGAGGTCACAGCAGCCTCAGGGCCTCCTAGGCCAGTGGCAGGCTCATGGCTGCTGGCTGTGATTGTGAGGTCACATCAGCCTCAGTGCTTCATAGTTTAGTGTCCAGCGTCCCCTGCTGGCTGTGCTTGTGAGGTCACAGCAGACTCAGTGCCTCAGAAGTTGGAGTCCAGCGCCCCCTGCTGGCTCTGATTGTGAGGTCACAGCAGACTCAGTGTCTCCGTTGATAGTGCCATGCTCATGGCTGCTGGCTGTGCTTGTGACGTCACAGCAGAAACAGTGCCTCCTCTGCCCGTGCCATGCTCATGGCTGCTGGCTGTGCTTGTGACGTCACAGCAGCCTCAGTGCCTCTGAGTCCAGGGGCAGTCTCATGGCTGCTGGCTGTGCTTGTCAGGTCACAGCAGCCTGAATGCCTCCTCGGCCAGTGGCAGGCTCATGGCTGCTGGCTGTGCTTGTGAGGTCACAGCAGCCTCAGTGCCTCATCGTTTAGTGTCCAGCGTTCCCTGCTGGCTCTGCTTGTGAGGTCACAGCAGACTCAGTGCCTCAAAACTTAGTGTCCAGCGCCCCCTGCTGGCTCTGCTTGTGAGGTCACAGCATCCTCAGTGCCTCCTCTGCCAGTGCCAGGGTCATGGCTGCTGGCTGTACTTGTGAGGTCACACCAGCCTCAGTGCCTCCCAGGCCAGTGTCAGGCTCATGGCTGCTGGCTGTGATTGTGAGGTCACAGCAGCCTCAGTGCCTCCTCTGCCAGTGCCATGCTCATGGCTGCTGGCTGTGCTTGTGACGTCACAGCAGCCTCAGTGCCTCCTAGGCCCGTGGCAGGCTCATGGCTGCTGGCTGTGATTGTGAGGTCACAGCAGACTCAGTGCCTCCTCTGCCAGTGCCATGCTCATGGCTGCTGGCTGTGCTTGTGACGTCACAGCAGCCTGAGTGCCTCCTAGGCCCGTGGCAGGCTCATGGCTGCTGGCTGTGCTTCTCAGGTCACAGCAGCCTCAGTGCCTCCTCTGCCAGTGCCATGCTCATGGCTGCTGGCTGTGCTTGTGAGGTCACAGCAGCCTCAGTGCCTCCCAGGCCAGTATCAGGCTCATGGCTGCTGGTTGTGCTTGTGAGGTCACAGCAGCCTGAATGCCTCCTAGGCCAGTGTCAGGCTCATGGCTGCTGGGTGTGCTTGTGAGGTCACAGCAGCCTCAGTGCCTGACAGGCCAGTATCAGGCTCATGGCTGCTGGCTGTGCTTCTGAGGTCACAGCAGCCTCAATGCCTCATAGGCCAGTGGCAGGCTCATGGCTGCTGGCTGTGCTTCTGAGGTCACAGAAACCTGAATGCCTCCTAGGCCAGTTTCAGGCTCATGGCTGCTGGCTGTGCTTGTGACGTCACAGCAGCCTCAGTGCCTCCTAGGCCAGTATCAGGCTCATGGCTGCTGGCTGTGCTTCTGACGTCACAGCAGACTCAGTGCCTCCTAGGCCCGTGCCATGCTCATGGCTGCTGGCTGTGCTTGTGAGGTCACAGCAGCCTCAGTGCCTCCGAGGCCAGTATCAGGCTCATGGCTGCTGGCTGTGCTTGTGAGGTCACAGCAGCCTCAGTGCCTCATAATTTAGTGTCCAGCGTCCCCTGCTGGCTGTGCCTGTGAGGTCACAGCAGCCTCAGTGCCTCCTCTGCCAGTGCCATGCTCATGGCTGCTGGCTGTGCTTGTGACGTCACAGCAGCCTGAGTGCCTCCTAGGCCCGTGGCAGGCTCATGGCTGCTGGCTGTGCTTGTGAGGTCACAGCAGCCTCAGTGCCTCCTCTGCCAGTGCCATGCTCATGGCTGCTGGCTGTGCTTGTGACGTCACAGCAGCCTGAGTGCCTCCTAGGCCCGTGGCAGGCTCATGGCTGCTGGCTGTTATTGTGACGTCACAGCAGCCTCAGTGCCTCCTCTGCCAGTGCCATGCTCATGGCTGCTGGCTGTGC
Source organism: Dromaius novaehollandiae (assembly GCF_036370855.1). Taxonomy (NCBI): domain Eukaryota; kingdom Metazoa; phylum Chordata; class Aves; order Casuariiformes; family Dromaiidae; genus Dromaius; species Dromaius novaehollandiae. The sequence goes on along the minus strand of NW_026991341.1, from coordinate 2,074,137 downwards.
TTGTGAGGTCACAGCAGCCTCAGTGCCTCCTAGGCCAGTATCAGGCTCATGGCTGCTGGCTGTGCTTGTGAGGTCACAGCAGCCTCAGTGCCTCATCGTTTAGTGTCCAGCGTTCCCTGCTGGCTCTGCTTGTGAGGTCACAGCAGACTCAGTGCCTCAAAACTTAGTGTCCAGCGCCCCCTGCTGGCTCTGCTTGTGAGGTCACAGCAGCCTCAGTGCCTCCTCTGCCAGTGCCAGGGTCATGGCTGCTGGCTGTACTTGTGAGGTCACACCAGCCTCAGTGCCTCCCAGGCCAGTGTCAGGCTCATGGCTGCTGGCTGTGATTGTGAGGTCACAGCAGCCTCAGTGCCTCCTCTGCCAGTGCCATGCTCATGGCTGCTGGCTGTGCTTCTCAGGTCACAGCAGCCTCAGTGCCTCTGAGTCCAGGGGCAGTCTCATGGCTGCTGGCTGTGCTTGTGAGGTCACAGCAGCCTGAATGCCTCCTAGCCCTGTGGCAGGCTCATGGCTGCTGGCTATGATTGTGAGGTCACAGCAGCCTCAGTGCCTCATAGTTTAGTGTCCAGCGTCCCCTGGTGGCTGTGCTTGTGAGGTCACAGCAGCCTCAGTGCCTCATAAGTTACTGTCCAGCGCGCCCTGCTGGCTGTGCTTGTGAGGTCACAGCAGCCTCAGTGCCTCCTCTGCCAGTGCCAGGGTCATGGCTGCTGGCTGTGCTTGTGAGGTCACACCAGCCTCAGTGCCTCCCAGGCCAATGTCAGGCTCATGGCTGCTGGCTGTGCTTGTGAGGTCACAGCAGCCTCAGTGCCTCCTCTGCCAGTGCCATGCTCATGGCTGCTGGCTGTGCTTGTGACGTCACAGCAGCCTGAGTGCCTCCTAGGTCTGTTGCAGGCTCATGGCTGCTGGCTGTGCTTGTGAGGTCACAGCAGCCTCAGTGCCTCCTCTGCCAGTGCCATGCTCATGGCTGCTGGCTGTGCTTGTGAGGTCACAGCAGCCTCAGTGCCTCATAATTTAGTGTCCAGCGTCCCCTGCTGGCTCTGATTGTGAGGTCACAGCAGACTCAGTGCCTCATAGGTTAGTGTCCAGCGCCCCCTGCTGGCTGTGCTTGTGAGGTCAAAGCAGCCTCAGTGCCTCCCAGGCCAGTATCAGGCTCATGGCTGCTGGCTGTGCTTGTGACGTCACAGCAGACTCAGTGCCTCCTAGGCCCGTGCCATGCTCATGGCTGCTGGCTGTGCTTGTGAGGTCACAGCAGCCTCAGTGCCTCCTAGGCCAGTATCAGGCTCATGGCTGCTGGCTGTGCTTCTGAGGTCACAGCAGCCTCAGGGCCTCCTAGGCCAGTGGCAGGCTCATGGCTGCTGGCTGTGATTGTGAGGTCACATCAGCCTCAGTGCTTCATAGTTTAGTGTCCAGCGTCCCCTGCTGGCTGTGCTTGTGAGGTCACAGCAGACTCAGTGCCTCAGAAGTTGGAGTCCAGCGCCCCCTGCTGGCTCTGATTGTGAGGTCACAGCAGACTCAGTGTCTCCGTTGATAGTGCCATGCTCATGGCTGCTGGCTGTGCTTGTGACGTCACAGCAGAAACAGTGCCTCCTAGGCCCGTGCCATGCTCATGGCTGCTGGCTGTGCTTGTGACGTCACAGCAGCCTCAGTGCCTCTGAGTCCAGGGGCAGTCTCATGGCTGCTGGCTGTGCTTGTGAGGTCACAGCAGCCTGAATGCCTCCTCGGCCAGTGGCAGGCTCATGGCTGCTGGCTGTGCTTGTGAGGTCACAGCAGCCTCAGTGCCTCATCGTTTAGTGTCCAGCGTTCCCTGCTGGCTCTGCTTGTGAGGTCACAGCAGACTCAGTGCCTCAAAACTTAGTGTCCAGCGCCCCCTGCTGGCTCTGCTTGTGAGGTCACAGCAGCCTCAGTGCCTCCTCTGCCAGTGCCAGGGTCATGGCTGCTGGCTGTACTTGTGAGGTCACACCAGCCTCAGTGCCTCCCAGGCCAGTGTCAGGCTCATGGCTGCTGGCTGTGATTGTGAGGTCACAGCAGCCTCAGTGCCTCCTCTGCCAGTGCCATGCTCATGGCTGCTGGCTGTGCTTCTCAGGTCACAGCAGCCTCAGTGCCTCTGAGTCCAGGGGCAGTCTCATGGCTGCTGGCTGTGCTTGTGAGGTCACAGCAGCCTGAATGCCTCCTAGCCCTGTGGCAGGCTCATGGCTGCTGGCTATGATTGTGAGGTCACAGCAGCCTCAGTGCCTCATCGTTTAGTGTCCAGCGTCCCATGGTGGCTGTGCTTGTGAGGTCACAGCAGCCTCAGTGCCTCATAAGTTACTGTCCAGCGCGCCCTGCTGGCTGTGCTTGTGAGGTCACAGCAGCCTCAGTGCCTCCTCTGCCAGTGCCAGGGTCATGGCTGCTGGCTGTGCTTGTGACGTCACAGCAGCCTGAGTGCCTCCTAGGTCTGTTGCAGGCTCATGGCTGCTGGCTGTGCTTGTGAGGTCACAGCAGCCTCAGTGCCTCCTCTGCCAGTGCCATGCTCATGGCTGCTGGCTGTGCTTGTGAGGTCACAGCAGACTCAGTGCCTCATAATTTAGTGTCCAGCGTCCCCTGCTGGCTCTGATTGTGAGGTCACAGCAGACTCAGTGCCTCATAGGTTAGTGTCCAGCGCCCCCTGCTGGCTGTGCTTGTGAGGTCACAGCAGCCTCAGTGCCTCACAGGCCAGTATCAGGCTCATGGCTGCTGGCTGTGCTTGTGAGGTCACAGCAGACTCAGTGCCTCCTAGGCCAGTATCAGGCTCATGGCTGCTGGCTGTGCTTCTGAGGTCACAGAAATCTGAATGCCTCCTAGGCCAGTGGCAGGCTCATGGCTGCTGGCTGTGATTGTGAGGTCACAGCAGCCTCAGTGCCTCATGGTTTAGTGTCCAGCGTCCCCTGCTGGCTCTGTTTGTGAGGTCACAGCAGACTCAGTGCCTCATAGGTTAGTGTCCAGCGCCCCCTGCTGGCTGTGCTTGTGAGGTCAAAGCAGCCTCAGTGCCTCCCAGGCCAGTATCAGGCTCATGGCTGCTGGCTGTGATTGTGACGTCACAGCAGACTCAGTGCCTCCTAGGCCCGTGCCATGCTCATGGCTGCTGGCTGTGCTTGTGAGGTCACAGCAGCCTCAGTGCCTCCTAGGCCAGTATCAGGCTCATGGCTGCTGGCTGTGCTTGTGAGGTCACAGCAGCCTCAGGGCCTCCTAGGCCAGTGGCAGGCTCATGGCTGCTGGCTGTGATTGTGAGGTCACATCAGCCTCAGTGCTTCATAGTTTAGTGTCCAGCGTCCCCTGCTGGCTGTGCTTGTGAGGTCACAGCAGACTCAGTGCCTCAGAAGTTGGAGTCCAGCGCCCCCTGCTGGCTCTGATTGTGAGGTCACAGCAGACTCAGTGTCTCCGTTGATAGTGCCATGCTCATGGCTGCTGGCTGTGCTTGTGACGTCACAGCAGAAACAGTGCCTCCTCTGCCCGTGCCATGCTCATGGCTGCTGGCTGTGCTTGTGACGTCACAGCAGCCTCAGTGCCTCTGAGTCCAGGGGCAGTCTCATGGCTGCTGGCTGTGCTTGTGAGGTCACAGCAGCCTGAATGCCTCCTCGGCCAGTGGCAGGCTCATGGCTGCTGGCTGTGCTTGTGAGGTCACAGCAGCCTCAGTGCCTCATCGTTTAGTGTCCAGCGTTCCCTGCTGGCTCTGCTTGTGAGGTCACAGCAGACTCAGTGCCTCAAAACTTAGTGTCCAGCGCCCCCTGCTGGCTCTGCTTGTGAGGTCACAGCATCCTCAGTGCCTCCTCTGCCAGTGCCAGGGTCATGGCTGCTGGCTGTACTTGTGAGGTCACACCAGCCTCAGTGCCTCCCAGGCCAGTGTCAGGCTCATGGCTGCTGGCTGTGATTGTGAGGTCACAGCAGCCTCAGTGCCTCCTCTGCCAGTGCCATGCTCATGGCTGCTGGCTGTGCTTGTGACGTCACAGCAGCCTCAGTGCCTCCTAGGCCCGTGGCAGGCTCATGGCTGCTGGCTGTGATTGTGAGGTCACAGCAGACTCAGTGCCTCCTCTGCCAGTGCCATGCTCATGGCTGCTGGCTGTGCTTGTGACGTCACAGCAGCCTGAGTGCCTCCTAGGCCCGTGGCAGGCTCATGGCTGCTGGCTGTGCTTCTCAGGTCACAGCAGCCTCAGTGCCTCCTCTGCCAGTGCCATGCTCATGGCTGCTGGCTGTGCTTGTGAGGTCACAGCAGCCTCAGTGCCTCCCAGGCCAGTATCAGGCTCATGGCTGCTGGTTGTGCTTGTGAGGTCACAGCAGCCTGAATGCCTCCTAGGCCAGTGTCAGGCTCATGGCTGCTGGGTGTGCTTGTGAGGTCACAGCAGCCTCAGTGCCTGACAGGCCAGTATCAGGCTCATGGCTGCTGGCTGTGCTTCTGAGGTCACAGCAGCCTCAATGCCTCATAGGCCAGTGGCAGGCTCATGGCTGCTGGCTGTGCTTCTGAGGTCACAGAAACCTGAATGCCTCCTAGGCCAGTTTCAGGCTCATGGCTGCTGGCTGTGCTTGTGACGTCACAGCAGCCTCAGTGCCTCCTAGGCCAGTATCAGGCTCATGGCTGCTGGCTGTGCTTCTGACGTCACAGCAGACTCAGTGCCTCCTAGGCCCGTGCCATGCTCATGGCTGCTGGCTGTGCTTGTGAGGTCACAGCAGCCTCAGTGCCTCCGAGGCCAGTATCAGGCTCATGGCTGCTGGCTGTGCTTGTGAGGTCACAGCAGCCTCAGTGCCTCATAATTTAGTGTCCAGCGTCCCCTGCTGGCTGTGCCTGTGAGGTCACAGCAGCCTCAGTGCCTCCTCTGCCAGTGCCATGCTCATGGCTGCTGGCTGTGCTTGTGACGTCACAGCAGCCTGAGTGCCTCCTAGGCCCGTGGCAGGCTCATGGCTGCTGGCTGTGCTTGTGAGGTCACAGCAGCCTCAGTGCCTCCTCTGCCAGTGCCATGCTCATGGCTGCTGGCTGTGCTTGTGACGTCACAGCAGCCTGAGTGCCTCCTAGGCCCGTGGCAGGCTCATGGCTGCTGGCTGTTATTGTGACGTCACAGCAGCCTCAGTGCCTCCTCTGCCAGTGCCATGCTCATGGCTGCTGGCTGTGCTTGTGAGGTCACAGCAGCCTCAGTGCCTCCTAGGCCAGTATCAGGCTCATGGCTGCTGGCTGTGCTTGTGAGGTCACAGCAGCCTCAGTGCCTCATCGTTTAGTGTCCAGCGTTCCCTGCTGGCTCTGCTTGTGAGGTCACAGCAGACTCAGTGCCTCAAAACTTAGTGTCCAGCGCCCCCTGCTGGCTCTGCTTGTGAGGTCACAGCAGCCTCAGTGCCTCCTCTGCCAGTGCCAGGGTCATGGCTGCTGGCTGTACTTGTGAGGTCACACCAGCCTCAGTGCCTCCCAGGCCAGTGTCAGGCTCATGGCTGCTGGCTGTGATTGTGAGGTCACAGCAGCCTCAGTGCCTCCTCTGTCAGTGCCATGCTCATGGCTGCTGGCTGTGCTTCTCAGGTCACAGCAGCCTCAGTGCCTCTGAGTCCAGGGGCAGTCTCATGGCTGCTGGCTGTGCTTGTGAGGTCACAGCAGCCTGAATGCCTCCTAGCCCTGTGGCAGGCTCATGGCTGCTGGCTATGATTGTGAGGTCACAGCAGCCTCAGTGCCTCATAGTTTAGTGTCCAGCGTCCCCTGGTGGCTGTGCTTGTGAGGTCACAGCAGCCTCAGTGCCTCATAAGTTACTGTCCAGCGCGCCCTGCTGGCTGTGCTTGTGAGGTCACAGCAGCCTCAGTGCCTCCTCTGCCAGTGCCAGGGTCATGGCTGCTGGCTGTGCTTGTGAGGTCACACCAGCCTCAGTGCCTCCCAGGCCAATGTCAGGCTCATGGCTGCTGGCTGTGCTTGTGAGGTCACAGCAGCCTCAGTGCCTCCTCTGCCAGTGCCATGCTCATGGCTGCTGGCTGTGCTTGTGACGTCACAGCAGCCTGAGTGCCTCCTAGGTCTGTTGCAGGCTCATGGCTGCTGGCTGTGCTTGTGAGGTCACAGCAGCCTCAGTGCCTCCTCTGCCAGTGCCATGCTCATGGCTGCTGGCTGTGCTTGTGAGGTCACAGCAGCCTCAGTGCCTCATAATTTAGTGTCCAGCGTCCCCTGCTGGCTCTGATTGTGAGGTCACAGCAGACTCAGTGCCTCATAGGTTAGTGTCCAGCGCCCCCTGCTGGCTGTGCTTGTGAGGTCACAGCAGCCTCAGTGCCTCACAGGCCAGTGCCATGCTCATGGCTGCTGGCTGTGCTTGTGAGGTCACAGCAGACTCAGTGCCTCCTAGGCCAGTATCAGGCGCATGGCTGCTGGCTGTGCTTCTGAGGTCACAGAAATCTGAATGCCTCCTAGGCCAGTGGCAGGCTCATGGCTGCTGGCTGTGATTGTGAGGTCACAGCAGCCTCAGTGCCTCATGGTTTAGTGTCCAGCGTCCCCTGCTGGCTCTGTTTGTGAGGTCACAGCAGACTCAGTGCCTCATAGGTTAGTGTCCAGCGCCCCCTGCTGGCTGTGCTTGTGAGGTCAAAGCAGCCTCAGTGCCTCCCAGGCCAGTATCAGGCTCATGGCTGCTGGCTGTGCTTGTGACGTCACAGCAGACTCAGTGCCTCCTAGGCCCGTGCCATGCTCATGGCTGCTGGCTGTGCTTGTGAGGTCACAGCAGCCTCAGTGCCTCCTAGGCCAGTATCAGGCTCATGGCTGCTGGCTGTGCTTCTGAGGTCACAGCAGCCTCAGGGCCTCCTAGGCCAGTGGCAGGCTCATGGCTGCTGGCTGTGATTGTGAGGTCACATCAGCTTCAGTGCTTCATAGTTTAGTGTCCAGCGTCCCCTGCTGGCTGTGCTTGTGAGGTCACAGCAGACTCAGTGCCTCAGAAGTTGGAGTCCAGCGCCCCCTGCTGGCTCTGATTGTGAGGTCACAGCAGACTCAGTGTCTCCGTTGATAGTGCCATGCTCATGGCTGCTGGCTGTGCTTGTGACGTCACAGCAGAAACAGTGCCTCTGAGTCCAGGGGCAGTCTCATGGCTGCTGGCTGTGCTTGTGAGGTCACAGCAGCCTGAATGCCTCCTCGGCCAGTGGCAGGCTCATGGCTGCTGGCTGTGCTTGTGAGGTCACAGCAGCCTCAGTGCCTCATCGTTTAGTGTCCAGCGTTCCCTGCTGGCTGTGCTTGTGAGGTCACAGCAGACTCAGTGCCTCAAAACTTAGTGTCCAGCGCCCCCTGCTGGCTCTGCTTGTGAGGTCACAGCAGCCTCAGTGCCTCCTCTGCCAGTGCCAGGGTCATGGCTGCTGGCTGTACTTGTGAGGTCACACCAGCCTCAGTGCCTCCCAGGCCAGTGTCAGGCTCATGGCTGCTGGCTGTGCTTGTGAGGTCACAGCAGCCTCAGTGCCTCCTCTGCCAGTGCCAGGGTCATGGCTGCTGGCTGTACTTGTGAGGTCACAGCAGCCTCAGTGCCTCCTCTGCCAGTGCCATGCTCATGGCTGCTGGCTGTGCTTGTGACGTCACAGCAGCCTCAGTGCCTCCTAGGCCCGTGGCAGGCTCATGGCTGCTGGCTGTGATTGTGAGGTCACAGCAGCCTCAGTGCCTCCTCTGCCACTGCCATGCTCATGGTTGCTGGCTGTGCTTGTGACGTCACAGCAGCCTGAGTGCCTCCTCTGCCACTGCCATGCTCATGGCTGCTGGCTGTGCTTGAGAGGTCACAGCAGCCTCAGTGCCTCCTCTGCCAGTGCCATGCTCATGGCTGCTGGCTGTGCTTGTGAGGTCACAGCAGCCTCAGTGCCTCCCAGGCCAGTATCAGGCTCATGGCTGCTGGTTGTGCTTGTGAGGTCACAGCAGCCTGAATGCCTCCTAGGCCAGTGTCAGGCTCATGGCTGCTGGGTGTGCTTGTGAGGTCACAGCAGCCTCAGTGCCTCACAGGCCAGTATCAGGCTCATGGCTGCTGGCTCTGATTGTGAGGTCACAGCAGACTCAGTGCCTCCTAGGCCAGTATCAGGCTCATGGCCGCTGGCTGTGCTTCTGAGGTCACAGAAACCTCAATGCCTCATAGGCCAGTGGCAGGCTCATGGCTGCTGGCTGTGCTTCTGAGGTCACAGAAACCTGAATGCCTCCTAGGCCAGTGTCAGGCTCATGGCTGCTGGCTGTGCTTGTGACGTCACAGCAGCCTCAGTGCCTCCTAGGCCAGTATCAGGCTCATGGCTGCTGGCTGTGCTTCTGACGTCACAGCAGACTCAGTGCCTCCTAGGCCCGTGCCATGCTCATGGCTGCTGGCTGTGCTTGTGAGGTCACAGCAGCCTCAGTGCCTCCGAGGCCAGTATCAGGCTCATGGCTGCTGGCTGTGCTTGTGAGGTCACAGCAGCCTCAGTGCCTCATAATTTAGTGTCCAGCGTCCCCTGCTGGCTGTCCCTGTGAGGTCACAGCAGCCTCAGTGCCTCCTCTGCCAGTGCCATGCTCATGGCTGCTGGCTGTGCTTGTGACGTCACAGCAGCCTGAGTGCCTCCTAGGCCCGTGGCAGGCTCATGGCTGCTGGCTGTTATTGTGACGTCACAGCAGCCTCAGTGCCTCCTCTGCCAGTGCCATGCTCATGGCTGCTGGCTGTGCTTGTGAGGTCACAGCAGCCTCAGTGCCTCCTAGGCCAGTATCAGGCTCATGGCTGCTGGCTGTGCTTGTGAGGTCACAGCAGCCTGAATGCCTCCTAGGCCAGTGTCAGGCTCATGGCTGCTGGCTGTGCTTGTGAGGTCACAGCAGCCTCAGTGCCTCATAATTTAGTGTCCAGCGTCCCCTGCTGGCTCTGATTGTGAGGTCACAGCAGACTCAGTGCCTCATAGGTTAGTGTGCAGCGCCCCCTGCTGGCTGTGCTTGTGAGCTCACAGCAGCCTCAGTGCCTCACAGGCCAGTATCAGGCTCATGGCTGCTGGCTGTGCTTGTGAGGTCACAGCAGCCTCAGTGCCTCCTCTGCCAGTGCCATGCTCATGGCTGCTGGCTGTGCTTGTGAGGTCACAGCAGCCTCAGTGCCTCCTAGGCCAGTATCAGGCTCATGGCTGCTGGCTGTGCTTCTGAGGTCACAGAAATCTGAATGCCTCCTCTGCCAGTGCCATGCTCATGGCTGCTGGCTGTGCTTCTGAGGTCACAGCAGCCTCAGTGCCTCATCGTTTAGTGTCCAGCATCCCCTGCTGGCTCTGCTTGTGAGGTCACAGCAGACTCAGTGCCTCATAGGTTAGTGTGCAGCGTCCCCTGCTGGCTGTGCTTGTGAGGTCACAGCAGCCTCAGTGCCTCATAGGCCAGTATCAGGCTCATGGCTGCTGGCTGTGCTTGTGACGTCACAGCAGACTCAGTGCCTCCTAGGCCCGTGCCATGCTCATGGCTGCTGGCTGTGCTTGTGACGTCACAGCAGCCTCAGTGCCTCCGAGGCCAGTATCAGGCTCATGGCTGCTGGCTGTGCTTCTGAGGTCACAGCAGCTCAGGGCCTCCTAGGCCAGTGGCAGGCTCATGGCTGCTGGCTGTGATTGTGAGGTCACATCAGCCTCAGTGCTTCATAGTTTAGTGTCCAGCGTCCCCTGCTGGCTGTGCTTGTGAGGTCACAGCAGACTCAGTGCCTCAGAAGTTGGAGTCCAGCGCCCCCTGCTGGCTCTGATTGTGAGGTCACAGCAGACTCAGTGTCTCCGTGGATAGTGCCATGCTCATGGCTGCTGGCTGTGCTTGTGACGTCACAGCAGAAACAGTGCCTCCTCTGCCCGTGCCATGCTCATGGCTGCTGTCTGTGCTTGTGACGTCACAGCAGCCTCAGTGCCTCTGAGTCCAGGGGCAGTCTCATGGCTGCTGGCTGTGCTTGTGAGGCCACAGCAGCCTGAATGCCTCCTCGGCCAGTGGCAGGCTCATGGCTGCTGGCTGTGCTTGTGAGGTCACAGCAGCCTCTAGTGCCTCATCGTTTAGTGTCCAGCGTTCCCTGCTGGCTCTGCTTGTGAGGTCACAGCAGCCTCAGTGCCTCCTCTGCCAGTGCCAGGGTCATGGCTGCTGGCTGTGCTTGTGAGGTCACACCAGCCTCAGTGCCTCCCAGGCCAGTGTCAGGCTCATGGCTGCTGGCTGTGATTGTGAGGTCACAGCAGCCTCAGTGCCTCCTCTGCCAGTGCCATGCTCATGGCTGCTGGCTGTGCTTGTGACGTCACAGCAGCCTGAGTGCCTCCTAGGCCCGTGGCAGGCTCATGGCTGCTGGCTGTGATTGTGACGTCACAGCAGCCTCAGTGCCTCCTCTGCCAGTGCCATGCTCATGGCTGCTGGCTGTGCTTGTGACGTCACAGCAGCCTGAGTGCCTCCTAGGCCCGTGGCAGGCTCATGGCTGCTGGCTGTGATTGTGAGGTCACAGCAGCCTCAGTGCCTCCTCTGCCAGTGCCAGGGTCATGGCTGCTGGCTGTGCTTGTGAGGTCACAGCAGCCTCAGTGCCTCCTAGGCCAGTATCAGGCTCATGGCTGCTGGCTGTGCTTGTGAGGTCACAGCAGCCTGAATGCCTCCTAGGCCAGTGTCAGGCTCATGGCTGCTGGCTGTGCTTGTGAGGTCACAGCAGCCTCAGTGCCTCACAGGCCAGTATCAGGCTCATGGCTGCTGGCTGTGATTGTGAGGTCACAGCAGACTCAGTGCCTCCTAGGCCAGTATCAGGCTCATGGCTGCTGGCTGTGCTTCTGAGGTCACAGAAACCTGAATGCCTCCTAGGCCAGTGTCAGGCTCATGGCTGCTGGCTGTGATTGTGAGGTCACAGCAGCCTCAGTGCCTCCTAGGCCAGTATCAGGCTCATGGCTGCTGGCTGTGCTTGTGACGTCACAGCAGACTCAGTGCCTCTTAGGCCCGTGCCATGCTCATGGCTGCTGGCTGTGATTGTGAGGTCACAGCAGCCTCAGTGCCTCCTAGGCCAGTATCAGGCTCATGGCTGCTGGCTGTGCTTGTGAGGTCACAGCAGCCTCAGTGCTTCATAGTTTAGTGTCCAGCGCCCCCTGCTGGCTCTGCTTGTGAGGTCACAGCAGACTCAGTGTCTCCGTGGATAGTGCCATGCTCATGGCTGCTGGCTGTGCTTGTGACGTCACAGCAGCCTCAGTGCCTCCTCTGCCCGTGCCATGCTCATGGCTGCTGGCTGTACTTCTCAGGTCACAGCAGCCTCAGTGCCTCTGAGTCCAGGGGCAGTCTCATGGCTGCTGGCTGTGCTTGTGAGGTCACAGCAGCCTGAACGCCTCCTAGGCCAGTGGCAGGCTCATGGCTGCTGGCTGTGCTTGTGACGTCACAGCAGCCTCAGTGGCTCATCGTTTAGTGTCCAGCATCCCCTGCTGGCTGTGCTTGTGAGGTCACAGCAGCCTCAGTGCCTCCTCTGCCAGTGCCAGGGTCATGGCTGCTGGCTGTGCTTGTGAGGTCACAGCAGACTCAGTGCCTCACAGGCCAGTGTCAGGCTCATGGCTGCTGGCTGTGATTGTGAGGTCACAGCAGCCTCAGTGCCTCCTCTGCCAGTGCCATGCTCATGGCTGCTGGCTGTGCTTGTGACGTCACAGCAGCCTGAGTGCCTCCTAGGCCCGTGGCAGGCTCATGGCTGCTGGCTGTGATTGTGACGTCACAGCAGCCTGAGTGCCTCCTAGGCCAGTGCCATGCTCATGGCTGCTGGCTGTGCTTGTGACGTCACAGCAGCCTGAGTGCCTCCTAGGCCAGTGGCAGGCTCATGGCTGCTGGCTGTGCTTCTGAGGTCACAGCAGCCTCAGTGCCTCCTCTGCCAGTGCCATGCTCATGGCTGCTGGCTGTGCTTGTGACGTCACAGCAGACACAGTGCCTCCTAGGCCAGTGTCAGGCTCATGGCTGCTGGTTGTGCTTGGGAGGTCACAGCAGCCTGAATGCCTCCTAGGCCAGTGTCAGGCTCATGGCTGCTGGCTGTGCTTGTGAGGTCACAGCAGCCTCAGTGCCTCACAGGCCAGTATCAGGCTCATGGCTGCTGGCTGTGCTTGTGAGGTCACAGCAGCCTCAGTGCCTCCTGGGCCAGTATCAGGCTCATGGCTGCTGGCTGTGCTTCTGAGGTCACAGAAACCTGAATGCCTCATAGGCCAGTGGCAGGCTCATGGCTGCTGGCTGTGCTTCTGAGGTCACAGAAACCTGAATGCCTCCTAGGCCAGTGGCAGGCTCATGGCTGCTGGCTGTGCTTGTGAGGTCACAGCAGCCTCATTGCCTCCTAGGCCAGTATCAGGCTCATGGCTGCTGGCTGTGCTTCTGAGGTCACAGAAACCTGAATGCCTCCTAGGCCAGTATCAGGCTCATGGCTGCTGGCTGTGCTTCTGAGGTCACAGCAGCCTGAATGCCTCCTAGCCCTGTGGCAGGCTCATGGCTGCTGGCTGTGCTTGTGAGGTCACAGCAGCCTCAGTGCCTCATAATTTAGTGTCCAGCGTCCCCTGCTGGCTCTGCTTGTGAGGTCACAGCAGACTCAGTGCCTCATAGGTTAGTGTGCAGCGTCCCCTGCTGGCTGTGCTTGTGAGGTCAAAGCAGCCTCAGTGCCTCCTAGGCCAGTATCAGGCTCATGGCTGCTGGCTGTGCTTCTGACGTCACAGCAGACTCAGTGCCTCCTAGGCCCGTGCCATGCTCATGGCTGCTGGCTGTGCTTGTGAGGTCACAGCAGCCTGAATGCCTCCTCGGCCAGTATCAGGCTCATGGCTGCTGGCTGTGCTTCTGAGGTCACAGCAGCCTCAGGGCCTCCTAGGCCAGTGGCAGGCTCATGGCTGCTGGCTGTGATTGTGAGGTCACATCAGCATCAGTGCTTCATAGTTTAGTGTCCAGCGTCCCCTGCTGGCTGTGCTTGTGAGGTCACAGCAGACTCAGTGCCTCAGAAGTTGGAGTCCAGCGCCCCCTGCTGGCTCTGCTTGTGAGGTCACAGCAGACTCAGTGTCTCCGTGGATAGTGCCATGCTCATGGCTGCTGGCTGTGCTTGTGACGTCACAGCAGCCTCAGTGCCTCTGAGTCCAGGGGCAGTCTCATGGCTGCTGGCTGTGCTTGTGAGGTCACAGCAGCCTGAATGCCTCCTCGGCCACTGGCAGTCTCATGGCTGCTGGCTGTGCTTGTGAGGTCACAGCAGCCTCAGTGCCTCCTCTGCCAGTGCCAGGGTCATGGCTGCTGGCTGTGCTTGTGAGGTCACACCAGCCTCAGTGCCTCCCAGGCCAGTGTCAGGCTCATGGCTGCTGGCTGTGATTGTGAGGTCACAGCAGCCTCAGTGCCTCCTCTGCCAGTGCCATGCTCATGGCTGCTGGCTGTGCTTGTGAGGTCACAGCAGCCTCAGTGCCTCCTAGGCCCGTGGCAGGCTCATGGCTGCTGGCTGTGCTTCTGAGGTCACAGCAGCCTCAGTGCCTCACAGGCCAGTGCCATGCTCATGGCTGCTGGCTGTGCTTGTGAGGTCACAGCAGCCTCAGTGCCTCACAGGCCAGTATCAGGCTCATGGCTGCTGGTTGTGCTTGTGAGGTCAGAGCAGCCTGAATGCCTCCTAGGCCAGTATCAGGCTCATGGCTGCTGGCTGTGCTTGTGACGTCACAGCAGCCTCAGTTCCTCACAGGTCAGTGGCAGGCTCATGGCTGCTGGCTGTGCTTGTGAGGTCACAGCAGCCTCAGTGCCTCATCGTTTAGTGTCCAGCGTTCCCTGCTGGCTGTGCTTGTGAGGTCACAGCAGACTCAGTGCCTCAAAACTTAGTGTCCAGCGCCCCCTGCTGGCTCTGCTTGTGAGGTCACAGCAGCCTCAGTGCCTCACAGGCCAGTATCAGGCTCATGGCTGCTGGCTGTGCTTGTGACGTCACAGCAGACTCAGTGCCTCCTAGGCCCGTGCCATGCTCATGGCTGCTGGCTGTGCTTGTGAGGTCACAGCAGCCTCAGTGCCTCCTAGGCCAGTATCAGGCTCATGGCTGCTGGCTGTGCTTCTGAGGTCACAGCAGCCTCAGGGCCTCCTAGGCCAGTGGCAGGCTCATGGCTGCTGGCTGTGATTGTGAGGTCACATCAGCATCAGTGCTTCATAGTTTAGTGTCCAGTGTCCCCTGCTGGCTGTGCTTGTGAGGTCACAGCAGACTCAGTGCCTCAGAAGTTGGAGTCCAGCGCCCCCTGCTGGCTCTGCTTGTGAGGTCACAGCAGACTCAGTGTCTCCGTGGATAGTGCCATGCTCATGGCTGCTGGCTGTGCTTGTGACGTCACAGCAGACTCAGTGCCTCTGAGTCCAGGGGCAGTCTCATGGCTGCTGGCTGTGCTTGTGAGGTCACAGCAGCCTGAATGCCTCCTCGGCCACTGGCAGGCTCATGGCTGCTGGCTGTGCTTGTGAGGTCACAGCAGCCTCAGTGCCTCATCGTTTAGTGTCCAGCGTTCCCTGCTGGCTGTGCTTGTGAGGTCACAGCAGACTCAGTGCCTCAAAACTTAGTGTCCAGCGCCCCCTGCTGGCTCTGCTTGTGAGGTCACAGCAGCCTCAGTGCCTCCTCTGCCAGTGCCAGGGTCATGGCTGCTGGCTGTACTTGTGAGGTCACACCAGCCTCAGTGCCTCCCAGGCCAGTGTCAGGCTCATGGCTGCTGGCTGTGATTGTGAGGTCACAGCAGCCTCAGTGCCTCCTCTGCCAGTGCCATGCTCATGGCTGCTGGCTGTGCTTCTCAGGTCACAGCAGCCTCAGTGCCTCTGAGTCCAGGGGCAGTCTCATGGCTGCTGGCTGTGCTTGTGAGGTCACAGCAGCCTGAATGCCTCCTAGCCCTGTGGCAGGCTCATGGCTGCTGGCTATGATTGTGAGGTCACAGCAGACGCAGTGCCTCATAGTTTAGTGTCCAGCATCCCCTGGTGGCTGTGCTTGTGAGGTCACAGCAGCCTCAGTGCCTCATAGTTTAGTGTCCAGCGTCCCCTGCTAGCTCTGCTTGTGAGGTCACAGCAGCCTCAGTGCCTCATAAATTACTGTCCAGCACGCCCTGCTGGCTGTGCTTGTGAGGTCACAGCAGCCTCAGTGCCTCCTCTGCCAGTGCCAGGGTCATGGCTGCTGGCTGTGCTTGTGAGGTCACACCAGCCTCAGTGCCTCCCAGGCCAATGTCAGGCTCATGGCTGCTGGCTGTGCTTGTGAGGTCACAGCAGCCTCAGTGCCTCCTCTGCCAGTGCCATGCTCATGGCTGCTGGCTGTGCTTGTGACGTCACAGCAGCCTGAGTGCCTCCTAGGTCTGTTGCAGGCTCATGGCTGCTGGCTGTGCTTGTGAGGTCACAGCAGCCTCACTGCCTCCTCTGCCAGTGCCATGCTCATGGCTGCTGGCTGTGCTTGTGAGGTCACAGCAGCCTCAGTGCCTCATAATTTAGTGTCCAGCGTCCCCTGCTGGCTCTGATTGTGAGGTCACAGCAGACTCAGTGCCTCATAGGTTAGTGTCCAGCGCCCCCTGCTGGCTGTGCTTGTGAGGTCACAGCAGCCTCAGTGCCTCACAGGCCAGTGCCATGCTCATGGCTGCTGGCTGTGCTTGTGAGGTCACAGCAGACTCAGTGCCTCCTAGGCCAGTATCAGGCTCATGGCTGCTGGCTGTGCTTCTGAGGTCACAGAAATCTGAATGCCTCCTAGGCCAGTGGCAGGCTCATGGCTACTGGCTGTGCTTGTGAGGTCACAGCAGCCTCAGTGCCTCATAGTTTAGTGTCCAGCGTCCCCTGCTGGCTCTGGTTGTGAGGTCACAGCAGCCTCAGTGCCTCACAGGCCAGTATCAGGCTCATGGCTGCTGGCTGTGCTTGTGACGTCACAGCAGACTCAGTGCCTCCTAGGCCCGTGCCATGCTCATGGCTGCTGGCTGTGCTTGTGAGGTCACAGCAGCCTCAGTGCCTCCTAGGCCAGTATCAGGCTCATGGCTGCTGGCTGTGCTTCTGAGGTCACAGCAGCCTGAATGCCTCCTAGGCCAGTGGCAGGCTCATGGCTGCTGGCTGTGATTGTGAGGTCACATCAGCCTCAGTGCTTCATAGTTTAGTGTCCAGTGTCCCCTGCTGGCTGTGCTTGTGAGGTCACAGCAGACTCAGTGCCTCAGAAGTTGGAGTCCAGCGCCCCCTGCTGGCTCTGATTGTGAGGTCACAGCAGACTCAGTGTCTCCGTTGATAGTGCCATGCTCATGGCTGCTGGCTGTGCTTGTGACGTCACAGCAGAAACAGTGCCTCCTAGGCCCGTGCCATGCTCATGGCTGCTGGCTGTGCTTGTGACGTCACAGCAGCCTCAGTGCCTCTGAGTCCAGGGGCAGTCTCATGGCTGCTGGCTGTGCTTGTGAGGTCACAGCAGCCTGAATGCCTCCTCGGCCAGTGGCAGGCTCATGGCTGCTGGCTGTGCTTCTGAGGTCACAGCAGCCTCAGTGCCTCATCGTTTAGTGTCCAGCGTTCCCTGCTGGCTGTGCTTGTGAGGTCACAGCAGACTCAGTGCCTCAAAACTTAGTGTCCAGCGCCCCCTGCTGGCTCTGCTTGTGAGGTCACAGCAGCCTCAGTACCTCCTCTGCCAGTGCCAGGGTCATGGCTGCTGGCTGTACTTGTGAGGTCACACCAGCCTCAGTGCCTCCCAGGCCAGTGTCAGGCCCATGGCTGCTGGCTGTGCTTGTGACGTCACAGCAGCCTCAGTGCCTCCTAGGCCCGTGGCAGGCTCATGGCTGCTGGCTGTGATTGTGAGGTCACAGCAGCCTCAGTGCCTCCTCTGCCAGTGCCATGCTCATGGCTGCTGGCTGTGCTTGTGACGTCACAGCAGCCTGAGTGCCTCCTAGGCCCGTGGCAGGCTCATGGCTGCTGGGTGTGCTTCTCAGGTCACAGCAGCCTCAGTGCCTCCTCTGCCAGTGCCATGCTCATGGCTGCTGGCTGTGCTTGTGAGGTCACAGCAGCCTCAGTGCCTCCTAGGCCAGTATCAGGCTCATGGCTGCTGGTTGTGCTTGTGAGGTCACAGCAGCCTGAATGCCTCCTAGGCCAGTGGCAGGCTCATGGCTGCTGGGTGTGCTTGTGAGGTCACAGTAGCCTCAGTGCCTCCTAGGCCAGTATCAGGCTCATGGCTGCTGGCTGTGCTTGTGAGGTCACAGCAGCCTCAGTGCCTCCTAGGCCAGTATCAGGCTCATGGCTGCTGGCTGTGCTTCTGAGGTCACAGAAACCTCAATGTCTCCTAGGCCCGTGGCAGGCTCATGGCTGCTGGCTGTGCTTCTGAGGTCACAGAAACCTGAATGCCTCCTAGGCCAGTGTCAGGCTCATGGCTGCTGGCTGTGATTGTGAGGTCACAGCAGCCTCAGTGCCTCCTAGGCCAGTATCAGGCTCATGGCTGCTGGCTGTGCTTCTGACGTCACAGCAGACTCAGTGCCTCCTAGGCCCGTGCCATGCTCATGGCTGCTGGCTGTGCTTGTGAGGTCACAGCAGCCTCAGTGCCTCCGAGGCCAGTATCAGGCTCATGGCTGCTGGCTGTGCTTGTGAGGTCACAGCAGCCTCAGTGCCTCAAAAGTTAGTGTCCAGCGTCCCCTGCTGGCTGTGCCTGTGAGGTCACAGCAGCCTCAGTGCCTCCTCTGCCAGTGCCATGCTCATGGCTGCTGGCTGTGCTTGTGACGTCACAGCAGCCTGAGTGCCTCCTAGGCCCGTGGCAGGCTCATGGCTGCTGGCTGTGCTTGTGAGGTCACAGCAGCCTCAGTGCCTCCTCTGCCAGTGCCATGCTCATGGCTGCTGGCTGTGCTTGTGACGTCACAGCAGCCTGAGTGCCTCCTAGGCCCGTGGCAGGCTCATGGCTGCTGGCTGTTATTGTGACGTCACAGCAGCCTCAGTGCCTCCTCTGCCAGTGTCAGGCTGGTGGCTGCCGGCTGTGATTGTGAGGTCACAGCAGCCTCAGTGCCTCACAGGCCAGTATCAGGCTCATGGCTGCTGGCTGTGCTTGTGAGGTCACAGCAGCCTCAGTGCCTCCTAGGCCAGTATCAGGCTCATGGCTGCTGGCTGTGCTTCTGAGGTCACAGAAATCTGAATGCCTCCTAGGCCAGTGGCAGGCTCATGGCTGCTGGCTGTGCTTCTGAGGTCACAGCAGCCTCAGTGCCTCATCGTTTAGTGTCCAGCGTCCCCTGCTGGCTGTGCTTGTGAGGTCACAGCAGCCTCAGTGCCTCACAGGCCAGTATCAGGCTCATGGCTGCTGGCTGTGCTTGTGACGTCACAGCAGACTCAGTGCCTCCTAGGCCCGTGCCATGCTGATGGCTGCTGGCTGTGCTTGTGAGGTCACAGCAGCCTCAGTGCCTCCGAGGCCAGTATCAGGCTCATGGCTGCTGGCTGTGCTTCTGAGGTCACAGCAGCCTCAGGGCCTCCTAGGCCAGTGGCAGGCTCATGGCTGCTGGCTATGATTGTGAGGTCACATCAGCCTCAGTGCTTCATAGTTTAGTGTCCAGCGTCCCCTGCTGGCTGTGCTTGTGAGGTCACAGCAGACTCAGTGCCTCAGAAGTTGGAGTCCAGCGCCCCCTGCTGGCTCTGCTTGTGAGGTCACAGCAGACTCAGTGTCTCCGTGGATAGTGCCATGCTCATGGCTGCTGGCTGTGCTTGTGACGTCAGAGCAGACACAGTGCCTCCTCTGCCCGTGCCATGCTCATGGCTGCTGGCTGTGCTTGTGACGTCACAGCAGCCTCAGTGCCTCTGAGTCCAGGGGCAGTCTCATGGCTGCTGGCTGTGCTTGTGAGGCCACAGCAGCCTGAATGCCTCCTCGGCCAGTGGCAGGCTCATGGCTGCTGGCTGTGCTTGTGAGGTCACAGCAGCCTCAGTGCCTCATCGTTTAGTGTCCAGCGTTCCCTGCTGGCTGTGCTTGTGAGGTCACAGCAGACTCAGTGCCTCAAAACTTAGTGTCCAGCGCCCCCTGCTGGCTCTGCTTGTGAGGTCACAGCAGCCTCAGTGCCTCCTCTGCCAGTGCCAGGGTCATGGCTGCTGGCTGTGCTTGTGAGGTCACACCAGCCTCAGTGCCTCACAGGCCAGTGTCAGGCTCATGGCTGCTGGCTGTGATTGTGAGGTCACAGCAGCCTCAGTGCCTCCTCTGCCAGTGCCATGCTCATGGCTGCTGGCTGTGCTTGTGACGTCACAGCAGCCTGAGTGCCTCCTAGGCCCGTGGCAGGCTCATGGCTGCTGGCTGTGATTGTGACGTCACAGCAGCCTCAGTGCCTCCTCTGCCAGTGCCATGCTCATGGCTGCTGGCTGTGCTTGTGAGGTCACAGCAGCCTCAGTGCCTCCTAGGCCAGTGTCAGGCTCATGGCTGCTGGTTGTGCTTGTGAGGTCACAGCAGCCTGAATGCCTCCTAGGCCAGTGTCAGGCTCATGGCTGCTGGCTGTGCTTGTGAGGTCACAGCAGCCTCAGTGCCTCACAGGCCAGTATCAGGCTCATGGCTGCTGGCTGTGATTGTGAGGTCACAGCAGACTCAGTGCCTCCTAGGCCAGTATCAGGCTCATGGCTGCTGGCTGTGCTTCTGAGGTCACAGAAACCTGAATGCCTCATAGGCCAGTGCCAGGGTCATGGCTGCTGGCTGTGCTTCTTAGGTCACAGAAACCTGAATGCCTCCTAGGCCAGTGTCAGGCTCATGGCTGCTGGCTGTGATTGTGAGGTCACAGCAGCCTCAGTGTCTCCTATGCCAGTATCAGGCTCATGGCTGCTGGCTGTGCTTCTGACGTCACAGCAGACTCAGTGCCTCTTAGGCCCGTGCCATGCTCATGGCTGCTGGCTGTGCTTGTGAGGTCACAGCAGCCTGAGTGCCTCCTCTGCCAGTATCAGGCTCATGGCTGCTGGCTGTGCTTGTGAGGTCACAGCAGCCTCAGTGCCTCCTAGGCCAGTGGCAGGCTCATGGCTGCTGGCTGTGATTGTGAGGTCACAGCAGCATCAGTGCTTCATAGTTTAGTGTCCAGCGTCCCCTGCTGGCTGTGCTTGTGAGGTCACAGCAGACTCAGTGCCTCAGAAGTTGGAGTCCAGCGCCCCCTGCTGGCTCTGCTTGTGAGGTCACAGCAGACTCAGTGTCTCCGTGGATAGTGCCATGCTCATGGCTGCTGGCTGTGCTTGTGACGTCACAGCAGACACAGTGCCTCCTCTGCCCGTGCCATGCTCATGGCTGCTGGCTGTACTTCTCAGGTCACAGCAGCCTCAGTGCCTCTGAGTCCAGGGGCAGTCTCATGGCTGCTGGCTGTGCTTGTGAGGTCACAGCAGCCTGAACGCCTCCTAGGCCAGTGGCAGGCTCATGGCTGCTGGCTGTGCTTGTGAGGTCACAGCAGCCTCTAGTGCCTCATCGTTTAGTGTCCAGCGTTCCCTGCTGGCTCTGCTTGTGAGGTCACAGCAGACTCAGTGCCTCAAAAGTTAGTGTCCAGCCCCCCCTGCTGGCTCTGCTTGTGAGCTCACAGCAGCCTCAGTGCATCCTCTGTCAGTGCCAGGGTCATGGCTGCTGGCTGTGCTTGTGAGGTCACAGCAGACTCAGTGCCTCCCAGGCCAGTGTCAGGCTCATGGCTGCTGGCTGTGATTGTGAGGTCACAGCAGCCTCAGTGCCTCCTCTGTCAGTGCCATGCTCATGGCTGCTCTCTGTGCTTGTGAGGTCACAGCAGCCTCAGTGCCTCCTAGGCGAGTATCAGGCTCATGGCTGCTGGCTGTGCTTCTGAGGTCACAGCAGCCTCAGGGCCTCCTAGGCCAGTGGCAGGCTCATGGCTGCTGGCTGTGATTGTGAGGTGACATCAGCATCAGTGCTTCATAGTTTAGTGTCCAGCGTCCCCTGCTGGCTGTGCTTGTGAGGTCACAGCAGACTCAATGCCTCAGAAGTTGGAGTCCAGCGCCCCCTGCTGGCTCTACTTGTGAGGTCACAGCAGACTCAGTGTCTCCGTGGATAGTGCCATGCTCATGGCTGCTGGCTGTGCTTGTGACGTCAGAGCAGACACAGTGCCTCCTCTGCCCGTGCCATGCTCATGGCTGCTGGCTGTACTTCTCAGGTCACAGAAGCCTCAGTGCCTCTGAGTCCAGGGGCAGTCTCATGGCTGCTGGCTGTGCTTGTGAGGTCACAGCAGCCTGAACGCCTCCTAGGCCAGTGGCAGGCTCATGGCTGCTGGCTGTGCTTGTGAGGTCACAGCAGACTCAGTGCCTCACAGGCCAGTGTCAGGCTCATGGCTGCTGGCTGTGATTGTGAGGTCACAGCAGCCTCAGTGCCTCCTCTGCCAGTGCCATGCTCATGGCTGCTGGCTGTGCTTGTGACGTCACAGCAGCCTGAGTGCCTCCTAGGCCCGTGGCAGGCTCATGGCTGCTGGCTGTGCTTGTGAGGTCACAGCAGCCTCAGTGCCTCCTCTGCCAGTGCCATGCTCATGGCTGCTGGCTGTGCTTGTGACGTCACAGCAGCCTGAGTGCCTCCTAGGCCCGTGGCAGGCTCATGGCTGCTGGCTGTGATTGTGACGTCACAGCAGCCTCAGTGCCTCCTAGGCCAGTGCCATGCTCATGGCTGCTGGCTGTGCTTGTGACGTCACAGCAGCCTGAGTGCCTCCTAGGCCAGTGGCAGGCTCATGGCTGCTGGCTGTGCTTGTGAGGTCACAGCAGCCTCAGTGCCTCCTCTGCCAGTGCCATGCTCATGGCTGCTGGCTGTGCTTGTGAGGTCACAGCAGCCTCAGTGCCTCCTAGGCCAGCATCAGGCTCATGGCTGCTGGTTGTGCTTGGGAGGTCACAGCAGCCTGAATGCCTCCTAGGCCAGTGTCAGGCTCATGGCTGCTGGGTGTGATTGTGAGGTCACAGCAGCCTCAGTGCCTCACAGGCCAGTATCAGGCTCATGGCTGCTGGCTGTGCTTGTGAGGTCACAGCAGCCTCAGTGCCTCCTAGGCCAGTATCAGGCTCATGGCTGCTGGCTGTGCTTCTGAGGTCACAGAAACCTGAATGCCTCATAGGGCAGTATCAGGCTCATGGCTGCTGGCTGTGCTTCTGAGGTCACAGAAACCTGAATGCCTCCTAGGCCAGTGGCAGGCTCATGGCTGCTGGCTGTGCTTGTGAGGTCACAGCAGCCTCAGTGCCTCATCGTTTAGTGTCCAGCGTCCCCTGCTGGCTCTGCTTGTGAGGTCACAGCAGACTCAGTGCCTCATAGTTTAGTGTGCAGCATCCCCTGCTGGCTGTGCTTGTGAGGTCAAAGCAGCCTCAGTACCTCCTCTGCCAGTATCAGGCTCATGGCTGCTGGCTGTGCTTCTGACGTCACAGCAGACTCAGTGCCTCCTAGGCCCGTGCCATGCTCATGGCTGCTGGCTGTGCTTGTGAGGTCACAGCAGCCTCAGTGCATCCTAGGCCAGTATCAGGCTCATGGCTGCTGGCTGTGCTTCTGAGGTCACAGCAGCCTCAGGGCCTCCTAGGCCAGTGGCAGGCTCATGGCTGCTGGCTGTGATTGTGAGGTCACATCAGCATCAGTGCTTCATAGTTTAGTGTCCAGCGTCCCCTGCTGGCTGTGCTTGTGAGGTCACAGCAGACTCAGTGCCTCAGAATTTGGAGTCCAGCGCCCCCTGCTGGCTCTGCTTGTGAGGTCACAGCAGCCTGAACGCCTCCTAGGCCAGTGGCAGGCTCATGGCTGCTGGCTGTGCTTGTGAGGTCACAGCAGCCTCTAGTGCCTCATCGTTTAGTGTCCAGCGTTCCCTGCTGGCTCTGCTTGTGAGGTCACAGCAGACTCAGTGCCTCAAAAGTTAGTGTCCAGCCCCCCCTGCTGGCTCTGCTTGTGAGCTCACAGCAGCCTCAGTGCATCCTCTGTCAGTGCCAGGGTCATGGCTGCTGGCTGTGCTTGTGAGGTCACAGCAGACTCAGTGCCTCCCAGGCCAGTGTCAGGCTCATGGCTGCTGGCTGTGATTGTGAGGTCACAGCAGCCTCAGTGCCTCCTCTGTCAGTGCCATGCTCATGGCTGCTCTCTGTGCTTGTGAGGTCACAGCAGCCTCAGTGCCTCCTAGGCCAGTATCAGGCTCATGGCTGCTGGCTGTGCTTCTGAGGTCACAGCAGCCTCAGGGCCTCCTAGGCCAGTGGCAGGCTCATGGCTGCTGGCTGTGATTGTGAGGTGACATCAGCATCAGTGCTTCATAGTTTAGTGTCCAGCGTCCCCTGCTGGCTGTGCTTGTGAGGTCACAGCAGACTCAATGCCTCAGAAGTTGGAGTCCAGCGCCCCCTGCTGGCTCTACTTGTGAGGTCACAGCAGACTCAGTGTCTCCGTGGATAGTGCCATGCTCATGGCTGCTGGCTGTGCTTGTGACGTCAGAGCAGACACAGTGCCTCCTCTGCCCGTGCCATGCTCATGGCTGCTGGCTGTACTTCTCAGGTCACAGAAGCCTCAGTGCCTCTGAGCTCAGGGGCAGTCTCATGGCTGCTGGCTGTGCTTGTGAGGTCACAGCAGCCTGAACGCCTCCTAGGCCAGTGGCAGGCTCATGGCTGCTGGCTGTGCTTGTGAGGTCACAGCAGACTGAGTGCCTCACAGGCCAGTGTCAGGCTCATGGCTGCTGGCTGTGATTGTGAGGTCACAGCAGCCTCAGTGCCTCCTCTGCCAGTGCCATGCTCATGGCTGCTGGCTGTGCTTGTGACGTCACAGCAGCCTGAGTGCCTCCTAGGCCCGTGGCAGGCTCATGGCTGCTGGCTGTGCTTGTGAGGTCACAGCAGCCTCAGTGCCTCCTCTGCCAGTGCCATGCTCATGGCTGCTGGCTGTGCTTGTGACGTCACAGCAGCCTGAGTGCCTCCTAGGCCCGTGGCAGGCTCATGGCTGCTGGCTGTGATTGTGACGTCACAGCAGCCTCAGTGCCTCCTCTGCCAGTGCCATGCTCATGGCTGCTGGCTGTGCTTGTGACGTCACAGCAGCCTGAGTGCCTCCTAGGCCAGTGGCAGGCTCATGGCTGCTGGCTGTGCTTGTGAGGTCACAGCAGCCTCAGTGCCTCCTCTGCCAGTGCCATGCTCATGGCTGCTGGCTGTGCTTGTGAGGTCACAGCAGCCTCAGTGCCTCCTAGGCCAGCATCAGGCTCATGGCTGCTGGTTGTGCTTGGGAGGTCACAGCAGCCTGAATGCCTCCTAGGCCAGTGTCAGGCTCATGGCTGCTGGGTGTGATTGTGAGGTCACAGCAGCCTCAGTGCCTCACAGGCCAGTATCAGGCTCATGGCTGCTGGCTGTGCTTGTGAGGTCACAGCAGCCTCAGTGCCTCCTAGGCCAGTATCAGGCTCATGGCTGCTGGCTGTGCTTCTGAGGTCACAGAAACCTGAATGCCTCATAGGGCAGTATCAGGCTCATGGCTGCTGGCTGTGCTTCTGAGGTCACAGAAACCTGAATGCCTCCTAGGCCAGTGGCAGGCTCATGGCTGCTGGCTGTGCTTGTGAGGTCACAGCAGCCTCAGTGCCTCATCGTTTAGTGTCCAGCGTCCCCTGCTGGCTCTGCTTGTGAGGTCACAGCAGACTCAGTGCCTCATAGTTTAGTGTGCAGCATCCCCTGCTGGCTGTGCTTGTGAGGTCAAAGCAGCCTCAGTACCTCCTCTGCCAGTATCAGGCTCATGGCTGCTGGCTGTGCTTCTGACGTCACAGCAGACTCAGTGCCTCCTAGGCCCGTGCCATGCTCATGGCTGCTGGCTGTGCTTGTGAGGTCACAGCAGCCTCAGTGCCTCCTAGGCCAGTATCAGGCTCATGGCTGCTGGCTGTGCTTCTGAGGTCACAGCAGCCTCAGGGCCTCCTAGGCCAGTGGCAGGCTCATGGCTGCTGGCTGTGATTGTGAGGTCACATCAGCATCAGTGCTTCATAGTTTAGTGTCCAGCGTCCCCTGCTGGCTGTGCTTGTGAGGTCACAGCAGACTCAGTGCCTCAGAATTTGGAGTCCAGCGCCCCCTGCTGGCTCTGCTTGTGAGGTCACAGCAGCCTCAGTGCCTCCTCTGCCAGTGCCAGGGTCATGGCTGCTGGCTGTGCTTGTGAGGTCACACCAGCCTCAGTGCCTCCCAGGCCAGTGTCAGGCTCATGGCTGCTGGCTGTGATTGTGAGGTCACAGCAGCCTCAGTGCCTCCTCTGCCAGTGCCATGCTCATGGCTGCTGGCTGTGCTTGTGACGTCACAGCAGCCTGAGTGCCTCCTACGCCCGTGGCAGGCTCATGGCTGCTGGCTGTGATTGTGACGTCACAGCAGCCTCAGTGCCTCCTCTGCCAGTGCCATGCTCATGGCTGCTGGCTGTGCTTGTGACGTCACAGCAGCCTCAGTGCCTCCTAGGCCCGTGGCAGGCTCATGGCTGCTGGCTGTGTTTCTGACGTCACAGCAGACTCAGTGCCTCCTCTGCCAGTGCCATGCTCATGGCTGCTGGCTGTGCTTGTGAGGTCACAGCAGCCTCAGTGCCTCCTAGGCCAGTGTCAGGCTCATGGCTGCTGGTTGTGCTTGTGAGGTCACAGCAGCCTGAATGCCTCCTAGGCCAGTGTCAGGCTCATGGCTGCTGGGTGTGATTGTGACGTCACAGCAGCCTCAGTGCCTCACAGGCCAGTTTCAGGCTCATGGCTGCTGGCTCTGATTGTGAGGTCACAGCAGACTCAGTGCCTCCTAGGCCAGTATCAGGCTCATGGCTGCTGGCTGTGCTTCTGAAGTCACAGAAACCTGAATGCCTCATAGGCCAGCGGCAGGCTCATGGCTGCTGGCTGTGCTTCTGAGGTCACAGAAACCTGAATGCCTCCTAGGCCAGTGTCAGGCTCATGGCTGCTGGCTGTGCTTGTGAGGTCACAGCAGCCTCAGTGCCTCCTAGGCCAGTATCAGGCTCATGGCTGCTGGCTGTGCTTCTGACGTCACAGCAGACTCAGTGCCTCCTAGGCCCGTGCCATGCTCATGGCTGCTGGCTGTGCTTGTGAGGTCACAGCAGCCTGAGTGCCTCCTCTGCCAGTATCAGGCTCATGGCTGCTGGCTGTGCTTGTGAGGTCACAGCAGCCTCAGTGCCTCCTAGGCCAGTGGCAGGCTCATGGCTGCTGGCTGTGCTTCTGAGGTCACAGCAGCCTCAGTGCATCCTCTGCCAGTGCCAGGGTCATGGCTGCTGGCTGTGCTTGTGAGGTCACAGCAGACTCAGTGCCTCACAGGCCAGTGTCAGGCTCATGGCTGCTGGCTGTGATTGTGAGGTCACAGCAGCCTCAGTGCCTCCTCTGTCAGTGCCATGCTCATGGCTGCTCTCTGTGCTTGTGAGGTCACAGCAGCCTCAGTGCCTCCTAGGCCAGTATCAGGCTCATGGCTGCTGGCTGTGCTTCTGAGGTCACAGCAGCCTCAGGGCCTCCTAGGCCAGTGGCAGGCTCATGGCTGCTGGCTGTGATTGTGAGGTCACATCAGCATCAGTGCTTCATAGTTTAGTGTCCAGCGTTCCCTGCTGGCTGTGCTTGTGAGGTCACAGCAGACTCAGTGCCTCAGAAGTTGGAGTCCAGCGCCCCCTGCTGGCTCTGCTTGTGAGGTCACAGCAGACTCAGTGTCTCCGTGGATAGTGCCATGCTCATGGCTGCTGGCTGTGCTTGTGACGTCACAGCAGACACAGTGAGTCCTCTGCCCGTGCCATGCTCATGGCTGCTGGCTGTACTTCTCAGGTCACAGCAGCCTTAGGGCCTCGGAGTCCAGGGGCAGTCTCATGGCTGCTGGCTGTGCTTGTGACGTCACAGCAGCCTGAACGCCTCCTAGGCCAGTGGCAGGCTCATGGCTGCTGGCTGTGCTTGTGAGGTCACAGCAGCCTCAGTGCCTCATCGTTTAGTGTCCAGCGTTCCCTGCTGGCTCTGCTTGTGAGGTCACAGCAGACTCAGTGCCTCAAAAGTTAGTGTCCAGCCCCCCCTGCTGGCTCTGCTTGTGAGCTCACAGCAGCCTCAGTGCATCCTCTGCCAGTGCCAGGGTCATGGCTGCTGGCTGTGCTTGTGAGGTCACAGCAGACTCAGTGCCTCCCAGGCCAGTGTCAGGCTCATGGCTGCTGGCTGTGATTGTGAGGTCACAGTAGCCTCAGTGCCTCCTCTGCCAGTGCCATGCTCATGGCTGCTGGCTGTGCTTGTGACGTCACAGCAGCCTCAGTGCCTCCTAGGCCCGTGGCAGGCTCATGGCTGCTGGCTGTGATTGTGAGGTCACAGCAGCCTCAGTGCCTCCTCTGCCAGTGCCATGCTCATGGCTGCTGGCTGTGCTTGTGACGTCACAGCAGCCTGAGTGCCTCCTAGGCCCGAGGCAGGCTCATGGCTGCTGGCTGTTATTGTGACGTCACAGCAGCCTCAGTGCCTCCTCTGCCAGTGCCATGCTCATGGCTGCTGGCTGTGCTTGTGAGGTCACAGCAGCCTCAGTGCCTCATAATTTAGTGTCCAGCGTCCCCTGCTGGCTCTGATTGTGAGGTCACAGCAGACTCAGTGGCTCATAGGTTAGTGTGCAGCGCCCCCTGCTGGCTGTGCTTGTGAGGTCACAGCAGCCTCAGTGCCTCCTAGGCCAGTATCAGGCTCATGGCTGCTGGCTGTGCTTGTGAGGTCACAGCAGACTCAGTGCCTCCTCTGCCAGTGCCATGCTCATGGCTGCTGGCTGTGCTTGTGAGGTCACAGCAGCCTCAGTGCCTCCTAGGCCAGTATCAGGCTCATGGCTGCTGGCTGTGCTTCTGAGGTCACAGCAGCCTCAGGGCCTCCTAGGCCAGTGGCAGGCTCATGGCTGCTGGCTGTGCTTCTGAGGTCACATCAGCCTCAGTGCTTCATAGTTTAGTGTCCAGCGACCCCTGCTGGCTGTGCTTGTGAGGTCACAGCAGACTCAGTGCCTCAGAATTTGGAGTCCAGCGCCCCCTGCTGTCTCTGCTTGTGAGGTCACAGCAGACTCAGTGTCTCCGTGGATAGTGCCATGCTCATGGCTGCTGGCTGTGCTTGTGACGTCACAGCAGACACAGTGCCTCCTCTGCCAGTGCCATGCTCATGGCTGCTGGCTGTGCTTGTGAGGTCACAGCAGACTCAGTGCCTCTCAGGCCAGTATCAGGCTCATGGCTGCTGGCTGTGATTGTGAAGTCACAGCAGCCTGAGTGCCTCATAGTTTAGTGTCCAGCGTCCCCTGATGGCTGTGCTTGTGAGGTCACAGCAGCCTCAGTGCCTCATAGATTAGTGTCCATCGCCCCCTGCTGGCTGTGCTTGTGACGTCACAGCAGCCTCAGTGCCTCCTAGGCCAATATCAGGCTCCTGGCTGCTGGCTGTGCTTGTGAGGTCACAGCAGCCTCAGTGCCTCTTAGACCAATGTCAGGCTCATGGCTGCTGGCTGTGCTTGTGAGGTCACAGCAGCCTCAGTGCCTCCTAGGCTAGTGTCCATCTCCCCCTACTGGCTGTGCTTGTGAGGTCACAGCAGCCTCAGTGCCTCACAGGCCAGTATCAGGCTCATGGCTGCTGGCTCTGCTTGTGACGTCACAGCAGCCTCAGTGCCTCCTCTGCCACTGCCATGCTCATGGCTGCTGGCTGTGATTGTGAGGTCACAGCAGACTCAGTGCCTCCTAGGCCAGTATCAGGCTCATGGCTGCTGGCTGTGCTTGTGAGGTCACAGCAGCCTGAATGCCTCCTAGGCCAGTGGCAGGCTCATGGCTGCTGGGTGTGATTGTGAGGTCACAGCAGACTCAGTGCCTCCTAGGCCAGTGGAAGGCTCATGACTGCTGGCTGTGATTGTGAGGTCACAGCAGCCTCAGTGCCTCATACTTTAGTGTCCAGCATCCCCTGCTGGCTCTGCTTGTGAGGTCACAGCAGACTCAGTGCCTCAAAACTTAGTCTCCAGCGCCCCCTGCTGGCTGTGATTTTGAGGTCACAGCAGACTCAGTTCCTCAAAAGTTGGTGTCCAGCGCCCCCTGCTGGCTGTGCTTGTGAGGTCACAGCAGACTCAGTGTCTCCGTGGATAGCGCCATGCTCACGGCTGCTGGCTGTGCTTGTGACGTCACAGCAGACTCAGTGCCTCCTAGGCCCGTGCCATGCTCATGGCTGCTGGCTGTGCTTGTGAGGTCACTGCAGCCTCAGTGCCTCCCAGGCCAGTATCAGCCTCATGGCTGCTGGCTGTGCTTCTGAGGTCACAGCAGCCTCAGTGACTCTGTGGAGAGTGCCATGCTCATGGCTGCTGGCTGTGCTTGTGAGGTCACAGCAGCCTCAGTGCCTCTGAGTCCAGGGGCAGGCTCATGGCTGCTGGCTGTGCTTGTGAGGTCACAGCAGCCTGAATGCCTCCTCGGCCAGTGGCAGGCTCATGGCTGCTGGCTGTGCTTGTGAGGTCACAGCAGCCTCAGTGCCTCATCGTTTAGTGTCCAGCGTCCCCTGCTGGCTGTGCTTGTGAGGTCACAGCAGCCTCAGTGCCTCCTCTGCCAGTTCCAGGGTCATGGCTGCTGGCTGTGCTTGTGAGGTCACACCAGCCTCAGTGCCTCCCAGGCCAGTGTCAGGCTCATGGCTGCTGGCTGTGCTTGTGAGGTCACAGCAGACTCAGTGCCTCCTCTGCCAGTGCCGTGCTCATGGCTGCTGGCTGTGCTTGTGACGTCACAGCAGCCTCAGTGCCTCCTAGGCCCGTGGCAGGCTCATGGCTGCTGGCTATGATTGTGACGTCACAGCAGCCTCAGTGCCTCCTCTGCCAGTGCCATGCTCATGGCTGCTGGCTGTGCTTGTGAGGTCACAGCAGCCTGAATGCCTCCTAGGCCAGTGGCAGGCTCATGGCTGCTGGCTGTGCTTGTGAGGTCACAGCAGCCTTAGTGCCTCATAGGTAAGTGTCCAGCGTCCCCTGCTGGGTCTGCTTGTGAGGTCACAGCAGACTCAGTGCCTCATAGGTTAGTGTGCAGCGCCCCCTGCTGGCTGTGCTTGTGAGGTCACAGCAGCCTCAGTGCCTCCTAGCCAAGTATCAGGCTCATGGCTGCTGGCTGTGCTTCTGAGGTTATAGCAGCCTCAGTGCCTCACAGGCCAGTGTCAGGCTCATGGCTGCTGGCTGTCATTGTGAGGTCACAGCAGCCTGAGTGCCTCCTCTGCCAGTGCCAGGGTCATGGCTGCTGGCTGTGCTTGTGAGGTCACACCAGCCTCAGTGCCTCACAGGCCAGTGTCAGGCTCATGGCTGCTGGCTGTCATTGTGAGGTCACAGCAGCCTCAGTGCCTCCTCTGCCAGTGCCATGCTCATGGCTGCTGGCTGTGCTTGTGACGTCACAGCAGCCTGAGTGCCTCCTAGGCCCGTGGCAGGCTCATGGCTGCTGGCTGTGATTGTGAGGTCACAGCAGCCTCAGTACCTCCTCTGCCAGTGCCAGGCTCATGGCTGCTGGCTGTCATTGTTACGTCACAGCAGCCTGAGTGCCCCCTAGGCCCGTGGCAGGCTCATGGCTGCTGGCTGTGCTTGTGACGTCACAGCAGCCTCAGTGCCTCCTCTGCCCGTGCCATGCTCATGGCTGCTGGCTGTGCTTTTGAGGTCACAGCAGCCTCAGTGCCTCCTAGGCCAGTATCAGGCTCATGGCTGCTGGTTGTGCTTGTGAGGTCACAGCAGCCTGAATGCCTCCTAGGCCAGTGTCAGGCTCATGGCTGCTGGCTGTGCTTGTGAGGTCACAGCAGCCTCAGTGCCTCACAGGCCAGTATCAGGCTCATGGCTGCTGGCTGTGATTGTGAGGTCACAGCAACCTCAGTGCCTCCTAGGCCAGTATCAGGCTCATGGCTGCTGGCTGTGCTTCTGAGGTCACAGCAGGCTGAATGCCTCCTAGACCAGTGGCAGGCTCATGGCTGCTGGCTGTGCTTGTGAGGTCACAGCAGCCTCAGTGCCTCATAGGTTAGTGTGCAGCGCCCCCTTCTGGCTGTGCTTGTGAGGTCACAGCAGACTCAGTGCCTCATAGGTTAGTGTGCAGCGCCCCCTGCTGGCTCTGCTTGTGAGGTCACATCAGACTCAGTGCCTCAAAAGTTAGTGTCCAGCCCCCCCTGCTGGCTGTGCTTGTGAGGTCACAGCAGCCTCAGTGAATCCTCTGCCCGTGTCAGGGTCATGGCTGCTGGCTGTGCTTGTGAGGTCACAGCAGCCTCAGTTCCTCCTAGGCCCGTGGCAGGCTCATGGCTGCTGGCTGTGTTTCTGAGGTCACAGAAGCCTGAATGCCTCCTAGGCCAGTGGCAGGCTCATGGCTGCTGGCTGTGCTTCTGAGGTCACAGCAGCCTCAGGGCCTCCTAGGCCAGTGGCAGGCTCATGGCTGCTGGCTGTGCTTCTGAGGTCACATCAGCCTCAGTGCTTCATAGTTTAGTGTCCAGCGACCCCTGCTGGCTGTGCTTGTGAGGTCACAGCAGACTCAGTGCCTCAGAATTTGGAGTCCAGCGCCCCCTGCTGTCTCCGCTTGTGAGGTCACAGCAGACTCAGTGTCTCCGTGGATAGTGCCATGCTCATGGCTGCTGGCTGTGCTTGTGACGTCAGAGCAGACACAGTGCCTCCTCTGCCCGTGCCATGCTCATGGCTGCTGGCTGTGCTTCTCAGGTCACAGCAGCCTCAGTGCCTCTGAGTCCAGGGACATTCTCATGGCTGCTGGCTGTGCTTGTGAGGTCACAGCAGCCTGAACGCCTCCTAGGCCAGTGGCAGGCTCATGGCTGCTGGCTGTGCTTGTGAGGTCACAGCAGCCTCAGTGCCTCATCGATTAGTGACCAGCGTCCCCTGCTGGCTCTGCTTGTGAGGTCACAGCAGACTCAGTGCCTCAAAACTTAGTCTGCAGCGCCCCCTGCTGCCTGTGCTTGTGAGGTCACAGCAGACTCAGTGCCTCTCTGGCCAGTGGCAGGCTCATGGCTGCTGGCTGTGATTGTGAGGTCACAGCAGACTCAGTGCCTCAAAAGTTAGTCTACAGCGGCCCCTGCTGGCTGTGCTTCTGAGGTCACAGCAGCCTCAGTGCCTCACAGGCCAGTGCCATGCTCATGGCTGCTGGCTGTGCTTGTGAGGTCACAGCAGCCTCAGTGCCTCCCAGGCCAATATCAGGCTCATGGCTGCTGGCTGTGCTTGTGAGGTCACAGCAGCCTCAGTGCCTCTGAGTCCAGTGGCAGTCTCATGGCTGCTGGCTGTGCTTGTGAGGTCACAGCAGTCTGAATGCCTCCTAGCCCTGTGTCAGTCTCATGGCTGCTGGCTGTGATTGTGAGGTCACAGCAGCCTCAGTGCCTCATAGGTTAGTGTCCAGTGTCCACTGCTGGCTCTGCTTGTGAGCTCACAGCAGCCTCAGTGCCTCACAGGCCAGTGGCGGGCTCATGGCTGCTGGCTGTGCTTGTGAGGTCACAGCACCTTCAATGCCTCCTCTGCCAGTGCCATACTCATGGCTGCTGGCTGTGCTTCTGAGGTCACAGCAACGTCAGTGTCTCCTAGGACAGTGTCAGGTTCATGGCTGCTGACTGTGCTTCTGAGGTCACAGAGGCCTGAATGCCTCCTAGGCCAGTGTCAGGCTCATGGCTGCTGGCTGTTCTTGTGAGGTCACACCATCCTCACTGCCTCATAGTTTAGTGTCCAGCGCCCCCTGCTGGCTCTGCTTCTGAGGTCACACCACACTCAGTGCCTCAAAAGTTAGGGTGCAGCACCCCCTACTGGCTGTGCTTGTGAGGTCACAGCAGACTCAGTGCCTCTCAGGCCAGTATCAGGCTCATGGCTGCTGGCTGTGATTGTGAAGTCACAGCAGCCTGAGTGCCTCATAGTTTAGTGTCCAGCGTCCCCTGATGGCTGTGCTTGTGAGGTCACAGCAGCCTCAGTGCCTCATAGATTAGTGTCCATCGCCCCCTGCTGGCTGTGCTTGTGACGTCACAGCAGCCTCAGTGCCTCCTAGGCCAATATCAGGCTCCTGGCTGCTGGCTGTGCTTGTGAGGTCACAGCAGCCTCAGTGCCTCTTAGACCAATGTCAGGCTCATGGCTGCTGGCTGTGCTTGTGAGGTCACAGCAGCCTCAGTGCCTCCTAGGCTAGTGTCCATCTCCCCCTACTGGCTGTGCTTGTGAGGTCACAGCAGCCTCAGTGCCTCACAGGCCAGTATCAGGCTCATGGCTGCTGGCTCTGCTTGTGACGTCACAGCAGCCTCAGTGCCTCTCAGGCCAGTGGCAGTCTCATGGCTGCTGGCTGTGATTGTGAGGTCACAGCAGACTCAGTGCCTCCTAGGCCAGTATCAGGCTCATGGCTGCTGGCTGTGCTTCTGAGGTCACAGAAGCCTGAATGCCTCCTAGGCCAGTGGCAGGCTCATGGCTGCTGGGTGTGATTGTGAGGTCACAGCAGACTCAGTGCCTCCTAGGCCAGTGGAAGGCTCATGGCTGCTGGCTGTGATTGTGAGGTCACAGCAGCCTCAGTGCCTCATACTTTAGTGTCCAGCATCCCCTGCTGGCTCTGCTTGTGAGGTCACAGCAGACTCAGTGCCTCAAAACTTAGTCTCCAGCGCCCCCTGCTGGCTGTGATTTTGAGGTCACAGCAGACTCAGTTCCTCAAAAGTTGGTGTCCAGCGCCCCCTGCTGGCTGTGCTTGTGAGGTCACAGCAGACTCAGTGTCTCCGTGGATAGCGCCATGCTCACGGCTGCTGGCTGTGCTTGTGACGTCACAGCAGACTCAGTGCCTCATAGGCCCGTGCCATGCTCATGGCTGCTGGCTGTGCTTGTGAGGTCACTGCAGCCTCAGTGCCTCCCAGGCCAGTATCAGCCTCATGGCTGCTGGCTGTGCTTGTGAGGTCACAGCAGACTCAGTGCCTCAAAATTTAGTGTCCAGCGTCCCCTGCTGGCTGTGCCTGTGAGGACACAGCAGCCCCAGTGCCTCCTCTGCCAGTTTCAGGGGCATGGCTGCTGGCTGTGCTTCTGAGGTCACAGCAGCCTCAGTGACTCTGTGGAGAGTGCCATGCTCATGGCTGCTGGCTGTGCTTGTGAGGTCACAGCAGCCTCAGTGCCTCTGAGTCCAGGGGCAGGCTCATGGCTGCTGGCTGTACTTGTGAGGTCACAGCAGCCTGAATGCCTCCTCGGCCAGTGGCAGGCTCATGGCTGCTGGCTGTGCTTGTGAGGTCACAGCAGCCTCAGTGCCTCATCGTTTAGTGTCCAGCGTCCCCTGCTGGCTGTGCTTGTGAGGTCACAGCAGCCTCAGTGCCTCCTCTGCCAGTTCCAGGGTCATGGCTGCTGGCTGTGCTTGTGAGGTCACACCAGCCTCAGTGCCTCCTAGGCCAGTGTCAGGCTCATGGCTGCTGGCTGTGCTTGTGAGGTCACAGCAGACTCAGTGCCTCCTCTGCCAGTGCCGTGCTCATGGCTGCTGGCTGTGCTTGTGACGTCACAGCAGCCTCAGTGCCTCCTAGGCCCGTGGCAGGCTCATGGCTGCTGGCTATGATTGTGACGTCACAGCAGCCTCAGTGCCTCCTCTGCCAGTGCCATGCTCATGGCTGCTGGCTGTGCTTGTGAGGTCACAGCAGCCTGAATGCCTCCTAGGCCAGTGGCAGGCTCATGGCTGCTGGCTGTGCTTGTGAGGTCACAGCAGCCTTAGTGCCTCATAGGTAAGTGTCCAGCGTCCCCTGCTGGGTCTGCTTGTGAGGTCACAGCAGACTCAGTGCCTCATAGGTTAGTGTGCAGCGCCCCCTGCTGGCTGTGCTTGTGAGGTCACAGCAGCCTCAGTGCCTCCTAGCCAAGTATCAGGCTCATGGCTGCTGGCTGTGCTTCTGAGGTTATAGCAGCCTCAGTGCCTCACAGGCCAGTGTCAGGCTCATGGCTGCTGGCTGTCATTGTGAGGTCACAGCAGCCTGAGTGCCTCCTCTGCCAGTGCCAGGGTCATGGCTGCTGGCTGTGCTTGTGAGGTCACACCAGCCTCAGTGCCTCACAGGCCAGTGTCAGGCTCATGGCTGCTGGCTGTCATTGTGAGGTCACAGCAGCCTCAGTGCCTCCTCTGCCAGTGCCATGCTCATGGCTGCTGGCTGTGCTTGTGACGTCACAGCAGCCTGAGTGCCTCCTAGGCCCGTGGCAGGCTCATGGCTGCTGGCTGTGATTGTGAGGTCACAGCAGCCTGAGTACCTCCTCTGCCAGTGCCAAGCTCATGGCTGCTGGCTGTCATTGTTACGTCACAGCAGCCTGAGTGCCCCCTAGGCCCGTGGCAGGCTCATGGCTGCTGGCTGTGCTTGTGACGTCACAGCAGCCTCAGTGCCTCCTCTGCCAGTGCCATGCTCATGGCTGCTGGCTGTGCTTTTGAGGTCACAGCAGCCTCAGTGCCTCCTAGGCCAGTATCAGGCTCATGGCTGCTTGTTGTGCTTGTGAGGTCACAGCAGCCTGAATGCCTCCTAGGCCAGTGTCAGGCTCATGGCTGCTGGCTGTGCTTGTGAGGTCACAGCAGCCTCAGTGCCTCACAGGCCAGTATCAGGCTCATGGCTGCTGGCTGTGATTGTGAGGTCACAGCAACCTCAGTGCCTCCTAGGCCAGTATCAGGCTCATGGCTGCTGGCTGTGCTTCTGAGGTCACAGCAGGCTGAATGCCTCCTAGACCAGTGGCAGGCTCATGGCTGCTGGCTGTGCTTGTGAGGTCACAGCAGCCTCAGTGCCTCATAGGTTAGTGTGCAGCGCCCCCTTCTGGCTGTGCTTGTGAGGTCACAGCAGACTCAGTGCCTCATAGGTTAGTGTGCAGCGCCCCCTGCTGGCTCTGCTTGTGAGGTCACATCAGACTCAGTGCCTCAAAAGTTAGTGTCCAGCCCCCCCTGCTGGCTGTGCTTGTGAGGTCACAGCAGCCTCAGTGAATCCTCTGCCCGTGTCAGGGTCATGGCTGCTGGCTGTGCTTGTGAGGTCACAGCAGCCTCAGTTCCTCCTAGGCCCGTGGCAGGCTCATGGCTGCTGGCTGTGTTTCTGAGGTCACAGAAGCCTGAATGCCTCCTAGGCCAGTGGCAGGCTCATGGCTGCTGGCTGTGCTTCTGAGGTCACAGCAGCCTCAGTGCCTCATCGTTTAGTGTCCAGCGTTCCCTGCTGGCTCTGCTTGTGAGGTCACAGCAGACTCAGTGCCTCAAAACTTAGTCTGCAGCGTCCCCTGCTGGCTGTGCTTGTGAGGTCACAGCAGCCTCAGTGCCTCACAGGCCAGTGCCATGCTCATGGCTACTGGCTGTGCTTGTGAGGTCACAGCAGCCTCAGTGCCTCACAGGCCAGTGCCATGCTCATGGCTGCTGGCTGTGCTTCTGAGTTCACAGCAGCCTCAGTGCCTCCTAGGCCAGTATGATGCTCATGGCTGCTGGCTGTGCTTCTGAGGTCACAGCAGCCTCAGGGCCTCCTCTGCCAGTGGCAGTCTCATGGCTGCTGGCTGTGCTTGTGAGGTTACAGAAGCCTGAATGCCTCCTAGCCCTGTGGCAATCTCATGGCTGCTGGCTCTGCTTGTGAGGTCACAGCAGCCTCAGTGCCTCACAGGCCAGTGTCAGGCTCATGGCTGCTGGCTGTGATTGTGAGGTCACAGCAGCCTGAATGCCTCCTCTGCCAGTGCCATGCTCATGGCTGCTGGCTCTGCTTCTGAGGTCACACCAGCCTCAGTGCCTCAAAAGTTAGTCTGCAGCGCCCCCTGCTGGCTGTGCTTGTGAGGTCACAGCAGACTCAGTGCCTCCTCTGCCAGTGCCATGCTCATGGCTGCTGGCTGTGCTTGTGACGTCACAGCAGCCTGAGTGCCTCCTAGGCCCGTGGCAGGCTCATGGCTGCTGGCTGTGCTTTTGAGGTCACAGCAGCCTCAGTGCCTCCTCTGCCAGTGCCATGCTCATGGCTGCTGGCTGTGCTTGTGATGTAACAGCAGCCTCAGTGCCTCCCAGGCCCGTGGCAGGCTCATGGCTGCTGGCTGTGCTTCTGAGGCCACAGCAGCCTCAGTGCCTCCTAGGCCAGTGGCAGGCTCATGGCTGCTGGCTGTGCTTCTGAGGTCACAGCAGTCTCAGTGCTTCATAGTTTAGTGTCCAGCGCCACCTGGTGGCTGTGCTTCTGAGGTCACAGCAGCCTCAGTGCCTCTCAGGCCAGGATCAGGCTCATGGCTGCTGGCTGTGTTTGTGAGGTCACAGCAGCCTCAGTGCCTCCTAGGCCAGTGGCAGGCTCATGGCTGCTGGCTGTGATTGTGAGGTCACAGCAGCCTCAGTGCCTCCTCTGCCAGTGGCATGCTCATGGCTGCTGGCTGTGATTGTGAGGTCACAGCAGCCTCAGTTCCTCAAAAGTTGGTGTCCATCGCCCCCTGCTGGCTGTGCTTGTGAGGTCACAGCAGCCTCAGTGCCTCCCAGGCCAATATCAGGCTCATGGCTGCTGGCTGTGCTTGTGACGTCACAGCAGCCTGAATGCCTCCTAGGCCGTGGCAGGCTCATGGCTGCTGGCTGTGCTTGTGAGGTCTCAGCAGCCTCAGTGCCTCCTCTGCCAGTGGCAGTCTCATGGCTGCTGGCTGTGCTTGTGAGGTCACAGCAGCCTCAGTGCCTCCTAGGCCAGTATCAGGCTCATGGCTGCTGGCTGTGCTTCTGAGGTCACAGAAGCCTGAATGCCTCCTAGGCCAGTGGCAGGCTCATGGCTGCTGGCTGTGCTTCTGAGGTCACAGCAGCCTCAGTGCCTCCTAGGCCAGTGGCAGGCTCATGGCTGCTGGCTGTGATTGTGAGGTCACAGCAGCCTCAGTGCTTCATAATTTAGTGTCCAGCGTCCCCTGCTGGCTGTGATTTTGAGGTCACAGCAGACTCAGTTCCTGAAAAGTTGGTGTCCAGTGCCCCCTGCTGGCTCTGCTTGTGAGGTCACAGCAGACTCAGTGTCTCCGTGGATAGTGCCATGCTCATGGCTGCTGGCTGTGCTTGTGAGGTCACAGCAGCCTCAGTGTCTCTCAGGCCACTGGCAGTCTCATGGATACTGGCTGTGCTTGTGAGGTCACAGCAGACTCAGTGCCTCATAGGTTAGTGTCCAGCGCCCCCTGCTGGCTGTGCTTGTGAGGTCACAGCAGCCTCAGTGCCTCCTAGGCCAGTGGCAGGCTCATGGCTGCTGGCTGTGCTTCTGAGGTCACAGCAGCCTCAGTGGCTCCTCTGCCACTGCCATGCTCATGGCTGCTGGCTGTGCTTGTGAGGTCACAGCAGCCTCAGTGCATCCTAGGCCAGTGTCAGGCTCATGGCTGCTGGCTGTGCTTGTGAGGTCACAGCAGCCTCAGTGCCTCACAGGCCAGTATCAGGCTCATGGCTGCTGGCTGTGATTGTGAGGTCACAGCAGCCTCAGTGCCTCCTAGGCCAGTATCAGGCTCATGGCTGCTGGCTGTGCTTCTGAGGTGACAGCAGGCTGAATGCCTCCTAGGCCAGTGGCAGGCTCATGGCTGCTGGCTGTGCTTCTGACGTCACAGCAGCCTCAGTGCCTCATAGTTTAGTGTCCAGCGTCCCCTACTGGCTGTGCTTGTGAGGTCACAGCAGCCTCAGTGCCTCCTAGGCCAGTATCAGGCTCATGGCTGCTGGCTGTGCTTGTGAGGTCACAGCAGCCTCAGTGCCTCCTCTGCCAGTGCCATGCTCATGGCTGCTGGCTGTGCTTGTGAGGTCCCAGCAGCCTCAGTGACTCCTAGGCCAGTGGCAGGCTCATGGCTGCTGGCTGTGCTTGTGAGGTCACAGCAGCCTCAGTGCTTCATAGTTTAGTGTCCAGCGACCCCTGCTGGCTGTGCTTGTGAGGTCACAGCAGCCTCAGTGCCTCCCAGGCCAATGTCAGGCTCATGGCTGCTGGCTGTGCTTGTGAGGTCACAGCAGCCTCAGTGCCTCCTAGGCTAGTGTCCATCTCCCCCTACTGGCTGTGCTTGTGAGGTCACAGCAGCCTCAGTGCCTCACAGGCCAGTATCAGGCTCATGGCTGCTGGCTCTGCTTGTGACGTCACAGCAGCCTCAGTGCCTCTCAGGCCAGTGGCAGTCTCATGGCTGCTGGCTGTGATTGTGAGGTCACAGCAGACTCAGTGCCTCCTAGGCCAGTATCAGGCTCATGGCTGCTGGCTGTGCTTCTGAGGTCACAGAAGCCTGAATGCCTCCTAGGCCAGTGGCAGGCTCATGGCTGCTGGGTGTGATTGTGAGGTCACAGCAGACTCAGTGCCTCCTAGGCCAGTGGAAGGCTCATGGCTGCTGGCTGTGATTGTGAGGTCACAGCAGCCTCAGTGCCTCATACTTTAGTGTCCAGCATCCCCTGCTGGCTCTGCTTGTGAGGTCACAGCAGACTCAGTGCCTCAAAACTTAGTCTCCAGCGCCCCCTGCTGGCTGTGATTTTGAGGTCACAGCAGACTCAGTTCCTCAAAAGTTGGTGTCCAGCGCCCCCTGCTGGCTGTGCTTGTGAGGTCACAGCAGACTCAGTGCCTCATAGGCCCGTGCCATGCTCATGGCTGCTGGCTGTGCTTGTGAGGTCACTGCAGCCTCAGTGCCTCCCAGGCCAGTATCAGCCTCATGGCTGCTGGCTGTGCTTGTGAGGTCACAGCAGACTCAGTGCCTCAAAAGTTAGTGTCCAGCGTCCCCTGCTGGCTGTGCCTGTGAGGACACAGCAGCCCCAGTGCCTCCTCTGCCAGTGTCAGGGGCATGGCTGCTGGCTGTGCTTCTGAGGTCACAGCAGCCTCAGTGACTCTGTGGAGAGTGCCATGCTCATGGCTGCTGGCTGTGCTTGTGAGGTCACAGCAGCCTCAGTGCCTCTGAGTCCAGGGGCAGGCTCATGGCTGCTGGCTGTGCTTGTGAGGTCACAGCAGCCTGAATGCCTCCTCGGCCAGTGGCAGGCTCATGGCTGCTGGCTGTGCTTGTGAGGTCACAGCAGCCTCAGTGCCTCATCGTTTAGTGTCCAGCGTCCCCTGCTGGCTGTGCTTGTGAGGTCACAGCAGCCTCAGTGCCTCCTCTGCCAGTTCCAGGGTCATGGCTGCTGGCTGTGCTTGTGAGGTCACACCAGCCTCAGTGCCTCCCAGGCCAGTGTCAGGCTCATGGCTGCTGGCTGTGCTTGTGAGGTCACAGCAGACTCAGTGCCTCCTCTGCCAGTGCCGTGCTCATGGCTGCTGGCTGTGCTTGTGACGTCACAGCAGCCTCAGTGCCTCCTAGGCCCGTGGCAGGCTCATGGCTGCTGGCTATGATTGTGACGTCACAGCAGCCTCAGTGCCTCCTCTGCCAGTGCCATGCTCATGGCTGCTGGCTGTGCTTGTGAGGTCACAGCAGCCTGAATGCCTCCTAGGCCAGTGGCAGGCTCATGGCTGCTGGCTGTGCTTGTGAGGTCACAGCAGCCTTAGTGCCTCATAGGTAAGTGTCCAGCGTCCCCTGCTGGGTCTGCTTGTGAGGTCACAGCAGACTCAGTGCCTCATAGGTTAGTGTGCAGCGCCCCCTGCTGGCTGTGCTTGTGAGGTCACAGCAGCCTCAGTGCCTCCTAGCCAAGTATCAGGCTCATGGCTGCTGGCTGTGCTTCTGAGGTTATAGCAGCCTCAGTGCCTCACAGGCCAGTGTCAGGCTCATGGCTGCTGGCTGTCATTGTGAGGTCACAGCAGCCTGAGTGCCTCCTCTGCCAGTGCCAGGGTCATGGCTGCTGGCTGTGCTTGTGAGGTCACA
The DNA here is from genome assembly GCF_036370855.1 of Dromaius novaehollandiae. NCBI lineage: Eukaryota > Metazoa > Chordata > Aves > Casuariiformes > Dromaiidae > Dromaius > Dromaius novaehollandiae. The sequence goes on along the minus strand of NW_026991341.1, from coordinate 2,033,774 downwards.
CCAGCCTCAGTGCCTCACAGGCCAGTGTCAGGCTCATGGCTGCTGGCTGTCATTGTGAGGTCACAGCAGCCTCAGTGCCTCCTCTGCCAGTGCCATGCTCATGGCTGCTGGCTGTGCTTGTGACGTCACAGCAGCCTGAGTGCCTCCTAGGCCCGTGGCAGGCTCATGGCTGCTGGCTGTGATTGTGAGGTCACAGCAGCCTCAGTACCTCCTCTGCCAGTGCCAGGCTCATGGCTGCTGGCTGTCATTGTTACGTCACAGCAGCCTGAGTGCCCCCTAGGCCCGTGGCAGGCTCATGGCTGCTGGCTGTGCTTGTGACGTCACAGCAGCCTCAGTGCCTCCTCTGCCAGTGCCATGCTCATGGCTGCTGGCTGTGCTTTTGAGGTCACAGCAGCCTCAGTGCCTCCTAGGCCAGTATCAGGCTCATGGCTGCTGGTTGTGCTTGTGAGGTCACAGCAGCCTGAATGCCTCCTAGGCCAGTGTCAGGCTCATGGCTGCTGGCTGTGCTTGTGAGGTCACAGCAGCCTCAGTGCCTCACAGGCCAGTATCAGGCTCATGGCTGCTGGCTGTGATTGTGAGGTCACAGCAACCTCAGTGCCTCCTAGGCCAGTATCAGGCTCATGGCTGCTGGCTGTGCTTCTGAGGTCACAGCAGGCTGAATGCCTCCTAGACCAGTGGCAGGCTCATGGCTGCTGGCTGTGCTTGTGAGGTCACAGCAGCCTCAGTGCCTCATAGGTTAGTGTGCAGCGCCCCCTTCTGGCTGTGCTTGTGAGGTCACAGCAGACTCAGTGCCTCATAGGTTAGTGTGCAGCGCCCCCTGCTGGCTCTGCTTGTGAGGTCACATCAGACTCAGGGCCTCAAAAGTTAGTGTCCAGCCCCCCCTGCTGGCTGTGCTTGTGAGGTCACAGCAGCCTCAGTGAATCCTCTGCCCGTGTCAGGGTCATGGCTGCTGGCTGTGCTTGTGAGGTCACAGCAGCCTCAGTTCCTCCTAGGCCCGTGGCAGGCTCATGGCTGCTGGCTGTGTTTCTGAGGTCACAGAAGCCTGAATGCCTCCTAGGCCAGTGGCAGGCTCATGGCTGCTGGCTGTGCTTCTGAGGTCACAGCAGCCTCAGTGCCTCATCGTTTAGTGTCCAGCGTCCCCTGCTGGCTCTGCTTGTGAGGTCACAGCAGACTCAGTGCCTCAAAACTTAGTCTGCAGCGTCCCCTGCTGGCTGTGCTTGTGAGGTCACAGCAGCCTCAGTGCCTCACAGGCCAGTGCCATGCTCATGGCTACTGGCTGTGCTTGTGAGGTCACAGCAGCCTCAGTGCCTCACAGGCCAGTGCCATGCTCATGGCTGCTGGCTGTGCTTCTGAGTTCACAGCAGCCTCAGTGCCTCCTAGGCCAGTATGATGCTCATGGCTGCTGGCTGTGCTTCTGAGGTCACAGCAGCCTCAGGGCCTCCTCTGCCAGTGGCAGTCTCATGGCTGCTGGCTGTGCTTGTGAGGTTACAGAAGCCTGAATGCCTCCTAGCCCTGTGGCAGTCTCATGGCTGCTGGCTCTGCTTGTGAGCTCACAGCAGCCTCAGTGCCTCACAGGCCAGTGTCAGGCTCATGGCTGCTGGCTGTGCTTCTGAGGTCACACCATCCTCAGTGCCTCATAGTTTAGTGTCCAGCGTCCCCTGCTGGCTCTGCTTGTGAGGTCACACCAGACTCAGTGCCTCAAAATTTAGGGTGCAGCGCCCCCTGCTGGCTGTGCTTGTGAGGTCACAGCAGACTCAGTGCCTCTCAGGCCAGTGTCAGGCTCATGGCTGCTGGCTGTGATTGTGAGGTCACAGCAGCCTGAATGCCTCCTCTGCCAGTGCCATGCTCATGGCTGCTGGCTCTGCTTCTGAGGTCACACCAGCCTCAGTGCCTCAAAAGTTAGTCTGCAGCGCCCCCTGCTGGCTGTGCTTGTGAGGTCACAGCAGACTCAGTGCCTCCTCTGCCAGTGCCATGCTCATGGCTGCTGGCTGTGCTTGTGACGTCACAGCAGCCTGAGTGCCTCCTAGGCCCGTGGCAGGCTCATGGCTGCTGGCTGTGCTTTTGAGGTCACAGCAGCCTCAGTGCCTCCTCTGCCAGTGCCATGCTCATGGCTGCTGGCTGTGCTTGTGATGTAACAGCAGCCTCATTGCCTCCCAGGCCCGTGGCAGGCTCATGGCTGCTGGCTGTGCTTCTGAGGTCACAGCAGGCTGAATGCCTCCTAGGCCAGTGGCAGGCTCATGGCTGCTGGCTGTGCTTCTGAGGTCACAGCAGTCTCAGTGCCTCATAGTTTAGTGTCCAGCGCCCCCTGGTGGCTGTGCTTGTGAGGTCACAGCAGCCTCAGTGCCTCTCAGGCCAGGATCAGGCTCATGGCTGCTGGCTGTGTTTGTGAGGTCACAGCAGCCTCAGTGCCTCCTAGGCCAGTGGCAGGCTCATGGCTGCTGGCTGTGATTGTGAGGTCACAGCAGCCTCAGTGCCTCCTCTGCCAGTGGCATGCTCATGGCTGCTGGCTGTGATTGTGAGGTCACAGCAGCCTCAGTTCCTCAAAAGTTGGTGTCCATCGCCCCCTGCTGGCTGTGCTTGTGAGGTCACAGCAGCCTCAGTGCCTCCCAGGCCAATATCAGGCTCATGGCTGCTGGCTGTGCTTGTGACGTCACAGCAGCCTGAATGCCTCCTAGGCCGTGGCAGGCTCATGGCTGCTGGCTGTGCTTGTGAGGTCTCAGCAGCCTCAGTGCCTCATAGGCTAGTGTCCATCGCCCCCTACTGGCTGTGCTTGTGAGCTCACAGCAGCCTCAGTGCCTCACAGGCCAGTATCAGGCTCATGGCTGCTGGCTCTGCTTGTGACGTCACAGCAGCCTCAGTGCCTCCTCTGCCAGTGGCAGTCTCATGGCTGCTGGCTGTGCTTGTGAGGTCACAGCAGCCTCAGTGCCTCCTAGGCCAGTATCAGGCTCATGGCTGCTGGCTGCGCTTCTGAGGTCACAGAAGCCTGAATGCCTCCTAGGCCAGTGGCAGGCTCATGGCTGCTGGCTGTGCTTCTGAGGTCACAGCAGCCTCAGTGCCTCCTAGGCCAGTGGCAGGCTCATGGCTGCTGGCTGTGATTGTGAGGTCACGTCAGCCTCAGTGCTTCATAATTTAGTGTCCAGCGTCCCCTGCTGGCTGTGATTTTGAGGTCACAGCAGACTCAGTTCCTGAAAAGTTGGTGTCCAGTGCCCCCTGCTGGCTCTGCTTGTGAGGTCACAGCAGACTCAGTGTCTCCGTGGATAGTGCCATGCTCATGGCTGCTGGCTGTGCTTGTGAGGTCACAGCAGCCTCAGTGTCTCTCAGGCCACTGGCAGTCTCATGGATACTGGCTGTGCTTGTGAGGTCACAGCAGACTCAGTGCCTCATAGGTTAGTGTCCAGCGCCCCCTGCTGGCTGTGCTTGTGAGGTCACAGCAGCCTCAGTGCCTCCTAGGCCAGTGGCAGGCTCATGGCTGCTGGCTGTGCTTCTGAGGTCACAGCAGCCTCAGTGGCTCCTCTGCCACTGCCATGCTCATGGCTGCTGGCTGTGCTTGTGAGGTCACAGCAGCCTCAGTGCATCCTAGGCCAGTGTCAGGCTCATGGCTGCTGGCTGTGCTTGTGAGGTCACAGCAGCCTCAGTGCCTCACAGGCCAGTATCAGGCTCATGGCTGCTGGCTGTGATTGTGAGGTCACAGCAGCCTCAGTGCCTCCTAGGCCAGTATCAGGCTCATGGCTGCTGGCTGTGCTTCTGAGGTGACAGCAGGCTGAATGCCTCCTAGGCCAGTGGCAGGCTCATGGCTGCTGGCTGTGCTTCTGACGTCACAGCAGCCTCAGTGCCTCATAGTTTAGTGTCCAGCGTCCCCTACTGGCTGTGCTTGTGAGGTCACAGCAGCCTCAGTGCCTCCTAGGCCAGTATCAGGCTCATGGCTGCTGGCTGTGCTTGTGAGGTCACAGCAGCCTCAGTGCCTCCTCTGCCAGTGCCATGCTCATGGCTGCTGGCTGTGCTTGTGAGGTCCCAGCAGCCTCAGTGACTCCTAGGCCAGTGGCAGGCTCATGGCTGCTGGCTGTGCTTGTGAGGTCACAGCAGCCTCAGTGCTTCATAGTTTAGTGTCCAGCGACCCCTGCTGGCTGTGCTTGTGAGGTCACAGCAGCCTCAGTGCCTCCCAGGCCAATGTCAGGCTCATGGCTGCTGGCTGTGCTTGTGAGGTCACAGCAGCCTCAGTGCCTCCTAGGCTAGTGTCCATCTCCCCCTACTGGCTGTGCTTGTGAGGTCACAGCAGCCTCAGTGCCTCACAGGCCAGTATCAGGCTCATGGCTGCTGGCTCTGCTTGTGACGTCACAGCAGCCTCAGTGCCTCTCAGGCCAGTGGCAGTCTCATGGCTGCTGGCTGTGATTGTGAGGTCACAGCAGACTCAGTGCCTCCTAGGCCAGTATCAGGCTCATGGCTGCTGGCTGTGCTTCTGAGGTCACAGAAGCCTGAATGCCTCCTAGGCCAGTGGCAGGCTCATGGCTGCTGGGTGTGATTGTGAGGTCACAGCAGACTCAGTGCCTCCTAGGCCAGTGGAAGGCTCATGGCTGCTGGCTGTGATTGTGAGGTCACAGCAGCCTCAGTGCCTCATACTTTAGTGTCCAGCATCCCCTGCTGGCTCTGCTTGTGAGGTCACAGCAGACTCAGTGCCTCAAAACTTAGTCTCCAGCGCCCCCTGCTGGCTGTGATTTTGAGGTCACAGCAGACTCAGTTCCTCAAAAGTTGGTGTCCAGCGCCCCCTGCTGGCTGTGCTTGTGAGGTCACAGCAGACTCAGTGCCTCATAGGCCCGTGCCATGCTCATGGCTGCTGGCTGTGCTTGTGAGGTCACTGCAGCCTCAGTGCCTCCCAGGCCAGTATCAGCCTCATGGCTGCTGGCTGTGCTTGTGAGGTCACAGCAGACTCAGTGCCTCAAAAGTTAGTGTCCAGCGTCCCCTGCTGGCTGTGCCTGTGAGGACACAGCAGCCCCAGTGCCTCCTCTGCCAGTGTCAGGGGCATGGCTGCTGGCTGTGCTTCTGAGGTCACAGCAGCCTCAGTGACTCTGTGGAGAGTGCCATGCTCATGGCTGCTGGCTGTGCTTGTGAGGTCACAGCAGCCTCAGTGCCTCTGAGTCCAGGGGCAGGCTCATGGCTGCTGGCTGTGCTTGTGAGGTCACAGCAGCCTGAATGCCTCCTCGGCCAGTGGCAGGCTCATGGCTGCTGGCTGTGCTTGTGAGGTCACAGCAGCCTCAGTGCCTCATCGTTTAGTGTCCAGCGTCCCCTGCTGGCTGTGCTTGTGAGGTCACAGCAGCCTCAGTGCCTCCTCTGCCAGTTCCAGGGTCATGGCTGCTGGCTGTGCTTGTGAGGTCACACCAGCCTCAGTGCCTCCCAGGCCAGTGTCAGGCTCATGGCTGCTGGCTGTGCTTGTGAGGTCACAGCAGACTCAGTGCCTCCTCTGCCAGTGCCGTGCTCATGGCTGCTGGCTGTGCTTGTGACGTCACAGCAGCCTCAGTGCCTCCTAGGCCCGTGGCAGGCTCATGGCTGCTGGCTATGATTGTGACGTCACAGCAGCCTCAGTGCCTCCTCTGCCAGTGCCATGCTCATGGCTGCTGGCTGTGCTTGTGAGGTCACAGCAGCCTGAATGCCTCCTAGGCCAGTGGCAGGCTCATGGCTGCTGGCTGTGCTTGTGAGGTCACAGCAGCCTTAGTGCCTCATAGGTAAGTGTCCAGCGTCCCCTGCTGGGTCTGCTTGTGAGGTCACAGCAGACTCAGTGCCTCATAGGTTAGTGTGCAGCGCCCCCTGCTGGCTGTGCTTGTGAGGTCACAGCAGCCTCAGTGCCTCCTAGCCAAGTATCAGGCTCATGGCTGCTGGCTGTGCTTCTGAGGTTATAGCAGCCTCAGTGCCTCACAGGCCAGTGTCAGGCTCATGGCTGCTGGCTGTCATTGTGAGGTCACAGCAGCCTGAGTGCCTCCTCTGCCAGTGCCAGGGTCATGGCTGCTGGCTGTGCTTGTGAGGTCACACCAGCCTCAGTGCCTCACAGGCCAGTGTCAGGCTCATGGCTGCTGGCTGTCATTGTGAGGTCACAGCAGCCTCAGTGCCTCCTCTGCCAGTGCCATGCTCATGGCTGCTGGCTGTGCTTGTGACGTCACAGCAGCCTGAGTGCCTCCTAGGCCCGTGGCAGGCTCATGGCTGCTGGCTGTGATTGTGAGGTCACAGCAGCCTCAGTACCTCCTCTGCCAGTGCCAGGCTCATGGCTGCTGGCTGTCATTGTTACGTCACAGCAGCCTGAGTGCCCCCTAGGCCCGTGGCAGGCTCATGGCTGCTGGCTGTGCTTGTGACGTCACAGCAGCCTCAGTGCCTCCTCTGCCAGTGCCATGCTCATGGCTGCTGGCTGTGCTTTTGAGGTCACAGCAGCCTCAGTGCCTCCTAGGCCAGTATCAGGCTCATGGCTGCTGGTTGTGCTTGTGAGGTCACAGCAGCCTGAATGCCTCCTAGGCCAGTGTCAGGCTCATGGCTGCTGGCTGTGCTTGTGAGGTCACAGCAGCCTCAGTGCCTCACAGGCCAGTATCAGGCTCATGGCTGCTGGCTGTGATTGTGAGGTCACAGCAACCTCAGTGCCTCCTAGGCCAGTATCAGGCTCATGGCTGCTGGCTGTGCTTCTGAGGTCACAGCAGGCTGAATGCCTCCTAGACCAGTGGCAGGCTCATGGCTGCTGGCTGTGCTTGTGAGGTCACAGCAGCCTCAGTGCCTCATAGGTTAGTGTGCAGCGCCCCCTTCTGGCTGTGCTTGTGAGGTCACAGCAGACTCAGTGCCTCATAGGTTAGTGTGCAGCGCCCCCTGCTGGCTCTGCTTGTGAGGTCACATCAGACTCAGGGCCTCAAAAGTTAGTGTCCAGCCCCCCCTGCTGGCTGTGCTTGTGAGGTCACAGCAGCCTCAGTGAATCCTCTGCCCGTGTCAGGGTCATGGCTGCTGGCTGTGCTTGTGAGGTCACAGCAGCCTCAGTTCCTCCTAGGCCCGTGGCAGGCTCATGGCTGCTGGCTGTGTTTCTGAGGTCACAGAAGCCTGAATGCCTCCTAGGCCAGTGGCAGGCTCATGGCTGCTGGCTGTGCTTCTGAGGTCACAGCAGCCTCAGTGCCTCATCGTTTAGTGTCCAGCGTCCCCTGCTGGCTCTGCTTGTGAGGTCACAGCAGACTCAGTGCCTCAAAACTTAGTCTGCAGCGTCCCCTGCTGGCTGTGCTTGTGAGGTCACAGCAGCCTCAGTGCCTCACAGGCCAGTGCCATGCTCATGGCTACTGGCTGTGCTTGTGAGGTCACAGCAGCCTCAGTGCCTCACAGGCCAGTGCCATGCTCATGGCTGCTGGCTGTGCTTCTGAGTTCACAGCAGCCTCAGTGCCTCCTAGGCCAGTATGATGCTCATGGCTGCTGGCTGTGCTTCTGAGGTCACAGCAGCCTCAGGGCCTCCTCTGCCAGTGGCAGTCTCATGGCTGCTGGCTGTGCTTGTGAGGTTACAGAAGCCTGAATGCCTCCTAGCCCTGTGGCAGTCTCATGGCTGCTGGCTCTGCTTGTGAGCTCACAGCAGCCTCAGTGCCTCACAGGCCAGTGTCAGGCTCATGGCTGCTGGCTGTGCTTCTGAGGTCACACCATCCTCAGTGCCTCATAGTTTAGTGTCCAGCGTCCCCTGCTGGCTCTGCTTGTGAGGTCACACCAGACTCAGTGCCTCAAAATTTAGGGTGCAGCGCCCCCTGCTGGCTGTGCTTGTGAGGTCACAGCAGACTCAGTGCCTCTCAGGCCAGTGTCAGGCTCATGGCTGCTGGCTGTGATTGTGAGGTCACAGCAGCCTGAATGCCTCCTCTGCCAGTGCCATGCTCATGGCTGCTGGCTCTGCTTCTGAGGTCACACCAGCCTCAGTGCCTCAAAAGTTAGTCTGCAGCGCCCCCTGCTGGCTGTGCTTGTGAGGTCACAGCAGACTCAGTGCCTCCTCTGCCAGTGCCATGCTCATGGCTGCTGGCTGTGCTTGTGACGTCACAGCAGCCTCAGTGCCTCCTAGGCCCGTGGCAGGCTCATGGCTGCTGGCTGTGCTTTTGAGGTCACAGCAGCCTCAGTGCCTCCTCTGCCAGTGCCATGCTCATGGCTGCTGGCTGTGCTTGTGATGTAACAGCAGCCTCATTGCCTCCCAGGCCCGTGGCAGGCTCATGGCTGCTGGCTGTGCTTCTGAGGTCACAGCAGGCTGAATGCCTCCTAGGCCAGTGGCAGGCTCATGGCTGCTGGCTGTGCTTCTGAGGTCACAGCAGTCTCAGTGCCTCATAGTTTAGTGTCCAGCGCCCCCTGGTGGCTGTGCTTGTGAGGTCACAGCAGCCTCAGTGCCTCTCAGGCCAGGATCAGGCTCATGGCTGCTGGCTGTGTTTGTGAGGTCACAGCAGCCTCAGTGCCTCCTAGGCCAGTGGCAGGCTCATGGCTGCTGGCTGTGATTGTGAGGTCACAGCAGCCTCAGTGCCTCCTCTGCCAGTGGCATGCTCATGGCTGCTGGCTGTGATTGTGAGGTCACAGCAGCCTCAGTTCCTCAAAAGTTGGTGTCCATCGCCCCCTGCTGGCTGTGCTTGTGAGGTCACAGCAGCCTCAGTGCCTCCCAGGCCAATATCAGGCTCATGGCTGCTGGCTGTGCTTGTGACGTCACAGCAGCCTGAATGCCTCCTAGGCCGTGGCAGGCTCATGGCTGCTGGCTGTGCTTGTGAGGTCTCAGCAGCCTCAGTGCCTCATAGGCTAGTGTCCATCGCCCCCTACTGGCTGTGCTTGTGAGCTCACAGCAGCCTCAGTGCCTCACAGGCCAGTATCAGGCTCATGGCTGCTGGCTCTGCTTGTGACGTCACAGCAGCCTCAGTGCCTCCTCTGCCAGTGGCAGTCTCATGGCTGCTGGCTGTGCTTGTGAGGTCACAGCAGCCTCAGTGCCTCCTAGGCCAGTATCAGGCTCATGGCTGCTGGCTGCGCTTCTGAGGTCACAGAAGCCTGAATGCCTCCTAGGCCAGTGGCAGGCTCATGGCTGCTGGCTGTGCTTCTGAGGTCACAGCAGCCTCAGTGCCTCCTAGGCCAGTGGCAGGCTCATGGCTGCTGGCTGTGATTGTGAGGTCACGTCAGCCTCAGTGCTTCATAATTTAGTGTCCAGCGTCCCCTGCTGGCTGTGATTTTGAGGTCACAGCAGACTCAGTTCCTGAAAAGTTGGTGTCCAGTGCCCCCTGCTGGCTCTGCTTGTGAGGTCACAGCAGACTCAGTGTCTCCGTGGATAGTGCCATGCTCATGGCTGCTGGCTGTGCTTGTGAGGTCACAGCAGCCTCAGTGTCTCTCAGGCCACTGGCAGTCTCATGGATACTGGCTGTGCTTGTGAGGTCACAGCAGACTCAGTGCCTCATAGGTTAGTGTCCAGCGCCCCCTGCTGGCTGTGCTTGTGAGGTCACAGCAGCCTCAGTGCCTCCTAGGCCAGTGGCAGGCTCATGGCTGCTGGCTGTGCTTCTGAGGTCACAGCAGCCTCAGTGGCTCCTCTGCCACTGCCATGCTCATGGCTGCTGGCTGTGGTTGTGAGGTCACAGCAGCCTCAGTGCATCCTAGGCCAGTGTCAGGCTCATGGCTGCTGGCTGTGCTTGTGAGGTCACAGCAGCCTCAGTGCCTCACAGGCCAGTATCAGGCTCATGGCTGCTGGCTGTGATTGTGAGGTCACAGCAGCCTCAGTGCCTCCTAGGCCAGTATCAGGCTCATGGCTGCTGGCTGTGCTTCTGAGGTGACAGCAGGCTGAATGCCTCCTAGGCCAGTGGCAGGCTCATGGCTGCTGGCTGTGCTTCTGACGTCACAGCAGCCTCAGTGCCTCATAGTTTAGTGTCCAGCGTCCCCTACTGGCTGTGCTTGTGAGGTCACAGCAGCCTCAGTGCCTCCTAGGCCAGTATCAGGCTCATGGCTGCTGGCTGTGCTTGTGAGGTCACAGCAGCCTCAGTGCCTCCTCTGCCAGTGCCATGCTCATGGCTGCTGGCTGTGCTTGTGAGGTCCCAGCAGCCTCAGTGACTCCTAGGCCAGTGGCAGGCTCATGGCTGCTGGCTGTGCTTGTGAGGTCACAGCAGCCTCAGTGCTTCATAGTTTAGTGTCCAGCGACCCCTGCTGGCTGTGCTTGTGAGGTCACAGCAGCCTCAGTGCCTCCCAGGCCAATATCAGGCTCATGGCTGCTGGCTGTGCTTGTGACGTCACAGCAGCCTGAATGCCTCCTAGGCCGTGGCAGGCTCATGGCTTCTGGCTGTGCTTGTGAGGTCTCAGCAGCCTCAGTGCCTCATAGGCTAGTGTCCATCGCCCCCTACTGGCTGTGCTTGTGAGGTCACAGCAGCCTCAGTGCCTCACAGGCCAGTATCAGGCTCATGGCTGCTGGCTCTGCTTGTGACGTCACAGCAGCCTCAGTGCCTCCTCTGCCAGTGGCAGTCTCATGGCTGCTGGCTGTGCTTGTGAGGTCACAGCAGCCTCAGTGCCTCCTAGGCCAGTATCAGGCTCATGGCTGCTGGCTGTGCTTCTGAGGTCACAGAAGCCTGAATGCCTCCTAGGCCAGTGGCAGGCTCATGGCTGCTGGCTGTGCTTCTGAGGTCACAGCAGCCTCAGTGCCTCCTAGGCCAGTGGCAGGCTCATGGCTGCTGGCTGTGATTGTGAGGTCACATCAGCCTCAGTGCTTCATAATTTAGTGTCCAGCGTCCCCTGCTGGCTCTGCTTGTGAGGTCACAGCAGACTCAGTGTCTCCGTGGATAGTGCCATGCTCATGGCTGCTGGCTGTGCTTGTGAGGTCACAGCAGCCTCAGTGTCTCTCAGGCCACTGGCAGTCTCATGGATACTGGCTGTGCTTGTGAGGTCACAGCAGACTCAGTGCCTCATAGGTTAGTGTCCAGCGCCCCCTGCTGGCTGTGCTTGTGAGGTCACAGCAGCCTCAGTGCCTCCTAGGCCAGTGGCAGGCTCATGGCTGCTGGCTGTGCTTCTGAGGTCACAGCAGCCTCAGTGGCTCCTCTGCCACTGCCATGCTCATGGCTGCTGGCTGTGCTTGTGAGGTCACAGCAGCCTCAGTGCATCCTAGGCCAGTGTCAGGCTCATGGCTGCTGGCTGTGCTTGTGAGGTCACAGCAGCCTCAGTGCCTCACAGGCCAGTATCAGGCTCATGGCTGCTGGCTGTGATTGTGAGGTCACAGCAGCCTCAGTGCCTCCTAGGCCAGTATCAGGCTCATGGCTGCTGGCTGTGCTTCTGAGGTGACAGCAGGCTGAATGCCTCCTAGGCCAGTGGCAGGCTCATGGCTGCTGGCTGTGCTTGTGAGGTCCCAGCAGCCTCAGTGACTCCTAGGCCAGTGGCAGGCTCATGGCTGCTGGCTGTGCTTGTGAGGTCACAGCAGCCTCAGTGCTTCATAGTTTAGTGTCCAGCGACCCCTGCTGGCTGTGCTTGTGAGGTCACAGCAGCCTCAGTGCCTCCCAGGCCAATATCAGGCTCATGGCTGCTGGCTGTGCTTGTGACGTCACAGCAGCCTGAATGCCTCCTAGGCCGTGGCAGGCTCATGGCTGCTGGCTGTGCTTGTGAGGTCTCAGCAGCCTCAGTGCCTCATAGGCTAGTGTCCATCGCCCCCTACTGGCTGTGCTTGTGAGCTCACAGCAGCCTCAGTGCCTCACAGGCCAGTATCAGGCTCATGGCTGCTGGCTCTGCTTGTGACGTCACAGCAGCCTCAGTGCCTCCTCTGCCAGTGGCAGTCTCATGGCTGCTGGCTGTGCTTGTGAGCTCACAGCAGCCTCAGTGCCTCCTAGGCCAGTATCAGGCTCATGGCTGCTGGCTGTGCTTCTGAGGTCACAGAAGCCTGAATGCCTCCTAGGCCAGTGGCAGGCTCATGGCTGCTGGCTGTGCTTCTGAGGTCACAGCAGCCTCAGTGCCTCCTAGGCCAGTGGCAGGCTCATGGCTGCTGGCTGTGATTGTGAGGTCACATCAGCCTCAGTGCTTCATAATTTAGTGTCCAGCGTCCCCTGCTGGCTGTGATTTTGAGGTCACAGCAGACTCAGTTCCTGAAAAGTTGGTGTCCAGTGCCCCCTGCTGGCTCTGCTTGTGAGGTCACAGCAGACTCAGTGTCTCCGTGGATAGTGCCATGCTCATGGCTGCTGGCTGTGCTTGTGAGGTCACAGCAGCCTCAGTGTCTCTCAGGCCACTGGCAGTCTCATGGATACTGGCTGTGCTTGTGAGGTCACAGCAGACTCAGTGCCTCATAGGTTAGTGTCCAGCGCCCCCTGCTGGCTGTGCTTGTGAGGTCACAGCAGACTCAGTGCCTCAAAAGTTCGCGTCCAGCGCCCCCTGCTGGCCCTGCTTGTGAGGTCACAGCAGACTCGGTGTCTCCGTGGATAGTGCCATGCTCATGGCTGCTGGCTGTGCTTGTGAGGTCACAGCAGCCTCAGTGCCTCCTAGGCCAGTGGCAGGCTCATGGCTGCTGGCTGTGCTTGTGAGGTCACAGCAGCCTCAGTGCCTCCTGGTTTAGTGTCCAGCGTCCCCTGCTGGCTGTGCCTGTGAGGTCACAGCAGCCCCAGTTCCTCCTCTGCCAGTGTCAGGGGCACGGCTGCTGGCTGTGCTTGTGAGGTCACAGCAGCCTCAGTGACTCTGTGGACACTGCCATGCTAATGCCTGCTGGCTGTGCTTGTGAGGTCACAGCAGCCTCAGTGCCGCTGAGTCCAGGGGCAGGCAAATGGCTGCTGGCTGTGCTTGTGACGTCACAGCAGCCTCAGTGCCTCCTCTGCCAGTGCCAGGGTCATGGCTGCTGGCTGTGCTTGTGACGTCACAGCAGCCTCAGTGCCTCATCGTATAGTGTCCAGCGTCCCCTGCTGACTCTGCTTCTGAGGTCACAGCAGGCTCAGTGCCTCCTCTGCCAGTGCCATGCTCATGGCTGCTGGCTGTGCTTCTGAGGTCACAGCAGCCTGAGTGCCTCCTAGGCCCGTGGCAGGCTCATGGCTGCTGGCTGTGATTGTGAGGTCACATCAGCCTCAGTGCTTCATAGTTTAGTGTCCAGCGTCCCCTGCTGGCTCTGCTTGTGAGGTCACAGCAGACTCAGTGCCTCAAAAGTTAGTGTGCAGCGCCCCCTACTGGCTGTGCTTGTGAGGTCACAGCAGACTCAGTGCCTCTTCTGCCAGTGCCATGCTCATGGCTGCTGGCTGTGCTTGTGACGTCACAGCAGCCTGAGTGCCTCCTAGGCCCGTGGCAGGCTCATGGCTGCTGGCTCTGCTTGTTTGGTCACAGCTGCCTCAGTGCTTCTGAGGCCAGTGGCAGGCTCATGGCTGCTGGCTGTGCTTGTGAGGTCACAGCAGCCTCAGTGCCTCCTAGGCCCGTGGCAGGCTCATGGCTGCTGGCTGTGCTTCTGAGGTCACAGCAGCCTGAATGCCTCCTAGGCCAGTGCAGGCTCATGGCTGCTGGCTGTCCTTGTGAGGTCACAGCAGCCTCCGTGCCTCATAGGTAAGTGTCCAGCGTCCCCTGGTGGCTCTGCTTGTGAGGTCACAGCAGCCTCAGTGCCTCCCAGGCCAAAATCAGGCTCCTGGCTGCTGGCTGTGCTTGTGACGTCACAGCAGCCTGAGTGCCTCCTCTGCCACTGCCATGCTCATGGCTGCTGGCTGTGCTTGTGACGTCACAGCAGCCTGAGTGCCTCTTCTGCCAGTGCCATGCTCATGGCTGCTGCCTGTGCTTGTAACGTCACTGCAGACTCAGTGCCGCAGAGTTTAGTGTCCAGCGTCCCCTGCTGGCTCTGCTTGTGAGGTCAGAGCAGACTCAGTGCCTCAAAAGTTAGTGTACAGCGTCCCCTGCTGCCTGTGATTGTGAGGTCACAGCAGACTCAGTGCCCCATAGGTTAGTGTGCAGCGCCCCCTGCTGGCTGTGATTGTGAGGTCACAGCAGACTCAGTGCCTCTCAGGCCTGTATCAGGCTCATGGCTGCTGGCTGTGCTTGTGAGGTCACAGCAGCCTCAGTGCCTCCTCTGCCAGTGGCAGTCTCATGGCTGCTGGCTGTGCTTGTGAGGTCACAGCAGCCTCACTGCCTCACAGGCCAGTATCAGGCTCATGGCTGCTGGCTGTGCTTCTGAGGTCACAGCAGCCTGAATGCCTCCTAGGCCAGTGCCATGCTCATGGCTGCTGGCTGTGCTTGTGAGGTCATATCAGCCTCAGTGCCTCATAGGTTAGTGTCCAGCGCCCCCTGCTGGCTGTGCTTGTGAGGTCACAGCAGCCTCAGTGCCTCTCAGGCCAGTATCAGGCTCATGGCTGCTGGCTCTGCTTGTGACGTCACAGCAGCCTCAGTGCCTCCTCTGCCAGTGCCATGCTCATGGCTGCTGGCTGTGCTTGTGAGGTCACAGCAGCCTCAGTGCCTCCTAGGCCAGTATCAGGCTCATGGCTGCTGGCTGTGCTTCTGAGGTCACAGCAGCCTCAGGGCCTCCTAGGCCAGTGCCATGCTCATGGCTGCTGGCTGTGCTTGAGAGGTCACATCAGCCTCAGTGCCCCATAGTTTATTGTCCAGCGTCCGCTGCTGGCTTTGATTGTGAGGTCACAGCAGCCTCAGTGCTTCATAGTTTAGTGTCCAGCGTCCCCTGCTGGCTGTGCTTGTGAGGTCGCAGCAGACTCAGTGTCTCCGTGAATAGTGCCATGCTCATGGCTGCTGGCTGTGCTTGTGAGGTCACAGCAGCCTCAGTGACTCTCAGGCCAGTGGCAGTCTCATGGATGCTGGCTGTGCTTGTGAGGTCACAGCAGCCTCAGTTCCTCCTAGGCCAGAGGCAGGCTCATGGCTGCTGGCTGTGCCTCTGAGGTCACAGAGGCCTGAATGCGTCCTAGGCCAGTGGCAGGCTCATGGCTGCTGGCTGTGCTTGTGAGGTCACAGCAGCCTCAGTGACTCTGTGGATAGTGCCATTCTCATGGCTGCTGGCTGTGCTTCTGAGGTCACAGCAGCCTCAGTGCGTCATAGTTTAGTGTCCAGCGCCCCTTGCTGGCTGTGCTTGTGAGGTCACAGCAGACTCAGTGCCTCAAAAGTTAGTGTTCAGCGCCCCCTACTGGCTGTGCTTGTGAGGTCACAGCAGCCTCAGTGCCTCCTCTGCCAGTGCCATGCTCATGGCTGCTGGCTGTGCTTCTGAGGTCACAGCAGCCTGAGTGCCTCCTAGGCCCGTGGCAGGCTCATGGCTGCTGGCTGTGATTGTGAGGTCACATCAGCCTCAGTGCTTCATAGTTTAGTCTCCAGCGTCCCCTGCTGGCTGTGCTTGTGAGGTCACAGCAGACTCAGTGCCTCAAAAGTTAGTGTGCAGCGCCCCCTACTGGCTGTGCTTGTGAGGTCACAGCAGACTCAGTGCCTCTTCTGCCAGTGCCATGCGCATGGCTGCTGGCTGTGCTTGTGACGTCACAGCAGCCTGAGTGCCTCCTAGGCCCGTGGCAGGCTCATGGCTGCTGGCTCTGCTTGTTTGGTCACAGCAGCCTCAGTGCTTCTGAGGCCAGTGGCAGGCTCATGGCTGCTGGCTGTGCTTGTGAGGTCACAGCAGCCTCAGTGCCTCCTAGGCCCGTGGCAGGCTCATGGCTGCTGGCTGTGCTTCTGAGGTCACAGCAGCCTGAATGCCTCCTAGGCCAGTGCAGGCTCATGGCTGCTGGCTGTCCTTGTGAGGTCACAGCAGCCTCCGTGCCTCATAGGTAAGTGTCCAGCATCCCCTGCTGGCTCTGCTTGTGAGGTCACAGCAGACTCAGTGCCTCTCAGGCCAGTGGCAGTCTCATGGCTGCTGGCTGTGCTTGTGAGGTCACAGCAGACTCAGTGCCTCATAGGTTAGTGTCCAGCGCCCCCTGCTGGCTGTGCTTGTGGGGTCACAGCAGCCTCAGTGCCTCCCAGGCCAATATCAGGTTCCTGGCTGCTAGCTGTGCTTGTGAGGTCACAGCAGCCTGAATGCCTCCTAGGCCAGTGGCAGGCTCATGGCTGCTGGCTGTGATTGTGAGGTCACAGCAGCCTCAGTGCCTCATACTTTAGTGTCCAGCATCCCCTGCTGGCTCTGCTTGTGAGGTCACAGCAGACTCAGTGCCTCAAAACTTAGTCTCCAGCGTCCCCTGCTGGCTGTGCTTGTGACGTCACAGCATCCTCAGTGCCTCACAGGTCAGTATCAGGCTCATGGCTGCTGGCAGTGCTTGTGAGGTCACAGCAGCCTCAGTGCCTCCTAGGCCAGTGGCAGGCTCATGGCTGCTGGCTGTGCTTGTGAGGTCACAGCAGGCTCAGTGCCTCTCAGGCCAATATCAGGCTCCTGACTGCTGGCTGTGCTTGTGACATCACAGCAGCCACAGTGCCTCCTAGGGCCATGGCAGTCTCATGCCTGCTGGCTGTGCTTGTGAGGTCACAGCAGACTCAGTGCCTCAAAATTTAGTGTCCAGCGCCCCCTGCTGGCTGTGCTTGTGATGTCACAGCAGACTCAGTGCCTCTCAGGCCAGTATCATGCTCATGGCTGCTGGATGTGCTTGTGAGGTCACAGCAGCCTGAATGCCTCCTGGACCAGTGTCAGGGTCATGGCTGCTAGCTTTTCTTCTGAGGTCACAGAAGCCTGAATGCCTCCTAGGCCAGTGGCAGGCTCATGGCTGCTGGCTGTGCTTGTGAGGTCACAGCAGCCTCAGTGCCTCCTCTGCCAGTGCCATGCTCATGGCTGCTGGCTGTGCTTGTGACGTCACAGCAGCCTGAGTGCCTCCTAGGGCCGTGGCAGTCTCATGGCTGCTGCCTGTGCTTGTGAGGTCACAGAAGCCTCAGTGCCTCCTAGGCCAGTGGCAGTCCCATGGCTGCTGGCTGTGCTTGCGAGGTCACAGCAGCCTCAGTGCCTCTCAGGCCAGTATCATGCTCATGGCTGCTGGATGTGCTTGTGAGGTCACAGCAGCCTGAATGCCTCCTGGACCAGTGTCAGGGTCATGGCTGCTAGCTTTGCTTCTGAGGTCACAGAAGCCTGAACGCCTCCTAGGCCAGTGGCAGGCTCATGGCTGCTGGCTGTGATTGTGAGGTCACAGCAGCCTCAGTGCCTCCTAGGCCAGTGCCATGCCCATGGCTGCTGGCTGTTCTTGTGACGTCACAGCAGCCTGAGTGCCTCTGAGACCAGTGGCAGTCTCATGGCTGCTGGCTGTGCTTGTGAGGTCACAGCAGCCTCAGTGCCTCCTAGGCCAATATCAGACTCATGGCTGCTGGCTGTGCTTGTGAGATCACAGCAGCCTGAGTGCCTCCTAGGCCAGTATCAGGCTAATGGCTGCTGGCTATGCTTGTGAGGTCACAGCAGCCTGAATGCCTCCTCTGCCAGTGGCATGCTCATGGCTGCTGGCTGTGCTTGTGAGGTCACAGCAGCCTCAGTGCCTCATAGTTTAGTGTCCTGCGTCCCCTGCTGGCTGTGCTTGTGAGGTCACAGCAGCCTCAGTGCCTCATAGGTTAGTGTCCATCGCCCCCTGCTGGCTGTGATTGTGACGTCACAGCAGCCTCAGTGCCTCCCAGGCCAATATCAGGCTCCTGGCTGCTGGCTGTGCTTGTGACGTCACAGCAGCCTGAATGCCTCCTAGGCCGTGGCAGGCTCATGGCTGCTGGCTGTGCTTGTGAGGTCACAGCAGCCTCAGTTACTTCTAGGCTAGTGTCCATCGCCCCCTACTGGCTGTGCTTGTGAGCTCACAGCAGCCTCAGTGCCTCACAGGCCAGTATCAGGCTCATGGCTGCTGGCTCTGCTTGTGACGTCACAGCAGCCTCAGTGCCTCCTCTGCCAGTGGCAGTCTCATGGCTGCTGGCTGTGCTTGTGAGGTCACAGCAGCCTCAGTGCCTCCTAGGGCAGTATCAGGCTCATGGCTGCTGGCTGTGCTTCTGAGGTCACAGAAGCCTGAATGCCTCCTAGGCCAGTGGCAGGCTCATGGCTGCTGGCTGTGATTGTGAGGTCACAGCAGACTCAGTGCCTCCTAGGCCAGTGGCAGGCTCATGGCTGCTGGCTGTGATTGTGAGGTCACGTCAGCCTCAGTGCTTCATAATTTAGTGTCCAGCGTCCCCTGCTGGCTCTGCTTGTGAGGTCACAGCAGACTCAGTGTCTCCGTGGATAGTGCCATGCTCATGGCTGCTGGCTGTGCTTGTGAGGTCACAGCAGCTTCAGTGTCTCTCAGGCCAGTGGCAGTCTCATGGATGCTGGCTGTGCTTGTGAGGTCACAGCAGACTCAGTGCCTCATAGGTTAGTGTCCAGCGCCCCCTGCTGGCTGTGCTTGTGACGTCACAGCAGCCTCAGTAACTCCCAGGCCAATATCAGGTTCCTGGCTGCTAGCTGTGCTTGTGAGGTCACAGCAGCCTGAATGCCTCCGAGGCCAGTGGCAGTCTCATGGCTGCTGGCTGTGCTTGTGAGGTCACAGCAGCCTCAGTGCCTCCCAGGCCAATATCAGGTTCCTGGCTGCTGGCTGTGCTTGTGAGATCACAGGAGCCTGAGTGCCTCCTAGGCCAGTATCAGGCTAATGGCTGCTGGCTATGCTTGTGAGGTCACAGAAGCCTGAATGCCTCCTAGGCCAGTGGCAGGCTCATGGCTGCTGGCTGTGATTGTGAGGTCACAGCAGCCTCAGTGCCTCATAGTTTAGTGTCCAGCGTCCCCTGATGGCTGTGCTTGTGAGGTCACAGCAGCCTCAGTGCCTCATAGGTTAGTGTCCATCGCCCCCTGCTGGCTGTGCTTGTGAGCTCACAGCAGCCTCAGTGCCTCCCAGGCCAATATCAGGCTCCTGGCTGCTGGCTGTGCTTGTGACGTCACAGCAGCCTGAATGCCTCCTAGGCTGTGGCAGGCTCATGGCTGCTGGCTGTGCTTGTGAGGTCACAGCAGCCTCAGTGCCTTCTAGGCTAGTGTCCATCGCCCCCTACTGGCTGTGCTTGTGAGCTCACAGCAGCCTCAGTGCCTCACAGGCCAGTATCAGGCTCATGGCTGCTGGCTCTGCTTGTGACGTCACAGCAGCCTCAGTGCCTCCTCTGCCAGTGGCAGTCTCATGGCTGCTGGCTGTGCTTGTGAGGTCACAGCAGCCTCAGTGCCTCCTAGGCCAGTATCAGGCTCATGGCTGCTGGCTGTGCTTCTGAGGTCACAGAAGCCTGAATGCCTCCTAGGCCAGTGGCAGGCTCATGGCTGCTGGCTGTGATTGTGAGGTCACAGCAGACTCAGTGCCTCCTAGGCCAGTGGCAGGCTCATGGCTGCTGGCTGTGATTGTGAGGTCACGTCAGCCTCAGTGCTTCATAATTTAGTGTCCAGCGTCCCCTGCTGGCTCTGCTTGTGAGGTCACAGCAGACTCAGTGTCTCCGTGGATAGTGCCATGCTCATGGCTGCTGGCTGTGCTTGTGAGGTTAAAGCAGCCTCAGTGTCTCTCAGGCCAGTGGCAGTCTCATGGATGCTGGCTGTGCTTGTGAGGTCACAGCAGACTCAGTGCCTCATAGGTTAGTGTCCAGCGCGCCCTGGTGGCTGTGCTTGTGTGGTCACAGCAGCCTCAGTGCCTCCCAGGCCAATATCAGGTTCCTGGCTGCTAGCTGTGCTTGTGACGTCACAGCAGCCTGAATGCCTCCTAGGCCCGTGCCATGCTCATGGCTGCTGGCTGTGCTTCTGAGGTCACAGCAGCCTGAATGCCTCCGAGGCCAGTGGCAGGCTCATGGCTGCTGGCTGTGCTTGTGAGGTCACAGCAGCCTGAGTGCCTCCTAGGCCCGTGCCATGCTCATGGCTGCTGGCTGTGCTTCTGAGGTCACAGCAGCCTGAATGCCTCCGAGGCCAGTGGCAGGCTCATGGCTGCTGGCTGTGCTTCTGAGGTCACAGCAGCCTGAATGCCTCCGAGGCCAGTATCAGGCTCATGGCTGCTGGCTGCGATTGTGAGGTCACAGCAGCCTCTAGTGCCTCCTCTGCCAGTGGCATGCTCATGGCTGCTGGCTGTGCTTGTGACGTCACAGCAGCCTGAGTGCCTCCTAGGGCCGTGGCAGTCTCATGGCTGCTGGCTGTGCTTGTGAGGTCACAGAAGCCTCAGTGCCTCCTCTGCCAGTGGCAGTCCCATGGCTGCTGGCTGTGCTTGTGAGGTCACAGCAGACTCAGTGCCTCAAAACTTAGTGTCCAGCGCCCCCTGCT
The DNA here is from genome assembly GCF_036370855.1 of Dromaius novaehollandiae. NCBI lineage: Eukaryota > Metazoa > Chordata > Aves > Casuariiformes > Dromaiidae > Dromaius > Dromaius novaehollandiae. The sequence continues at coordinate 2,013,667 of NW_026991341.1, read as the reverse complement.
GGCTGTGCTTGTGAGCTCACAGCAGCCTCAGTGCCTCTCAGGCCAGTATCATCCTCATGGCTGCTGGATGTGCTTTTGAGGTCACAGCAGCCTGAGTGCCTCCTGGACCAGTGTCAGGGTCATGGCTGCTAGCTTTGCTTCTGAGGTCACAGAAGCCTGAACGCCTCCTAGGCCAGTGTCAGGCTCATGGCTGCTGGCTGTGCTTGTGACGTCACAGCAGCCTGAGTGCCTCTGAGACCAGTGGCAGTCTCATGGCTGCTGGCTGTGCTTGTGAGGTCACAGCAGCCTCAGTGCCTCCTAGGCCAATATCAGACTCATGGCTGCTGGCTGTGCTTGTGAGATCACAGCAGCCTCAGTGCCTCCTAGGCCAGTATCAGGCTAATGGCTGCTGGCTATGCTTGTGAGGTCACAGAAGCCTGAAAGCCTCCTCTGCCAGTGGCATGCTCATGGCTGCTGGCTGTGATTGTTAGGTCACAGCAGCCTCAGTGCCTCATAGTTTAGTGTCCATCGCCCCCTGCTGGCTGTGCTTGTGAGGTCACAGCAGCCTCAGTGCCTCCCAGGCCAATATCAGGCTCCTGGCTGCTGGCTGTGCTTGTGACGTCACAGCAGCCTGAATGCCTCCTAGGCCGTGGCAGGCTCATGGCTGCTGGCTGTGATTGTGAGGTCACAGCAGACTCAGTGCCTCCTAGGCTAGTGTCCATCGCCCCCTACTGGCTGTGCTTATGAACTCACAGCAGCCTCAGTGCCTCACAGGCCAGTATCAGGCTCATGGCTGCTGGCTCTGCTTGTGACGTCACAGCAGCCTCAGTGCCTCCTCTGCCAGTGGCAGTCTCATGGCTGCTGGCTGTGCTTGTGAGGTCACAGCAGCCTCAGTGCCTCCTAGGCCAGTATCAGGCTCATGGCTGCTGGCTGTGCTTGTGACGTCACAGAAGCCTCAGTGCCTCCTAGGCCAGTATCAGGCTCATGGCTGCTGGCTGTGCTTCTGAGGTCACAGCAGACTCAGTGCCTCCTAGGCCAGTGGCAGGCTCATGGCTGCTGGCTGTGATTGTGAGGTCACGTCAGCCTCAGTGCTTCATAATTTAGTGTCCAGCGTCCCCTGCTGGCTGTGATTTTGAGGTCACAGCAGACTCAGTTCCTGAAAAGTTGGTGTCCAGCGCCCCCTGCTGGCTCTGGTTGTGAGGTCACAGCAGACTCAGTGTCTCCGTGGATAGTGCCATGCTCATGGCTGCTGGCTGTGCTTGTGAGGTCACAGAAGCCTCAGTGTCTCTCAGGCCAGTGGCAGTCTCATGGATGCTGGCTGTGCTTGTGAGGTCACAGCAGACTCAGTGCCTCACAGGTTAGTGTCCAGCGCCCCCTGCTGGCTGTGCTTGTGAGGTCACAGCAGCCTCAGTGCCTCCCAGGCCAATATCAGGTTCCTGGCTGCTAGCTGTGCTTGTGAGGTCACAGCAGCCTGAATGCCTCCTAGGCCCGTGCCATGCTCATGGCTGCTGGCTGTGCTTGTGAGGTCACAGCAGCCTGAATGCCTCCGAGGCCAGTGGCAGGCTCATGGCTGCTGGCTGTGATTGTGAGGTCACAGCAGCCTGAATGCCTCCTAGGCCCGTGCCATGCTCATGGCTGCTGGCTGTGCTTCTGAGGTCACAGCAGCCTGAATGCCTCCGAGGCCAGTATCAGTCTCATGGCTGCTGGCTGTGCTTGTGAGGTCACAGCAGCCTCAGTGCCTCCTAGGCCAATATCAGACTCATGGCTGCTGGCTGTGCTTGTGAGATCACAGCAGCCTGAGTGCCTCCTATGCCAGTATCAGGCTAATGGCTGCTGGCTATGCTTGTGAGGTCACAGAAGCCTGAATGCCTCCTCTGCCAGTGGCATGCTCATGGCTGCTGGCTGTGCTTGTGAGGTCACAGCAGCCTGAGTGCCTCGTAGTTTAGTGTCCAGCGTCCCCTGATGGCTGTGCTTGTGAGGTCACAGCAGACTCAGTGCCTCATAGGTTAGTGTGCAGCGCCCCCTGCTGGCTGTGCTTGTGAGCTCACAGCAGCCTCAGTGCCTCCCAGGCCAATATCAGGTTCCTGGCTGCTTGCTGTACTTGTGAGGTCACAGCAGCCTGAATGCCTCCTAGGCCCGTGCCATGCTCATGGCTGCTGGCTGTGCTTCTGAGGTCACAGCAGCCTCAGTGTCTCTCAGGCCAGTGGCAGTCTCATGGCTGCTGGCTGTGCTTGTGAGGTCACAGCAGCCTCAGTGCCTCCTAGGCCAATATCAGACTCATGGCTGCTGGCTGTGCTTGTGAGATCACAGCAGCCTGAGTGCCTCCTAGGCCAGTATCAGGCTAATGGTTGCTGGCTATGCTTGTGAGGTCACAGAAGCCTGAATGCCTCCTCTGCCAGTGGCATGCTCATGGCTGCTGGCTGTGATTGTGAGGTCACAGCAGCCTCAGTGCCTCATAGTTTAGTGTGCAGCGTCCCCTGATGGCTGTGCTTGTGACGTCACAGCAGCCTCAGTGCCTCATAGTTTAGTGTCCATCGCCCCCTGCTGGCTGTGCTTGTGACGTCACAGCAGCCTCAGTGCCTCCCAGGCCAATATCAGGCTCATGGCTGCTGGCTGTGCTTGTGACGTCACAGCAGCCTGAGTGCCTCCTAGGGCCGTGGCAGTCTCATCGCTGCTGGCTGTGCTTGTGAGGTCACAGAAGCCTCAGTGCCTCCTCTGCCAGTGGCAGTCCCATGGCTGCTGGCTGTGCTTGTGAGGTCACAGCAGACTCAGTGCCTCAAAACTTAGTGTCCAGCGCCCCCTGCTGGCTGTGCTTGTGAGCTCACAGCAGCCTCAGTGCCTCTCAGGCCAGTATCATCCTCATGGCTGCTGGATGTGCTTTTGAGGTCACAGCAGCCTGAGTGCCTCCTGGACCAGTGTCAGGGTCATGGCTGCTAGCTTTGCTTCTGAGGTCACAGAAGCCTGAACGCCTCCTAGGCCAGTGTCAGGCTCATGGCTGCTGGCTGTGCTTGTGACGTCACAGCAGCCTGAGTGCCTCTGAGACCAGTGGCAGTCTCATGGCTGCTGGCTGTGCTTGTGAGGTCACAGCAGCCTCAGTGCCTCCTAGGCCAATATCAGACTCATGGCTGCTGGCTGTGCTTGTGAGATCACAGCAGCCTCAGTGCCTCCTAGGCCAGTATCAGGCTAATGGCTGCTGGCTATGCTTGTGAGGTCACAGAAGCCTGAATGCCTCCTCTGCCAGTGGCATGCTCATGGCTGCTGGCTGTGATTGTGAGGTCACAGCAGCCTCAGTGCCTCATAGTTTAGTGTCCATCGCCCCCTGCTGGCTGTGCTTGTGAGGTCACAGCAGCCTCAGTGCCTCCCAGGCCAATATCAGGCTCCTGGCTGCTGGCTGTGCTTGTGACGTCACAGCAGCCTGAATGCCTCCTAGGCCGTGGCAGGCTCATGGCTGCTGGCTGTGATTGTGAGGTCACAGCAGACTCAGTGCCTCCTAGGCTAGTGTCCATCGCCCCCTACTGGCTGTGCTTATGAACTCACAGCAGCCTCAGTGCCTCACAGGCCAGTATCAGGCTCATGGCTGCTGGCTCTGCTTGTGACGTCACAGCAGCCTCAGTGCCTCCTCTGCCAGTGGCAGTCTCATGGCTGCTGGCTGTGCTTGTGAGGTCACAGCAGCCTCAGTGCCTCCTAGGCCAGTATCAGGCTCATGGCTGCTGGCTGTGCTTGTGACGTCACAGAAGCCTCAGTGCCTCCTAGGCCAGTATCAGGCTCATGGCTGCTGGCTGTGCTTCTGAGGTCACAGAAGCCTGAATGCCTCCTAGGCCAGTGGCAGGCTCATGGCTGCTGGCTGTGCTTCTGAGGTCACAGCAGACTCAGTGCCTCCTAGGCCAGTGGCAGGCTCATGGCTGCTGGCTGTGATTGTGAGGTCACGTCAGCCTCAGTGCTTCATAATTTAGTGTCCAGCGTCCCCTGCTGGCTGTGATTTTGAGGTCACAGCAGACTCAGTTCCTCAAAAGTTGGTGTCCAGCGCCCCCTGCTGGCTCTGCTTGTGAGGTCACAGCAGACTCAGTGTCTCCGTGGATAGTGCCATGCTCATGGCTGCTGGCTGTGCTTGTGAGGTCACAGAAGCCTCAGTGTCTCTCAGGCCAGTGGCAGTCTCATGGATGCTGGCTGTGCTTGTGAGGTCACAGCAGACTCAGTGCCTCATAGGTTAGTGTCCAGCGCCCCCTGCTGGCTGTGCTTGTGAGGTCACAGCAGCCTCAGTGCCTCCCAGGCCAATATCAGGTTCCTGGCTGCTAGCTGTGCTTGTGAGGTCACAGCAGCCTGAATGCCTCCTAGGCCCGTGCCATGCTCATGGCTGCTGGCTGTGCTTGTGAGGTCACAGCAGCCTGAATGCCTCCGAGGCCAGTGGCAGGCTCATGGCTGCTGGCTGTGATTGTGAGGTCACAGCAGCCTGAATGCCTCCTAGGCCCGTGCCATGCTCATGGCTGCTGGCTGTGCTTCTGAGGTCACAGCAGCCTGAATGCCTCCGAGGCCAGTATCAGTCTCATGGCTGCTGGCTGTGCTTGTGAGGTCACAGCAGCCTCAGTGCCTCCTAGGCCAATATCAGACTCATGGCTGCTGGCTGTGCTTGTGAGATCACAGCAGCCTGAGTGCCTCCTATGCCAGTATCAGGCTAATGGCTGCTGGCTATGCTTGTGAGGTCACAGAAGCCTGAATGCCTCCTCTGCCAGTGGCATGCTCATGGCTGCTGGCTGTGCTTGTGAGGTCACAGCAGCCTGAGTGCCTCGTAGTTTAGTGTCCAGCGTCCCCTGATGGCTGTGCTTGTGAGGTCACAGCAGACTCAGTGCCTCATAGGTTAGTGTGCAGCGCCCCCTGCTGGCTGTGCTTGTGAGCTCACAGCAGCCTCAGTGCCTCCCAGGCCAATATCAGGTTCCTGGCTGCTTGCTGTGCTTGTGAGGTCACAGCAGCCTGAATGCCTCCTAGGCCCGTGCCATGCTCATGGCTGCTGGCTGTGCTTCTGAGGTCACAGCAGCCTCAGTGTCTCTCAGGCCAGTGGCAGTCTCATGGCTGCTGGCTGTGCTTGTGAGGTCACAGCAGCCTCAGTGCCTCCTAGGCCAATATCAGACTCATGGCTGCTGGCTGTGCTTGTGAGATCACAGCAGCCTGAGTGCCTCCTAGGCCAGTATCAGGCTAATGGTTGCTGGCTATGCTTGTGAGGTCACAGAAGCCTGAATGCCTCCTCTGCCAGTGGCATGCTCATGGCTGCTGGCTGTGATTGTGAGGTCACATCAGCCTCAGTGCTTCATAATTTAGTGTCCAGCGTCCCCTGCTGGCTGTGATTTTGAGGTCACAGCAGACTCAGTGCCTCCTAGGCCAGTATCAGGCTCATGGCTGCTGGCTGTGCTTCTGACGTCACAGCAGACTCAGTGCCTCCTAGGCCAGTGCCATGCTCATGGCTGCTGGCTGTGCTTGTGAGGTCACAGCAGCCTCAGTGCCTCCGAGGCCAGTATCAGGCTCATGGCTGCTGGCTGTGCTTGTGAGGTCACAGCAGCCTCAGTGCCTCAAAAGTTAGTGTCCAGCGTCCCCTGCTGGCTGTGCCTGTGAGGTCACAGCAGCCTCAGTGCCTCCTCTGCCAGTGCCATGCTCATGGCTGCTGGCTGTGCTTGTGACGTCACAGCAGCCTGAGTGCCTCCTAGGCCCGTGGCAGGCTCATGGCTGCTGGCTGTGCTTGTGAGGTCACAGCAGCCTCAGTGCCTCCTCTGCCAGTGCCATGCTCATGGCTGCTGGCTGTTCTTGTGACGTCACAGCAGCCTGAGTGCCTCCTAGGCCCGTGGCAGGCTCATGGCTGCTGGCTGTTATTGTGACGTCACAGCAGCCTCAGTGCCTCCTCTGCCAGTGTCAGGCTGGTGGCTGCTGGCTGTGCTTGTGAAGTCACAGCAGACTCAGTGCCTCACAGGCCAGTATCAGGCTCATGGCTGCTGGCTGTGCTTGTGAGGTCACAGCAGCCTCAATGCCTCCTCTGCCAGTGCCATGCTCATGGCTGCTGGCTGTGCTTGTGAGGTCACAGCAGCCTCAGTGCCTCCTAGGCCAGTATCAGGCTCATGGCTGCTGGCTGTGCTTCTGAGGTCACAGAAATCTGAATGCCTCCTAGGCCAGTGGCAGGCTCATGGCTGCTGGCTGTGCTTCTGAGGTCACAGCAGCCTCAGTGCCTCATCGTTTAGTGTCCAGCGTCCCCTGCTGGCTCTGCTTGTGAGGTCACAGCAGATTCAGTGCCTCATAGGTTAGTGTGCAGCGTCCCCTGCTGGCTGTGCTTGTGAGGTCACAGCAGCCTCAGTGCCTCACAGGCCAGTATCAGGCTCATGGCTGCTGGCTGTGCTTCTGACGTCACAGCAGACTCAGTGCCTCCTAGGCCCGTGCCATGCTCATGGCTGCTGGCTGTGCTTGTGAGGTCACAGCAGCCTCAGTGCCTCCGAGGCCAGTATCAGGCTCATGGCTGCTGGCTGTGCTTCTGAGGTCACAGCAGCCTCAGGGCCTCCTAGGCCAGTGGCAGGCTCATGGCTGCTGGCTATGATTGTGAGGTCACATCAGCCTCAGTGCTTCATAGTTTAGTGTCCAGCGTCCCCTGCTGGCTGTGCTTGTGAGGTCACAGCAGACTCAGTGCCTCAGAAGTTGGAGTCCAGCGCCCCCTGCTGGCTCTGCTTGTGAGGTCACAGCAGACTCAGTGTCTCCGTGGATAGTGCCATGCTCATGGCTGCTGGCTGTGCTTGTGACGTCACAGCAGAAACAGTGCCTCCTCTGCCCGTGCCATGCTCATGGCTGCTGGCTGTGCTTGTGACGTCACAGCAGCCTCAGTGCCTCTGAGTCCAGGGGCAGTCTCATGGCTGCTGGCTGTGCTTGTGAGGCCACAGCAGCCTGAATTCCTCCTCGGCCAGTGGCAGGCTCATGGCTGCTGGCTGTGCTTGTGAGGTCACAGCAGCCTCAGTGCCTCATCGTTTAGTGTCCAGCGTTCCCTGCTGGCTGTGCTTGTGAGGTCACAGCAGACTCAGTGCCTCAAAACTTAGTGTCCAGCGCCCCCTGCTGGCTCTGCTTGTGAGGTCACAGCAGCCTCAGTGCCTCCTCTGCCAGTGCCAGGGTCATGGCTGCTGGCTGTGCTTGTGAGGTCACACCAGCTTCAGTGCCTCACAGGCCAGTGTCAGGCTCATGGCTGCTGGCTGTGATTGTGAGGTCACAGCAGCCTCAGTGCCTCCTCTGCCAGTGCCATGCTCATGGCTGCTGGCTGTGCTTGTGACGTCACAGCAGCCTGAGTGCCTCCTAGGCCCGTGGCAGGCTCATGGCTGCTGGCTGTGATTGTGACGTCACAGCAGCCTCAGTGCCTCCTCTGCCAGTGCCATGCTCATGGCTGCTGGCTGTGCTTGTGAGGTCACAGCAGCCTGAATGCCTCCTAGGCCAGTGTCAGGCTCATGGCTGCTGGTTGTGCTTGTGAGGTCACAGCAGCCTGAATGCCTCCGAGGCCAGTGTCAGGCTCATGGCTGCTGGCTGTGCTTGTGAGGTCACAGCAGCCTCAGTGCCTCACAGGCCAGTATCAGGCTCATGGCTGCTGGCTGTGATTGTGAGGTCACAGCAGCCTCAGTGCCTCACAGGCCAGTATCAGGCTCATGGCTGCTGGCTGTGCTTCTGAGGTCACAGAAACCTGAATGCCTCATAGGCCAGTGTCAGGCTCATGGCTGCTGGCTGTGCTTGTGAGGTCACAGAAACCTGAATGCCTCCTAGGCCAGTGTCAGGCTCATGGCTGCTGGCTGTGATTGTGAGGTCACAGCAGCCTCAGTGCCTCATAGGCCAGTATCAGGCTCATGGCTGCTGGCTGTGCTTCTGACGTCACAGCAGACTCAGTGCCTCTTAGGCCCGTGCCATGCTCATGGCTGCTGGCTGTGCTTGTGAGGTCACAGCAGCCTCAGTGCCTCCTAGGCCAGTATCAGGCTCATGGCTGCTGGCTGTGCTTGTGAGGTCACAGCACCCTCAGTGCCTCCTAGGCCAGTGGCAGGCTCATGGCTGCTGGCTGTGATTGTGAGGTCACAGCAGCCTCAGTGCCTCATAGGTTAGTGTCCATCGCCCCCTGCTGGCTCTGCTTGTGAGGTCACAGCAGACTCAGTGTCTCCGTGGATAGTGCCATGCTCATGGCTGCTGGCTGTGCTTGTGACGTCACAGCAGACACAGTGCCTCCTCTGCCCGTGCCATGCTCATGGCTGCTGGCTGTACTTCTCAGGTCACAGCAGCCTCAGTGCCTCTGAGTCCAGGGGCAGTCTCATGGCTGCTGGCTGTGCTTGTGAGGTCACAGCAGCCTGAACGCCTCCTAGGCCAGTGGCAGGCTCATGGCTGCTGGCTGTGCTTGTGAGGTCACAGCAGCCTCAGTGCCTCATCGTTTAGTGTCCAGCATCCCCTGCTGGCTCTGCTTGTGAGGTCACAGCAGACTCAGTGCCTCAAAAGTTAGTGTCCAGCCCCCCCTGCTGGCTCTGCTTGTGAGCTCACAGCAGCCTCAGTGCATCCTCTGCCAGTGCCAGGGTCATGGCTGCTGGCTGTGCTTGTGAGGTCACAGCAGACTCAGTGCCTCACAGGCCAGTGTCAGGCTCATGGCTGCTGGCTGTGATTGTGAGGTCACAGCAGCCTGAGTGCCTCCTCTGCCAGTGCCATGCTCATGGCTGCTGGCTGTGCTTGTGACGTCACAGCAGCCTGAGTGCCTCCTAGGCCCGTGGCAGGCTCATGGCTGCTGGCTGTGATTGTGACGTCACAGCAGCCTCAGTGCCTCCTCTGCCAGTGCCATGCTCATGGCTGCTGGCTGTGCTTGTGACGTCACAGCAGCCTGAGTGCCTCCTAGGCCAGTGGCAGGCTCATGGCTGCTGGCTGTGCTTCTGAGGTCACAGCAGCCTCAGTGCCTCCCCTGCCAGTGCCATGCTCATGGCTGCTGGCTGTGCTTGTGACGTCACAGCAGCCTCAGTGCCTCCTAGGCCAGTGTCAGGCTCATGGCTGCTGGTTGTGCTTGGGAGGTCACAGCAGCCTCAATGCCTCCTAGGCCAGTGTCAGGCTCATGGCTGCTGGGTGTGCTTGTGAGGTCACAGCAGCCTCAGTGCCTCACAGGCCAGTATCAGGCTCATGGCTGCTGGCTGTGATTGTGAGGTCACAGCACCCTCAGTGCCTCCTAGGCCAGTATCAGGCTCATGGCTGCTGGCTGTGCTTCTGAGGTCACAGAAACCTGAATGCCTCATAGCCCAGTGGCAGGCTCATGGCTGCTGGCTGTGCTTCTGAGGTCACAGAAACCTGAATGCCTCCCAGGCCAGTGGCAGGCTCATGGCTGCTGGCTGTGCTTGTGAGGTCACAGCAGCCTCAGTGCCTCCTAGGCCAGTATCAGGCTCATGGCTGCTGGCTGTGCTTCTGAGGTCACAGAAACCTGAATGCCTCCTAGGCCAGTATCAGGCTCATGGCTGCTGGCTGTGCTTCTGAGGTCACAGAAACCTGAATGCCTCCTAGGCCAGTGGCAGGCTCATGGCTGCTGGCTGTGCTTGTGAGGTCACAGCAGCCTCAGTGCCTCCTAGGCCAGTATCAGGCTCATGGCTGCTGGCTGTGCTTCTGAGGTCACAGCAGCCTCAGTGCCTCATCATTTAGTGTCCAGCGTCCCCTGCTGGCTCTGCTTGTGAGGTCACAGCAGACTCAGTGCCTCATAGGTTAGTGTGCAGCGTCCCCTGCTGGCTGTGCTTGTGAGGTCAAAGCAGCCTCAGTGCCTCCTAGGCCAGTATCAGGCTCATGGCTGCTGGCTGTGCTTCTGACGTCACAGCAGACTCAGTGCCTCCTAGGCCCGTGCCATGCTCATGGCTGCTGGCTGTGCTTGTGAGGTCACAGCAGCCTCAGTGCCTCCTAGGCCAGTATCAGGCTCATGGCTGCTGGCTGTGCTTCTGAGGTCACAGCAGCCTCAGGGCCTCCTAGGCCAGTTTCAGGCTCATGGCTGCTGGCTGTGATTGTGAGGTCACATCAGCATCAGTGCTTCATAGTTTAGTGTCCAGCGTCCCCTGCTGGCTGTGCTTGTGAGGTCACAGCAGACTCAGTGCCTCAGAAGTTGGAGTCCAGCGCCCCCTACTGGCTCTGCTTGTGAGGTCACAGCAGCCTCAGTGCCTCCTCTGCCAGTGCCAGGGTCATGGCTGCTGGCTGTGCTTGTGAGGTCACATCAGCCTCAGTGCCTCCCAGGCCAGTGTCAGGCTCATGGCTGCTGGCTGTGATTGTGAGGTCACAGCAGCCTCAGTGCCTCCTCTGCCAGTGCCATGCTCATGGCTGCTGGGTGTGCTTGTGAGGTCACAGCAGCCTGAGTGCCTCCTAGGCCCGTGGCAGGCTCATGGCTGCTGGCTGTGATTGTGACGTCACAGCAGACTCAGTGCCTCCTCTGCCAGTGCCGTGCTCATGACTGCTGGCTGTGCTTGTGACGTCACAGCAGCCTGAGTGCCTCCTAGGCCCGTGGCAGGCTCATGGCTGCTGGCTGTGCTTGTGAGGTCACAGCAGACTCAGTGTCTCCGTTGATAGTGCCATGCTCATGGCTGCTGGCTGTGCTTGTGAGGTCACAGCAGCCTCAGTGCCTCACAGGCCAGTATCAGGCTCATGGCTGCTGGCTGTGATTGTGAGGTCACAGCAGCCTGAATGCCTCCGAGGCCAGTGTCAGGCTCATGGTTGCTGGGTGTGCTTGTGACGTCACAGCAGCCTCAGTGCCTCACAGGCCAGTATCAGGCTCATGGCTGCTGGCTGTGATTGTGAGGTCACAGCAGCCTCAGTGCCTCCTAGGCCAGTATCAGCCTCGTGGCTGCTGGCTGTGCTTCTGAAGTCACAGAAACCTGAATGCCTCATAGGCCAGTGTCAGGCTCATGGCTGCTGGCTGTGCTTCTGAGGTCACAGAAACCTGAATGCCTCCTAGGCCAGTGTCAGGCTCATGGCTGCTGGCTGTGATTGTGAGGTCACAGCAGCCTCAGTGCCTCCTAGGCCAGTATCAGGCTCATGGCAGCTGGCTGTGCTTCTGACGTCACAGCAGACTCAGTGCCTCCTAGGCCCGTGCCATGCTCATGGCTGCTGGCTGTGCTTGTGAGGTCACAGCAGCCTGAGTGCCTCCTCTGCCAGTATCAGGCTCATGGCTGCTGGCTGTGCTTGTGAGGTCACAGCAGCCTCAGTGCCTCCTAGGCCAGTGGCAGGCTCATGGCTGCTGGCTGTGATTGTGAGGTCACATCAGCCTCAGTGCTTCATAGTTTAGTGTCCAGCGTCCCCTGCTGGCTGTGCTTGTGAGGTCACAGCAGACTCAGTGCCTCAGAAGTTGGAGTCCAGCGCCCCCTGCTGGCTGTGCTTGTGAGGTCACAGCAGACTCAGTGTCTCCGTGGATAGTGCCATGCTCATGGCTGCTGGCTGTGCTTGTGACGTCACAGCAGACACAGTGCCTCCTCTGCCCGTGCCATGCTCATGGCTGCTGGCTGTACTTCTCAGGTCACAGCAGCCTCAGTGCCTCTGAGTCCAGGGGCAGTCTCATGGCTGCTGGCTGTGCTTGTGAGGTCACAGCAGCCTGAACGCCTCCTAGGCCAGTGGCAGGCTCATGGCTGCTGGCTGTGCTTGTGAGGTCACAGCAGCCTCAGTGCCTCATCGTTTAGTGTCCAGCGTTCCCTGCTGGCTCTGCTTGTGAGCTCACAGCAGCCTCAGTGCATCCTCTGTCAGTGCCAGGGTCATGGCTGCTGGCTGTGCTTGTGAGGTCACAGCAGACTCAGTGCCTCACAGGCCAGTGTCAGGCTCATGGCTGCTGGCTGTGATTGTGAGGTCACAGCAGCCTCAGTGCCTCCTCTGTCAGTGCCATGCTCATGGCTGCTCTCTGTGCTTGTGAGGTCACGGCAGCCTCAGTGCCTCCTAGGCCAGTATCAGGCTCATGGCTGCTGGCTGTGCTTCTGAGGTCACAGCAGCCTCAGGGCCTCCTAGGCCAGTGGCAGGCTCATGGCTGCTGGCTGTGATTGTGAGGTCACATCAGCATCAGTGCTTCATAGTTTAGTGTCCAGCGCCCCCTGCTGGCTGTGCTTGTGAGGTCACAGCAGACTCAGTGCCTCAGAAGTTGGAGTCCAGCGCCCCCTGCTGGCTCTACTTGTGAGGTCACAGCAGACTCAGTGTCTCCGTGGATAGTGCCATGCTCATGGCTGCTGGCTGTGCTTGTGACGTCAGAGCAGACACAGTGCCTCCTCTGCCCGTGCCATGCTCATGGCTGCTGGCTGTACTTCTCAGGTCACAGCAGCCTCAGTGCCTCTGAGTCCAGGGGCAGTCTCATGGCTGCTGGCTGTGCTTGTGAGGTCACAGCAGCCTGAACGCCTCCTAGGCCAGTGGCAGGCTCATGGCTGCTGGCTGTGCTTGTGAGGTCACAGCAGACTCAGTGCCTCACAGGCCAGTGTCAGGCTCATGGCTGCTGGCTGTGCTTGTGAGGTCACAGCAGCCTCAGTGCCTCATCGTTTAGTGTCCAGCGTCCCCTGCTGGCTCTGCTTCTGAGGTCACAGCAGACTCAGTGCCTCATAGGTTAGTGTGCAGCATCCCCTGCTGGCTGTGCTTGTGAGGTCAAAGCAGCCTCAGTGCCTCCTCTGCCAGTATCAGGCTAATGGCTGCTGGCTGTGCTTCTGACGTCACAGCAGACTCAGTGCCTCCTAGGCCCGTGCCATGCTCATGGCTGCTGGCTGTGCTTGTGAGGTCACAGCAGCCTCAGTGCCTCCTAGGCCAGTATCAGGCTCATGGCTGCTGGCTGTGCTTCTGAGGTCACAGCAGCCTCAGGGCCTCCTAGGCCAGTGTCAGGCTCATGGCTGCTGGCTGTGATTGTGAGGTCACATCAGCATCAGTGCTTCATAGTTTAGTGTCCAGCGTCCCCTGCTGGCTGTGCTTGTGAGGTCACAGCAGACTCAGTGCCTCAGAATTTGGAGTCCAGCGCCCCCTGCTGGCTCTGCTTGTGAGGTCACAGCAGCCTCAGTGCCTCCCAGGCCAGTGTCAGGCTCATGGCTGCTGGCTGTGATTGTGAGGTCACAGCAGCCTCAGTGCCTCCTCTGCCAGTGCCATGCTCATGGCTGCTGGCTGTGCTTGTGACGTCACAGCAGCCTGAGTGCCTCCTACGCCCGTGGCAGGCTCATGGCTGCTGGCTGTGATTGTGACGTCACAGCAGCCTCAGTGCCTCCTCTGCCAGTGCCATGCTCATGGCTGCTGGCTGTGCTTGTGACGTCACAGCAGCCTCAGTGCCTCCTAGGCCCGTGGCAGGCTCATGGCTGCTGGCTGTGCTTCTGACGTCACAGCAGACTCAGTGCCTCCTCTGCCAGTGCCATGCTCATGGCTGCTGGCTGTGCTTGTGAGGTCACAGCAGCCTCAGTGCCTCACAGGCCAGTATCAGGCTCATGGCTGCTGGTTGTGCTTGTGAGGTCACAGCAGCCTGAATGCCTCCTAGGCCAGTGTCAGGCTCATGGCTGCTGGGTGTGCTTGTGACGTCACAGCAGCCTCAGTGCCTCACAGGCCAGTATCAGGCTCATGGCTGCTGGCTGTGATTGTGAGGTCACAGCAGCCTCAGTGCCTCCTAGGCCAGTATCAGGCTCATGGCTGCTGGCTGTGCTTGTGAGGTCACAGAAACCTGAATGCCTCCTAGGCCAGTGTCAGGCTCATGGCTGCTGGCTGTGCTTCTGAGGTCACAGAAACCTGAATGCCTCCTAGGCCAGTATCAGGCTCATGGCTGCTGGCTGTGCTTGTGAGGTCACAGCAGCCTCAGTGCCTCCTAGGCCAGTATCAGGCTCATGGCTGCTGGCTGTGCTTCTGACGTCACAGCAGACTCAGTGCCTCCTAGGCCCGTGCCATGCTCATGGCTGCTGGCTGTGCTTGTGAGGTCACAGCAGCCTCAGTGCCTCCTCTGCCAGTATCAGGCTCATGGCTGCTGGCTGTGCTTGTGAGGTCACAGCAGCCTCAGTGCCTCCTAGGCCAGTGGCAGGCTCATGGCTGCTGGCTGTGCTTCTGAGGTCACAGCAGCCTCAGTGCATCCTCTGCCAGTGCCAGGGTCATGGCTGCTGGCTGTGCTTGTGAGGTCACAGCAGACTCAGTGCCTCACAGGCCAGTGTCAGGCTCATGGCTGCTGGCTGTGATTGTGAGGTCACAGCAGCCTCAGTGCCTCCTCTGTCAGTGCCATGCTCATGGCTGCTCTCTGTGCTTGTGAGGTCACAGCAGCCTCAGTGCCTCCTAGGCCAATATCAGGCTCATGGCTGCTGGCTGTGCTTCTGAGGTCACAGCAGCCTCAGGGCCTCTCTGGCCAGTGGCAGGCTCATGGCTGCTGGCTGTGATTGTGAGGTCACATCAGCATCAGTGCTTCATAGTTTAGTGTCCAGCGTTCCCTGCTGGCTGTGCTTGTGAGGTCACAGCAGACTCAGTGCCTCAGAAGTTGGAGTCCAGCGCCCCCTGCTGGCTCTGCTTGTGAGGTCACAGCAGACTCAGTGTCTCCGTGGATAGTGCCATGCTCATGGCTGCTGGCTGTGCTTGTGACGTCACAGCAGACACAGTGCCTCCTCTGCCCGTGCCATGCTCATGGCTGCTGGCTGTACTTCTCAGGTCACAGCAGCCTCAGTGCCTCTGAGTCCAGGGGCAGTCTCATGGCTGCTGGCTGTGCTTGTGAGGTCACAGCAGCCTGAACGCCTCCTAGGCCAGTGGCAGGCTCATGGCTGCTGGCTGTGCTTGTGAGGTCACAGCAGCCTCAGTGCCTCATCGTTTAGTGTCCAGCGTTCCCTGCTGGCTCTGCTTGTGAGGTCACAGCAGACTCAGTGCCTCAAAAGTTAGTGTCCAGCCCCCCCTGCTGGCTCTGCTTGTGAGCTCACAGCAGCCTCAGTGCATCCTCTGCCAGTGCCAGGGTCATGGCTGCTGGCTGTGCTTGTGAGGTCACACCAGCCTCAGTGCCTCCCAGGCCAGTATCAGGCTCATGGCTGCTGGCTGTGATTGTGAGGTCACAGCAGCCTCAGTGCCTCCTCTGCCAGTGCCATGCTCATGGCTGCTGGCTGTGCTTGTGACGTCACAGCAGCCTCAGTGCCTCCTAGGCCCGTGGCAGGCTCATGGCTGCTGGCTCTGCTTGTGACGTCACAGCAGCCTCAGTGCCTCCTCTGCCAGTGCCATGCTCATGGCTGCTGGCTGTGCTTGTGACGTCACAGCAGCCTGAGTGCCTCCTAGGCCCGTGGCAGGCTCATGGCTGCTGGCTGTGCTTCTGAGGTCACAGCAGCCTCAGTGCCTCCTCTGCCAGTCCCATGCTCATGGCTGCTGGCTGTGCTTGTGAGGTCACAGCAGCCTCAGTGCCTCCTAGGCCAGTATCAGGCTCATGGCTGCTGGTTGTGCTTGTGAGGTCACAGCAGCCTGAATGCCTCCTAGGCCCGTGTCAGGCTCATGGCTGCTGGGTGTGCTTGTGAGGTCACAGCAGCCTCAGTGCCTCACAGGCCAGTATCAGGCTCATGGCTGCTGGCTGTGATTGTGAGGTCACAGCAGCCTCAGTGCCTCCTAGGCCAGTATCAGGCTCATGGCTGCTGGCTGTGCTTCTGAGGTCACAGAAACCTGAATGCCTCCTAGCCCAGTGGCAGGCTCATGGCTGCTGGCTCTGCTTCTGAGGTCACAGAAACCTGAATGCCTCCTAGGCCAGTGTCAGGCTCATGGCTGCTGGCTCTGCTTGTGACGTCACAGCAGCCTCAGTGCCTCCTCTGCCAGTGGCAGTCTCATGGCTGCTGGCTGTGCTTGTGAGGTCACACCAGCCTCAGTGCCTCCGAGGCCAGTATCAGGCTCATGGCTGCTGGCTGTGCTTCTGAGGTCACTGAAGCCTGAATGCCTCCTAGGCCCGTGGCAGGCTCATGGCTGCTGGCTGTGCTTGTGAGGTCACAGCAGCCTCAGTGCCTCCTCTGCCAGTGCCATGCTCATGGCTGCTGGCTGTGCTTGTGACGTCACAGCAGCCTGAGTGCCTCCTAGGCCCGAGGCAGGCTCATGGCTGCTGGCTGTTATTGTGATGTCACAGCAGCCTCAGTGCCTCCTCTGCCAGTGCCATGCTCATGGCTGCTGGCTGTGCTTGTGAGGTCACAGCAGCCTCAGTGCCTCATAATTTAGTGTCCAGCGTCCCCTGCTGGCTCTGATTGTGAGGTCACAGCAGACTCAGTGGCTCATAGGTTAGTGTGCAGCGCCCCCTGCTGGCTGTGCTTGTGAGGTCACAGCAGCCTGAATGCCTCCTAGGCCAGTATCAGGCTCATGGCTGCTGGCTGTGCTTGTGAGGTCACAGCAGACTCCGTGCCTCCTCTGCCAGTGCCATGCTCATGGCTGCTGGCTGTGCTTGTGAGGTCACAGCAGCCTCAGTGCCTCCTAGGCCAGTATCAGGCTCATGGCTGCTGGCTGTGCTTCTGAGGTCACAGCAGCCTCAGGGCCTCCTAGGCCAGTGGCAGGCTCATGGCTGCTGGCTGTGCTTCTGAGGTCACATCAGCCTCAGTGCTTCATAGTTTAGTGTCCAGCGACCCCTGCTGGCTGTGCTTGTGAGGTCACAGCAGACTCAGTGCCTCAGAATTTGGAGTCCAGCGCCCCCTGCTGTCTCTGCTTGTGAGGTCACAGCAGACTCAGTGTCTCCGTGGATAGTGCCATGCTCATGGCTGCTGGCTGTGCTTGTGACGTCACAGCAGACACAGTGCCTCCTCTGCCAGTGCCATGCTCATGGCTGCTGGCTGTGCTTCTCAGGTCACAGCAGCCTCAGTGCCTCTGAGTCCAGGGACAGTCTCATGGCTGCTGGCTGTGCTTGTGAGGTCACAGCAGCCTGAACGCCTCCTAGGCCAGTGGCAGGCTCATGGCTGCTGGCTGTGCTTGTGAGGTCACAGCAGCCTCAGTGCCTCATCGTTTAGTGTCCAGCGTCCCCTGCTGGCTCTGCTTGTGAGGTCACAGCAGACTCAGTGCCTCAAAACTTAGTCTGCAGCGCCCCCTGCTGCCTGTGCTTGTGAGGTCACAGCAGACTCAGTGCCTCTCTGGCCAGTGGCAGGCTCATGGCTGCTGGCTGTGATTGTGAGGTCACAGCAGCCTCAGTGCCTCATATTTTAGTGTCCAGCTTCCCCTGTTGGCTCTCCTTGTGAGGTCACAGCAGACTCAGTGCCTCAAAAGTTAGTCTGCAGCGGCCCCTGCTGGCTGTGCTTCTGAGGTCACAGCAGCCTCAGTGCCTCTCAGGCCAGTGCCATGCTCATGGCTGCTGGCTGTGCTTGTGAGGTCACAGCAGCCTCAGTGCCTCCCAGGCCAATATCAGGCTCATGGCTGCTGGCTGTGCTTGTGAGGTCACAGCAGCCTCAGTGCCTCTGAGTCCAGTGGCAGTCTCATGGCTGCTGGCTGTGCTTGTGAGGCCACAGCAGTCTGAATGCCTCCTAGCCCTGTGTCAGTCTCATGGCTGCTGGCTGTGATTGTGAGGTCACAGCAGCCTCAGTGCCTCATAGGTTAGTGTCCAGTGTCCACTGCTGGCTGTGCTTGCGGGGTCACAGCAGACTCAGTGCCTCAAAAGTTAGTGTCCAGCGCCCCCTGCTGGCTCTGCTTGTGAGCTCACAGCAGCCTCAGTGCCTCACAGGCCAGTGGCGGGCTCATGGCTGCTGGCTGTGCTTGTGAGGTCACAGCACCTTCAATGCCTCCTCTGCCAGTGCCATACTCATGGCTGCTGGCTGTGCTTCTGAGGTCACAGCAACGTCAGTGTCTCCTAGGACAGTGTCAGGTTCATGGCTGCTGACTGTGCTTCTGAGGTCACAGAGGCCTGAATGCCTCCTAGGCCAGTGTCAGGCTCATGGCTGCTGGCTGTTCTTGTGAGGTCACACCATCCTCACTGCCTCATAGTTTAGTGTCCAGCGCCCCCTGCTGGCTCTGCTTCTGAGGTCACACCAGACTCAGTGCCTCAAAAGTTAGGGTGCAGCACCCCCTACTGGCTGTGCTTGTGAGGTCACAGCAGACTCAGTGCCTCCCAGGCCAATATCAGGCTCATGGCTGCTGGCTGTGATTGTGAAGTCACAGCAGCCTGAGTGCCTCATAGTTTAGTGTCCAGCGTCCCCTGATGGCTGTGCTTGTGAGGTCACAGCAGCCTCAGTGCCTCACAGATTAGTGTCCATCGCCCCCTGCTGGCTGTGCTTGTGACGTCACAGCAGCCTCAGTGCCTCCTAGGCCAATATCAGGCTCCTGGCTGCTGGCTGTGCTTGTGAGGTCACAGCAGCCTCAGTGCCTCTTAGACCAATGTCAGGCTCATGGCTGCTGGCTGTGCTTGTGAGGTCACAGCAGCCTCAGTGCCTCCTAGGCTAGTGTCCATCGCCCCCTACTGGCTGTGCTTGTGAGGTCACAGCAGCCTCAGTGCCTCACAGGCCAGTATCAGGCTCATGGCTGCTGGCTCTGCTTGTGACGTCACAGCAGCCTCAGTGCCTCTCAGGCCAGTGGCAGTCTCATGGCTGCTGGCTGTGATTGTGAGGTCACAGCAGACTCAGTGCCTCCTAGGCCAGTATCAGGCTCATGGCTGCTGGCTGTGCTTCTGAGGTCACAGAAGCCTGAATGCCTCCTAGGCCAGTGGCAGGCTCATGGCTGCTGGGTGTGATTGTGAGGTCACAGCAGACTCAGTGCCTCCTAGGCCAGTGGAAGGCTCATGGCTGCTGGCTGTGATTGTGAGGTCACAGCAGCCTCAGTGCCTCATACTTTAGTGTCCAGCATCCCCTGCTGGCTCTGCTTGTGAGGTCACAGCAGACTCAGTGCCTCAAAACTTAGTCTCCAGCGCCCCCTGCTGGCTGTGATTTTGAGGTCACAGCAGACTCAATTCCTCAAAAGTTGGTGTCCAGCGCCCCCTGCTGGCTGTGCTTGTGAGGTCACAGCAGACTCAGTGTCTCCGTGGATAGCGCCATGCTCACGGCTGCTGGCTGTGCTTGTGACGTCACAGCAGACTCAGTGCCTCCTAGGCCCGTGCCATGCTCATGGCTGCTGGCTGTGCTTGTGAGGTCACTGCAGCCTCAGTGCCTCCCAGGCCAGTATCAGCCTCATGGCTGCTGGCTGTGCTTGTGAGGTCACAGCAGACTCAGTGCCTCAAAAGTTAGTGTCCAGCGTCCCCTGCTGGCTGTGCCTGTGAGGATACAGCAGCCCCAGTGCCTCCTCTGCCAGTGTCAGGGGCATGGCTGCTGGCTGTGCTTCTGAGGTCACAGCAGCCTCAGTGACTCTGTGGAGAGTGCCATGCTCATGGCTGCTGGCTGTGCTTGTGAGGTCACAGCAGCCTCAGTGCCTCTGAGTCCAGGGGCAGGCTCATGGCTGCTGGCTGTGCTTGTGAGGTCACAGCAGCCTGAATGCCTCCTCGGCCAGTGGCAGGCTCATGGCTGCTGGCTCTGCTTGTGACGTCACAGCAGCCTCAGTGCCTCATCGTTTAGTGTCCAGCGTCCCCTGCTGGCTGTGCTTGTGAGGTCACAGCAGCCTCAGTGCCTCCTCTGCCAGTTCCAGGGTCATGGCTGCTGGCTGTGCTTGTGAGGTCACACCAGCCTCAGTGCCTCCCAGGCCAGTGTCAGGCTCATGGCTGCTGGCTGTGCTTGTGAGGTCACAGCAGACTCAGTGCCTCCTCTGCCAGTGCCGTGCTCATGGCTGCTGGCTGTGCTTGTGACGTCACAGCAGCCTCAGTGCCTCCTAGGCCCGTGGCAGGCTCATGGCTGCTGGCTATGATTGTGACGTCACAGCAGCCTCAGTGCCTCCTCTGCCAGTGCCATGCTCATGGCTGCTGGCTGTGCTTGTGAGGTCACAGCAGCCTGAATGCCTCCTAGGCCAGTGGCAGGCTCATGGCTGCTGGCTGTGCTTGTGAGGTCACAGCAGCCTTAGTGCCTCATAGGTAAGTGTCCAGCGTCCCCTGCTGGGTCTGCTTGTGAGGTCACAGCAGACTCAGTGCCTCATAGGTTTGTGTGCAGCGCCCCCTGCTGGCTGTGCTTGTGAGGTCACAGCAGCCTCAGTGCCTCCTAGCCAAGTATCAGGCTCATGGCTGCTGGCTGTGCTTGTGAGGTCACAGCAGCCTGAGTGCCTCCTCTGCCAGTGCCAGGGTCATGGCTGCTGGCTGTGCTTGTGAGGTCACACCAGCCTCAGTGCCTCACAGGCCAGTGTCAGGCTCATGGCTGCTGGCTGTCATTGTGAGGTCACAGCAGCCTCAGTGCCTCCTCTGCCAGTGCCATGCTCATGGCTGCTGGCTGTGCTTGTGACGTCACAGCAGCCTGAGTGCCTCCTAGGCCCGTGGCAGGCTCATGGCTGCTGGCTGTGCTTGTGAGGTCACAGCAGCCTCAGTACCTCCTCTGCCAGTGCCAGGCTCATGGCTGCTGGCTGTCATTGTTACGTCACAGCAGCCTGAGTGCCCCCTAGGCCCGTGGCAGGCTCATGGCTGCTGGCTGTGCTTGTGAGGTCACAGCAGCCTCAGTTCCTCCTAGGCCCGTGGCAGGCTCATGGCTGCTGGCTGTGTTTCTGAGGTCACAGAAGCCTGAATGCCTCCTAGGCCAGTGGCAGGCTCATGGCTGCTGGCTGTGCTTCTGAGGTCACAGCAGCCTCAGTGCCTCATCGTTTAGTGTCCAGCGTCCCCTGCTGGCTCTGCTTGTGAGGTCACAGCAGACTCAGTGCCTCAAAACTTAGTCTGCAGCGTCCCCTGCTGGCTGTGCTTGTGAGGTCACAGCAGCCTCAGTGCCTCACAGGCCAGTGCCATGCTCATGGCTACTGGCTGTGCTTGTGAGGTCACAGCAGCCTCAGTGCCTCACAGGCCAGTGCCATGCTCATGGCTGCTGGCTGTGCTTCTGAGTTCACAGCAGCCTCAGTGCCTCTCAGGCCAGTGGCAGGCTCATGGCTGCTGGCTGTGCTTGTGAGGTCACAGCAGCCTCAGTGCCTCATCGATTAGTGACCAGCGTCCCCTGCTGGCTCTGCTTGTGAGGTCACAGCAGACTCAGTGCCTCAAAACTTAGTCTGCAGCGCCCCCTGCTGCCTGTGCTTGTGAGGTCACAGCAGACTCAGTGCCTCTCTGGCCAGTGGCAGGCTCATGGCTGCTGGCTGTGATTGTGAGGTCACAGCAGCCTCAGTGCCTCATATTTTAGTGTCCAGCTTCCCCTGTTGGCTCTCCTTGTGAGGTCACAGCAGACTCAGTGCCTCAAAAGTTAGTCTGCAGCGGCCCCTGCTGGCTGTGCTTCTGAGGTCACAGCAGCCTCAGTGCCTCTCAGGCCAGTGCCATGCTCATGGCTGCTGGCTGTGCTTGTGAGGTCACAGCAGCCTCAGTGCCTCCCAGGCCAATATCAGGCTCATGGCTGCTGGCTGTGCTTGTGAGGTCACAGCAGCCTCAGTGCCTCTGAGTCCTGTGGCAGTCTCATGGCTGCTGGCTGTGCTTGTGAGGTCACAGCAGTCTGAATGCCTCCTAGCCCTGTGTCAGTCTCATGGCTGCTGGCTGTGATTGTGAGGTCACAGCAGCCTCAGTGCCTCATAGGTTAGTGTCCAGTGTCCACTGCTGGCTGTGCTTGCGGGGTCACAGCAGACTCAGTGCCTCAAAAGTTAGTGTCCAGCGCCCCCTGCTGGCTCTGCTTGTGAGCTCACAGCAGCCTCAGTGCCTCACAGGCCAGTGGCGGGCTCATGGCTGCTGGCTGTGCTTGTGAGGTCACAGCACCTTCAATGCCTCCTCTGCCAGTGCCATACTCATGGCTGCTGGCTGTGCTTCTGAGGTCACAGCAACGTCAGTGTCTCCTAGGACAGTGTCAGGTTCATGGCTGCTGACTGTGCTTCTGAGGTCACAGAGGCCTGAATGCCTCCTAGGCCAGTGTCAGGCTCATGGCTGCTCGCTGTTCTTGTGAGGTCACACCATCCTCACTGCCTCATAGTTTAGTGTCCAGCGCCCCCTGCTGGCTCTGCTTCTGAGGTCACACCAGACTCAGTGCCTCAAAAGTTAGGGTGCAGCACCCCCTACTGGCTGTGCTTGTGAGGTCACAGCAGACTCAGTGCCTCCCAGGCCAATATCAGGCTCATGGCTGCTGGCTGTGATTGTGAAGTCACAGCAGCCTGAGTGCCTCATAGTTTAGTGTCCAGCGTCCCCTGATGGCTGTGCTTGTGAGGTCACAGCAGCCTCAGTGCCTCATAGATTAGTGTCCATCGCCCCCTGCTGGCTGTGCTTGTGACGTCACAGCAGCCTCAGTGCCTCCTAGGCCAATATCAGGCTCCTGGCTGCTGGCTGTGCTTGTGAGGTCACAGCAGCCTCAGTGCCTCTTAGACCAATGTCAGGCTCATGGCTGCTGGCTGTGCTTGTGAGGTCACAGCAGACTCAGTGCCTCCTAGGCTAGTGTCCATCGCCCCCTACTGGCTGTGCTTGTGAGGTCACAGCAGCCTCAGTGCCTCACAGGCCAGTATCAGGCTCATGGCTGCTGGCTCTGCTTGTGACGTCACAGCAGCCTCAGTGCCTCTCAGGCCAGTGGCAGTCTCATGGCTGCTGGCTGTGATTGTGAGGTCACAGCAGACTCAGTGCCTCCTAGGCCAGTATCAGGCTCATGGCTGCTGGCTGTGCTTCTGAGGTCACAGAAGCCTGAATGCCTCCTAGGCCAGTGGCAGGCTCATGGCTGCTGGGTGTGATTGTGAGGTCACAGCAGACTCAGTGCCTCCTAGGCCAGTGGAAGGCTCATGGCTGCTGGCTGTGATTGTGAGGTCACAGCAGCCTCAGTGCCTCATACTTTAGTGTCCAGCATCCCCTGCTGGCTCTGCTTGTGAGGTCACAGCAGACTCAGTGCCTCAAAACTTAGTCTCCAGCGCCCCCTGCTGGCTGTGATTTTGAGGTCACAGCAGACTCAGTTCCTCAAAAGTTGGTGTCCAGCGCCCCCTGCTGGCTGTGCTTGTGAGGTCACAGCAGACTCAGTGTCTCCGTGGATAGCGCCATGCTCACGGCTGCTGGCTGTGCTTGTGACGTCACAGCAGACTCAGTGCCTCCTAGGCCCGTGCCATGCTCATGGCTGCTGGCTGTGCTTGTGAGGTCACTGCAGCCTCAGTGCCTCCCAGGCCAGTATCAGCCTCATGGCTGCTGGCTGTGCTTGTGAGGTCACAGCAGACTCAGTGCCTCAAAAGTTAGTGTCCAGCGTCCCCTGCTGGCTGTGCCTGTGAGGACACAGCAGCCCCAGTGCCTCCTCTGCCAGTGTCAGGGGCATGGCTGCTGGCTGTGCTTCTGAGGTCACAGCAGCCTCAGTGACTCTGTGGAGAGTGCCATGCTCATGGCTGCTGGCTGTGCTTGTGAGGTCACAGCAGCCTCAGTGCCTCTGAGTCCAGGGGCAGGCTCACGGCTGCTGGCTGTGCTTGTGAGGTCACAGCAGCCTGAATGCCTCCTCGGCCAGTGGCAGGCTCATGGCTGCTGGCTGTGCTTGTGAGGTCACAGCAGCCTCAGTGCCTCATCGTTTAGTGTCCAGCGTCCCCTGCTGGCTGTGCTTGTGAGGTCACAGCAGCCTCAGTGCCTCCTCTGCCAGTTCCAGGGTCATGGCTGCTGGCTGTGCTTGTGAGGTCACACCAGCCTCAGTGCCTCCCAGGCCAGTGTCAGGCTCATGGCTGCTGGCTGTGCTTGTGAGGTCACAGCAGACTCAGTGCCTCCTCTGCCAGTGCCGTGCTCATGGCTGCTGGCTGTGCTTGTGACGTCACAGCAGCCTCAGTGCCTCCTAGGCCCGTGGCAGGCTCATGGCTGCTGGCTATGATTGTGACGTCACAGCAGCCTCAGTGCCTCCTCTGCCAGTGCCATGCTCATGGCTGCTGGCTGTGCTTGTGAGGTCACAGCAGCCTGAATGCCTCCTAGGCCAGTGGCAGGCTCATGGCTGCTGGCTGTGCTTGTGAGGTCACAGCAGCCTTAGTGCCTCATAGGTAAGTGTCCAGCGTCCCCTGCTGGGTCTGCTTGTGAGGTCACAGCAGACTCAGTGCCTCATAGGTTTGTGTGCAGCGCCCCCTGCTGGCTGTGCTTGTGAGGTCACAGCAGCCTCAGTGCCTCCTAGCCAAGTATCAGGCTCATGGCTGCTGGCTGTGCTTGTGAGGTCACAGCAGCCTGAGTGCCTCCTCTGCCAGTGCCAGGGTCATGGCTGCTGGCTGTGCTTGTGAGGTCACACCAGCCTCAGTGCCTCACAGGCCAGTGTCAGGCT
This sequence comes from Dromaius novaehollandiae, assembly GCF_036370855.1. Lineage (NCBI taxonomy): Eukaryota > Metazoa > Chordata > Aves > Casuariiformes > Dromaiidae > Dromaius > Dromaius novaehollandiae. The sequence continues at coordinate 1,989,521 of NW_026991341.1, read as the reverse complement.
CATGGCTGCTGGCTGTCATTGTGAGGTCACAGCAGCCTCAGTGCCTCCTCTGCCAGTGCCATGCTCATGGCTGCTGGCTGTGCTTGTGACGTCACAGCAGCCTGAGTGCCTCCTAGGCCCGTGGCAGGCTCATGGCTGCTGGCTGTGCTTGTGAGGTCACAGCAGCCTCAGTACCTCCTCTGCCAGTGCCAGGCTCATGGCTGCTGGCTGTCATTGTTACGTCACAGCAGCCTGAGTGCCCCCTAGGCCCGTGGCAGGCTCATGGCTGCTGGCTGTGCTTGTGAGGTCACAGCAGCCTCAGTTCCTCCTAGGCCCGTGGCAGGCTCATGGCTGCTGGCTGTGTTTCTGAGGTCACAGAAGCCTGAATGCCTCCTAGGCCAGTGGCAGGCTCATGGCTGCTGGCTGTGCTTCTGAGGTCACAGCAGCCTCAGTGCCTCATCGTTTAGTGTCCAGCGTCCCCTGCTGGCTCTGCTTGTGAGGTCACAGCAGACTCAGTGCCTCAAAACTTAGTCTGCAGCGTCCCCTGCTGGCTGTGCTTGTGAGGTCACAGCAGCCTCAGTGCCTCACAGGCCAGTGCCATGCTCATGGCTACTGGCTGTGCTTGTGAGGTCACAGCAGCCTCAGTGCCTCACAGGCCAGTGCCATGCTCATGGCTGCTGGCTGTGCTTCTGAGTTCACAGCAGCCTCAGTGCCTCTCTGGCCAGTGGCAGGCTCATGGCTGCTGGCTGTGCTTGTGAGGTCACAGCACCCTCAGTGCCTCATCGTTTAGTGTTCAGCGTCCTCTGCTGGCTCTGCTTGTGAGGTCACAGCAGCCTCAGTGCCTCCCAGGCCAATATCAGGCTCCTGGCTGCTGGCTGTGCTTGTGACGTCACAGCAGCCTCAGTGCCTCCTAGGCCAGTATGATGCTCATGGCTGCTGGCTGTGCTTCTGAGGTCACAGCAGCCTCAGGGCCTCCTCTGCCAGTGGCAGTCTCATGGCTGCTGGCTGTGCTTGTGACGTCACAGCAGCCTCAGTGCCTCCTCTGCCAGTGCCATGCTCATGGCTGCTGGCTGTGCTTGTGAGGTCACAGCAGCCTCAGTGTCTCTCAGGCCACTGGCAGTCTCATGGATACTGGCTGTGCTTGTGAGGTCACAGCAGACTCAGTGCCTCATAGGTTAGTGTCCAGCGCCCCCTGCTGGCTGTGCTTGTGAGGTCACAGCAGCCTCAGTGCCTCCTAGGCCAGTGGCAGGCTCATGGCTGCTGGCTGTGCTTCTGAGGTCACAGCAGCCTCAGTGGCTCCTCTGCCACTGCCATGCTCATGGCTGCTGGCTGTGCTTGTGAGGTCACAGCAGCCTCAGTGCATCCTAGGCCAGTGTCAGGCTCATGGCTGCTGGCTGTGCTTGTGAGGTCACAGCAGCCTCAGTGCCTCACAGGCCAGTATCAGGCTCATGGCTGCTGGCTGTGATTGTGAGGTCACAGCAGCCTCAGTGCCTCCTAGGCCAGTATCAGGCTCATGGCTGCTGGCTGTGCTTCTGAGGTGACAGCAGGCTGAATGCCTCCTAGGCCAGTGGCAGGCTCATGGCTGCTGGCTGTGCTTCTGACGTCACAGCAGCCTCAGTGCCTCATAGTTTAGTGTCCAGCGTCCCCTACTGGCTGTGCTTGTGAGGTCACAGCAGCCTCAGTGCCTCCTAGGCCAGTATCAGGCTCATGGCTGCTGGCTGTGCTTGTGAGGTCACAGCAGCCTCAGTGCCTCCTCTGCCAGTGCCATGCTCATGGCTGCTGGCTGTGCTTGTGACGTCACAGCAGCCTCAGTGACTCCTAGGCCAGTGGCAGGCTCATGGCTGCTGGCTGTGCTTGTGAGGTCACAGCAGCCTCAGTGCTTCATAGTTTAGTGTCCAGCGACCCCTGCTGGCTGTGCTTGTGAGGTCACAGCAGACTCAGTGCCTCAAAAGTTCGTGTCCAGCGCCCCCTGCTGGCCCTGCTTGTGAGGTCACAGCAGACTCGGTGTCTCCGTGGATAGTGCCATGCTCATGGCTGCTGGCTGTGCTTGTGAGGTCACAGCAGCCGCAGTGCCTCCTAGGCCAGTGGCAGGCTCATGGCTGCTGGCTGTGCTTGTGAGGTCACAGCAGCCTCAGTGCCTCCTGGTTTAGTGTCCAGCGTCCCCTGCTGGCTGTGCCTGTGAGGTCACAGCAGCCCCAGTTCCTCCTCTGCCAGTGTCAGGGGCACGGCTGCTGGCTGTGCTTCTGAGGTCACAGCAGCCTCAGTGACTCTGTGGACAGTGCCATGCTAATGCCTGCTGGCTGTGCTTGTGAGGTCACAGCAGCCTCAGTGCCGCTGAGTCCAGGGGCAGGCAAATGGCTGCTGGCTGTGCTTGTGAGGTCACAGCAGCCTCAGTGCCTCCTCGGCCAGTGGCAGGCTCATGGCTGCTGGCTGTGCTTGTGAGGTCACAGCAGCCTCAGTGCCTCATCGTATAGTGTCCAGCGTCCCCTGCTGACTCTGCTTCTGAGGTCACAGCAGGCTCAGTGCCTCCTCTGCCAGTGCCAGGGTCGTGGCTGCTGACTGTGCTTGTGAGGTCACACCAGCCTCAGTGCCTCCCAGGCCAGTGTCAGGCTCATGGCTGCTGGCTGTGCTTGTGAGGTCACAGCAGCCTCAGTGCCTCCTCTGCCAGTGCCATGCTCATGGCTGCTGGCTTTGCTTGTGAGGTCACAGCAGCCTGAGTGCCTCCCAGGCCCGTGGCAGGCTCATGGCTGCTGGCTGTGCTTGTGAGGTCACAGCAGCCTCAGTGCCTCCTAGGCCAGTGCCATGCTCATGGCTGCTGGCTGTCATTGTGACGTCACAGCAGCCTCAGTGCCTCCTCTGCCAGTGCCATGCTCATGGCTGCTGGCTGTGCTTGTGAGGTCACAGCAGCCTGAGTGCCTCCTAGGCCAGTATCAGGCTCATGGTTGCTGGCTGTGCTTCTGAGGTGACAGCAGCCTGAGTGCCTCCTAGGCCAGTGGCAGGCTCATGGCTGCTGGCTGTGCTTGTGAGGTCACATCAGCCTCAGTGCTTCATAGTTTAGTGTCCAGCGTCCCCTGCTGGCTCTGCTTGAGAGGTCACAGCAGCCTCAGTGCCTCAAAAGTTCGTGTCCAGCGCCCCCTGCTGGCTCTGCTTGTGAGGTCACAGCAGACTCAGTGTCTCCGTGGATAGTGCCATGCTCATGGCTGCTGGCTGTGCTTGTGAGGTCACAGCAGCCTCAGTGCCTCTCAGGCCAGTGGCAGTCTCATGGCTGCTGGCTGTCATTGTGACGTCACAGCAGCCTCAGTGGCTCCTCTGCCAGTGCCATGCTCATGGCTGCTGGCTGTGCTTGTGAGGTCACAGCAGCCTCAGTGCCTCCTAGGCCAGTGGCAGGCTCATGGCTGCTGGCTGTGCTTGTGAGGTCACAGCAGCCTTAGTGCCTCATAGGTAAGTGTCCAGCGTCCCCTGCTAGGTCTGCTTGTGAGGTCACAGCAGACTCAGTGCCTCATAGGTTAGTGTGCAGCGCCCCCTGCTGGCTGTGCTTGTGAGGTCACAGCAGCCTCAGTGCCTCCTAGGCCAGTATCAAGCTCATGGCTGCTGGCTGTGCTTCTGAGGTCACAGAAACCTGAATGCCTCCTAGGCCAGTGGCAGGCTCATGGCTGCTGGCTGTGCTTGTGAGGTTATAGCAGCCTCAGTGCCTCACAGGCCAGTGTCAGGCTCATGGCTGCTGGCTGTCATTGTGAGGTCACAGCAGCCTCTGTGCCTCCTAGGCCAGTGTCAGGCTCATGGCTGCTGGCTGTGCTTGTGAGGTCACAGCAGCCTCAGTGCCTCACAGGCCAGTATCAGGCTCATGGCTGCTGGCTGTGATTGTGAGGTCACAGCAACCTCAGTGCCTCCTAGGCCAGTATCAGGCTCATGGCTGCTGGCTGTGCTTCTGAGGTCACAGCAGGCTGAATGCCTCCTACACCAGTGGCAGGCTCATGGCTGCTGGCTGTGCTTGTGAGGTCACAGCAGACTCAGTGCCTCATAGGTTAGTGTGCAGCGCCCCCTGCTGGCTCTGCTTGTGAGGTCACATCAGACTCAGTGCCTCAAAAGTTAGTGTCCAGCCCCCCCTGCTGGCTGTGCTTGTGAGGTCACAGCAGCCTCAGTGCCTCCTCTGCCCGTGTCAGGGTCATGGCTGCTGGCTGTGCTTGTGAGGTCACAGCAGCCTCAGTTCCTCCTAGGCCAGTGGCAGGCTCATGGCTGCTGGCTGTGTTTCTGAGGTCACAGAAGCCTGAATGCCTCCTAGGCCAGTGGCAGGCTCATGGCTGCTGGCTGTGCTTCTGAGGTCACAGCAGCCTCAGTGCCTCATAGTTTAGTGTCCAGCGTCCCCTGCTGGCTCTGCTTGTGAGGTCACAGCAGACTCAATGCCTCAAAACTTAGTCTGCAGCGTCCCCTGCTGGCTGTGCTTGTGAGGTCACAGCAGCCTCAGTGCCTCACAGGCCAGTGGCAGGCTCATGGCTACTGGCTGTGCTTGTGAGGTCACAGCAGCCTCAGTGCCTCACAGGCCAGTGCCATGCTCATGGCTGCTGGCTGTGCTTCTGAGTTCACAGCAGCCTCAGTGCCTCTCTGGCCAGTGGCAGGCTCATGGCTGCTGGCTGTGCTTGTGAGGTCACAGCAGCCTCAGTGCCTCATCGTTTACTGTCCAGCGTCCCCTGCTGGCTCTGCTTGTGAGGTCACAGCAGCCTCAGTGCCTCATAGGTTAGTGTCCATCGCCCCCTACTGGCTGTGCTTGCGGGGTCACAGCAGCCTCAGTGCCTCCCAGGCCAATATCAGGCTCCTGGCTGCTGGCTGTGCTTCTGACGTCACAGCAGCCTCAGTGCCTCCTAGGCCAGTATGATGCTCATGGCTGCTGGCTGTGCTTCTGAGGTTACAGAAGCCTGAATGCCTCCTAGCCCTGTGGCAGTCTCATGGCTGCTGGCTGTGCTTGTGAGGTCACAGCAGACTCAGTGCCTCTCAGGCCAGTGTCAGGCTCATGGCTGCTGGCTGTGATTGTGAGGTCACAGCAGCCTGAATGCCTCCTCTGCCAGTGCCATGCTCATGGCTGCTGGCTGTGCTTGTGACGTCACAGCAGCCTCAGTGACTCCTAGGCCAGTGGCAGGCTCATGGCTGCTGGCTGTGCTTGTGAGGTCACAGCAGCCTCAGTGCTTCATAGTTTAGTGTCCAGCGACCCCTGCTGGCTGTGCTTGTGAGGTCACAGCAGACTCAGTGCCTCAAAAGTTCGTGTCCAGCGCCCCCTGCTGGCCCTGCTTGTGAGGTCACAGCAGACTCGGTGTCTCCGTGGATAGTGCCATGCTCATGGCTGCTGGCTGTGCTTGTGAGGTCACAGCAGCCGCAGTGCCTCCTAGGCCAGTGGCAGGCTCATGGCTGCTGGCTGTGCTTGTGAGGTCACAGCAGCCTCAGTGCCTCCTGGTTTAGTGTCCAGCGTCCCCTGCTGGCTGTGCCTGTGAGGTCACAGCAGCCCCAGTTCCTCCTCTGCCAGTGTCAGGGGCACGGCTGCTGGCTGTGCTTCTGAGGTCACAGCAGCCTCAGTGACTCTGTGGACAGTGCCATGCTAATGCCTGCTGGCTGTGCTTGTGAGGTCACAGCAGCCTCAGTGCCGCTGAGTCCAGGGGCAGGCAAATGGCTGCTGGCTGTGCTTGTGAGGTCACAGCAGCCTCAGTGCCTCCTCGGCCAGTGGCAGGCTCATGGCTGCTGGCTGTGCTTGTGAGGTCACAGCAGCCTCAGTGCCTCATCGTATAGTGTCCAGCGTCCCCTGCTGACTCTGCTTCTGAGGTCACAGCAGGCTCAGTGCCTCCTCTGCCAGTGCCAGGGTCGTGGCTGCTGACTGTGCTTGTGAGGTCACACCAGCCTCAGTGCCTCCCAGGCCAGTGTCAGGCTCATGGCTGCTGGCTGTGCTTGTGAGGTCACAGCAGCCTCAGTGCCTCCTCTGCCAGTGCCATGCTCATGGCTGCTGGCTTTGCTTGTGAGGTCACAGCAGCCTGAGTGCCTCCCAGGCCCGTGGCAGGCTCATGGCTGCTGGCTGTGCTTGTGAGGTCACAGCAGCCTCAGTGCCTCCTAGGCCAGTGCCATGCTCATGGCTGCTGGCTGTCATTGTGACGTCACAGCAGCCTCAGTGCCTCCTCTGCCAGTGCCATGCTCATGGCTGCTGGCTGTGCTTGTGAGGTCACAGCAGCCTCAGTGCCTCCTAGGCCAGTATCAGGCTCATGGTTGCTGGCTGTGCTTCTGAGGTGACAGCAGCCTGAGTGCCTCCTAGGCCAGTGGCAGGCTCATGGCTGCTGGCTGTGCTTGTGAGGTCACATCAGCCTCAGTGCTTCATAGTTTAGTGTCCAGCGTCCCCTGCTGGCTCTGCTTGAGAGGTCACAGCAGCCTCAGTGCCTCAAAAGTTCGTGTCCAGCGCCCCCTGCTGGCTCTGCTTGTGAGGTCACAGCAGACTCAGTGTCTCCGTGGATAGTGCCATGCTCATGGCTGCTGGCTGTGCTTGTGAGGTCACAGCAGCCTCAGTGCCTCTCAGGCCAGTGGCAGTCTCATGGCTGCTGGCTGTCATTGTGACGTCACAGCAGCCTCAGTGCCTCCTCTGCCAGTGCCATGCTCATGGCTGCTGGCTGTGCTTGTGAGGTCACAGCAGCCTGAATGCCTCCTAGGCCAGTGGCAGGCTCATGGCTGCTGGCTGTGCTTGTGAGGTCACAGCAGCCTTAGTGCCTCATAGGTAAGTGTCCAGCGTCCCCTGCTAGGTCTGCTTGTGAGGTCACAGCAGACTCAGTGCCTCATAGGTTAGTGTGCAGCGCCCCCTGCTGGCTGTGCTTGTGAGGTCACAGCAGCCTCAGTGCCTCCTAGGCCAGTATCAAGCTCATGGCTGCTGGCTGTGCTTCTGAGGTCACAGAAACCTGAATGCCTCCTAGGCCAGTGGCAGGCTCATGGCTGCTGGCTGTGCTTGTGAGGTTATAGCAGCCTCAGTGCCTCACAGGCCAGTGTCAGGCTCATGGCTGCTGGCTGTCATTGTGAGGTCACAGCAGCCTCTGTGCCTCCTAGGCCAGTGTCAGGCTCATGGCTGCTGGCTGTGCTTGTGAGGTCACAGCAGCCTCAGTGCCTCACAGGCCAGTATCAGGCTCATGGCTGCTGGCTGTGATTGTGAGGTCACAGCAACCTCAGTGCCTCCTAGGCCAGTATCAGGCTCATGGCTGCTGGCTGTGCTTCTGAGGTCACAGCAGGCTGACTGCCTCCTACACCAGTGGCAGGCTCATGGCTGCTGGCTCTGCTTGTGAGGTCACATCAGACTCAATGCCTCAAAACTTAGTCTGCAGCGTCCCCTGCTGGCTGTGCTTGTGAGGTCACAGCAGCCTCAGTGCCTCACAGGCCAGTGGCAGGCTCATGGCTACTGGCTGTGCTTGTGAGGTCACAGAAGCCTGAATGCCTCCTAGGCCAGTGGCAGGCTCATGGCTGCTGGCTGTGCTTCTGAGGTCACAGCAGCCTCAGTGCCTCCTCTGCCAGTGCCATGCTCATGGCTGCTGGCTGTGATTGTGATGTAACAGCAGCCTCAGTGCCTCCCAGGCCAGTATCAGGCTCATGGCTGCTGGCTGTGCTTCTGAGGTCACAGCAGGCTGAATGCCTCCTAGGCCAGTGGCAGGCTCATGGCTGCTGGCTGTGCTTGTGAGGTCACAGCAGCCTCAGTGCCTCATAGCTTAGTGTCCAGCGTCCCCTGCTGGCTGTGCTTGTGAGGTCACAGCAGCCTCAGTGCCTCTCAGGCCAGGATCAGGCTCATGGCTGCTGGCTGTGATTGTGAGGTCACAGCAGCCGCAGTTCCTCAAAAGTTGGTGTCCATCGCCCCCTGCTGGCTGTGCTTGTGAGGTCACAGCAGCCTCAGTGCCTCCCAGGCCAATATCAGGCTCCTGGCTGCTGGCTGTGCTTGTGACGTCACAGCAGCCTGAATGCCTCCTAGGCCGTGGCAGGCTCATGGCTGCTGGCTGTGCTTGTGAGGTCACAGCAGCCTCAGTGCCTCCTAGGCTAGTGTCCATCGCCCCCTACTGGCTGTGCTTGTGACGTCACAGCAGCCTCAGTGCCTCACAGGCCAGTATCAGGCTCATGGCTGCTGGCTCTGCTTGTGACGTCACAGCAGCCTCAGTGCCTCCTCTGCCAGTGGCAGTCTCATGGCTGCTGGCTGTGCTTGTGAGGTCACAGCAGACTCAGTGCCTCCTAGGCCAGTATCAGGCTCATGGCTGCTGGCTGTGCTTCTGAGGTCACAGAAGCCTGAATGCCTCCTAGGCCAGTGGCAGGCTCATGGCTGCTGGCTGTGCTTCTGAGGTCACAGCAGCCTCAGTGCCTCCTAGGCCAGTGGCAGGCTCATGGCTGCTGGCTGTGATTGTGAGGTCACGTCAGCCTCAGTGCTTCATAATTTAGGGTCCAGCGTCCCCTGCTGGTTGTGATTTTGAGGTCACAGCAGACTCAGTGTCTCCATGGATAGTGCCATGCTCATGGCTGCTGGCTGTGCTTGTGAGGTCACAGCAGACTCAGTGCCTCATAGGTTAGTGTGCAGCGCCCCCTGCTGGCTCTGCTTGTGAGGTCACATCAGACTCAGTGCCTCAAAAGTTAGTGTCCAGCCCCCCCTGCTGGCTGTGCTTGTGAGGTCACAGCAGCCTCAGTGCCTCCTCTGCCCGTGTCAGGGTCATGGCTGCTGGCTGTGCTTGTGAGGTCACAGCAGCCTCAGTTCCTCCTAGGCCAGTGGCAGGCTCATGGCTGCTGGCTGTGTTTCTGAGGTCACAGAAGCCTGAATGCCTCCTAGGCCAGTGGCAGGCTCATGGCTGCTGGCTGTGCTTCTGAGGTCACAGCAGCCTCAGTGCCTCATAGTTTAGTGTCCAGCGTCCCCTGCTGGCTCTGCTTGTGAGGTCACAGCAGACTCAATGCCTCAAAACTTAGTCTGCAGCGTCCCCTGCTGGCTGTGCTTGTGAGGTCACAGCAGCCTCAGTGCCTCACAGGCCAGTGGCAGGCTCATGGCTACTGGCTGTGCTTGTGAGGTCACAGCAGCCTCAGTGCCTCACAGGCCAGTGCCATGCTCATGGCTGCTGGCTGTGCTTCTGAGTTCACAGCAGCCTCAGTGCCTCTCTGGCCAGTGGCAGGCTCATGGCTGCTGGCTGTGCTTGTGAGGTCACAGCAGCCTCAGTGCCTCATCGTTTACTGTCCAGCGTCCCCTGCTGGCTCTGCTTGTGAGGTCACAGCAGCCTCAGTGCCTCATAGGTTAGTGTCCATCGCACCCTACTGGCTGTGCTTGCGGGGTCACAGCAGCCTCAGTGCCTCCCAGGCCAATATCAGGCTCCTGGCTGCTGGCTGTGCTTCTGACGTCACAGCAGCCTCAGTGCCTCCTAGGCCAGTATGATGCTCATGGCTGCTGGCTGTGCTTCTGAGGTTACAGAAGCCTGAATGCCTCCTAGCCCTGTGGCAGTCTCATGGCTGCTGGCTGTGCTTGTGAGGTCACAGCAGACTCAGTGCCTCTCAGGCCAGTGTCAGGCTCATGGCTGCTGGCTGTGATTGTGAGGTCACAGCAGCCTGAATGCCTCCTCTGCCAGTGCCATGCTCATGGCTGCTGGCTCTGCTTGTGAGGTCACAGCAGACTCAGTGCCTCAAAAGTTAGTGTTCAGCGCCCCCTGCTGGCTGTGCTTGTGAGGTCACAGCAGACTCAGTGCCTCCTCTGCCAGTGCCATGCTCATGGCTGCTGGCTGTGCTTGTGACGTCACAGCAGACTCAGTGCCTCCTAGGCCCGTGTTAGGCTCATGGCTGCTGGCTGTGCTTGTGAGGTCACAGCAGCCTCAGTGCCTCCTCTGCCAGTGCCATGCTCATGGCTGCTGGCTGTGATTGTGATGTAACAGCAGCCTCAGTGCCTCCCAGGCCAGTATCAGGCTCATGGCTGCTGGCTGTGCTTCTGAGGTCACAGCAGGCTGAATGCCTCCTAGGCCAGTGGCAGGCTCATGGCTGCTGGCTGTGCTTGTGAGGTCACAGCAGCCTCAGTGCCTCATAGCTTAGTGTCCAGCGTCCCCTGCTGGCTGTGCTTGTGAGGTCACAGCAGCCTCAGTGCCTCTCAGGCCAGGATCAGGCTCATGGCTGCTGGCTGTGATTGTGAGGTCACAGCAGCCGCAGTTCCTCAAAAGTTGGTGTCCATCGCCCCCTGCTGGCTGTGCTTGTGAGGTCACAGCAGCCTCAGTGCCTCCCAGGCCAATATCAGGCTCCTGGCTGCTGGCTGTGCTTGTGACGTCACAGCAGCCTGAATGCCTCCTAGGCCGTGGCAGGCTCATGGCTGCTGGCTGTGCTTGTGAGGTCACAGCAGCCTCAGTGCCTCCTAGGCTAGTGTCCATCGCCCCCTACTGGCTGTGCTTGTGAGCTCACAGCAGCCTCAGTGCCTCACAGGCCAGTATCAGGCTCATGGCTGCTGGCTCTGCTTGTGACGTCACAGCAGCCTCAGTGCCTCCTCTGCCAGTGGCAGTCTCATGGCTGCTGGCTGTGCTTGTGAGGTCACAGCAGACTCAGTGCCTCCTAGGCCAGTATCAGGCTCATGGCTGCTGGCTGTGCTTCTGAGGTCACAGAAGCCTGAATGCCTCCTAGGCCAGTGGCAGGCTCATGGCTGCTGGCTGTGCTTCTGAGGTCACAGCAGCCTCAGTGCCTCCTAGGCCAGTGGCAGGCTCATGGCTGCTGGCTGTGATTGTGAGGTCACGTCAGCCTCAGTGCTTCATAATTTAGGGTCCAGCGTCCCCTGCTGGTTGTGATTTTGAGGTCACAGCAGACTCAGTGTCTCCATGGATAGTGCCATGCTCATGGCTGCTGGCTGTGCTTGTGAGGTCACAGCAGACTCAGTGCCTCATAGGTTAGTGTGCAGCGCCCCCTGCTGGCTCTGCTTGTGAGGTCACATCAGACTCAGTGCCTCAAAAGTTAGTGTCCAGCCCCCCCTGCTGGCTGTGCTTGTGAGGTCACAGCAGCCTCAGTGCCTCCTCTGCCCGTGTCAGGGTCATGGCTGCTGGCTGTGCTTGTGAGGTCACAGCAGCCTCAGTTCCTCCTAGGCCAGTGGCAGGCTCATGGCTGCTGGCTGTGTTTCTGAGGTCACAGAAGCCTGAATGCCTCCTAGGCCAGTGGCAGGCTCATGGCTGCTGGCTGTGCTTCTGAGGTCACAGCAGCCTCAGTGCCTCATAGTTTAGTGTCCAGCGTCCCCTGCTGGCTCTGCTTGTGAGGTCACAGCAGACTCAATGCCTCAAAACTTAGTCTGCAGCGTCCCCTGCTGGCTGTGCTTGTGAGGTCACAGCAGCCTCAGTGCCTCACAGGCCAGTGGCAGGCTCATGGCTACTGGCTGTGCTTGTGAGGTCACAGCAGCCTCAGTGCCTCACAGGCCAGTGCCATGCTCATGGCTGCTGGCTGTGCTTCTGAGTTCACAGCAGCCTCAGTGCCTCTCTGGCCAGTGGCAGGCTCATGGCTGCTGGCTGTGCTTGTGAGGTCACAGCAGCCTCAGTGCCTCATCGTTTACTGTCCAGCGTCCCCTGCTGGCTCTGCTTGTGAGGTCACAGCAGCCTCAGTGCCTCATAGGTTAGTGTCCATCGCCCCCTACTGGCTGTGCTTGCGGGGTCACAGCAGCCTCAGTGCCTCCCAGGCCAATATCAGGCTCCTGGCTGCTGGCTGTGCTTCTGACGTCACAGCAGCCTCAGTGCCTCCTAGGCCAGTATGATGCTCATGGCTGCTGGCTGTGCTTCTGAGGTCACAGCAGCCTCAGGGCCTCCTCTGCCAGTGGCAGTCTCATGGCTGCTGGCTGTGCTTGTGAGGTTACAGAAGCCTGAATGCCTCCTAGCCCTGTGGCAGTCTCATGGCTGCTGGCTGTGCTTGTGAGGTCACAGCAGACTCAGTGCCTCTCAGGCCAGTGTCAGGCTCATGGCTGCTGGCTGTGATTGTGAGGTCACAGCAGCCTGAATGCCTCCTCTGCCAGTGCCATGCTCATGGCTGCTGGCTCTGCTTGTGAGGTCACAGCAGACTCAGTGCCTCAAAAGTTAGTGTTCAGCGCCCCCTGCTGGCTGTGCTTGTGAGGTCACAGCAGACTCAGTGCCTCCTCTGCCAGTGCCATGCTCATGGCTGCTGGCTGTGCTTGTGACGTCACAGCAGACTCAGTGCCTCCTAGGCCCGTGTTAGGCTCATGGCTGCTGGCTGTGCTTGTGAGGTCACAGCAGCCTCAGTGCCTCCTCTGCCAGTGCCATGCTCATGGCTGCTGGCTGTGATTGTGATGTAACAGCAGCCTCAGTGCCTCCCAGGCCAGTATCAGGCTCATGGCTGCTGGCTGTGCTTCTGAGGTCACAGCAGGCTGAATGCCTCCTAGGCCAGTGGCAGGCTCATGGCTGCTGGCTGTGCTTGTGAGGTCACAGCAGCCTCAGTGCCTCATAGCTTAGTGTCCAGCGTCCCCTGCTGGCTGTGCTTGTGAGGTCACAGCAGCCTCAGTGCCTCTCAGGCCAGGATCAGGCTCATGGCTGCTGGCTGTGATTGTGAGGTCACAGCAGCCGCAGTTCCTCAAAAGTTGGTGTCCATCGCCCCCTGCTGGCTGTGCTTGTGAGGTCACAGCAGCCTCAGTGCCTCCCAGGCCAATATCAGGCTCCTGGCTGCTGGCTGTGCTTGTGACGTCACAGCAGCCTGAATGCCTCCTAGGCCGTGGCAGGCTCATGGCTGCTGGCTGTGCTTGTGAGGTCACAGCAGCCTCAGTGCCTCCTAGGCTAGTGTCCATCGCCCCCTACTGGCTGTGCTTGTGAGCTCACAGCAGCCTCAGTGCCTCACAGGCCAGTATCAGGCTCATGGCTGCTGGCTCTGCTTGTGACGTCACAGCAGCCTCAGTGCCTCCTCTGCCAGTGGCAGTCTCATGGCTGCTGGCTGTGCTTGTGAGGTCACAGCAGACTCAGTGCCTCCTAGGCCAGTATCAGGCTCATGGCTGCTGGCTGTGCTTCTGAGGTCACAGAAGCCTGAATGCCTCCTAGGCCAGTGGCAGGCTCATGGCTGCTGGCTGTGCTTCTGAGGTCACAGCAGCCTCAGTGCCTCCTAGGCCAGTGGCAGGCTCATGGCTGCTGGCTGTGATTGTGAGGTCACGTCAGCCTCAGTGCTTCATAATTTAGGGCCCAGCGTCCCCTGCTGGCTGTGATTTTGAGGTCACAGCAGACTCAGTGTCTCCATGGATAGTGCCATGCTCATGGCTGCTGGCTGTGCTTGTGAGGTCACAGCAGCCTCAGTGTCTCTCAGGCCACTGGCAGTCTCATGGATGCTGGCTGTGCTTGTGAGGTCACAGCAGACTCAGTGCCTCATAGGTTAGTGTCCAGCGCCCCCTGCTGGCTGTGCTTGTGAGGTCACAGCAGCCTCAGTGCCTCCTAGGCCAGTGCCATGCTCATGGCTGCTGGCTGTGTTTGTGAGGTCACAGCAGCCTCAGTGCCTCACAGGCCAGTATCAGGCTCATGGCTGCTGGCTGTGATTGTGAGGTCACAGCAGACTCAGTGCCTCCTAGGCCAGTATCAGGCTCATGGCTGCTGGCTGTGCTTCTGAGGTGACAGCAGGCTGAATGCCTCCTAGGCCAGTGGCAGGCTCATGGCTGCTGGCTGTGCTTCTGACGTCACAGCAGCCTCAGTGCCTCATAGTTTAGTGTCCAGCGTCCCCTACTGGCTGTGCTTGTGAGGTCACAGCAGCCTCAGTGCCTCCTAGGCCAGTATCAGGCTCATGGCTGCTGGCTGTGCTTGTGAGGTCACAGCAGCCTCAGTGCCTCCTCTGCCAGTGCCATGCTCATGGCTGCTGGCTGTGCTTGTGAGGTCACAGCAGCCTCAGTGACTCCTAGGCCAGTGGCAGGCTCATGGCTGCTGGCTGTGCTTGTGAGGTCACAGCAGCCTGAATGCCTCCTAGGCCAGTGCAGGCTCATGGCTGCTGGCTGTCCTTGTGAGGTCACAGCAGCCTCCGTGCCTCATAGGTAAGTGTCCAGCGTCCCCTGGTGGCTCTGCTTGTGAGGTCACAGCAGCCTCAGTGCCTCCCAGGCCAATATCAGGCTCCTGGCTGCTGGCTGTGCTTGTGACGTCACAGCAGCCTGAGTGCCTCCTCTGCCACTGCCATGCTCATGGCTGCTGGCTGTGCTTGTGACGTCACAGCAGCCTGAGTGCCTCCTCTGCCAGTGCCATGCGCATGGCTGCTGCCTGTGCTTGTAACGTCACTGCAGACTCAGTGCCGCATAGTTTAGTGTCCAGCGTCCCCTGCTGGCTCTGCTTGTGAGGTCAGAGCAGACTCAGTGCCTCAAAAGTTAGTGTACAGCGTCCCCTGCTGCCTGTGATTGTGAGGTCACAGCAGACTCAGTGCCCCATAGGTTAGTGTGCAGCGCCCCCTGCTGGCTGTGATTGTGAGGTCACAGCAGACTCAGTGCCTCTCAGGCCTGTATCAGGCTCATGGCTGCTGGCTGTGCTTGTGAGGTCACAGCAGCCTCAGTGCCTCCTCTGCCAGTGGCAGTCTCATGGCTGCTGGCTGTGCTTGTGAGGTCACAGCAGCCTCACTGCCTCACAGGCCAGTATCAGGCTCATGGCTGCTGGCTGTGCTTCTGAGGTCACAGCAGCCTGAATGCCTCCTAGGCCAGTGCCATGCTCATGGCTGCTGGCTGTGCTTGTGAGGTCATATCAGCCTCAGTGCCTCATAGGTTAGTGTCCAGCGCCCCCTGCTGGCTGTGCTTGTGAGGTCACAGCAGCCTCAGTGCCTCTCAGGCCAGTATCAGGCTCATGGCTGCTGGCTCTGCTTGTGACGTCACAGCAGCCTCAGTGCCTCCTCTGCCAGTGCCATGCTCATGGCTGCTGGCTGTGATTGTGACGTCACAGCAGCCTCAGTGCCTCCTAGGCCAGTATCAGGCTCATGGCTGCTGGCTGTGCTTCTGAGGTCACAGCAGCCTCAGGGCCTCCTAGGCCAGTGGCAGGCTCATGGCTGCTGGCTGTGCTTGTGAGGTCACATCAGCCTCAGTGCCTCATAGTTTATTGTCCAGCGTCCCCTGCTGGCTTTGATTGTGAGGTCACAGCAGCCTCAGTGCTTCATAGTTTAGTGTCCAGCGTCCCCTGCTGGCTGTGCTTGTGAGGTCGCAGCAGACTCAGTGTCTCCGTGAATAGTGCCATGCTCATGGCTGCTGGCTGTGCTTGTGAGGTCACAGCAGCCTCAGTGACTCTCAGGCCAGTGGCAGTCTCATGGATGCTGGCTGTGCTTGTGAGGTCACAGCAGCCTCAGTTCCTCCTAGGCCAGTATCAGGCTCATGGCTGCTGGCTGTGCCTCTGAGGTCACAGAGGCCTGAATGCGTCCTAGGCCAGTGGCAGGCTCATGGCTGCTGGCTGTGCTTGTGAGGTCACAGCAGCCTCAGTGACTCTGTGGATAGTGCCATTCTCATGGCTGCTGGCTGTGCTTCTGAGGTCACAGCAGCCTCAGTGCGTCATAGTTTAGTGTCCAGCGCCCCTTGCTGGCTGTGCTTGTGAGGTCACAGCAGACTCAGTGCCACAAAAGTTAGTGTTCAGCGCCCCCTGCTGGCTGTGCTTGTGAGGTCACAGCAGCCTCAGTGCCTCCTCTGCCAGTGCCATGCTCATGGCTGCTGGCTGTGCTTCTGAGGTCACAGCAGCCTGAGTGCCTCCTAGGCCCGTGGCAGGCTCATGGCTGCTGGCTGTGATTGTGAGGTCACATCAGCCTCAGTGCTTCATAGTTTAGTGTCCAGCGTCCCCTGCTGGCTCTGCTTGTGAGGTCACAGCAGACTCAGTGCCTCAAAAGTTAGTGTGCAGCGCCCCCTACTGGCTGTGCTTGTGAGGTCACAGCAGACTCAGTGCCTCTTCTGCCAGTGCCATGCTCATGGCTGCTGGCTGTGCTTGTGACGTCACAGCAGCCTGAGTGCCTCCTAGGCCCGTGGCAGGCTCATGGCTGCTGGCTCTGCTTGTTTGGTCACAGCAGCCTCAGTGCTTCTGAGGCCAGTGGCAGGCTCATGGCTGCTGGCTGTGCTTGTGAGGTCACAGCAGCCTCAGTGCCTCCTAGGCCCGTGGCAGGCTCATGGCTGCTGGCTGTGCTTCTGAGGTCACAGCAGCCTGAATGCCTCCTAGGCCAGTGCAGGCTCATGGCTGCTGGCTGTCCTTGTGAGGTCACAGCAGCCTCCGTGCCTCATAGGTAAGTGTCCAGCATCCCCTGCTGGCTCTGCTTGTGAGGTCACAGCAGACTCAGTGCCTCTCAGGCCAGTGGCAGTCTCATGGCTGCTGGCTGTGCTTGTGAGGTCACAGCAGACTCAGTGCCTCATAGGTTAGTGTCCAGCGCCCCCTGCTGGCTGTGCTTGTGGGGTCACAGCAGCCTCAGTGCCTCCCAGGCCAATATCAGGTTCCTGGCTGCTAGCTGTGCTTGTGAGGTCACAGCAGCCTGAATGCCTCCTAGGCCCGTGCCATGCTCATGGCTGCTGGCTCTGCTTCTGAGGTCACAGCAGCCTGAATGCCTCCTAGGCCAGTGGCAGGCTCATGGCTGCTGGCTGTGATTGTGAGGTCACAGCAGCCTCAGTGCCTCATACTTTAGTGTCCAGCATCCCCTGCTGGCTCTGCTTGTGAGGTCACAGCAGACTCAGTGCCTCAAAACTTAGTCTCCAGCGCCCCCTGCTGGCTGTGCTTGTGACGTCACAGCATCCTCAGTGCCTCACAGGCCAGTATCAGGCTCATGGCTGCTGGCAGTGCTTGTGAGGTCACAGCAGCCTCAGTGCCTCCTAGGCCAGTGGCAGCCTCATGGATGCTGGCTGTGCTTGTGAGGTCACAGCAGGCTCAGTGCCTCTCAGGCCAATATCAGGCTCCTGACTGCTGGCTGTGCTTGTGACATCACAGCAGCCACAGTGCCTCCTAGGGCCGTGGCAGTCTCATGCCTGCTGGCTGTGCTTGTGAGGTCACAGCAGACTCAGTGCCTCAAAAGTTAGTGTCCAGCGCCCCCTGCTGGCTGTGCTTGTGAGGTCACAGCAGACTCAGTGACTCTCAGGCCAGTATCATGCTCATGGCTGCTGGATGTGCTTGTGAGGTCACAGCAGCCTGAATGCCTCCTGGACCAGTGTCAGGGTCATGGCTGCTAGCTTTGCTTCTGAGGTCACAGAAACCTGAATGCCTCCTAGGCCAGTGGCAGGCTCATGGCTGCTGGCTGTGCTTGTGAGGTCACAGCAGCCTCAGTTCCTCCTCTGCCAGTGCCATGCTCATGGCTGCTGGCTGTGCTTGTGACGTCACAGCAGCCTGAGTGCCTCCTAGGGCCGTGGCAGTCTCATGGCTGCTGCCTGTGCTTCTGAGGTCACAGAAGCCTGAACGCCTCCTCTGCCAGTGGCATGCTCATGGATGCTGGCTGTGATTGTGAGGTCACAGCAGCCTCAGTGCTTCATAGTTTAGTGTCCAGCGTCCCCTGATGGCTGTGCTTGTGAGGTCACAGCAGCCTCAGTGCCTCAAAAGTTGGTGTCCAGCGCCCCCTGCTGGCTCTGCTTGTGAGGTCGCAGCAGACTCAGTGTCTCCGTGGATAGTGCCATGCTCATGGCTGCTGGCTGTGCTTGTGAGGTTATAGCAGCCTCAGTGCCTCACAGTTTAGTGTCCAGCATCCATTGCTGGCTCTGCTTGTTTGGTCACAGCAGACTCAGTGCCTCATAGGTTAGTGTCCAGCGCCCCCTGCTGGCTGTGTTTGTGAGGTCACAGCAGACTCAGTGCCTCAAAATTTAGTGTCCAGCGCCCCCTGCTGGCTGTGCTTGTGAGGTCACAGCAGCCTCAGTGCCTCTCAGGCCAGTATCATGCTCATGGCTGCTGGATGTGCTTGTGAGGTCACAGCAGCCTGAACGCCTCCTAGGCCAGTGGCAGGCTCATGGCTGCTGGCTGTGATTGTGAGGTCACAGCAGCCTGAGTGCCTCCTAGGGCCGTGGCAGTCTCATGGCTGCTGGCTGTGCTTGTGAGGTCACAGAAGCCTCAGTGCCTCCTCTGCCAGTGGCAGTCCCATGGCTGCTGGCTGTGTTTGTGAGGTCACAGCAGACTCAGTGCCTCAAAAGTTAGTGTCCAGCGCCCCCTGCTGGCTGTGCTTGTGAGGTCACAGCAGCCTCAATGCCTCTCAGGCCAGTGTCATGCTCATGGCTGCTGGATGTGCTTCTGAGGTCACAGCAGCCTGAATGCCTCCTGGACCAGTGTCAGGGTCATAGCTGCTAGCTTTGCTTGTGAAGTCACAGAAGCCTGAAGGCCTCCTAGGCCAGTGGCAGGCTCATGGCTGCTGGCTGTGATTGTGAGGTCACAGCAGCCTCAGTGCCTCCTCTGCCAGTGCCATGCTCATGGCTGCTGGCTGTGCTTGTGACGTCACAGCAGCCTGAGTGCCTCTGAGACCAGTGGCAGTCTCATGGCTGCTGGCTGTGCTTGTGAGGTCACAGCAGCCTCAGTGCCTCCTAGCCCTGTGGCAGACTCATGGCTGCTGGCTGTGCTTGTGAGATCACAGCAGCCTGAGTGCCTCCTAGGCCAGTATCAGGCTAATGGCTGCTGGCTATGCTTGTGAGGTCACAGAAGCCTGAATGCCTCCTCTGCCAGTGGCATGCTCATGGCTGCTGGCTGTGATTGTGAGGTCACAGCAGCCTCAGTGCCTCATAGTTTAGTGTCCAGCATCCCCTGATGGCTGTGCTTGTGAGGTCACAGCAGCCTCAGTGCCTCACAGGCCAGTGTCAGGCTCATGGCTGCTGGCTGTGCTTGTGAGGTCACAGCAGCCTCAGTGCCTCCTAGGCCAGTATCAGGCTCATGGCTGCTGGCTGTGCTTCTGAGGTCACAGAGGCCTGAATGCCTGCTAGGCCAGTGGCAGGCTCATGGCTGCTGGCTGTGATTGTGAGGTCACGTCAGACTCAGTGCTTCATAATTTAGTGTCCAGCGCCCCCTGCTGGCTCTGCTTGTGAGGTCACAGCAGACTCAGTGCCTCCTAGGCCAGTGCCATGCTCATGGCTGCTGGCTGTGCTTCTGAGGTCACAGCCGCCTGAATGCCTCCTAGGCCAGTGGCAGGCTCATGGCTGCTGGCTGTGATTGTGAGGTCACAGCAGACTCAGTGTCTCCATGGATAGTGCCATGCTCATAGCTGCTGGCTGTGCTTCTGAGGTCACAGAAGCCTGAGTGCCTCCTAGGCCCGTGGCAGGCTCATGGCTGCTGGCTGTGCTTGTGAGGTCACAGCAGCCTCAGTGCCTCATGCTTTAGTGTCCAGCTTCCCCTGCTGGCTCTGCTTGTGAGGTCACAGCAGACTCAGTGCCTCAAAAGTTAGTGTCCAGCGCCCCCTGCTGGCTGTGCTTGTGACATCACAGCAGCCTCAGTGCCTCCTAGGCCAGTGGCAGGCTCCTGGCTGCTGGCTGTGCTTCTGAGGTCACAGCAGACTCAGTGTCTCCGTGGATAGTGCCATGCTCATGGCTGCTGGCTGTGCTTCTGAGGTCACCGAAGCCTGAATGCCTTCTAGGCCAGTGGCAGGCTCATGGCTGCTGGCTGTGCTTGTGAGGTCACAGCAGCCTCAGTGCATCATTCCTTAGTGTCCAGCATCCCCTGCTGGCTCTGCTTGTGAGGTCACAGCAGACTCAGTGTCTCCGTGGATACTGCCATGCTCATGGCTGCTGCCTGTGCTTGTGACGTCACAGCAGCCTCAGTGCCTCCTAGGGCCGTGGCAGTCTCATGGCTGCTGGCTGTGTTTGTGAGGTCACAGCAGACTCAGTGCCTCCTAGGCCAGTATCAGGCTCATGGCTGCTGGTTGTGCTTGTGAGGTCACAGCAGCCTGAATGCCTCCTCTGCCAGTGTCAGGCTCATGGCTGCTGGCTGTGCTTGTGAGGTCACAGCAGCCTCAGTGCCTCACAGGCCAGTATTAGGCTCATGGCTGCTGGCTGTGATTGTGAGGTCACAGCAGACTCAGTGTCTCCGTGGATAGTGCCATGCTCATGGCTGCTGGCTGTGCTTCTGAGGTCACAGAAGCCTGAATGCCTCCTAGGCCAGTGGCAGGCTCATGGCTGCTGGCTGTGCTTGTGAGGTCACAGCAACCTCAGTGCCTCATACTTTAGTGTCCAGCATCCCCTGCTGGCTCTGCTTGTGAGGTCACAGCAGACTCAGTGTCTCCGTGGATACTGCCATGCTCATGGCTGCTGGCTGTGCTTGTGACGTCACAGCAGCCTGAGTGCCTCCTAGGGCCGTGGCAGTCTCATGGCTGCTGGCTGTGCTTCTCAGGTCACAGCAGACTCAGTGCCTCCTAGGGCAATATCAGGCTCATGGCTGCTGGTTGTGCTTGTGAGGTCACAGCAGCCTCAGTGCCTCTCTGGCCAGTGGCAGGCTCATGGCTGCTCGCTGTGATTGTGAGGTCACAGCAACCTCAGTGCCTCCTAGGCCAGTATCAGGCTCATGGCTGCTGGCTGTGCTTCTGAGGTCACAGCAGCCTCAGTGCCTCATAGGTTAGTGTGCAGCGCCCCCTGCTGGCTGTGATTGTGAGGTCACAGCAGCCTCAGTGCCTCATCGTTTAGTGTCCAGCGTCCCCTGCTGGCTGTGCCTGTGAGGTCACAGCAGCCTCAGTGCCTCTCAGGCCAGTATCAGGCTCATGGCTGCTGGCTGTGTTTGTGAGGTCACAGCAGCCTCAGTGCCTCCTAGGCCAGTATCAGGCTCATGGCTGCTGGCTGTGCTTCTGAGGTCACAGCAGCCTCAGTGCCACTCTGGCCAGTGGCAGGCTCATGGCTGCTGGCTGTGATTGTGAGGTCACAGCAGCCTCAGTGCTTCATAGTTTCGTGTCCAGCGTCCCCTGCTGGCTGTGCTTGTGAGGTCACAGCAGCCTCAGTGCCTCAAAAGTTGGTGTCCAGCGCCCCCTGCTGGCTCTGCTTGTGAGGTCGCAGCAGACTCAGTGTCTCCGTGGATAGTGCCATGCTCATGGCTGCTGGCTGTGCTTGTGAGGTTACAGCAGCCTCAGTGCCTCTCAGGCCAGTGGCAGTCTCATGGCTGCTGGCTGTGCTTGTGAGGTCACAGCAGCCTCAGTTCCTCCTAGGCCAGTATCAGGCTCATGGCTACTGGCTGTGCTTCTGAGGTCACAGAGGCCTGAATGCCTCCTAGGCCAGTGGCAGGCTCATGGCTGCTGGCTGTGCTTGTGAGGTCATAGCAGCCTCAGTGCCTCACAGTTTAGTGTCCAGCGTCCATTGCTGGCTCTGCTTGCTTGGTCACAGCAGACTCAGTGCCTCATAGGTTAGTGTCCAGCGTCCCCTGCTGGCTCTGCTTGTGAGGTCACAGCAGACTCAGTGCCTCAAAAGTTAGTGTCCAGCGCCCCCTGCTGGCTGTCCTTGTGAGGTCACAGCAGCCTCAGTGCCTCTCAGGCCAGTGTCATGCTCATGGCTGCTGGATGTGCTTCTGAGGTCACAGCAGCCTGAATGCCTCCTGGACCAGTGTCAGGGTCATAGCTGCTAGCTTTGCTTCTGAGGTCACAGAAGCCTGAACGCCTCCTAGGCCAGTGGCAGGCTCATGGCTGCTGGCTGTGATTGTGAGGTCACAGCAGCCTCAGTGCCTCCTCTGCCAGTGCCATGCTCATGGCTGCTGGCTGTGCTTGTGACGTCACAGCAGCCTGAGTGCCTCCTAGGCCAGTATCAGGCTAATGGCTGCTGGCTATGCTTGTGAGGTCACAGAAGCCTGAATGCCTCCTCTGCCAGTGGCATGCTCATGGCTGCTGGCTGTGATTGTGAGGTCACAGCAGCCTCAGTGCCTCACAGTTTAGTGTCCAGCTTCCCCTGGTGGCTGTGCTTGTGAGGTCACAGCAGCCTCAGTGCCTCCTAGGCTAGTGTCCATCGCCCCCTACTGGCTGTGCTTGTGAGGTCACAGCAGCCTCAGTGCCTCACAGGCCAGTATCAGGCTCATGGCTGCTGGCTGTGCTTGTGACGTCACAGCAGCCTCAGTGCCTCCTCTGCCAGTGGCCGTCTCATGGCTGCTGGCTGTGCTTGTGAGGTCACAGCAGCCTCAGTGCCTCCTCTGCCAGTATCAGGCTCATGGCTACTGGCTGTGCTTCTGAGGTCACAGAAGCCTGAATGCCTCCTAGGCCAGTGGCAGGCTCATGGCTGCTGGCTGTGCTTGTGAGGTCACAGCAGACTCAGTGCCTCCTAGGCCAGTGGCAGGCTCATGGCTGCTGGCTGTGATTGTGAGGTCACGTCAACCTCAGTGCTTCATAATTTAGTGTCCAGCGTCCCCTGCTGGCTGTGATTTTGAGGTCACAGCAGACTCAGTTCCTCAAAAGTTGGTGTCCAGCGCCCCCTGCTGGCTCTGCTTGTGAGGTCACAGCAGACTCAGTGTCTCCGTGGATAGTGCCATGCTCATGGCTGCTGGCTGTGCTTGTGAGGTCACAGCAGCCTCAGTGTGTCTCAGGCCACTGGCAGTCTCATGGATGCTGGCTGTGCTTGTGAGGTCACAGCAGACTCAGTGCCTCATAGGTTAGTGTCCAGCGCCCCCTGCTGGCTGTGATTGTGAGGTCACAGCAGCCTCAGTGCCTCCCAGGCCAATATCAGGTTCCTGGCTGCTAGCTGTGCTTGTGAGGTCACAGCAGCCTGAATGCCTCCTAGGCCCGTGCCATGCTCATGGCTGCTGGCTGTGCTTCTGAGGTCACAGCAGCCTCAGTGCCTCATACTTTACTGTCCAGCATCCCCTGCTGGCTCTGCTTGTGAGGTCACAGCAGACTCAGTGCCTCAAAAGTTAGTGTCCAGCGTCCCCTGGTGGCTGTGCTTGTGACGTCACAGCAGCCTCAGTGCCTCCTAGGCCAGTGGCAGGCTCATGGCTGCTGGCTGTGATTGTGAGGTCACAGCAGACTCAGTGTCTCCGTGGATAGTGCCATGCTCATGGCTGCTGGCTGTGCTTCTGAGGTCACAGAAGCCTGAATGCCTCCTAGGCCAGTGGCAGGCTCATGGCTGCTGGCTGTGCTTGTGAGGTCACAGCAACCTCAGTGCCTCATACTTTAGTGTCCAGCATCCCCTGCTGGCTCTGCTTGTGAGGTCACAGCAGACTCAGTGTCTCCGTGGATACTGCCATGCTCATGGCTGCTGGCTGTGCTTGTGACGTCACAGCAGCCTCAGTGCCTCCTAGGGCCGTGGCAGTCTCATGGCTGCTGGCTGTGCTTCTCAGGTCACAGCAGACTCAGTGCCTCCTAGGGCAATATCAGGCTCATGGCTGCTGGTTGTGCTTGTGAGGTCACAGCAGCCTCAGTGCCTCTCTGGCCAGTGGCAGGCTCATGGCTGCTCGCTGTGATTGTGAGGTCACAGAAACCTCAGTGCCTCCTAGGCCAGTATCAGGCTCATGGCTGCTGGCTGTGCTTCTGAGGTCACAGAAACCTGAATGCCTCCTAGGCCAGTGGCAGGCTCATGGCTGCTGGCTGTTCTTCTGAGGTCACAGCAGCCTCAGTGCCTCATAGGTTAGTGTGCAGCGCCCCCTGCTGGCTCTGCTTGTGAGGTCACAGCAGACTCAGTGGCTCATAGGTTAGTGTGCCGCGCCCCCTGCTGGCTCTGCTTGTGAGGTCACAGCAGACTCAGTGCCTCTCAGGCCAGCATCAGGCTCATGGCTGCTGGCTGTGCTTGTGAGGTCACAGCAGCCTGAATGCCTCTCTGGCCAGTGGCAGGCTCATGGCTGCTGGCTGTGATTGTGAGGTCACGTCAGCCTCAGTGCTTCATAATTTAGTGTCCAGCGTCCCCTGCTGGCTGTGATTTTGATGTCACAGCAGACTCAGTTCCTCAAAAGTTGGTGTCCAGCGCCCCCTGCTGGCTCTGCTTGTGAGGTCACAGCAGACTCAGTGTCTCCGTGGATAGTGCCATGCTCATGGCTGCTGGCTGTGCTTGTGAGGTCACAGCAGCCTCAGTGTCTCTCAGGCCAGTGGCAGTCTCATGGATGCTGGCTGTGCTTGTGAGGTCACAGCAGACTCAGTGCCTCATAGGTTAGTTTCCAGCGTCCCCTGCTGGCTCTGCTTGTGAGGTCACAGCAGCCTCAGTGCCTCCCAGGCCAATATCAGGTTCCTGGCTGCTAGCTGTGCTTGTGAGGTCACAGTAGCCTGAATGCCTCCTAGGCCCGTGCCATGCTCATGGCTGCTGGCTGTGCTTCTGAGGTCACAGCAGCCTGAATGCCTCCTAGGCCAGTGGCAGGCTCATGGCTGCTGGCTGTGATTGTGAGGTCAAAGCAGACTCAGTGTCTCCGTGGATAGTGCCATGCTCATGGCTGCTGGCTGTGCTTCTGAGGTCACAGAAGCCTGAGTGCCTCCTAGGCCCGTGGCAGGCTCATGGCTGCTGGCTGTGCTTGTGAGGTCACAGCAGCCTCAGTGCCTCATGCTTTAGTGTCCAGCATCCCCTGCTGGCTCTGCTTGTGAGGTCACAGCAGACTCAGTGCCTCAAAAGTTAGTGTCCAGCGCCCCCTGCTGGCTGTGCTTGTGACGTCACAGCAGCCTCAGTGCCTCCTAGGCCAGTGGCAGGCTCCTGGCTGCTGGCTGTGCTTGTGAGGTCACAGCAGCCTCAGTGTCTCCGTGGATAGTGCCATGCTCATGGCTGCTGGCTGTGCTTGTGAGGTCACAGAAGCCTGAATGCCTCCTAGGCCAGTGGCAGGCTCATGGCTGCTGGCTGTGCTTGTGAGGTCACAGCAGCCTCAGTGCCTCATTCCTTAGTGTCCAGCATCCCCTGCTGGCTCTGCTTGTGAGGTCACAGCAGACTCAGTGTCTCCGTGGATACTGCCATGCTCATGGCTGCTGGCTGTGCTTGTGACGTCACAGCAGCCTCAGTGCCTCCTAGGGCCGTGGCAGTCTCATGGCTGCTGGCTGTGTTTGTGAGGTCACAGCAGCCTCAGTTCCTCCTAGGCCAGTATCAGGCTCATGGCTGCTGGTTGTGCTTGTGAGGTCACAGCAGCCTGAATGCCCTCTCTGCCAGTGTCAGGCTCATGGCTGCTGGCTGTGCTTGTGAGGTCACAGCAGCCTCAGTGCCTCACAGGCCAGTATTAGGCTCATGGCTGCTGGCTGTGATTGTGAAGTCACAGCAACCTCAGTGCCTCCTAGGCCAGTATCAGGCTCATGGCTGCTGGCTGTGCTTCTGAGGTCACAGAAACCTGAATGCCTCCTAGGCCAGTGGCAGGCTCATGGCTGCTGGCTGTGCTTCTGAGGTCACAGCAGCCTCAGTGCCTCATAGGTTAGTGTGCAGCGCCCCCTGCTGGCTGTGATTGTTAGGTCACAGCAGACTCAGTGCCTCATAGGTTAGTGTGCAGCGCCCCCTGCTGGCTGTGCTTGTGAGGTCACAGCAGCCTCAGTGCCTCTCAGGCCAGTATCAGGCTCATGGCTGCTGGCTGTGTTTGTGAGGTCACAGCAGCCTCAGTGCCTCCGAGGCCAGTATCAGGCTCATGGCTGCTGGCTGTGCTTCTGAGGTCACAGCAGCCTCAGTGCCTCTCTGGGAAGTGGCAGGCTCATGGCTGCTGGCTGTGATTGTGAGGTCACATCAGCCTCAGTGCTTCATAGTTTAGTGTCCAGCGTCCCCTGCTGGCTGTGCTTGTGAGGTCACAGCAGCCTCAGTGCCTCAAAAGTTGGTGTCCAGCGCCCCCTGCTGGCTCTGCTTGTGAGGTCGCAGCAGACTCAGTGTCTCCGTGGATAGTGCCATGCTCATGGCTGCTGGCTGTGCTTGTGAGGTTACAGCAGCCTCAGTGCCTCTCAGGCCAGTGGCAGTCTCATGGCTGCTGGCTGTGCTTGTGAGGTCACAGCAGCCTCAGTTCCTCCTAGGCCAGTATCAGGCTCATGGCTACTGGCTGCGCTTCTGAGGTCACAGAGGCCTGAATGCCTCCTAGGCCAGTGGCAGGCTCATGGCTGCTGGCTGTGCTTGTGAGGTCATAGCAGCCTCAGTGCCTCACAGTTTAGTGTCCAGTGTCCATTGCTGGCTCTGCTTGTTTGGTCACAGCAGACTCAGTGCCTCATAGTTTAGTGTCCAGCGTCCCCTGCTGGCTCTGCTTGTGAGGTCACAGCAGACTCAGTGCCTCAAAAGTTAGTGTCCAGCGCCCCCTGCTGGCTGTCCTTGTGAGGTCACAGCAGCCTCAGTGCCTCTCAGGCCAGTGCCATGCTCATGGCTGCTGGCTGTGCTTGTGACGTCACAGCAGCCTGAGTGCCTCCTAGGCCAGTATCAGGCTAATGGCTGCTGGCTATGCTTGTGAGGTCACAGAAGCCTGAATGCCTCCTCTGCCAGTGGCATGCTCATGGCTGCTGGCTGTGATTGTGAGGTCACAGCAGCCTCAATGCCTCATAGTTTAGTGTCCAGCGGCCCCTGATGGCTGTGCTTGTGAGGTCACAGCAGCCTCAGTGCCTCCTAGGCTAGTGTCCATCGCCCCCTACTGGCTGTGCTTGTGAGGTCACAGCAGCCTCAGTGCCTCACAGGCCAGTATCAGGCTCATGGCTGCTGGCTGTGCTTGTGACGTCACAGCAGCCTCAGTGCCTCCTCTGCCAGTGGCAGTCTCATGGCTGCTGGCTGTGCTTGTGAGGTCACAGCAGCCTCAGTGCCTCCTAGGCCAGTATCAGGCTCATGGCTGCTGGCTGTGCTTCTGAGGTCACAGAAGCCTGAATGCCTCCTAGGCCAGTGGCAGGCTCATGGCTGCTGGCTGTGCTTGTGAGGTCACAGCAGCCTCAGTGCCTCCTAGGCCAGTGGCAGGCTCATGGCTGCTGGCTGTGCTTGTGAGGTCACAGCAGCCTCAGTGCCTCACAGGCCAGTATTAGGCTCATGGCTGCTGGCTGTGATTGTGAGGTCACAGCAACCTCAGTGCCTCCTAGGCCAGTATCAGGCTCATGGCTGCTGGCTGTGCTTCTGAGGTCACAGAAACCTGAATGCCTCCTAGGCCAGTGGCAGGCTCATGGCTGCTGGCTGTGCTTCTGAGGTCACAGCAGCCTCAGTGCCTCATAGGTTAGTGTGCAGCGCCCCCTGCTGGCTGTGATTGTGAGGTCACAGCAGCCTCAGTGCCTCATAGGTTAGTGTGCAGCGCCCCCTGCTGGCTGTGCTTGTGAGGTCACAGCAGCCTCAGTGCCTCCTAGGCCAGTATCAGGCTCATGGCTGCTGGCTGTGCTTCTGAGGTCACAGCAGCCTCAGTGCCTCTCTGGCCAGTGGCAGGCTCATGGCTGCTGGCTGTGCTTGTGAGGTCACAGCAGCCTCAGTTCCTCCTAGGCCAGTATCAGGCTCATGGCTACTGGCTGTGCTTCTGAGGTCACAGAGGCCTGAATGCCTCCTAGGCCAGTGGCAGGCTCATGGCTGCTGGCTGTGCTTGTGAGGTCATAGCAGCCTCAGTGCCTCACAGTTTAGTGTCCAGCGTCCATTGCTGGCTCTGCTTGCTTGGTCACAGCAGACTCAGTGCCTCATAGGTTAGTGTCCAGCGTCCCCTGCTGGCTCTGCTTGTGAGGTCACAGCAGACTCAGTGCCTCAAAAGTTAGTGTCCAGCGCCCCCTGCTGGCTGTCCTTGTGAGGTCACAGCAGCCTCAGTGCCTCTCAGGCCAGTGTCATGCTCATGGCTGCTGGATGTGCTTCTGAGGTCACAGCAGCCTGAATGCCTCCTGGACCAGTGTCAGGGTCATAGCTGCTAGCTTTGCTTCTGAGGTCACAGAAGCCTGAACGCCTCCTAGGCCAGTGGCAGGCTCATGGCTGCTGGCTGTGATTGTGAGGTCACAGCAGCCTCAGTGCCTCCTCTGCCAGTGCCATGCTCATGGCTGCTGGCTGTGCTTGTGACGTCACAGCAGCCTGAGTGCCTCCTAGGCCAGTATCAGGCTAATGGCTGCTGGCTATGCTTGTGAGGTCACAGAAGCCTGAATGCCTCCTCTGCCAGTGGCATGCTCATGGCTGCTGGCTGTGATTGTGAGGTCACAGCAGCCTCAGTGCCTCACAGTTTAGTGTCCAGCTTCCCCTGATGGCTGTGCTTGTGAGGTCACAGCAGCCTCAGTGCCTCCTAGGCTAGTGTCCATCGCCCCCTACTGGCTGTGCTTGTGAGGTCACAGCAGCCTCAGTGCCTCACAGGCCAGTATCAGGCTCATGGCTGCTGGCTGTGCTTGTGACGTCACAGCAGCCTCAGTGCCTCCTCTGCCAGTGGCCGTCTCATGGCTGCTGGCTGTGCTTGTGAGGTCACAGCAGCCTCAGTGCCTCCTAGGCCAGTATCAGGCTCATGGCTACTGGCTGTGCTTCTGAGGTCACAGAAGCCTGAATGCCTCCTAGGCCAGTGGCAGGCTCATGGCTGCTGGCTGTGCTTGTGAGGTCACAGCAGACTCAGTGCCTCCTAGGCCAGTGGCAGGCTCATGGCTGCTGGCTGTGATTGTGAGGTCACGTCAACCTCAGTGCTTCATAATTTAGTGTCCAGCGTCCCCTGCTGGCTGTGATTTTGAGGTCACAGCAGACTCAGTTCCTCAAAAGTTGGTGTCCAGCGCCCCCTGCTGGCTCTGCTTGTGAGGTCACAGCAGACTCAGTGTCTCCGTGGATAGTGCCATGCTCATGGCTGCTGGCTGTGCTTGTGAGGTCACAGCAGCCTCAGTGTGTCTCAGGCCACTGGCAGTCTCATGGATGCTGGCTGTGCTTGTGAGGTCACAGCAGACTCAGTGCCTCATAGGTTAGTGTCCAGCGCCCCCTGCTGGCTGTGATTGTGAGGTCACAGCAGCCTCAGTGCCTCCCAGGCCAATATCAGGTTCCTGGCTGCTAGCTGTGCTTGTGAGGTCACAGCAGCCTGAATGCCTCCTAGGCCCGTGCCATGCTCATGGCTGCTGGCTGTGCTTCTGAGGTCACAGCAGCCTGAATGCCTCCTAGGTCAGTGGCAGGCTCATGGCTGCTGGCTGTGCTTGTGAGGTCACAGCAGCCTCAGTGCCTCATACTTTACTGTCCAGCATCCCCTGCTGGCTCTGCTTGTGAGGTCACAGCAGACTCAGTGCCTCAAAAGTTAGTGTCCAGCGTCCCCTGGTGGCTGTGCTTGTGACGTCACAGCAGCCTCAGTGCCTCCTAGGCCAGTGGCAGGCTCATGGCTGCTGGCTGTGATTGTGAGGTCACAGCAGACTCAGTGTCTCCGTGGATAGTGCCATGCTCATGGCTGCTGGCTGTGCTTCTGAGGTCACAGAAGCCTGAATGCCTCCTAGGCCAGTGGCAGGCTCATGGCTGCTGGCTGTGCTTGTGAGGTCACAGCAACCTCAGTGCCTCATACTTTAGTGTCCAGCATCCCCTGCTGGCTCTGCTTGTGAGGTCACAGCAGACTCAGTGTCTCCGTGGATACTGCCATGCTCATGCCTGCTGGCTGTGCTTGTGACGTCACAGCAGCCTCAGTGCCTCCTAGGGCCGTGGCAGTCTCATGGCTGCTGGCTGTGCTTCTCAGGTCACAGCAGACTCAGTGCCTCCTAGGGCAATATCAGGCTCATGGCTGCTGGTTGTGCTTGTGAGGTCACAGCAGCCTCAGTGCCTCTCTGGCCAGTGGCAGGCTCATGGCTGCTCGCTGTGATTGTGAGGTCACAGAAACCTCAGTGCCTCCTAGGCCAGTATCAGGCTCATGGCTGCTGGCTGTGCTTCTGAGGTCACAGAAACCTGAATGCCTCCTAGGCCAGTGGCAGGCTCATGGCTGCTGGCTGTTCTTCTGAGGTCACAGCAGCCTCAGTGCCTCATAGGTTAGTGTGCAGCGCCCCCTGCTGGCTCTGCTTGTGAGGTCACAGCAGACTCAGTGGCTCATAGGTTAGTGTGCCGCGCCCCCTGCTGGCTCTGCTTGTGAGGTCACAGCAGCCTCAGTGCCTCTCAGGCCAGCATCAGGCTCATGGCTGCTGGCTGTGCTTGTGAGGTCACAGCAGCCTGAATGCCTCTCTGGCCAGTGGCAGGCTCATGGCTGCTGGCTGTGATTGTGAGGTCACGTCAGCCTCAGTGCTTCATAATTTAGTGTCCAGCGTCCCCTGCTGGCTGTGATTTTGATGTCACAGCAGACTCAGTTCCTCAAAAGTTGGTGTCCAGCGCCCCCTGCTGGCTCTGCTTGTGAGGTCACAGCAGACTCAGTGTCTCCGTGGATAGTGCCATGCTCATGGCTGCTGGCTGTGCTTGTGAGGTCACAGCAGCCTCAGTGTCTCTCAGGCCAGTGGCAGTCTCATGGATGCTGGCTGTGCTTGTGAGGTCACAGCAGACTCAGTGCCTCATAGGTTAGTTTCCAGCGTCCCCTGCTGGCTCTGCTTGTGAGGTCACAGCAGCCTCAGTGCCTCCCAGGCCAATATCAGGTTCCTGGCTGCTAGCTGTGCTTGTGAGGTCACAGTAGCCTGAATGCCTCCTAGGCCCGTGCCATGCTCATGGCTGCTGGCTGTGCTTGTGACGTCACAGCAGCCTGAGTGCCTCCTAGGCCAGTGGCAGGCTCATGGCTGCTGGCTGTGATTGTGAGGTCACAGCAGACTCAGTGTCTCCGTGGATAGTGCCATGCTCATGGCTGCTGGCTGTGCTTCTGAGGTCACAGAAGCCTGAGTGCCTCCTAGGCCCGTGGCAGGCTCATGGCTGCTGGCTGTGCTTGTGAGGTCACAGCAGCCTCAGTGCCTCATGCTTTAGTGTCCAGCATCCCCTGCTGGCTCTGCTTGTGAGGTCACAGCAGACTCAGTGCCTCAAAAGTTAGTGTCCAGCGCCCCCTGCTGGCTGTGCTTGTGACGTCACAGCAGCCTCAGTGCCTCCTAGGCCAGTGGCAGGCTCCTGGCTGCTGGCTGTGCTTGTGAGGTCACAGCAGACTCAGTGTCTCCGTGGATAGTGCCATGCTCATGGCTGCTGGCTGTGCTTGTGAGGTCACAGAAGCCTGAATGCCTCCTAGGCCAGTGGCAGGCTCATGGCTGCTGGCTGTGCTTGTGAGGTCACAGCAGCCTCAGTGCCTCATTCCTTAGTGTCCAGCATCCCCTGCTGGCTCTGCTTGTGAGGTCACAGCAGACTCAGTGTCTCCGTGGATACTGCCATGCTCATGGCTGCTGGCTGTGCTTGTGACGTCACAGCAGCCTCAGTGCCTCCTAGGGCCGTGGCAGTCTCATGGCTGCTGGCTGTGTTTGTGAGGTCACAGCAGCCTCAGTTCCTCCTAGGCCAGTATCAGGCTCATGGCTGCTGGTTGTGCTTGTGAGGTCACAGCAGCCTGAATGCCCTCTCTGCCAGTGTCAGGCTCATGGCTGCTGGCTGTGCTTGTGAGGTCACAGCAGCCTCAGTGCCTCACAGGCCAGTATTAGGCTCATGGCTGCTGGCTGTGATTGTGAAGTCACAGCAACCTCAGTGCCTCCTAGGCCAGTATCAGGCTCATGGCTGCTGGCTGTGCTTCTGAGGTCACAGAAACCTGAATGCCTCCTAGGCCAGTGGCAGGCTCATGGCTGCTGGCTGTGCTTCTGAGGTCACAGCAGCCTCAGTGCCTCATAGGTTAGTGTGCAGCGCCCCCTGCTGGCTGTGATTGTTAGGTCACAGCAGACTCAGTGCCTCATAGGTTAGTGTGCAGCGCCCCCTGCTGGCTGTGCTTGTGAGGTCACAGCAGCCTCAGTGCCTCTCAGGCCAGTATCAGGCTCATGGCTGCTGGCTGTGTTTGTGAGGTCACAGCAGCCTCAGTGCCTCCGAGGCCAGTATCAGGCTCATGGCTGCTGGCTGTGCTTCTGAGGTCACAGCAGCCTCAGTGCCTCTCTGGGCAGTGGCAGGCTCATGGCTGCTGGCTGTGATTGTGAGGTCACATCAGCCTCAGTGCTTCATAGTTTAGTGTCCAGCGTCCCCTGCTGGCTGTGCTTGTGAGGTCACAGCAGCCTCAGTGCCTCAAAAGTTGGTGTCCAGCGCCCCCTGCTGGCTCTGCTTGTGAGGTCGCAGCAGACTCAGTGTCTCCGTGGATAGTGCCATGCTCATGGCTGCTGGCTGTGCTTGTGAGGTTACAGCAGCCTCAGTGCCTCTCAGGCCAGTGGCAGTCTCATGGCTGCTGGCTGTGCTTGTGAGGTCACAGCAGCCTCAGTTCCTCCTAGGCCAGTATCAGGCTCATGGCTACTGGCTGTGCTTCTGAGGTCACAGAGGCCTGAATGCCTCCTAGGCCAGTGGCAGGCTCATGGCTGCTGGCTGTGCTTGTGAGGTCATAGCAGCCTCAGTGCCTCACAGTTTAGTGTCCAGTGTCCATTGCTGGCTCTGCTTGTTTGGTCACAGCAGACTCAGTGCCTCATAGTTTAGTGTCCAGCGTCCCCTGCTGGCTCTGCTTGTGAGGTCACAGCAGACTCAGTGCCTCAAAAGTTAGTGTCCAGCGCCCCCTGCTGGCTGTCCTTGTGAGGTCACAGCAGCCTCAGTGCCTCTCAGGCCAGTGTCATGCTCATGGCTGCTGGATGTGCTTGTGAGGTCACAGCAGCCTGAATGCCTCCTGGACCAGTGTCAGGGTCATGGCTGCTAACTTTGCTTCTGAGGTCACAGAAGCCTGAACACCTCCTAGGCCAGTGGCATGCTCATGGCTGCTGGCTGTGATTGTGAGGTCACAGCAGCCTCAGTGCCTCCTCTGCCAGTGCCATGCTCATGGCTGCTGGCTGTGCTTGTGACGTCACAGCAGCCTGAGTGCCTCCTAGGGCCGTGGCAGTCTCATGGCTGCTGGCTGTGCTTGTGAGGTCACAGAAGCCTCAGTGCCTCCTCTGCCAGTGGCAGTCCCATGGTTGCTGGCTGTGCTTGTGAGGTCACAGCAGCCTCAGTGCCTCATAGTTTAGTGTCCAGCGGCCCCTGATGGCTGTGCTTGTGAGGTCACAGCAGCCTCAGTGCCTCCTAGGCTAGTGTCCATCGCCCCCTACTGGCTGTGCTTGTGAGGTCACAGCAGCCTCAGTGTCTCACAGGCCAGTATCAGGCTCATGGCTGCTGGCTGTGCTTGTGACGTCACAGCAGCCTCAGTGCCTCCTCTGCCAGTGGCACTCTCATGGCTGCTGGCTGTGCTTGTGAGGTCACAGCAGCCTCAGTGCCTCCTAGGCCAGTATCAGGCTCATGGCTGCTGGCTGTGCTTCTGAGGTCACAGAAGCCTGAATGCCTCCTAGGCCAGTGGCAGGCTCATGGCTGCTGGCTGTGCTTGTGAGGTCACAGCAGCCTCAGTGCCTCCTAGGCCAGTGGCAGGCTCATGGCTGCTGGCTGTGATTGTGAGGTCACGTCAACCTCAGTGCTTCATAATTTAGTGTCCAGCGTCCCCTGCTGGCTGTGATTTTGAGGTCACAGCAGACTCAGTTCCTCAAAGTTGGTGTCCAGCGCCCCCTGCTGGCTCTGCTTGTGAGGTCACAGCAGACTCAGTGTCTCCGTGGATAGTGCCATGCTCATGGCTGCTGGCTGTGCTTGTGAGGTCACAGCAGCCTCAGTGTCTCTCAGGCCACTGGCAGTCTCATGGATGCTGGCTGTGCTTGTGAGGTCACAGCAGACTCAGTGCCTCCCAGGCCAATATCAGGTTCATGGCTGCTAGCTGTGCTTGTGAGGTCACAGCAGCCTGAATGCCTCCTAGGCCCGTGCCATGCTCATGGCTGCTGGCTGTGCTTCTGAGGTCACAGCAGCCTGAATGCCTCCTAGGTCAGTGGCAGGCTCATGGCTGCTGGCTGTGCTTGTGAGGTCACAGCAGCCTCAGTGCCTCATACTTTACTGTCCAGCATCCCCTGCTGGCTCTGCTTGTGAGGTCACAGCAGACTCAGTGCCTCAAAAGTTAGTGTCCAGCGTCCCCTGGTGGCTGTGCTTGTGACGTCACAGCCGCCTCAGTGCCTCCTAGGCCAGTGGCAGGCTCATGGCTGCTGGCTATGATTGTGAGGTCACAGCAGACTCAGTGTCTCCGTGGATAGTGCCATGCTCATGGCTGCTGGCTGTGCTTCTGAGGTCACAGAAGCCTGAATGCCTCCTAGGCCAGTGGCAGGCTCATGGCTGCTGGCTGTGCTTGTGAGGTCACAGCAACCTCAGTGCCTCATACTTTAGTGTCCAGCATCCCCTGCTGGCTCTGCTTGTGAGGTCACAGCAGACTCAGTGTCTCCGTGGATACTGCCATGCTCATGGCTGCTGGCTGTGCTTGTGACGTCACAGCAGCCTCAGTGCCTCCTAGGGCCGTGGCAGTCTCATGGCTGCTGGCTGTGCTTCTCAGGTCACAGCAGACTCAGTGCCTCCTAGGCCAATATCAGGCTCATGGCTGCTGGTTGTGCTTGTGAGGTCACAGCAGCCTCAGTGCCTCTCTGGCCAGTGGCAGGCTCATGGCTGCTGGCTGTGATTGTGAGGTCACAGCAGCCTCAGTGCCTCCTAGGCCAGTATCAGGCTAATGGCTGCTGGCTGTGCTTCTGAGGTCACAGAAACCTGAATGCCTCCTAGGCCAGTGGCAGGCTCATGGCTGCTGGCTGTGCTTCTGAGGTCACAGCAGCCTCAGTGCCTCATAGGTTAGTGTGCAGCGCCCCCTGCTGGCTCTGCTTGTGAGGTCACAGCAGACTCAGTGGCTCATAGGTTAGTGTGCAGCGCCCCCTGCTGGCTCTGCTGGTGAGGTCACAGCAGCCTCAGTGCCTCTCAGGCCAGCATCAGGCTCATGGCTACTGGCTGTGTTTGTGAGGTCACAGCAGCCTCAGTGCCTCCGAGGCCAGTATCAGGCTCATGGCTGCTGGCTGTGCTTGTGAGGTCACAGCAGAGTCAGTGCCTCAAAATTTAGTGCCCAGCGCCCCCTGCTGGCTGTGCTTGTGAGGTCACAGCAGCCTCAGTGCCTCTCAGGCCAGTATCATGCTCATGGCTGCTGGATGTGCTTGTGAGGTCACAGCAGCCTGAATGCATCCCGGATCAGTGTCAGGGTCATGGCTGCTAGCTTTGTTTTTGAGGTCACAGAAGCCTGAACGCCTCCTAGGCCAGTGGCAGGCTCATGGCCGCTGGCTGTGCTTGTGAGGTCACAGCAGCCTCAGTGCCTCCTCTGCCAGTGCCATGCGCATGGCTGCTGGCTGTGCTTGTGACGTCACAGCAGCCTGAGTGCCTCCTAGGCCCGTGGCAGGCTCATGGCTGCTGGCTGTGCTTGTGAGGTCACAGAAGCCTCAGTGCCTCCTCTGCCAGTGGCAGTCCCATGGTTGCTGGCTGTGCTTGTGAGGTCACAGCAGACTCAGTGCCTCAAAACTTAGTGTCCAGCGCCCCCTGCTGGCTGTGCTTGTGAGGTCACAGCAGCCTCAGTGCCTCTCAGGCCAGTATCATGCTCATGGCTGCTGGATGTGCTTCTGAGGTCACAGCAGCCTGAATGCCTACTGGACCAGTGTCAGGGTCATAGCTGCTAGCTTTGCTTCTGAGGTCACAGAAGCCTGAACGCCTCCTAGGCCAGTGGCAGGCTCATGGCTGCTGGCTGTGATTGTGAGGTCACAGCAGCCTCAGTGCCTCCTAGGCCCGTGCCATGCTCATGGCTGCTGGCTGTGCTTGTGACGTCACAGCAGCCTGAGTGCCTCTGAGACCAGTGGCAGTCTCATGGCTGCTGGCTGTGATTGTGAGGTCACAGCAGCCTCAGTGCCTCCTAGCCCTGTGGCAGACTCATGGCTGCTGGCTGTGCTTGTGAGATCACAGCAGCCTGAATGCCTCCTAGGCCCGTGCCATGCTCATGGCTGCTGGCTGTGCTTCTGAGGTCACAGCAGCCTGAATGCCTCCGAGGCCAGTGGCATGCTCATGGCTGCTGGCTGTGATTGTGAGGTCACAGCAGCCTCAGTGCCTCATAGTTTAGTGTCCAGCGTCCCCTGATGGCTGTGCTTGTGAGGTCACAGAAACCTGAATGCCTCATAGGTTAGTGTCCATCGCCCCCTGCTGGCTGTGCTTGTGACGTCACAGCAGCCTCAGTGCCACCCAGGCCAATATCAGGCTCCTGGCTGCTGGCTGTGCTTGTGACATCACAACAGCCAGAATGCCTCCTAGGCCGTGGCAGGCTCATGGCTGCTGGCTGTGCTTGTGAGGTCACAGCAGCCTCAGTGCCTCCTAGGCTAGTGTCCATCGCCCCCTACTGGCTGTGCTTGTGAGGTCACAGCAGCCTCAGTGCCTCACAGGCCAGTATCAGGCTCATGGCTGCTGGCTCTGCTTGTGAGGTCACAGCAGCCTCAGTGCCTCCTCTGCCAGTGGCAGTCTCATGGCTGCTGGCTGTGCTTGTGAGGTCACAGCAGCCTCAGTGCCTCCTAGGCCAGTATCAGGCTCATGGCTGCTGGCTGTGCTTCTGAGGTCACAGAAGCCTGAATGCCTCCTAGGCCAGTGGCAGGCTCATGGCTGCTGGCTGTGATTGTGAGGTCACAGCAGACTCAGTGCCTCCTAGGCCAGTGGCAGGCTCATGGCTGCTGGCTGTGATTGTGAGGTCACGTCAGCCTCAGTGCTTCATAATTTAGTGTCCAGCGTCCCCTGCTGGCTGTGATTTTGAGGTCACAGCAGACTCAGTTCCTCAAAAGTTGGTGTCCAGCGCCCCCTGCTGGCTCTGCTTGTGAGGTCACAGCAGACTCAGTGTCTCCGTGGATAGTGCCATGCTCATGGCTGCTGGCTGTGCTTGTGAGGTCACAGCAGCCTCAGTGTCTCTCAGGCCACTGGCAGTCTCAAGGATGCTGGCTGTGCTTGTGAGGTCACAGCAGACTCAGTGCCTCATAGGTTAGTGTCCAGCGCCCCCTGCTGGCTGTGATTGTGAGGTCACAGCAGCCTCAGAGCCTCACAGGCCAATATCAGGTTCCTGGCTGCTAGCTGTGCTTGTGAGGTCACAGCAGCCTGAATGCCTCCTAGGCCCGTGCCATGCTCATGGCTGCTGGCTGTGCTTCTGAGGTCACAGCAGCCTGAATGCCTCCTAGGCCAGTGGCAGGCTCCTGGCTGCTGGCTGTGATTGTGAGGTCACAGCAGCCTCAGTGCCTCATACTTTAGTGTCCAGCATCCCCTGCTGGCTCTGCTTGTGAGGTCACAGCAGACTCAGTGCCTCAAAAGTTAGTGTCCAGCGCCCCCTGCTGGCTGTGCTTGTGACGTCACAGCAGCCTCAGTGCCTCTCAGGCCAGTATCAGGCTCATGGCTGCTGGCTGTGCTTGTGACGTCACAGCAGCCTCAGTGCCTCCTAGGCCAGTGGCAGGCTCATGGCTGCTGGCTGTGCTTGTGAGGTCACAGCAGACTCAGTGTCTCCGTGGATAGTGCCATGCTCATGGCTGCTGGCTGTGCTTCTGAGGTCACAGAAACCTGAATGCCTCCTAGGTTAGTGTCCATCGCCGCCTGCTGGCTGTGCTTGTGACGTCACAGCAGCCTCAGTGCCTCACAGGCCAATATCAGGCTCCTGGCTGCTGGCTGTGCTTGTGACATCACAACAGCCTGAATGCCTCCTAGGCCGTGGCAGGCTCATGGCTGCTGGCTGTGCTTCTGAGGTCACAGCAGCCTCAGTGCCTCATAGGTTAGTGTGCAGCGCCCCCTGCTGGCTCTGC
This sequence comes from Dromaius novaehollandiae, assembly GCF_036370855.1. Lineage (NCBI taxonomy): Eukaryota > Metazoa > Chordata > Aves > Casuariiformes > Dromaiidae > Dromaius > Dromaius novaehollandiae. The sequence goes on along the minus strand of NW_026991341.1, from coordinate 1,952,171 downwards.
TTGTGAGGTCACAGCAGCCTCAGTGCCTCATAGGTTAGTGTGCAGCGCCCCCTGCTGTCTCTGCTTGTGAGGTCACAGCAGCCTCAGTGCCTCTCAGGCCAGTATCAGGCTCATGGCTGCTGGCTGTGTTTGTGAGGTCACAGGAGCCTCAGTGCCTCCTAGGCCAGTATCAGGCTCATGGCTGCTGGCTGTGCTTGTGAGGTCACAGCAGCCTCAGTGCCTCTCTGGCCAGTGGCAGGCTCATGGCTGCTGGCTGTGATTGTGAGGTCACATCAGCCTCAGTGCTTCATAGTTTAGTTTCCAGCGCCCCCTGCTGGCTGTGCTTGTGAGGTCACAGCAGCCTCAGTGCCTCAAAAGTTGGTGTCCAGCGCCCCCTGCTGGCTCTGCTTGTGAGGTCGCAGCAGACTCAGTGTCTCCGTGGATAGTGCCATGCTCATGGCTGCTGGCTGTGCTTGTGAGGTTACAGCAGCCTCAGTGCCTCTCAGGCCAGTGGCAGTCTCATGGCTGCTGGCTGTGCTTGTGAGGTCACAGCAGCCTCAGTTCCTCCTAGGCCAGTATCAGGCTCATGGCTACTGGCTGTGCTTGTGAGGTTATAGCAGCCTCAGTGCCTCACAGTTTAGTGTCCAGCATCCATTGCTGTCTCTGCTTGTTTGGTCACAGCAGACTCAGTGCCTCATAGGTTAGTGTCCAGCGCCCCCTGCTGGCTGTGCTTGTGAGGTCACAGCAGCCTCAGTGCCTCATAGGTTAGTGTGCAGCGCCCCCTGCTGGCTGTGATTGTTAGGTCACAGCAGACTCAGTGCCTCATAGGTTAGTGTGCAGCGCCCCCTGCTGGCTGTGCTTGTGAGGTCACAGCAGCCTCAGTGCCTCTCAGGCCAGTATCAGGCTCATGGCTGCTGGCTGTGTTTGTGAGGTCACAGCAGCCTCAGTGCCTCCGAGGCCAGTATCAGGCTCATGGCTGCTGGCTGTGCTTCTGAGGTCACAGCAGCCTCAGTGCCTCTCTGGGCAGTGGCAGGCTCATGGCTGCTGGCTGTGATTGTGAGGTCACATCAGCCTCAGTGCTTCATAGTTTAGTGTCCAGCGTCCCCTGCTGGCTGTGCTTGTGAGGTCACAGCAGCCTCAGTGCCTCAAAAGTTGGTGTCCAGCGCCCCCTGCTGGCTCTGCTTGTGAGGTCGCAGCAGACTCAGTGTCTCCGTGGATAGTGCCATGCTCATGGCTGCTGGCTGTGCTTGTGAGGTTACAGCAGCCTCAGTGCCTCTCAGGCCAGTGGCAGTCTCATGGCTGCTGGCTGTGCTTGTGAGGTCACAGCAGCCTCAGTTCCTCCTAGGCCAGTATCAGGCTCATGGCTACTGGCTGTGCTTCTGAGGTCACAGAGGCCTGAATGCCTCCTAGGCCAGTGGCAGGCTCATGGCTGCTGGCTGTGCTTGTGAGGTCATAGCAGCCTCAGTGCCTCACAGTTTAGTGTCCAGTGTCCATTGCTGGCTCTGCTTGTTTGGTCACAGCAGACTCAGTGCCTCATAGTTTAGTGTCCAGCGTCCCCTGCTGGCTCTGCTTGTGAGGTCACAGCAGACTCAGTGCCTCAAAAGTTAGTGTCCAGCGCCCCCTGCTGGCTGTCCTTGTGAGGTCACAGCAGCCTCAGTGCCTCTCAGGCCAGTGTCATGCTCATGGCTGCTGGATGTGCTTGTGAGGTCACAGCAGCCTGAATGCCTCCTGGACCAGTGTCAGGGTCATGGCTGCTAACTTTGCTTCTGAGGTCACAGAAGCCTGAACACCTCCTAGGCCAGTGGCATGCTCATGGCTGCTGGCTGTGATTGTGAGGTCACAGCAGCCTCAGTGCCTCCTCTGCCAGTGCCATGCTCATGGCTGCTGGCTGTGCTTGTGACGTCACAGCAGCCTGAGTGCCTCCTAGGGCCGTGGCAGTCTCATGGCTGCTGGCTGTGCTTGTGAGGTCACAGAAGCCTCAGTGCCTCCTCTGCCAGTGGCAGTCCCATGGTTGCTGGCTGTGCTTGTGAGGTCACAGCAGACTCAGTGCCTCAAAAGTTAGTGTCCAGCGCCCCCTGCTGGCTGTCCTTGTGAGGTCACAGCAGCCTCAGTGCCTCTCAGGCCAGTATCATGCTCATGGCTGCTGGATGTGCTTGTGAGGTCACAGCAGCCTGAATGCCTCCTGGACCAGTGTCAGGGTCATAGCTGCTAGCTTTGCTTCTGAGGTCACAGAAGCCTGAACGCCTCCTAGGCCAGTGGCAGGCTCATGGCCGCTGGCTGTGATTGTGAGGTCACAGCAGCCTCAGTGCCTCCTCTGCCAGTGCCATGCTCATGGCTGCTGGCTGTGCTTGTGACGTCACAGCAGCCTGAGTGCCTCCTAGGCCAGTATCAGGCTAATGGCTGCTGGCTATGCTTGTGAGGTCACAGAAGCCTGAATGCCTCCTCTGCCAGTGGCATGCTCATGGCTGCTGGCTGTGATTGTGAGGTCACAGCAGCCTCAGTGCCTCATAGTTTAGTGTCCAGCGGCCCCTGATGGCTGTGCTTGTGAGGTCACAGCAGCCTCAGTGCCTCCTAGGCTAGTGTCCATCGCCCCCTACTGGCTGTGCTTGTGAGGTCACAGCAGCCTCAGTGTCTCACAGGCCAGTATCAGGCTCATGGCTGCTGGCTGTGCTTGTGACGTCACAGCAGCCTCAGTGCCTCCTCTGCCAGTGGCACTCTCATGGCTGCTGGCTGTGCTTGTGAGGTCACAGCAGCCTCAGTGCCTCCTAGGCCAGTATCAGGCTCATGGCTGCTGGCTGTGCTTCTGAGGTCACAGAAGCCTGAATGCCTCCTAGGCCAGTGGCAGGCTCATGGCTGCTGGCTGTGCTTGTGAGGTCACAGCAGCCTGAGTGCCTCCTAGGCCAGTGTCAGGCTCATGGCTGCTGGCTGTGATTGTGAGGTCACGTCAACCTCAGTGCTTCATAATTTAGTGTCCAGCGTCCCCTGCTGGCTGTGATTTTGAGGTCACAGCAGACTCAGTTCCTCAAAGTTGGTGTCCAGCGCCCCCTGCTGGCTCTGCTTGTGAGGTCACAGCAGACTCAGTGTCTCCGTGGATAGTGCCATGCTCATGGCTGCTGGCTGTGCTTGTGAGGTCACAGCAGCCTCAGTGTCTCTCAGGCCACTGGCAGGCTCATGGCTGCTGGCTGTGCTTGTGAGGTCACAGCAGCCTCAGTGCCTCATACTTTACTGTCCAGCATCCCCTGCTGGCTCTGCTTGTGAGGTCACAGCAGACTCAGTGCCTCAAAAGTTAGTGTCCAGCGTCCCCTGGTGGCTGTGCTTGTGACGTCACAGCCGCCTCAGTGCCTCCTAGGCCAGTGGCAGGCTCATGGCTGCTGGCTATGATTGTGAGGTCACAGCAGACTCAGTGTCTCCGTGGATAGTGCCATGCTCATGGCTGCTGGCTGTGCTTCTGAGGTCACAGAAGCCTGAATGCCTCCTAGGGCCGTGGCAGTCTCATGGCTGCTGGCTGTGCTTGTGAGGTCACAGCAACCTCAGTGCCTCATACTTTAGTGTCCAGCATCCCCTGCTGGCTCTGCTTGTGAGGTCACAGCAGACTCAGTGTCTCCGTGGATACTGCCATGCTCATGGCTGCTGGCTGTGCTTGTGACGTCACAGCAGCCTCAGTGCCTCCTAGGGCCGTGGCAGTCTCATGGCTGCTGGCTGTGCTTCTCAGGTCACAGCAGACTCAGTGCCTCCTAGGCCAATATCAGGCTCATGGCTGCTGGTTGTGCTTGTGAGGTCACAGCAGCCTCAGTGCCTCTCTGGCCAGTGGCAGGCTCATGGCTGCTGGCTGTGATTGTGAGGTCACAGCAGCCTCAGTGCCTCCTAGGCCAGTATCAGGCTAATGGCTGCTGGCTGTGCTTCTGAGGTCACAGAAACCTGAATGCCTCCTAGGCCAGTGGCAGGCTCATGGCTGCTGGCTGTGCTTCTGAGGTCACAGCAGCCTCAGTGCCTCATAGGTTAGTGTGCAGCGCCCCCTGCTGGCTCTGCTTGTGAGGTCACAGCAGACTCAGTGGCTCATAGGTTAGTGTGCAGCGCCCCCTGCTGGCTCTGCTTGTGAGGTCACAGCAGCCTCAGTGCCTCTCAGGCCAGCATCAGGCTCATGGCTACTGGCTGTGTTTGTGAGGTCACAGCAGCCTCAGTGCCTCCGAGGCCAGTATCAGGCTCATGGCTGCTGGCTGTGCTTGTGAGGTCACAGCAGAGTCAGTGCCTCAAAATTTAGTGTCCAGCGCCCCCTGCTGGCTGTGCTTGTGAGGTCACAGCAGCCTCAGTGCCTCTCAGGCCAGTATCATGCTCATGGCTGCTGGATGTGCTTGTGAGGTCACAGCAGCCTGAATGCATCCCGGATCAGTGTCAGGGTCATGGCTGCTAGCTTTGTTTTTGAGGTCACAGAAGCCTGAACGCCTCCTAGGCCAGTGGCAGGCTCATGGCCGCTGGCTGTGCTTGTGAGGTCACAGCAGCCTCAGTGCCTCCTCTGCCAGTGCCATGCGCATGGCTGCTGGCTGTGCTTGTGACGTCACAGCAGCCTGAGTGCCTCCTAGGCCCGTGGCAGGCTCATGGCTGCTGGCTGTGCTTGTGAGGTCACAGAAGCCTCAGTGCCTCCTCTGCCAGTGGCAGTCCCATGGTTGCTGGCTGTGCTTGTGAGGTCACAGCAGACTCAGTGCCTCAAAACTTAGTGTCCAGCGCCCCCTGCTGGCTGTGCTTGTGAGGTCACAGCAGCCTCAGTGCCTCTCAGGCCAGTATCATGCTCATGGCTGCTGGATGTGCTTCTGAGGTCACAGCAGCCTGAATGCCTACTGGACCAGTGTCAGGGTCATAGCTGCTAGCTTTGCTTCTGAGGTCACAGAAGCCTGAACGCCTCCTAGGCCAGTGGCAGGCTCATGGCTGCTGGCTGTGATTGTGAGGTCACAGCAGCCTCAGTGCCTCCTAGGCCCGTGCCATGCTCATGGCTGCTGGCTGTGCTTGTGACGTCACAGCAGCCTGAGTGCCTCTGAGACCAGTGGCAGTCTCATGGCTGCTGGCTGTGATTGTGAGGTCACAGCAGCCTCAGTGCCTCATAGTTTAGTGTCCAGCGTCCCCTGATGGCTGTGCTTGTGAGGTCACAGAAACCTGAATGCCTCATAGGTTAGTGTCCATCGCCCCCTGCTGGCTGTGCTTGTGACGTCACAGCAGCCTCAGTGCCACCCAGGCCAATATCAGGCTCCTGGCTGCTGGCTGTGCTTGTGACATCACAACAGCCAGAATGCCTCCTAGGCCGTGGCAGGCTCATGGCTGCTGGCTGTGCTTGTGAGGTCACAGCAGCCTCAGTGCCTCCTAGGCTAGTGTCCATCGCCCCCTACTGGCTGTGCTTGTGAGGTCACAGCAGCCTCAGTGCCTCACAGGCCAGTATCAGGCTCATGGCTGCTGGCTCTGCTTGTGAGGTCACAGCAGCCTCAGTGCCTCCTAGGCCAGTGGCAGTCTCATGGCTGCTGGCTGTGCTTGTGATGTCACAGCAGCCTCAGTGCCTCCTAGGCCAGTATCAGGCTCATGGCTGCTGGCTGTGCTTCTGAGGTCACAGAAGCCTGAATGCCTCCTAGGCCAGTGGCAGGCTCATGGCTGCTGGCTGTGATTGTGAGGTCACAGCAGACTCAGTGCCTCCTAGGCCAGTGGCAGGCTCATGGCTGCTGGCTGTGATTGTGAGGTCACGTCAGCCTCAGTGCTTCATAATTTAGTGTCCAGCGTCCCCTGCTGGCTGTGATTTTGAGGTCACAGCAGACTCAGTTCCTCAAAAGTTGGTGTCCAGCGCCCCCTGCTGGCTCTGCTTGTGAGGTCACAGCAGACTCAGTGTCTCCGTGGATAGTGCCATGCTCATGGCTAAGGCTGTGCTTGTGAGGTCACAGCTGCCTCAGTTTCTCTCAGGCCACTGGCAGTCTCAAGGATGCTGGCTGTGCTTGTGAGGTCACAGCAGACTCAGTGCCTCATAGGTTAGTGTCCAGCGCCCCCTGCTGGCTGTGATTGTGAGGTCACAGCAGCCTCAGAGCCTCACAGGCCAATATCAGGTTCCTGGCTGCTAGCTGTGCTTGTGAGGTCACAGCAGCCTGAATGCCTCCTAGGCCCGTGCCATGCTCATGGCTGCTGGCTGTGCTTCTGAGGTCACAGCAGCCTGAATGCCTCCTAGGCCAGTGGCAGGCTCATGGCTGCTGGCTGTGATTGTGAGGTCACAGCAGCCTCAGTGCCTCATACTTTAGTGTCCAGCATCCCCTGCTGGCTCTGCTTGTGAGGTCACAGCAGACTCAGTGCCTCAAAAGTTAGTGTCCAGCGCCCCCTGCTGGCTGTGCTTGTGACGTCACAGCAGCCTCAGTGCCTCTCAGGCCAGTATCAGGCTCATGGCTGCTGGCTGTGCTTGTGACGTCACAGCAGCCTCAGTGCCTCCTAGGCCAGCGGCAGGCTCATGGCTGCTGGCTGTGCTTGTGAGGTCACAGCAGACTCAGTGTCTCCGTGGATAGTGCCATGCTCATGGCTGCTGGCTGTGCTTCTGAGGTCACAGAAACCTGAATGCCTCCTAGGTTAGTGTCCATCGCCGCCTGCTGGCTGTGCTTGTGACGTCACAGCAGCCTGAGTTCCTCCCAGGCCAATATCAGGCTCCTGGCTGCTGGCTGTGCTTGTGACATCACAACAGCCTGAATGCCTCCTAGGCCGTGGCAGGCTCATGGCTGCTGGCTGTGCTTCTGAGGTCACAGCAGCCTCAGTGCCTCATAGGTTAGTGTGCAGCGCCCCCTGCTGGCTCTGCTTGTGAGGTCACAGCAGCCTCAGTGCCTCATAGGTTAGTGTGCAGCGCCCCCTGCTGTCTCTGCTTGTGAGGTCACAGCAGCCTCAGTGCCTCTCAGGCCAGTATCAGGCTCATGGCTGCTGGCTGTGTTTGTGAGGTCACAGGAGCCTCAGTGCCTCCTAGGCCAGTATCAGGCTCATGGCTGCTGGCTGTGCTTGTGAGGTCACAGCAGCCTCAGTGCCTCTCTGGCCAGTGGCAGGCTCATGGCTGCTGGCTGTGATTGTGAGGTCACATCAGCCTCAGTGCTTCATAGTTTAGTTTCCAGCGCCCCCTGCTGGCTGTGCTTGTGAGGTCACAGCAGCCTCAGTGCCTCAAAAGTTGGTGTCCAGCGCCCCCTGCTGGCTCTGCTTGTGAGGTCGCAGCAGACTCAGTGTCTCCGTGGATAGTGCCATGCTCATGGCTGCTGGCTGTGCTTGTGAGGTTACAGCAGCCTCAGTGCCTCTCAGGCCAGTGGCAGTCTCATGGCTGCTGGCTGTGCTTGTGAGGTCACAGCAGCCTCAGTTCCTCCTAGGCCAGTATCAGGCTCATGGCTACTGGCTGTGCTTGTGAGGTTATAGCAGCCTCAGTGCCTCACAGTTTAGTGTCCAGCATCCATTGCTGTCTCTGCTTGTTTGGTCACAGCAGACTCAGTGCCTCATAGGTTAGTGTCCAGCGCCCCCTGCTGGCTGTGCTTGTGAGGTCACAGCAGACTCAGTGCCTCAAAATTTAGTGTCCAGCGCCCCCTGCTGGCTGTGCTTGTGAGGTCACAGCAGCCTCAGTGCCTCTCAGGCCAGTATGATGCTCATGGCTGCTGGATGTGCTTGTGAGGTCACAGCAGCCTGAACGCCTCCTAGGCCAGTGGCAGGCTCATGGCTGCTGGCTGTGATTGTGAGGTCAGAGCAGTCTCAGTGCCTCCTCTGCCAGTGCCATGCTCATGGCTGCTGGCTGTGCTTGTGACGTCACAGCAGACTCAGTGCCTCCTAGGGCTGTGGCAGTCTCATGGCTGCTGGCTGTGCTTGTGAGGTCACAGAAGCCTCAGTGCCTCCTCTGCCAGTGGCAATCCCATGGCTGCTGGCTGTGCTTGTGAGGTCACAGCAGACTCAGTGCCTCAAAAGTTAGTGTCCAGCGCCCCCTGCTGGCTGTGATTGTGAGGTCACAGCAGCCTCAGTGCCTCTCAGGCCAGTCTCATGCTCATGGCTGCTGGATGTGCTTCTGAGGTCACAGCAGCCTGAATGCCTCCTGGACCAGTGTCAGGGTCATAGCTGCTAGCTTTGCTTCTGAGGTCACAGAAGCCTGAACGCCTCCTAGGCCAGTGGCAGGCTCATGGCTGCTGGCTGTGATTGTGAGGTCACAGCAGCCTCAGTGCCTCCTAGGCCAGTGCCATGCTCATGGCTGCTGGCTGTGCTTGTGACGTCACAGCAGCCTGAGTGCCTCTGAGACCAGTGGCAGTCTCATGGCTGCTGGCTCTGCTTGTGAGGTCACAGCAGCCTCAGTGCCTCCTAGCCCTGTGGCAGACTCATGGCTGCTGGCTGTGCTTGTGAGATCACAGCAGCCTGAATGCCTCCTAGGCCAGTATCAGGCTAATGGCTGCTGGCTATGCTTGTGAGGTCACAGAAGCCTGAATGCCTCCTCTGCCAGTGGCATGCTCATGGCTGCTGGCTGTGATTGTGAGGTCACAGCAGCCTCAGTACCTCATAGTTTAGTGTCCAGCAGCCCCTGATGGCTGTGCTTGTGAGGTCACAGCAGCCTCAGTGCCTCCTAGGCCAGTATCAGGCTCATGGCTGCTGGCTGTGCTTGTGAGGTCACAGCAGCCTCAGTGCCTCTCTGGCCAGTATCAGGCTCATGGCTGCTGGCTGTGCTTCTTTAGGTCACAGAAGCCTGAATGCCTCTCTGGCCAGTGGCAGGCTCATGGCTACTGGCTGTGATTGTGAGGTCACGTCAGCCTCAGTGCTTCATAATTTAGTGTCCAGCGTCCCCTGCTGGCTGTGATTTTGATGTCACAGCAGACTCAGTTCCTCAAAAGTTGGTGTCCAGCGCCCCCTGCTGGGTCTGCTTGTGAGGTCACAGCAGACTCAGTGTCTCCGTGGATAGTGCCATGCTCATGGCTCCTGGCTGTGCTTGTGAGGTCACAGCAGCCTCAGTGTCTCTCAGGCCAGTGGCAGTCTCACGGATGCTGGCTGTGCTTGTGAGGTCATAGCAGCCTCAGTGCCTCACAGTTTAGTGTCCAGCGTCCATTGCTGGCTCTGCTTGTTTGGTCACAGCAGACTCAGTGCCTCATAGGTTAGTGTCCAGCGTCCCCTGCTGGCTGTGTTTGTGAGGTCACAGCAGCCTCAGTGCCTCTCAGGCCAGTATCATGCTCATGGCTGCTGGCTGTGCTTGTGAGGTCACAGCAGCCTGAATGCCTCCTGGACCAGTGTCAGGGTCATAGCTGCTAGCTTTGCTTCTGAGGTCACAGAAGCCTGAACGCCTCCTAGGCCAGTGCCATGCTCATGGCTGCTGGCTGTGCTTGTGACGTCACAGCAGCCTGAGTGCCTCCTAGGCCAGTATCAGGCTAATGGCTGCTGGCTATGCTTGTGACGTCACAGAAGCCTGAATGCCTCCTCTGCCAGTGGCATGCTCATGGCTGCTGGCTGTGATTGTGAGGTCACAGCAGCCTCAGTGCCTCATAGTTTAGTGTCCAGCGGCCCCTGATGGCTGTGCTTGTGAGGTCACAGCAGACTCAGTGCCTCATAGCTTAGTGTCCATCGCCCCCTGCTGGCTGTGCTTGTGACGTCACAGCAGCCTCAGTGCCTCCCAGGCCAGTATCAGGCTGCTGGCTGCTGGCTGTGCTTGTGACGTCACAGCAGCCTGAATGCCTCCTAGGCCGTGGCAGGCTCATGGCTGCTGGCTGTGCTTGTGAGGTCACAGCAGCCTCAGTGCCTCCTAGGCTAGTGTCCATCGCCCCCTACTGGCTGTGCTTGTGAGGTCACAGCAGCCTCAGTGCCTCACAGGCCAGTATCAGGCTCATGGCTGCTGGCTGTGCTTGTGACGTCACAGCAGCCTCAGTGCCTCCTCTGCCAGTGGCAGTCTCATGGCTGCTGGCTGTGCTTGTGAGGTCACAGCAGCCTCAGTGCCTCCTAGGCCAGTATCAGGCTCATGGCTGCTGGCTGTGCTTCTGAGGTCACAGAAGCCTGAATGCCTCCTAGGCCAGTGGCAGGCTCATGGCTGCTGGCTGTGCTTGTGAGGTCACAGCAGACTCAGTGCCTCCTAGGCCAGTGGCAGGCTCATGGCTGCTGGCTGTGATTGTGAGGTCACAGCAGCCTCAGTGCTTCATAGTTTAGTGTCCAGCGTCCCCTGCTGGCTGTGATTTTGAGGTCACAGCAGACTCAGTTCCTCAAAAGTTGGTGTCCAGCGCCCCCTGCTGGCTCTGCTTGTGAGGTCACAGCAGACTCAGTGTCTCCGTGGATAGTGCCATGCTCATGGCTGCTGGCTGTGCTTGTGAGGTCACAGCAGCCTCAGTGTCTCTCAGGCCACTGGCAGTCTCATGGCTGCTGGCTGTGCTTGTGAGGTCACAGCAGACTCAGTGCCTCATAGGTTAGTGTCCAGTGCCCCCTGCTGGCTGTGCTTGTGACGTCACAGCAGCCTCAGTGCCTCCTCTGCCAGTGGCAGTCTCATGGCTGCTGGCTGTGCTTGTGAGGTCACAGCAGCCTCAGTGCCTCCTAGGCCAGTATCAGGCTCATGGCTGCTGGCTGTGCTTGTGACGTCACAGCAGCCTCAGTGCCTCCTAGGCCAGTGGCAGGCTCATGGCTGCTGGCTGTGATTGTGAGGTCACAGCAGACTCAGTGTCTCCGTGGATAGTGCCATGCTCATGGCTGCTGGCTGTGCTTCTGAGGTCACAGAAGCCTGAATGCCTCCTAGGCCAGTGGCAGGCTCATGGCTGCTGGCTGTGCTTGTGAGGTCACAGCAACCTCAGTGCCTCATACTTTAGTGTCCAGCATCCCCTGCTGGCTCTGCTTGTGAGGTCACAGCAGACTCAGTGTCTCCGTGGATACTGCCATGCTCATGGCTGCTGGCTGTGCTTGTGACGTCACAGCAGCCTCAGTGCCTCCTAGGGCCGTGGCAGTCTCATGGCTGCTGGCTGTGCTTGTGAGGTCACAGCAGCCTCAGGGCCTCTCTGGCCAGTGGCAGGCTCATGGCTGCTCGCTGTGATTGTGAGGTCACAGAAACCTCAGTGCCTCCTAGGCCAGTATCAGGCTCATCGCTACTGGCTGTGCTTCTGAGGTCACAGAAACCTGAATGCCTCCTAGGCCAGTGGCAGGCTCATGGCTGCTGGCTGTGCTTCTGAGGTTACAGCAGCCTCAGTGCCTCATAGGTTAGTGTGCAGCGCCCCCTGCTGGCTCTGCTTGTGAGGTCACAGCAGACTCAGTGGCTCATAGGTTAGTGTGCAGTGCCCCCTGCTGGCTCTGCTTGTGAGGTCACAGCAGCCTCAGTGCCTCTCAGGCCAGCATCAGGCTCATGGCTGCTGGCTGTGTTTGTGAGGTCACAGCAGCCTCAGTGCCTCCTAGGCCAGTATCAGGCTCATGGCTGCTGGCTGTGCTTGTGAGGTCACAGCAGCCTCAGTGCCTCTCTGGCCAGTGGCAGGCTCATGGCTGCTGGCTGTGATTGTGAGGTCACATCAGCCTCAGTGCTTCATAGTTTAGTGTCCAGCGTCCCCTGCTGGCTCTGCTTGTGAGGTCACAGCAGCCTCAGTGCCTCAAAAGTTGGTGTCCAGCGACCCCTGCTGGCTCTGCTTGTGAGGTCGCAGCAGACTCAGTGTCTCCGTGGATAGTGCCATGCTCATGGCTGCTGGCTGTGCTTGCGAGGTCACAGCAGCCTCAGTGCCTCTCAGGCCAGTGGCAGTCTCATGGATGCTGGCTGTGCTTGTGAGGTCACAGCAGACTCAGTTCCTCCTAGGCCAGTATCAGGCTCATGGCTACTGGCTGTGCTTCTGAGGTCACAGAGGCCTGAATGCCTCCTAGGCCAGTGGCAGGCTCATGGCTGCTGGCTGTGCTTGTGAGGTTATAGCAGCCTCAGTGCCTCACAGTTTAGTGTCCAGCGTCCATTGCTGGCTCTGCTTGTTTGGTCACAGCAGCCTCAGTGCCTCATAGGTTAGTGTCCAGCGCCCCCTGCTGGCTCTGCTTGTGAGGTCACAGCAGCCTCAGTGCCTCCTAGGCCCGTGCCATGCTCATGGCTGCTGGCTGTGCTTGTGAGGTCACAGCAGCCTCAGTGCCTCCTAGGCCAGTATCAGGCTCATGGCTGCTGGCTGTGCTTCTGAGGTCACAGAAGCCTGAATGCCTCCTAGGCCAGTGGCAGGCTCATGGCTGCTGGCTGTGATTGTGAGGTCACAGCAGACTCAGTGCCTCCTAGGCCAGTGGCAGGCTCATGGCTGCTGGCTGTGATTGTGAGGTCACGTCAGCCTCAGTGCTTCATAATTTAGTGTCCAGCGTCCCCTGCTGGCTGTGATTTTGAGGTCACAGCAGACTCAGTTCCTCAAAAGTTGGTGTCCAGCGCCCCCTGCTTGCTCTGCTTGTGCGGTCACAGCAGCCTCAGTGTCTCCGTGGATAGTGCCATGCTCATGGCTGCTGGCTGTGCTTGTGAGGTCACAGCAGACTCAGTGCCTCATAGGCCAGTGGCAGGCTCATGGCTGCTGGCTGTGCTTGTGAGGTCACAGCAGACTCAGTGCCCCAAAATTTAGTGTCCAGGGTTCCCTGCTGGCTGTGCTTGTGAGGTCACAGCAGCCTCAGTGCCTCACAGGCCAGTGTCAGGCTCATGGCTGCTGGCTGTGCTTCTCAGGTCACAGCAGCCTCAGTGCCACTGCGACCAGGGGCAGTCTCATGGCTGCTGGCTGTGCTTGTGAGGTCACAGCAGCCTGAATGCCTCCTAGCCCTGTGGCAGGCTCATGGCTGCTGGCTATGATTGTGAGGTCACAGCAGCCTCAGTGCCTCATAGTTTAGTGTCCAGCGTCCCCTGCTGGCTCTGCTTGTGAGGTCACATCAGACTCAGTGCCTCAAAACTTAGTGTCCAGCGTCCCCTGCTGCCTGTGATTGTGAGGTCACAGCAGCCTCAGTGCCTCATAGGTTAGTGTGCAGCGCCCCCTGCTGGCTCTGCTTGTGAGTTCACAGCAGACTCAGTGCCTCTCAGGCCTGCATCAGGCTCATGGCTGCTGGCTGTGCTTGTGAGGTCACAGCAGCCTCAGTGCCTCCTCTGCCAGTGCCATGCTCATGGCTGCTGGCTGTGCTTGTGAGGTCACAGCAGCCTCAGTGCCTCCTAGGCCAGTATCAGGCTCATGGCTGCTGGCTGTGCTTGTGACGTCACAGCAGCCTCAGTGCCTCCTCTGCCAGTGTCATGCTCATGGCTGCTGGCTGTGCTTGTGAGGTCACAGCAGCCTCAGTGCCTCCTAGGCCAGTATCAGGTTCCTGGCTGCTGGCTGTGCTTCTGAGGTCACAGCAGCCTCAGGGCCTCCTAGGCCAGTGGCAGGCTCATGGCTGCTGGCTGTGATTGTGAGGTCACATCAGCCTCAGTGCTTCATAGTTTAGTGTCCAGCGTCCCCTACTGGCTGTGATTGTGAGGTCACAGCAGACTCGGGGCCTCAAAAGTTGGTGTCCAGCGACCCCTGCTGGCTCTGCTTGTGAGTTCGCAGCAGACTCAGTGTCTCCGTGAATAGTGCCATGCTCATGGCTGCTGGCTGTGCTTGTGAGGTCACAGCAGCCTCAGTGCCTCTCAGGCCAGTGGCAGTCTCATGGATGCTGGCTGTGCTTGTGAGGTCACAGCAGCCTCAGTTCCTCCTAGGCCAGTATCAGGCTCATGGCTACTGGCTGTGCTTCTGAGGTCACAGAGGCCTGAATGCCTCCTAGGCCAATGGCAGGCTCATGGCTGCTGGCTGTGCTTGTGAGGTCACAGCAGCCTCAGTGACTCTGTGGATAGTGCCATGCTCATGGCTGCTGGCTGTGCTTCTGAGGTCACAGCAGCCTCAGTGCCTCATAGTTTAGTGTCCAGCGTCCCCTGCTGGCTGTGCTTGTGAGGTCACAGCAGACTCAGTGCCTCAAAAGTTAGTGTTCAGCGCCCCCTGCTGGCTGTGCTTGTGAGGTCACAGCAGCCTCAGTGCCTCCTCTGCCAGTGCCATGCTCATGGCTGCTGGCTGTGCTTCTGAGGTCACAGCAGCCTGAATGCCTCCTAGGCCAGTGGCATGCTCATGGCTGCTGGCTGTGATTGTGAGGTCACAGCAGCCTCAGTGCCTCATACTTTAGTGTCCAGCATCCCCTGCTGGCTCTGCTTGTGAGGTCACAGCAGACTCAATGCCTCAAAACTTAGTCCCCAGCGCCCCCTGGTGGCTGTGCTTGTGACGTCACAGCAGCCTGAGTGCCTCCTAGGCCAGTATCAGGCTAATGGCTGCTGGCTATGCTTGTGACGTCACAGAAGCCTGAATGCCTCCTCTGCCAGTGGCATGCTCATGGCTGCTGGCTGTGATTGTGAGGTCACAGCAGCCTCAGTGCCTCATAGTTTAGTGTCCAGCGGCAACTGATGGCTGTGCTTGTGAGGTCACAGCAGACTCAGTGCCTCAAAAGTTAGTGTTCAGCGCCCCCTGCTGGCTGTGCTTGTGAGGTCACAGCAGCCTCAGTGCCTCCTCTGCCAGTGCCATGCTCATGGCTGCTGGCTGTGCTTCTGAGGTCACAGCAGCCTGAATGCCTCCTAGGCCAGTGGCATGCTCATGGCTGCTGGCTGTGATTGTGAGGTCACAGCAGCCTCAGTGCCTCATACTTTAGTGTCCAGCATCCCCTGCTGGCTCTGCTTGTGAGGTCACAGCAGACTCAGTGCCTCAAAACTTAGTCTCCAGCGCCCCCTGGTGGCTGTGCTTGTGACGTCACAGCAGCCTCAGTGCCTCCTAGGCCAGTATGATTCTCATGGCTGCTGGCTGTGCTTCTGAGGTCACAGCAGCCTCAGGGCCTCCTCTGCCAGAGGCAGTCTCATGGCTGCTGGCTGTGCTTGTGAGGTCACAGAAGCCTGAATGCCTCCTAGCCCTGTGGCAGTCTCATGGCTGCTGGCTGTGATTGTGAGGTCACAGCAGCCTCAGTTCCTCATAGTTTAGTGTCCAGTGTCCCCTGCTGGCTGTGCTTGCGAGGTCACAGCAGACTCAGTGCCTCAAAAGTTCGTGTCCAGCGCCCCCTGGTGGCTGTGCTTGTGAGCTCACAGCAGCCTCAGTGCCTCACAGGCCAGTATCAGGCTCATGGCTGCTGGCTGTGCTTGTGACGTCACAGCAGCCTCAGTGCCTCCTCTGCCAGTGCCATACTCATGGCTGCTGGCTGTGCTTGTGAGGTCACAGCAGACTCAGTGCCTCATAGGCCAGTGGCAGGCTCATGGCTGCTGGCTGTGCTTCTGAGGTCACAGAAGCCTGAATGCCTCCTAGGCCAGTGGCAGGCTCATGGCTGCTGGCTGTGCTTGTGAGGTCAGAGAAGCCTCAGTGCCTCTCTGGCCAGTGGCAGGCTCATGGCTGCTGGCTGTGTTTGTGTTGTCACAGCAGCCTGAGTGCCTCCTAGGCCCGTGGCAGGCTCATGGCTGCTAGCTGTGCTTCTGAGGTCACAGAAGCCTGAATGCCTCCTAGGCCAGTGGCAGGCTCATGGCTGCTGGCTGTGCTTGTGACGTCACAGCAGCCTCAGTGCCTCTCTGGCCAGTGGCAGGCTCATGGCTGCTAGCTGTGCTTCTGAGGTCACAGAAGCCTGAATGCCTCCTAGGCCAGTGGCAGGCTCATGGCTGCTGGCTGTGCTTCTGAGGTCACAGCAGCCTCAGGGCCTCCTCTGCCAGTGGCAGGTTCATGGCTGCTGGCTGTGATTGTGAGGTCACATCAGCCTCAGTGCTTCATAGTTTAGTGTCCAGCGTCCCCTGCTGGCTGTGACTGTGAGGTCACAGCAGACTCAGTGCCTCAAAAGTTGGTGTCCAGCGCCCCCTGCTTGCTCTGCTTGTGCGGTCACAGCAGCCTCAGCGTCTCCGTGGATAGTGCCATGCTCATGGCTGCTGGCTGTGCTTGTGAGGTCACAGCAGCCTCAGTGTCTCTCAGGCCACTGGCAGTCTCATGGATGCTGGCTGTGCTTGTGAGGTCACAGCAGACTCAGTGCCTCATAGGTTAGTGTCCACCGCCCCCTGCTGGCTCTGCTTGTGACGTCACAGCAGCCTCAGTGCCTCCCAGGCCAATATCAGGTTCCTGGCTGCTAGCTGTGCTTGTGAGGTCACAGCAGCCTGAATGCCTCCTAGGCCCGTGCCATGCTCATGGCTGCTGGCTGTGCTTGTGAGGTCACAGCAGCCTCAGTGCCTCACAGGCCAGTATCAGGCTCATGGCTGCTGGCTGTGCTTGTGAGGTCACAGAAGCCTCAGTGCCTCCTAGGCCAGTGGCAGGCTCATGGCTGCTGGCTGTGCTTGTGAGGTCACAGCAGACTCAGTGTCTCCGTGGATAGTGCCATGCTCATGGCTGCTGGCTGTGCTTCTGAGGTCACAGAAGCCTGAATGCCTCCTAGGCCAGTGGCAGGCTCATGGCTGCTGGCTGTGATTGTGACGTCACAGCAGCCTCAGTGCCTCATACTTTAGTGTCCAGCATCCCCTGCTGGCTCTGCTTGTGAGGTCGCAGCAGACTCAGTGTCTCCGTGAATAGTGCCATGCTCATGGCTGCTGGCTGTGCTTGTGAGGTCACAGCAGCCTCAGTGCCTCTCAGGCCAGTGGCAGTCTCATGGATGCTGGCTGTGCTTGTGAGGTCACAGCAGCCTCAGTTCCTCCTAGGCCAGTATCAGGCTCATGGCTACTGGCTGTGCTTCTGAGGTCACAGAGGCCTGAATGCCTCCTAGGCCAATGGCAGGCTCATGGCTGCTGGCTGTGCTTGTGAGGTCACAGCAGCCTCAGTGACTCTGTGGATAGTGCCATGCTCATGGCTGCTGGCTGTGCTTCTGAGGTCACAGCAGCCTCAGTGCCTCATAGTTTAGTGTCCAGCGTCCCCTGCTGGCTGTGCTTGTGAGGTCACAGCAGACTCAGTGCCTCAAAAGTTAGTGTTCAGCGCCCCCTGCTGGCTGTGCTTGTGAGGTCACAGCAGCCTCAGTGCCTCCTCTGCCAGTGCCATGCTCATGGCTGCTGGCTGTGCTTCTGAGGTCACAGCAGCCTGAATGCCTCCTAGGCCAGTGGCATGCTCATGGCTGCTGGCTGTGATTGTGAGGTCACAGCAGCCTCAGTGCCTCATACTTTAGTGTCCAGCATCCCCTGCTGGCTCTGCTTGTGAGGTCACAGCAGACTCAGTGCCTCAAAACTTAGTCTCCAGCGCCCCCTGGTGGCTGTGCTTGTGACGTCACAGCAGCCTCAGTGCCTCCTAGGCCAGTATGATTCTCATGGCTGCTGGCTGTGCTTCTGAGGTCACAGCAGCCTCAGTGCCTCCTCTGCCAGAGGCAGTCTCATGGCTGCTGGCTGTGCTTGTGAGGTCACAGAAGCCTGAATGCCTCCTAGCCCTGTGGCAGTCTCATGGCTGCTGGCTGTGATTGTGAGGTCACAGCAGCCTCAGTTCCTCATAGTTTAGTGTCCAGTGTCCCCTGCTGGCTGTGCTTGCGAGGTCACAGCAGACTCAGTGCCTCAAAAGTTCGTGTCCAGCGCCCCCTGGTGGCTGTGCTTGTGAGCTCACAGCAGCCTCAGTGCCTCACAGGCCAGTATCAGGCTCATGGCTGCTGTCTGTGCTTGTGACGTCACAGCAGCCTCAGTGCCTCCTCTGCCAGTGCCATACTCATGGCTGCTGGCTGTGCTTGTGAGGTCACAGCAGACTCAGTGCCTCATAGGCCAGTGGCAGGCTCATGGCTGCTGGCTGTGCTTCTGAGGTCACAGAAGCCTGAATGCCTCCTAGGCCAGTGGCAGGCTCATGGCTGCTGGCTGTGCTTGTGAGGTCACAGAAGCCTCAGTGCCTCTCTGGCCAGTGGCAGGCTCATGGCTGCTGGCTGTGTTTGTGTTGTCACAGCAGCCTGAGTGCCTCCTAGGCCCGTGGCAGGCTCATGGCTGCTGGCTGTGCTTTTGAGGTCACAGCAGCCTCAGTGCCTCTCAGGCCAGTATCAGGCTCATGGCTGCTGGCTGTGCTTGTGAGGTCACAGCAGCCTCAGTGCCTCTCTGGCCAGTGGCAGGCTCATGGCTGCTAGCTGTGCTTCTGAGGTCACAGAAGCCTGAATGCCTCCTAGGCCAGTGGCAGGCTCATGGCTGCTGGCTGTGCTTGTGACGTCACAGCAGCCTCAGTGCCTCTCTGGCCAGTGGCAGGCTCATGGCTGCTAGCTGTGCTTCTGAGGTCACAGAAGCCTGAATGCCTCCTAGGCCAGTGGCAGGCTCATGGCTGCTGGCTGTGCTTCTGAGGTCACAGCAGCCTCAGGGCCTCCTCTGCCAGTGGCAGGTTCATGGCTGCTGGCTGTGATTGTGAGGTCACATCAGCCTCAGTGCTTCATAGTTTAGTGTCCAGCGTCCCCTGCTGGCTGTGACTGTGAGGTCACAGCAGACTCAGTGCCTCAAAAGTTGGTGTCCAGCGCCCCCTGCTTGCTCTGCTTGTGCGGTCACAGCAGCCTCAGCGTCTCCGTGGATAGTGCCATGCTCATGGCTGCTGGCTGTGCTTGTGAGGTCACAGCAGCCTCAGTGTCTCTCAGGCCACTGGCAGTCTCATGGATGCTGGCTGTGCTTGTGAGGTCACAGAAGACTCAGTGCCTCATAGGTTAGTGTCCACCGCCCCCTGCTGGCTCTGCTTGTGACGTCACAGCAGCCTCAGTGCCTCCCAGGCCAATATCAGGTTCCTGGCTGCTAGCTGTGCTTGTGAGGTCACAGCAGCCTGAATGCCTCCTAGGCCCGTGCCATGCTCATGGCTGCTGGCTGTGCTTGTGAGGTCACAGCAGCCTCAGTGCCTCACAGGCCAGTATCAGGCTCATGGCTGCTGGCTGTGCTTGTGAGGTCACAGAAGCCTCAGTGCCTCCTAGGCCAGTGGCAGGCTCATGGCTGCTGGCTGTGCTTGTGAGGTCACAGCAGACTCAGTGTCTCCGTGGATAGTGCCATGCTCATGGCTGCTGGCTGTGCTTCTGAGGTCACAGAAGCCTGAATGCCTCCTAGGCCAGTGGCAGGCTCATGGCTGCTGGCTGTGATTGTGACGTCACAGCAGCCTCAGTGCCTCATACTTTAGTGTCCAGCATCCCCTGCTGGCTCTGCTTGTGAGGTCACAGCAGACTCAGTGTATCCGTGGATAGTGCCATGCTCATGGCTGCTGGCTGTGCTTGTGACGTCACAGCAGCCTCAGTGCCTCTTAGGGCCGTGGCAGTCTCATGGCTGCTGGCTGTGCTTGTGAGGTCACAGCAGACTCAGTGCCTCAAAAGTTAGTGTCCAGCGCCCCCTGCTGGCTCTGCTTGTGAGGTCACAGCAGCCTCAGTGCCTCTCAGGCCAGCATCAGGCTCATGGCTGCTGGCTGTGTTTGTGAGGTCACAGCAGCCTCAGTGCCTCCTAGGCCAGTATCAGGCTCATGGCTGCTGGCTGTGCTTGTGAGGTCACAGCAGCCTCAGTGCCTCTCTGGCCAGTGGCAGGCTCATGGCTGCTGGCTGTGATTGTGAGGTCACATCAGCCTCAGTGCTTCATAGTTTAGTGTCCAGCGTCCCCTGCTGGCTCTGCTTGTGAGGTCACAGCAGCCTCAGTGCCTCAAAAGTTGGTGTCCAGCGCCCCCTGCTGGCTCTGCTTGTGAGGTCGCAGCAGACTCAGTGTCTCCGTGGATAGTGCCATGCTCATGGCTGCTGGCTGTGCTTGTGAGGTCATAGCAGCCTCAGTGCCTCTCAGGCCAGTGGCAGTCTCATGGCTGCTGGCTGTGCTCGTGAGGTCACAGCAGACTCAGTTCCTCCTAGGCCAGTATCAGGCTCATGGCTACTGGCTGTGCTTCTGAGGTCACAGAGGCCTGAATGCCTCCTAGGCCAGTGGCAGGCTCATGGCTGCTGGCTGTGCTTGTGAGGTTATAGCAGCCTCAGTGCCTCACAGTTTAGTGTCCAGCGTCCATTGCTGGCTCTGCTTGTTTGGTCACAGAAGACTCAGTGTCTCATAGGTTAGTGTCCAGCGCCCCCTGCTGGCTGTGCTTGTGAGGTCACAGCAGCCTCAGTGCCTCCTAGGCCCGTGCCATGCTCATGGCTGCTGGCTGTGCTTGTGAGGTCACAGCAGCCTCAGTGCCTCACAGGCCAGTATCAGGCTCATGGCTGCTGGCTGTGCTTGTGAGGTCACAGCAGCCTCAGTGCCTCCTAGGCCAGTGGCAGGCTCATGGCTGCTGGCTGTGCTTGTGAGGTCACAGGAGACTCAGTGCCTCCTCTGCCAGTGGCAGTCTCATGGCTGCTGGCTGTGCTTGTGAGGTCACAGCAGACTCAGTGCCCCAAAATTTAGTGTCCAGGGTTCCCTGCTGGCTGTGCTTGTGAGGTCACAGCAGCCCCAGTGCCTCCTCTGCCAGTGTCAGGCTCATGGCTGCTGGCTGTGCTTCTCAGGTCACAGCAGCCTCAGTGCCACTGAGACCAGGGGCAGTCTCATGGCTGCTGGCTGTGCTTGTGAGGTCACAGCAGCCTGAATGCCTCCTAGGCCAGTGTCAGGCTCATGGCTGCTGGCTATGATTGTGAGGTCACAGCAGCCTCAGTGCCTCATACTTTAGTGTCCAGCGTCCCCTGCTGGCTCTGCTTGTGAGGTCACAGCAGACTCAGAGCCTCAAAACTTAGTGTCCAGCCCCGCCTGCTGGCTGTGCTTGTGAGGTCACAGCAGCCTCAGTGCCTCCTCTGCCAGTGCCAGGGTCATGGCTGCTGGCTGTGCTTGTGAGGTCACACCAGCCTCAGTGCCTCCCAGGCCAGTGTCAGGCTCATGGCTGCTGGCTGTGCTTGTGAGGTCACAGCAGCCTCAGTGCCTCCTCTGCCAGTGCCATGCTCATGGCTGCTGGCTGTGCTTGTGACGTCACAGCAGCCTCAGTGCCTCCTAGGCCCGTGGCAGGCTCATGGCTGCTGGCTGTGCTTGTGACGTCACAGCAGCCTGAGTGCCTCCTAGGCCCGTGGCAGGCTCATGGCTGCTGGCTGTCATTGTGACGTCACAGCAGCCTCAGTGCCTCCTCTGCCAGTGCCATGCTCATGGCTGCTGGCTGTGCTTGTGACGTCACAGCAGCCTCAGTGCCTCCTAGGCCAGTATCATGCACATCGCATCTGGCTGTGCTTCTGAGGTCACAGCAGCCTGAATGCCTCCTAGGCCAGTGTCAGGCTCATGGCTGCTGGCTGTGCTTCTGAGGTCACAGCAGCCTCAGTGCCTCATAATTTAGTGTACAGCGTCCCCTGCTGCCTGTGATTGTGAGGTCACAGCAGCCTCAGTGCCTCATAGTTTAGTGTCCAGCGCCCCCTGCTGGCTGTGCTTGTGAGGTCACAGCAGACTCAGTGCCTCAAAAGTTAGTGTCCAGCGCCCCCTGCTGGCTCTGCTTGTGAGCTCACAGCAGCCTCAGTGCCTCACAGGCCAGTATCAGGCTCATGGCTGCTGGCTGTGCTTGTGACGTCACAGCAGCCTCAGTGCCTCCTCTGCCAGTGCCATACTCATGGCTGCTGGCTGTGCTTGTGAGGTCACAGCAGACTCAGTGCCTCATAGGCCAGTGGCAGGCTCATGGCTGCTGGCTGTGCTTCTGAGGTCACAGCAGCCTGAATGCCTCCTAGGCCAGTGGCAGGCTCATGGCTGCTGGCTGTGCTTGTGAGGTCACACCATCCTCAGTGCCTCATAGTTTAGTCTCCAGCGTCCCCTGCTGGCTCTGCTTGTGAGGTCACACCAGACTCAGTGCCTCAAAATTTAGGGTGCAGCACCCCCTACTGGCTGCACATGTGAGGTCACAGCAGACTCAGTGCCTCATAGGCCAGTGGCAGGCTCATGGCTGCTGGCTGTGCTTCTGCGGTCACAGCAGCCTGAATGCCTCCTAGGCCAGTGGCAGGCTCATGGCTGCTGGCTGTCCTTGTGAGGTCACAGCAGCCTCCGTGCCTCATAGGTAAGTGTCCAGCGTCCCCTGCTGGCTCTGCTTGTGAGGTCACAGCAGACTCAGTGCCTCATAGGTTAGTGTCCAGCGCCCCCTGCTGGCTCTGCTTGTGAGGTCACAGCAGCCTCAGTGCCTCCCAGGCCAATATCAGGCTCCTGGCTGCTGGCTGTGCTTGTGAGGTCACAGCAGCCTCAGTGCCTCCTCTGCCACTGCCATGCTCATGGCTGCTGGCTGTGCTTGTGAGGTCACAGAAACCTTAATGCCTCCTAGGCCACTGCCAGGCTCATGGCTGCTGGCTGTGCTTGTGAGGTCACAGCAGCCTCAGTGCCTCCTCTGCCAGTGCCATGCGCATGGCTGCTGGCTGTGCTTGTGAGGTCACATCAGCCTCAGTGCTTCATAGTTTAGTGTCCAGCGCCCCTGCTGGCTGTGATTGTGACGTCACAGCAGCCTCAGTGCCTCCTCTGCCAGTGCCAGGGTCATGGCTGCTGGCTGTGCTTGTGAGGTCACACCAGCCTCAGTGCCTCCCAGGCCAGTGTCAGGCTCATGGCTGCTGGCTGTGCTTGTGAGGTCACAGCAGCCTCAGTGCCTCCGAGGCCAGTGCCATGCTCATGGCTGCTGGCTGTGCTTGTGACGTCACAGCAGCCTGAGTGCCTCCTAGGCCAGTGGCAGGCTCATGGCTGCTGGCTGTGATTGTGACGTCACAGCAGCCTCAGTGCCTCCTCTGCCAGTGCCATGGTCATGGCTGCTGGCTGTGCTTGTGACGTCACAGCAGCCTCAGTGCCTCCTAGGCCCGTAGCAGGCTCATGGCTGCTGGCTGTCATTGTGACGTCACAGCAGCCTCAGTGCCTCCTCTGCCAGTGCCATGCTCATGGCTGCTGGCTGTGCTTGTGACGTCACAGCAGCCTCAGTGCCTCCTAGGCCAGTATCATGCACATCGCATCTGGCTGTGTTTCTGAGGTCACAGCAGCCTGAATGCCTCCTAGGCCAGTGTCAGGCTCATGGCTGCTGGCTGTGCTTCTGAGGTCACAGGAGCCTGAGTGCCTCATAATTTAGTGTACAGCGTCCCCTGCTGCCTGTGATTGTGAGGTCACAGCAGACTCAGTGCCTCATAGGTTAGTGTCCAGTGCCCCCTGCTGGCTCTGCTTGTGAGTTCACAGCAGCCTCAGTGCCTCTCAGGCCTGCATCAGGCTCATGGCTGCTGGCTGTGCTTGTGAGGTCACAGCAGCCTCAGTGCCTCCTCTGCCAGTGGCAGTCTCATGGCTGCTGGCTGTGCTTGTGAGGTCACAGCAGCCTCAGTGCCTCACAGGCCAGTATCAGGCTCATGGCTGCTGGCTGTGCTTCTGAGGTCACAGCAGCCTGAATGCCTCCTAGGCCAGTGCCATGCTCATGGCTGCTGGCTGTGCTTGTGAGGTCACATAAGCCTCAGTGCCTCATAGGTTAGTGTCCAGCGCCCCCTGGTGGCTCTGCTTGTGAGGTCACAGCAGCCTCAGTGCCTCTCAGGCCAGTATCAGGCTCATGGCTGCTGGCTGTGCTTGTGACGTCACAGCAGCCTCAGTGCCTCCTCTGCCAGTGCCATGCTCATGGCTGCTGGCTGTGCTTGTGAGGTCACAGCAGCCTCAGTGCCTCCTAGGCCAGTATCAGGCTCATGGCTGCTGGCTGTGCTTCTGAGGTCACAGCAGCCTCAGGGCCTCCTAGGCCAGTGGCAGGCTCATGGCTGCTGGCTGTGATTGTGACGTCACAGCAGCCTCAGTGCCTCCTAGGCCTGTGCCATGCTCATGGCTGCTGGCTGTGCTTGTGAGGTCACAGCAGCCTGAATGCCTCTGAGACCAGTGGCAGTCTCATGGCTGCTGGCTGTGCTTCTGAGGTCACAGCAGCCTCAGTGCCTCCTAGGCCAATATCAGACTCATGGCTGCTGGTTGTGATTGTGAGATCACAGGAGCCTGAGTGCCTCCTAGGCCAGTATCAGGCTAATGGCTGCTGGCTATGCTTGTGAGGTCACAGAAGCCTGAATGCCTCCTCTGCCAGTGGCATGCTCATGGCTGCTGGCTGTGCTTGTGAGGTCACAGCAGCCTCAGTGCCTCATAGGTTAGTGTCCATCGCCCCCTGCTGGCTGTGCTTGTGACGTCACAGCAGCCTCAGTGCCTCCCAGGCCAATATCAGGCTCCTGGCTGCTGGCTG
Organism: Dromaius novaehollandiae; assembly: GCF_036370855.1. Classification (NCBI taxonomy): domain Eukaryota; kingdom Metazoa; phylum Chordata; class Aves; order Casuariiformes; family Dromaiidae; genus Dromaius; species Dromaius novaehollandiae. The sequence goes on along the minus strand of NW_026991341.1, from coordinate 1,928,175 downwards.
TGCTTGTGACGTCACAGCAGCCGGAATGCCTCCTAGGCCGTGGCAGGCTCATGGCTGCTGGCTGTGCTTGTGAGGTCACAGCAGCCTCAGTGCCTCCTAGGCTAGTGTCCATCGCCCCCTACTGGCTGTGCTTGTGAGCTCACAGCAGCCTCAGTGCCTTTCAGGCCAGTATCAGGCTCATGGCTGCTGGCTGTGCTTGTGACGTCACAGCAGCCTCAGTGCCTCTGAGGCCAGTGGCAGTCTCATGGCTGCTGGCTGTGCTTGTGAGGTCACAGCAGCCTCAGTGCCTCCTAGGCCAGTATCAGGCTCATGGCTGCTGGCTGTGCTTCTGAGGTCAAAGAAGCCTGAATGCCTCCTAGGCCAGTGGCAGGCTCATGGCTGCTGGCTGTGATTGTGAGGTCACGTCAGCCTCAGTGCTTCATAATTTAGTGTCCAGCGTCCCCTGCTGGCTGTGATTTTGAGGTCACAGCAGACTCAGTTCCTCAAAAGTTGGTGTCCAGCGCCCCCTGCTTGCTCTGCTTGTGCGGTCACAGCAGCCTCAGTGTCTCCGTGGATAGTGCCATGCTCATGGCTGCTGGCTGTGCTTGTGAGGTCACAGCAGCCTCAGTGTCTCTCAGGCCACTGGCAGTCTCATGGATGCTGGCTGTGCTTGTGAGGTCACAGCAGACTCAGTGCCTCATAGGTTAGTGTCCAGCGCCCCCTGCTGGCTGTGCTTGTGACGTCACAGCAGCCTCAGTGCCTCCCAGGCCAATATCAGGTTCCTGGCTGCTAGCTGTGCTTGTGAGGTCACAGCAGCCTCAGTGCCTCACAGGCCAGTATCAGGCTCATGGCTGCTGGCTGTGCTTGTGACGTCACAGCAGCCTCAGTGCCTCACAGGCCAGTATCAGGCTCATGGCTGCTGGCTGTGCTTGTGAGGTCACAGAAGCCTCAGTGCCTCCTAGGCCAGTGGCAGGCTCATGGCTGCTGGCTGTGCTTGTGAGGTCACAGCAGACTCAGTGTCTCCGTGGATAGTGCCATGCTCATGGCTGCTGGCTGTGCTTCTGAGGTCACAGAAGCCTGAATGCCTCCTAGGCCAGTGGCAGGCTCATGGCTGCTGGCTGTGATTGTGAGCTCACAGCAGCCTCAGTGCCTCATACTTTTGTGTCCAGCATCCCCTGCTGGCTCTGCTTGTGAGGTCGCAGCAGACTCAGTGTATCCGTGGATAGTGCCATGCTCATGGCTGCTGGCTGTGCTTGTGACGTCACAGCAGCCTCAGTGCCTCCTAGGGCCGTGGCACTCTCATGGCTTCTGGCTGTGCTTGTGAGGTCACAGCAGACTCAGTGCCTCAAAACTTAGTGTCCAGCGCCCCCTGCTGGCTCTGCTTGTGAGGTCACAGCAGCCTCAGTGCCTCTCAGGCCAGTATCAGGCTCATGGCTGCTGGCTGTGCTTGTGAGGTCATAGCAGCCTCAGTGCCTCTCAGGCCAGTGGCAGTCTCATGGCTGCTGGCTGTGCTCGTGAGGTCACAGCAGACTCAGTTCCTCCTAGGCCAGTATCAGGCTCATGGCTACTGGCTGTGCTTCTGAGGTCACAGAGGCCTGAATGCCTCCTAGGCCAGTGGCAGGCTCATGGCTGCTGGCTGTGCTTGTGAGGTTATAGCAGCCTCAGTGCCTCACAGTTTAGTGTCCAGCGTCCATTGCTGGCTCTGCTTGTTTGGTCACAGCAGACTCAGTGCCTCATAGGTTAGTGTCCAGCGCCCCCTGCTGGCTGTGCTTGTGAGGTCACAGCAGCCTCAGTGCCTCCTAGGCCCGTGCCATGCTCATGGCTGCTGGCTGTACTTGTGAGGTCACAGCAGCCTCAGTGCCTCACAGGCCAGTATCAGGCTCATGGCTGCTGGCTGTGCTTGTGAGGTCACAGCAGCCTCAGTGCCTCCTAGGCCAGTGGCAGGCTCATGGCTGCTGGCTGTGCTTGTGAGGTCACAGCAGACTCAGTGCCTCATAGGCCAGTGGCAGGCTCATGGCTGCTGGCTGTGCTTGTGAGGTCACAGCAGACTCAGTGCCCCAAAATTTAGTGTCCAGCGTTCCCTGCTGGCTGTGCTTGTGAGGTCACAGCAGCCCCAGTGCCTCCTCTGCCAGTGTCAGGCTCATGGCTGCTGGCTGTGCTTCTCAGGTCACAGCAGCCTCAGTGCCACTGAGACCAGGGGCAGTCTCATGGCTGCTGGCTGTGCTTGTGAGGTCACAGCAGCCTGAATGCCCCCTAGCCCTGTGGCAGGCTCATGGCTGCTGGCTATGATTGTGAGGTCACAGCAGCCTCAGTGCCTCATAGTTTAGTGTCCAGCGTCCCCTGCTGGCTCTGCTTGTGAGGTCACATCAGACTCAGTGCCTCAAAACTTAGTGTCCAGCCCCGCCTGCTGGCTGTGCTTGTGAGGTCACAGCAGCCTCAGTGCCTCCTCTGCCAGTGCCAGGGTCATGGCTGCTGGCTGTGCTTGTGAGGTCACACCAGCCTCAGTGCCTCCCAGGCCAGTGTCAGGCTCATGGCTGCTGGCTGTGCTTGTGAGGTCACAGCAGCCTCAGTGCCTCCTCTGCCAGTGCCATGCTCATGGCTGCTGGCTGTGCTTGTGACGTCACAGCAGCCTCAGTGCCTCCTAGGCCCGTGGCAGGCTCATGGCTGCTGGCTGTGCTTGTGACGTCACAGCAGCCTGAGTGCCTCCCAGGCCCGTGGCAGGCTCATGGCTGCTGGCTGTGCTTGTGACGTCACAGCAGCCTCAGTGCCTCCTAGGCCAGTATCATGCACATCGCATCTGGCTGTGTTTCTGAGGTCACAGCAGCCTGAATGCCTCCTAGGCCAGTGTCAGGCTCATGGCTGCTGGCTGTGCTTCTGAGGTCACAGCAGCCTCAGTGCCTCATAATTTAGTGTACAGCGTCCCCTGCTGGCTCTGCTTGTGAGTTCACAGCAGACTCAGTGCCTCTCAGGCCTGCATCAGGCTCATGGCTGCTGGCTGTGCTTGTGAGGTCACAGCAGCCTCAGTGCCTCCTCTGCCAGTGGCAGTCTCATGGCTGCTGGCTGTGCTTGTGAGGTCACAGCAGCCTCAGTGCCTCCTAGGCCAGTATCAGGCTCATGGCTGCTGGCTGTGCTTGTGACGTCACAGCAGCCTCAGTGCCTCCTCTGCCAGTGTCATGCTCATGGCTGCTGGCTGTGCTTGTGAGGTCACAGCAGCCTCAGTGCCTCCTAGGCCAGTATCAGGCTCATGGCTGCTGGCTGTGCTTCTGAGGTCACAGCAGCCTCAGGGCCTCCTAGGCCAGTGGCAGGCTCATGGCTGCTGGCTGTGATTGTGAGGTCACAGCAGCCTCAGTGCTTCATAGTTTAGTGTCCAGCGTCCCCTGCTGGCTGTGATTGTGAGGTCACAGCAGACTCAGTGCCTCAAAAGTTAGTGTCCAGCGCCCCCTGCTGGCTCTGCTTGTGAGGTCGCAGCAGACTCAGTGTCTCCGTGAGTAGTGCCATGCTCATGGCTGCTGGCTGTGCTTGTGAGGTCACAGCAGCCTCAGTGCCTCTCAGGCCAGTGGTAGTCTCATGGATGCTGGCTGTGCTTGTGAGGTCACAGCAGCCTCAGTTCCTCCTAGGCCAGTATCAGGCTCATGGCTACTGGCTGTGCTTGTGAGGTCACAGCAGCCTCAGTGACTCTGTGGATAGTGCCATGCTCATGGCTGCTGGCTGTGCTTCTGAGGTCACAGCAGCCTCAGTGCCTCATAGTTTAGTGTCCAGTGCCCCCTGCTGGCTGTGCTTGTGACGTCACAGCAGCCTCAGTGCCTCCTCTGCCAGTGCCATGCTCATGGCTGCTGGCTGTGCTTCTGAGGTCACAGCAGCCTGAATGCCTCCTAGGCCAGTGGCATGCTCATGGCTGCTGGCTGTGATTGTGAGGTCACAGCAGCCTCAGTGCCTCATACTTTAGTGTCCAGCATCCCCTGCTGGCTGTGCTTGTGAGGTCACAGCAGACTCAGTGCCTCAAAACTTAGTCCCCAGCGCCCCCTGGTGGCTGTGCTTGTGACGTCACAGCAGCCTCAGTGCCTCCTAGGCCAGTATGATTCTCATGGCTGCTGGCTGTGCTTCTGAGGTCAGAGCAGCCTCAGGGCCTCCTCTGCCAGTGGCAGTCTCATGGCTGCTGGCTGTGCTTGTGAGGTCACAGCAGCCTGAATGCCTCCGAGGCCAGTGGCAGGCTCATGGCTGCTGGCTGTGATTGTGAGGTCACAGCAGCCTCCGTGCCTCATCGTTTAGTGTCCAGCGTCCCCTGCTGGCTGTGCTTGTGAGGTCACAGCAGCCTCAGTGCCTCTCAGGCCAGTATCAGGCTCATGGCTGCTGGCTGTGCTTGTGAGGTCACAGCAGCCTCAGTGCCTCCTCTGCCACTGCCATGCTCATGGCTGCTGGCTGTGCTTGTGAGGTCACAGCAGCCTCATTGCCTCATAGGCCCGTGTCAGGCTCATGGCTGCTGGCTGTGCTTTTGAGGTCACAGCAGCCTCAGTGCTTCATAGTTTAGTGTACAGCCACCCCTGCTGGCTGTGCTTGTGAGGTCACAGCAGCCTCAGTGCCTCAAAAGTTCGTGTCCAGCGTCCCCTGCTGGCCCTGCTTGTGAGGTCACAGCAGACTCGGTGTCTCCGTAGATAGTGCCAGGGTCATGGCTGCTGGCTGTGCTTGTGAGGTCACAGCAGCCTCAGTGCCTCTCAGGCCAGTGACAGTCTCATGGATGCTGGCTGTGCTTGTGAGGTCACAGCAGCCTCAGTGCCTCCTAGTTTAGTGTCCAGCGTACCCTGCTGGCTGTGCTTGTGAGGTCACAGCAGACTCAGTGCCTCAAAAGTTAGTGTGCAGCGCCCCCTACTGGCTGTGCTTGTGAGGTCACAGCAGACTCAGTGCCTCTTCTGCCAGTGCCAGGGTCATGGCTGCTGGCTGTGATTGTGAGGTCACAGCAGCCTGAGTGCCTCCTAGGCCCGTGGCAGGCTCATGGCTGCTGGCTGTGCTTGTGAGGTCACAGCAGCCTCAGTGCTTCTGAGGCCAGTGGCAGGCTCATGGCTGCTGGCTGTGCTTGTGAGGTCACAGCAGACTCAGTGCCTCCTAGGCCCGTGGCAGGCTCATGGCTGCTGGCTGTGCTTCTGCGGTCACAGCAGCCTGAATGCCTCCTAGGCCAGTGCAGGCTCATTGTTGCTGGCTGTCCTTGTGAGGTCACAGCAGCCTCCGTGCCTCATAGGTAAGTGTCCAGCGTCCCCTGCTGGCTCTGCTTGTGAGGTCACATCAGACTCAGTGCCTCATAGGTTAGTGTCCAGCGCCCCCTGGTGGCTCTGCTTGTGAGGTCACAGCAGCCTCAGTGCCTCCCAGGCCAATATCAGGCTCCTGGCTGCTGGCTGTGCTTGTGAGGTCACAGCAGCCTCAGTGCCTCCTCTGCCACTGCCATGCTCATGGCTGCTGGCTGTGCTTGTGAGGTCACAGAAACCTTATTGCCTCCTAGGCCAGTGGCAGGCTCATGGCTGCTGGCTGTGCTTGTGAGGTCACAGCAGCCTCAGTGCCTCCTCTGCCAGTGCCATGCGCATGGCTGCTGGCTGTGCTTGTGACGTCACAGCAGCCTCAGTGCCTCCTAGGCCAGTATCATGCACATCGCATCTGGCTGTGTTTCTGAGGTCACAGCAGCCTGAATGCCTCCTAGGCCAGTGTCAGGCTCATGGCTGCTGGCTGTGCTTCTGAGGTCACAGGAGCCTGAGTGCCTCATAATTTAGTGTACAGCGTCCCCTGCTGCCTGTGATTGTGAGGTCACAGCAGACTCAGTGCCTCATAGGTTAGTGTCCAGTGCCCCCTGCTGGCTCTGCTTGTGAGTTCACAGCAGCCTCAGTGCCTCTCAGGCCTGCATCAGGCTCATGGCTGCTGGCTGTGCTTGTGAGGTCACAGCAGCCTCAGTGCCTCCTCTGCCAGTGGCAGTCTCATGGCTGCTGGCTGTGCTTGTGAGGTCACAGCAGCCTCAGTGCCTCACAGGCCAGTATCAGGCTCATGGCTGCTGGCTGTGCTTCTGAGGTCACAGCAGCCTGAATGCCTCCTAGGCCAGTGCCATGCTCATGGTTGCTGGCTGTGCTTGTGAGGTCACATCAGCCTCAGTGCCTCATAGGTTAGTGTCCAGCGCCCCCTGCTGGCTCTGCTTGTGAGGTCACAGCAGCCTCAGTGCCTCTCAGGCCAGTATCAGGCTCATGGCTGCTGGCTGTGCTTGTGACGTCACAGCAGCCTCAGTGCCTCCTCTGCCAGTGCCATGCACATGGCTGCTGGCTGTGCTTGTGAGGTCACAGCAGCCTCAGTGCCTCCTAGGCCAGTATCAGGCTCATGGCTGCTGGCTGTGCTTCTGAGGTCACAGCAGCCTCAGTGCCTCCTAGGCCAATATCAGACTCATGGCTGCTGGCTGTGATTGTGAGATCACAGGAGCCTGAGTGCCTCCTAGGCCAGTATCAGGCTAATGGCTGCTGGCTATGCTTGTGAGGTCACAGAAGCCTGAACGCCTCCTCTGCCAGTGGCATGCTCATGGCTGCTGGCTGTGATTGTGAGGTCACACCAGCCTCAGTGCCTCATAGGTTAGTGTCCATCGCCCCCTGCTGGCTGTGCTTGTGACGTCACAGCAGCCTCAGTGCCTCCCAGGCCAATATCAGGCTCCTGGCTGCTGGCTGTGCTTGTGACGTCACAGCAGCCTGAATGCCTCCTAGGCCGTGGCAGGCTCATGGCTGCTGGCTGTGCTTGTGAGGTCACAGCAGCCTCAGTGCCTCCTAGGCTAGTGTCCATCGCCCCCTACTGGCTGTGCTTGTGAGGTCACAGCAGCCTCAGTGCCTTTCAGGCCAGTATCAGGCTCATGGCTGCTGGCTGTGCTTGTGAGGTCACAGCAGCCTCAGTGCCTCCTCTGCCAGTGGCAGTCTCATGGCTGCTGGCTGTGCTTGTGAGGTCACAGCAGCCTCAGTTCCTCCTAGGCCAGTATCAGGCTCATGGCTGCTGGCTGTGCTTCTGAGGTCACAGAAGCCTGAATGCCTCCTAGGCCAGTGGCAGGCTCATGGCTGCTGGCTGTGATTGTGAGGTCACAGCAGACTCAGTGCCTCCTAGGCCAGTGGCAGGCTCATGGCTGCTGGCTGTGCTTGTGACGTCACGTCAGCCTCAGTGCTTCATAATTTAGTGTCCAGCGTCCCCTGCTGGCTGTGATTTTGAGGTCACAGCAGACTCAGTTCCTCAAAAGTTGGTGTCCAGCGCCCCCTGCTTGCTCTGCTTGTGCGGTCACAGCAGCCTCAGTGTCTCCGTGGATAGTGCCATGCTCATGGCTGCTGGCTGTGCTTGTGAGGTCACAGCAGCCTCAGTGTCTCTCAGGCCAGTGGAAGTCTCATGGATGCTGGCTGTGCTTGTGAGGTCACAGCAGACTCAGTGCCTCATAGGTTAGTGTCCAGCGCCCCCTGCTGGCTCTGCTTGTGACGTCACAGCAGCCTCAGTGCCTCCCAGGCCAATATCAGGTTCCTGGCTGCTAGCTGTGCTTGTGAGGTCACAGCAGCCTGAATGCCTCCTAGGCCCGTGCCATGCTCATGGCTGCTGGCTGTGCTTCTGAGGTCACAGAAGCCTCAGTGCCTCCTAGGCCAGTGGCAGGCTCATGGCTGCTGGCTGTGATTGTGAGGTCACAGCAGCCTCAGTGCCTCATTCTTTAGTGTCCAGCATCCCCTGCTGGCTCTGCTTGTGAGGTCACAGCAGCCTCAGTGCCTCTCAGGCCAGTATCAGGCTCATGGCTGCTGGCTGTGCTTGTGACGTCACAGCAGCCTCAGTGCCTCCTCTGCCAGTGCCATGCTCATGGCTGCTGGCTGTGCTTGTGAGGTCACAGCAGCCTCAGTGCCTCCTAGGCCAGTATCAGGCTCATGGCTGCTGGCTGTGCTTCTGAGGTCACAGCAGCCTCAGTGCCTCCTAGGCCAATATCAGACTCATGGCTGCTGGCTGTGATTGTGAGATCACAGGAGCCTGAGTGCCTCCTAGGCCAGTATCAGGCTAATGGCTGCTGGCTATGCTTGTGAGGTCACAGAAGCCTGAACGCCTCCTCTGCCAGTGGCATGCTCATGGCTGCTGGCTGTGATTGTGAGGTCACACCAGCCTCAGTGCCTCATAGGTTAGTGTCCATCGCCCCCTGCTGGCTGTGCTTGTGACGTCACAGCAGCCTCAGTGCCTCCCAGGCCAATATCAGGCTCCTGGCTGCTGGCTGTGCTTGTGACGTCACAGCAGCCTGAATGCCTCCTAGGCCGTGGCAGGCTCATGGCTGCTGGCTGTGCTTGTGAGGTCACAGCAGCCTCAGTGCCTCCTAGGCTAGTGTCCATCGCCCCCTACTGGCTGTGCTTGTGAGGTCACAGCAGCCTCAGTGCCTTTCAGGCCAGTATCAGGCTCATGGCTGCTGGCTGTGCTTGTGACGTCACAGCAGCCTCAGTGCCTCCTCTGCCAGTGCCAGGGTCATGGCTGCTGGCTGTGCTTGTGAGGTCACAGCAGCCTCAGTTCCTCCTAGGCCAGTATCAGGCTCATGGCTGCTGGCTGTGCTTCTGAGGTCACAGAAGCCTGAATGCCTCCTAGGCCAGTGGCAGGCTCATGGCTGCTGGCTGTGATTGTGAGGTCACAGCAGACTCAGTGCCTCCTAGGCCAGTGGCAGGCTCATGGCTGCTGGCTGTGATTGTGAGGTCACGTCAGCCTCAGTGCTTCATAATTTAGTGTCCAGCGTCCCCTGCTGGCTGTGATTTTGAGGTCACAGCAGACTCAGTTCCTCAAAAGTTGGTGTCCAGCGCCCCCTGCTTGCTCTGCTTGTGCGGTCACAGCAGCCTCAGTGTCTCCGTGGATAGTGCCATGCTCATGGCTGCTGGCTGTGCTTGTGAGGTCACAGCAGCCTCAGTGTCTCTCAGGCCAGTGGCAGGCTCATGGATGCTGGCTGTGCTTGTGAGGTCACAGCAGACTCAGTGCCTCATAGGTTAGTGTCCAGCGCCCCCTGCTGGCTCTGCTTGTGACGTCACAGCAGCCTCAGTGCCTCCCAGGCCAATATCAGGTTCCTGGCTGCTAGCTGTGCTTGTGAGGTCACAGCAGCCTGAATGCCTCCTAGGCCCGTGCCATGCTCATGGCTGCTGGCTGTGCTTCTGAGGTCACAGAAGCCTCAGTGCCTCCTAGGCCAGTGGCAGGCTCATGGCTGCTGGCTGTGATTGTGAGGTCACAGCAGCCTCAGTGCCTCATTCTTTAGTGTCCAGCATCCCCTGCTGGCTCTGCTTGTGAGGTCACAGCAGACTCAGTGTCTCCGTGGATAGTGCCATGCTCATGGCTGCTGGCTGTGCTTGTGACGTCACAGCAGCCTGAGTGCCTCCTAGGGCCGTGGCAGTCTCATGGCTCCTGGCTGTGCTTGTGAGGTCACAGAAGCCTCAGTGCCTCCTCTGCCAGTGGCACTCCCATGGCTGCTGGCTGTGATTGTGAGGTCACAGCAGCCTCACTGCCTCTGAGTCCAGGGGCAGGCTCATGGCTGCTGGCTGTGCTTGTGAGGTCACAGCAGCCTGAATGCCTCCTAGGCCAGTGGCAGGCTCATGGCTGCTGGCTGTGCTTGTGAGGTCACAGCAGCCTGAATGCCTCCTAGGCCAGTGGCAGGCTCATGGATGCTGGCTGTGCTTGTGAGGTCACAGCAGACTCAGTGCCTCATCGGTAAGTGTCCAGCGCCCCCTGCTGGCTCTGCTTGTGAGGTCACAGCAGCCTCAGTGCCTCCCATGCCGATATCAGGTTCCTGGCTGCTAGCTGTGCTTGTGAGGTCACAGCAGCCTGAATGCCTCCTAGGCCCGTGCCATGCTCATGGCTGCTGGCTGTGCTTCTGAGGTCACAGCAGCCTGAATGCCTCCGAGGCCAGTGGCAGGCTCATGGCTGCTGGCTGTGATTGTGACGTCACAGCAGCCTCAGTGCCTCATACTTTAGTGTCCAGCATCCCCTGCTGGCTCTGCTTGTGAGGTCACAGCAGCCTCAGTGCCTCTCAGGCCAGTATCAGGCTGATGGCTGCTGGCTGTGCTTGTGACGTCACAGCAGCCTCAGTGTCTCCGTGGATAGTGCCATGCTCATGGCTGCTGGCTGTGCTTCTGAGGTCACAGCAGCCTGAATGCCTCCTAGGCCACTGGCAGGCTCATGGCTGCTGGCTGTGCTTCTGAGGTCACAGCAGCCTCAGTGCCTCCTAGGCCAGTGGCAGGCTCATGGCTGCTGGCTGTGCTTGTGAGGTCACAGCAGCCTCAGTGCCTCTGAGTCCAGCGGCAGGCTCATGGCTGCTGGCTGTGCTTGTGAGGTCACAGCAGCCTGAATGCCTCCTCGGCCAGTGGCAGGCTCATGGCTGCTGGCTGTGCTTGTGAGGTCACAGCAGCCTCAGTGCCTCATCGTTTAGTGTCCAGCGTCCCGTGCTGGCTGTGCTTGTGAGGTCACAGCAGCCTCAGTGCCTCCTCTGCCAGTGCCAGGGTCACGGCTGCTGGCTGTGCTTGTGACGTCACACCAGCCTCAGTGCCTCCCAGGCCAGTGTCAGGCTCATGGCTGCTGGCTGTGCTTGTGACGTCACAGCAGCCTCAGTGCCTCCTCTGCCAGTGCCGTGCTCAGGGCTGCTGGCTGTGCTTGTGACGTCACAGCAGCCTGAGTGCCTCCTAGGCCCATGGCAGGCTCATGGCTGCTGGCTGTGATTGTGAGGTCACAGCAGCCTCAGTGCCTCCTCTGCCAGTGCCATGCTCATGGCTGCTGGCTGTGCTTGTGACGTCACAGCAGCCTGAGTGCCTCCTAGGCCCGTGGCAGGCTCATGGCTGCTGGCTGTGCTTGTGACGTCACAGCAGCCTCAGTGCCTCCTCTGCCAGTGCCAGGGTCATGGCTGCTGGCTGTGCTTGTGACGTCACAGCAGCCTCAGTGCCTCCTAGGCCCATGGCAGGCTCATGGCTGCTGGCTGTGCTTGTGACGTCACAGCAGCCTCAGTGCCTCCTCTGCCAGTGCCATGCTCATGGCTGCTGGCTGTGCTTGTGAGGTCACAGCAGCCTCAGTGCCTCCTAGGCCAGTGTCAGGCGCATGGCTGCTGGCTGTGCTTGTGACGTCACAGCAGCCTCAGTGCCTCCTCTGCCAGTGCCGTGCTCATGGCTGCTGGCTGTGCTTGTGAGGTCACAGCAGCCTGAGTGCCTCCTAGGCCCGTGGCAGGCTCATGGCTGCTGGCTGTGATTGTGAGGTCACAGCAGCCTCAGTGCCTCCTCTGCCAGTGCCATGCTCATGGCTGCTGGCTGTGCTTGTGACGTCACAGCAGCCTCAGTGCCTCCTAGGCCAGTATCAGGCTCATGGCCTCTTGCTGTGCTTGTGAGGTCACAGCAGCCTGAATGCCTCCTAGGCCAGTGTCAGGCTCATGGCTGCTGGCTGTGATTGTGAGGTCACAGCAGCCTCAGTGCCTCATAATTTAGTGTCCAGCGTCCCCTGCTGGCTCTGATTGTGAGGTCACAGCAGCCTCAGTGCCTCAAAAGTTCGTGTCCAGCGCCCCCTGGTGGCTGTGCTTGTGAGCTCACAGCAGCCTCAGTGCCTCACAGGCCAGTATCAGGCTCATGGCTGCTGGCTGTGCTTGTGACGTCACAGCAGCCTCAGTGCCTCCTCTGCCAGTGCCATGCTCATGGCTGCTGGCTGAGCTTGTGAGGTCACAGCAGACTCAGTGCCTCCTAGGCCAGTATCAGGCTCATGGCTGCTGGCTGTGCTTCTGAGGTCACAGAAATCTGAATGCCTCCTAGGCCAGTGGCAGGCTCATGGCTGCTGGCTGTGATTGTGAGGTCACAGCAGACTCAGTGCCTCATAGTTTAGTGTCCAGCGTCCCCTGCTGGCTCTGCTTGTGAGGTCACGTCAGCCTCAGTGCTTCATAATTTAGTGTCCAGCGTCCCCTGATGGCTGTGATTTTGAGGTCACAGCAGACACAGTTCCTCAAAAGTTGGTGTCCAGCCCCCCCTGCTGGCTCTGCTTGTGAGGTCACAGCAGACTCAGTGTCTCCGTGGATAGTGCCATGCTCATGGCTGCTGGCTGTGCTTGTGAGGTCACAGCAGCCTCAGTGTCTCTCAGGCCAGTGGCAGTCTCATGGATGCTGGCTGTGCTTGTGAGGTCACAGCAGACTCAGTGCCTCATTGGTTAGTGTCCAGCGTCCCCTGCTGGCTGTGATTGTGAGGTCACAGCAGCCTCAGTGCCTCCCAGGCCAATATCAGGTTCCTGGCTGCTAGCTGTGCTTGTGAGGTCACAGCAGCCTGAATGCCTCCTAGGCCCGTGCCATGCTCATGGCTGCTGGCTGTGCTTCTGAGGTCACAGCAGCCTGAATGCCTCCGAGGCCAGTGGCAGGCTCATGGCTGCTGGCTGTGCTTGTGAGGTCACAGCAGCCTCAGTGCCTCATACTTTAGTGTCCAGCATCCCCTGCTGGCTGTGCTTGTGATGTCACAGCAGCCTCAGTGCCTCTCAGGCCAGTATCAGGCTCATGGCTGCTGGGTGTGCTTGTGAGGTCACAGCAGCCTCAGTGCCTCCTAGGCCTGTGGCAGGCTCATGGCTGCTGGCTGTGCTTGTGAGGTCACAGCAGACTCAGTGTCTCCGTTGATAGTGCCATGCTCATGGCTGCTGGCTGTGCTTCTGAGGTCACAGCAGCCTCAGTGCCTCCTAGGCCAGTGGCAGGCTCATGGCTGCTGGCTGTGCTTGTGAGGTCACAGCAGACTCAGTGCCTCAAAAGTTAGTGTCCAGAGTCCCCTGCTGGCTGTGCCTGTGAGGTCACAGCAGCCCCAGTGCGTCCTCTGCCAGTGTCAGGGGCATGGCTGCTGGCTGTGCTTCTGAGGTCACAGCAGCCTCAGTGACTCTGTGGACAGTGCCATGCTCATGGCTGCTGGCTGTGCTTGTGAGGTCACAGCAGCCTCAGTGCCTCACAGGCCAGCGGCAGGCTCATGGCTGCTGGCTGTGCTTGTGACGTCACAGCAGCCTGAATGCCTCCTCTGCCAGTGGCAGGCTCATGGCTGCTGGCTGTGCTTGTGAGGTCACAGCAGCCTCAGTGCCTCATCGTTTAGTATCCAGCGTCCCCTGCTGCCTGTGCTTGTGAGGTCACAGCAGCCTCAGTGCCTCCTCTGCCAGTGCCAGGGTCACGGCTGCTGGCTGTGCTTGTGACGTCACACCAGCCTCAGTGCCTCCCAGGCCAGTATCAGGCTCATGGCTGCTGGCTGTGCTTGTGACGTCACAGCAGACTCAGTGCCTCCTCTGCCAGTGCCGTGCTCAGGGCTGCTGGCTGTGCTTGTGACGTCACAGCAGCCTGAGTGCCTCCTAGGCCCGTGGCAGGCTCATGGCTGCTGGCTGTGCTTGTGACATCACAGCAGCCTCAGTGCCTCCTCTGCCAGTGCCATGCTCATGGCTGCTGGCTGTGCTTGTGACGTCACAGCAGCCTGAGTGCCTCCGAGGCCCGTGGCAGGCTCATGGCTGCTGGCTGTGCTTGTGACGTCACAGCAGCCTCAGTGCCTCCTCTGCCAGTGCCAGGGTCATGGCTGCTGGCTGTGCTTGTGACGTCACAGCAGCCTGACTGCCTCCCAGGCCAGTGTCAGGCTCATGGCTGCTGGCTGTGCTTGTGAGGTCACAGCAGCCTCAGTGCCTCCTCTGCCAGTGCCATGCTCATGGCTGCTGACTGTGCTTGTGACGTCACAGCAGCCTGAGTGCCTCCTAGGCCAGTGTCAGGCGCATGGCTGCTGGCTGTGCTTGTGACGTCACAGCAGCCTCAGTGCCTCCTCTGCCAGTGCCGTGCTCATGGCTGCTGGCTGTGCTTGTGACGTCACAGCAGCCTGAGTGCCTCCTAGGCCCGTGGCAGGCTCATGGCTGCTGGCTGTGATTGTGAGGTCACAGCAGCCTCAGTGCCTCCTCTGACAGTGCCATGCTCATGGCTGCTGGCTGTGCTTGTGAGGTCACAGCAGCCTCAGTGCCTCATAATTTAGTGTCCAGCGTCCCCTGCTGGCTCTGATTGTGAGGTCACAGCAGACTCAGTGCCTCAAAAGTTCGTGTCCAGCGCCCCCTGGTGGCTGTGCTTGTGAGCTCACAGCAGCCTCAGTGCCTCACAGGCCAGTATCAGGCTCATGGCTGCTGGCTGTGCTTGTGACGTCACAGCAGCCTCAGTGCCTCCTCTGCCAGTGCCATGCTCATGGCTGCTGGCTGAGCTTGTGAGGTCACAGCAGACTCAGTGCCTCCTAGGCCAGTATCAGGCTCATGGCTGCTGGCTGTGCTTCTGAGGTCACAGAAATCTGAATGCCTCCTAGGCCAGTGGCAGGCTCATGGCTGCTGGCTGTGATTGTGAGGTCACAGCAGACTCAGTGCCTCATAGTTTAGTGTCCAGCGTCCCCTGCTGGCTCTGCTTGTGAGGTCACGTCAGCCTCAGTGCTTCATAATTTAGTGTCCAGCGTCCCCTGATGGCTGTGATTTTGAGGTCACAGCAGACACAGTTCCTCAAAAGTTGGTGTCCAGCCCCCCCTGCTGGCTCTGCTTGTGAGGTCACAGCAGACTCAGTGTCTCCGTGGATAGTGCCATGCTCATGGCTGCTGGCTGTGCTTGTGAGGTCACAGCAGCCTCAGTGTCTCTCAGGCCAGTGGCAGTCTCATGGATGCTGGCTGTGCTTGTGAGGTCACAGCAGACTCAGTGCCTCATTGGTTAGTGTCCAGCGTCCCCTGCTGGCTGTGATTGTGAGGTCACAGCAGCCTCAGTGACTCCCAGGCCAATATCAGGTTCCTGGCTGCTAGCTGTGCTTGTGAGGTCACAGCAGCCTGAATGCCTCCTAGGCCCGTGCCATGCTCATGGCTGCTGGCTGTGCTTCTGAGGTCACAGCAGCCTGAATGCCTCCGAGGCCAGTGGCAGGCTCATGGCTGCTGGCTGTGCTTGTGAGGTCACAGCAGCCTCAGTGCCTCATACTTTAGTGTCCAGCATCCCCTGCTGGCTGTGCTTGTGATGTCACAGCAGCCTCAGTGCCTCTCAGGCCAGTATCAGGCTCATGGCTGCTGGGTGTGCTTGTGAGGTCACAGCAGCCTCAGTGCCTCCTAGGCCTGTGGCAGGCTCATGGCTGCTGGCTGTGCTTGTGAGGTCACAGCAGACTCAGTGTCTCCGTTGATAGTGCCATGCTCATGGCTGCTGGCTGTGCTTCTGAGGTCACAGCAGCCTCAGTGCCTCCTAGGCCAGTGGCAGGCTCATGGCTGCTGGCTGTGCTTGTGAGGTCACAGCAGACTCAGTGCCTCAAAAGTTAGTGTCCAGAGTCCCCTGCTGGCTGTGCCTGTGAGGTCACAGCAGCCCCAGTGCGTCCTCTGCCAGTGTCAGGGGCATGGCTGCTGGCTGTGCTTCTGAGGTCACAGCAGCCTCAGTGACTCTGTGGACAGTGCCATGCTCATGGCTGCTGGCTGTGCTTGTGAGGTCACAGCAGCCTCAGTGCCTCACAGGCCAGCGGCAGGCTCATGGCTGCTGGCTGTGCTTGTGACGTCACAGCAGCCTGAATGCCTCCTCTGCCAGTGGCAGGCTCATGGCTGCTGGCTGTGCTTGTGAGGTCACAGCAGCCTCAGTGCCTCATCGTTTAGTATCCAGCGTCCCCTGCTGCCTGTGCTTGTGAGGTCACAGCAGCCTCAGTGCCTCCTCTGCCAGTGCCAGGGTCACGGCTGCTGGCTGTGCTTGTGACGTCACACCAGCCTCAGTGCCTCCCAGGCCAGTATCAGGCTCATGGCTGCTGGCTGTGCTTGTGACGTCACAGCAGACTCAGTGCCTCCTCTGCCAGTGCCGTGCTCAGGGCTGCTGGCTGTGCTTGTGACGTCACAGCAGCCTGAGTGCCTCCTAGGCCCGTGGCAGGCTCATGGCTGCTGGCTGTGCTTGTGACGTCACAGCAGCCTCAGTGCCTCCTCTGCCAGTGCCATGCTCATGGCTGCTGGCTGTGCTTGTGACGTCACAGCAGCCTGAGTGCCTCCGAGGCCCGTGGCAGGCTCATGGCTGCTGGCTGTGCTTGTGACGTCACAGCAGCCTCAGTGCCTCCTCTGCCAGTGCCAGGGTCATGGCTGCTGGCTGTGCTTGTGACGTCACAGCAGCCTGACTGCCTCCCAGGCCAGTGTCAGGCTCATGGCTGCTGGCTGTGCTTGTGAGGTCACAGCAGCCTCAGTGCCTCCTCTGCCAGTGCCATGCTCATGGCTGCTGACTGTGCTTGTGACGTCACAGCAGCCTGAGTGCCTCCTAGGCCAGTGTCAGGCGCATGGCTGCTGGCTGTGCTTGTGACGTCACAGCAGCCTCAGTGCCTCCTCTGCCAGTGCCGTGCTCATGGCTGCTGGCTGTGCTTGTGACGTCACAGCAGCCTGAGTGCCTCCTAGGCCCGTGGCAGGCTCATGGCTGCTGGCTGTGATTGTGAGGTCACAGCAGCCTCAGTGCCTCCTCTGACAGTGCCATGCTCATGGCTGCTGGCTGTGCTTGTGAGGTCACAGCAGCCTCAGTGCCTCCTAGGCCAGTGTCAGGCTCATGGCTGCTGGCTGTGATTGTGAGGTCACAGCAGCCTCAGTGCCTCATAATTTAGTGTCCAGCGTCCCCTGCTGGCTGTGATTGTGAGGTCACAGCAGACTCAGTGCCTCATAGGTTAGTGTCCAGCGCCCCCTGGTGGCTGTGCTTGTGAGGTCACGTCAGCCTCAGTGCTTCATAATTTAGTGTCCAGCGTCCCCTGATGGCTGTGATTTTGAGGTCACAGCAGACTCAGTTCCTCAAAAGTTGGTGTCCAGCCCCCCCTGCTGGCTCTGCTTGTGAGGTCACAGCAGACTCAGTGTCTCCGTGGATAGTGCCATGCTCATGGCTGCTGGCTGTGCTTGTGAGGTCACAGCAGCCTCAGTGTCTCTCAGGCCAGTGGCAGTCTCATGGATGCTGGCTGTGCTTGTGAGGTCACAGCAGCCTCAGTGCCTCCCAGGCCAATATCAGGTTCCTGGCTGCTAGCTGTGCTTGTGAGGTCACAGCAGCCTGAATGCCTCCTAGGCCCGTGCCATGCTCATGGCTGCTGGCTGTGCTTCTGAGGTCACAGCAGCCTGAATGCCTCCGAGGCCAGTGGCAGGCTCATGGCTGCTGGGTGTGCTTGTGACGTCACAGCAGCCTCAGTGCCTCCTAGGCCTGTGGAAGGCTCATGGCTGCTGGCTGTGCTTGTGAGGTCACAGCGGACTCAGTGTCTCCGTTGATAGTGCCATGCTCATGGCTGCTGGCTGTGCTTCTGAGGTCACAGCAGCCTCAGTGCCTCCTAGGCCAGTGGCAGGCTCATGGCTGCTGGCTGTGATTGTGAGGTCACAGCAGCCTCAGTGCCTCCTAGGCCAGTGGCAGGCTCATGGCTGCTGGCTGTGCTTGTGACGTCACAGCAGACTCAGTGCCTCAAAAGTTAGTGTCCAGCGTCCCCTGCTGGCTGTGCCTGTGAGGTCACAGCAGCCCCAGTGCGTCCTCTGCCAGTGTCAGGGGCATGGCTGCTGGCTGTGCTTCTGAGGTCACAGCAGCCTCAGTGACTCTGTGGACAGTGCCATGCTCATGGCTGCTGGCTGTGCTTGTGAGGTCACAGCAGCCTCAGTGCCTCTGAGTCCAGCGGCAGGCTCATGGCTGCTGGCTGTGCTTGTGAGGTCACAGCAGCCTGAATGCCTCCTCGGCCAGAGGCAGGCTCATGGCTGCTGGCTGTGCTTGTGAGGTCACAGCAGCCTCAGTGCCTCATCATTTAGTATCCAGCGTCCCCTGCTGCCTGTGCTTGTGAGGTCACAGCAGCCTCAGTGCCTCCTCTGCCAGTGCCAGGGTCACGGCTGCTGGCTGTGCTTGTGACGTCACACCAGCCTCAGTGCCTCCCAGGCCAGTGTCAGGCTCATGGCTGCTGGCTGTGCTTGTGACGTCACAGCAGACTCAGTGCCTCCTCTGCCAGTGCCGTGCTCAGGGCTGCTGGCTGTGTTTGTGACGTCACAGCAGCCTGAGTGCCTCCTAGGCCCGTGGCAGGCTCATGGCTGCTGGCTGTGCTTGTGACGTCACAGCAGCCTCAGTGCCTCCTCTGCCAGTGCCATGCTCATGGCTGCTGGCTGTGCTTGTGACGTCACAGCAGCCTGAGTGCCTCCTAGGCCCGTGGCAGGCTCATGGCTGCTGGCTGTGCTTGTGAGGTCACAGCAGCCTCAGTGCCTCCTCTGCCAGTGCCATGCTCATGGCTGCTGGCTGTGCTTGTGACGTCACAGCAGCCTCAGTGCCTCCTCTGCCAGTGCCAGGGTCATGGCTGCTGGCTGTGCTTGTGACGTCACAGCAGCCTGAGTGCCTCCCACGCCAGTGTCAGGCTCAGGGCTGCTGGCTGTGCTTGTGACGTCACAGCAGCCTCAGTGCGTCCTCTGCCAGTGCCATGCTCATGGCTGCTGGCTGTGCTTGTGACGTCACAGCAGCCTGAGTGCCTCCTAGGCCAGTGTCAGGCGCATGGCTGCTGGCTGTGCTTGTGAGGTCACAGCAGCCTCAGTGCCTCCTCTGCCAGTGGCAGTCTCATGGCTGCTGGCTGTGCTTGTGACGTCACAGCAGCCTGAGTGCCTCCTAGGCCCGTGGCAGGCTCATGGCTGCTGGCTGTGATTGTGAGGTCACAGCAGCCTCAGTGCCTCCTCTGCCAGTGCCATGCTCATGGCTGCTGGCTGTGCTTGTGAGGTCACAGCAGCCTCAGTGCCTCCTAGGCCAGTATCAGGCGCATGGCTGCTGGCTGTGCTTGTGACGTCACAGCAGCCTCAGTGCCTCCTCTGCCAGTGCCGTGCTCATGGCTGCTGGCTGTGCTTGTGACGTCACAGCAGCCTGAGTGCCTCCTAGGCCCGTGGCAGGCTCATGGCTGCTGGCTGTGCTTGTGAGGTCACAGCAGCCTCAGTGCCTCCTCTGCCAGTGCCATGCTCATGGCTGCTGGCTGTGCTTGTGAGGTCACAGCAGCCTCAGTGCCTCCTAGGCCAGTATCAGGCTCATGGCTGCTTGCTGTGCTTGTGAGGTCACAGCAGCCTGAATGCCTCCTAGGCCAGTGTCAGGCTCATGGCTGCTGGCTGTGATTGTGAGGTCACAGCAGCCTCAGTGCCTCATAATTTAGTGTCCAGCGTCCCCTGCTGGCTCTGATTGTGAGGTCACAGCAGACTCAGTGCCTCATAGGTTAGTGTCCAGCGCCCCCTGGTGGCTGTGCTTGTGAGCTCACAGCAGCCTCAGTGCCTCACAGGCCAGTATCAGGCTCATGGCTGCTGGCTGTGCTTGTGAGGTCACAGCAGCCTCAGTGCCTCCTCTGCCAGTGCCATGCTCATGGCTGCTGGCTGTGCTTGTGAGGTCACAGCAGACTCAGTGCCTCCTAGGCCAGTATCAGGCTCATGGCTGCTGGCTGTGCTTCTGAGGTCACAGAAATCTGAATGCCTCCTAGGCCAGTGGCAGGCTCATGGCTGCTGGCTGTGCTTGTGAGGTCACAGCAGCCTCAGTGCCTCATAGTTTAGTGTCCAGCGTCCCCTGCTGGCTCTGCTTGTGAGGTCACGTCAACCTCAGTGCTTCATAATTTAGTGTCCAGCGTCCCCTGATGGCTGTGATTTTGAGGTCACAGCAGACTCAGTTCCTCAAAAGTTGGTGTCCAGCCCCCCCTGCTGGCTCTGCTTGTGAGGTCACACCAGACTCAGTGTCTCTCAGGCCAGTGGCAGTCTCATGGATGCTGGCTGTGCTTGTGAGGTCACAGCAGCCTCAGTGCCTCCCAGGCCAATATCAGGTTCCTGGCTGCTAGCTGTGCTTGTGAGGTCACAGCAGCCTGAATGCCTCCTAGGCCCGTGCCATGCTCATGGCTGCTGGCTGTGCTTCTGAGGTCACAGCAGCCTGAATGCCTCCGAGGCCAGTGGCAGGCTCATGGCTGCTGGGTGTGCTTGTGACGTCACAGCAGCCTCAGTGCCTCCTAGGCCTGTGGCAGGCTCATGGCTGCTGGCTGTGCTTGTGAGGTCACAGCAGACTCAGTGTCTCCGTTGATAGTGCCATGCTCATGGCTGCTGGCTGTGCTTCTGAGGTCACAGCAGCCTCAGTGCCTCCTAGGCCAGTGGCAGGCTCATGGCTGCTGGCTGTGATTGTGAGGTCACAGCAGCCTCAGTGCCTCCTAGGCCAGTGGCAGGCTCATGGCTGCTGGCTGTGCTTGTGACGTCACAGCAGACTCAGTGCCTCAAAAGTTAGTGTCCAGCGTCCCCTGCTGGCTGTGCCTGTGAGGTCACAGCAGCCCCAGTGCGTCCTCTACCAGTGTCAGGGGCATGGCTGCTGGCTGTGCTTCTGAGGTCACAGCAGCCTCAGTGACTCTGTGGACAGTGCCATGCTCATGGCTGCTGGCTGTGCTTGTGAGGTCACAGCAGCCTCAGTGCCTCTGAGTCCAGCGGCAGGCTCATGGCTGCTGGCTGTGCTTGTGAGGTCACAGCAGCCTGAATGCCTCCTCGGCCAGTGGCAGGCTCATGGCTGCTGGCTGTGCTTGTGAGGTCACAGCAGCCTCAGTGCCTCATCATTTAGTATCCAGCGTCCCCTGGTGCCTGTGCTTGTGAGGTCACAGCAGCCTCAGTGCCTCCTCTGCCAGTGCCAGGGTCACGGCTGCTGGCTGTGCTTGTGATGTCACACCAGCCTCAGTGCCTCCCAGGCCAGTGTCAGGCTCATGGCTGCTGGCTGTGCTTGTGACGTCACAGCAGACTCAGTGCCTCCTCTGCCAGTGCCGTGCTCAGGGCTGCTGGATGTGTTTGTGACGTCACAGCAGCCTGAGTGCCTCCTAGGCCCGTGGCAGGCTCATGGCTGCTGGCTGTGCTTGTGACGTCACAGCAGCCTCAGTGCCTCCTCTGCCAGTGCCATGCTCATGGCTGCTGGCTGTGCTTGTGACGTCACAGCAGCCTGAGTGCCTCCTAGGCCCGTGGCAGGCTCATGGCTGCTGGCTGTGCTTGTGACGTCACAGCAGCCTCAGTGCCTCCTCTGCCAGTGCCATGCTCATGGCTGCTGGCTGTGCTTGTGACGTCACAGCAGCCTCAGTGCCTCCTCTGCCAGTGCCAGGGTCATGGCTGCTGGCTGTGCTTGTGACGTCACAGCAGCCTGAGTGCCTCCCACGCCAGTGTCAGGCTCATGGCTGCTGGCTGTGCTTGTGACGTCACAGCAGCCTCAGTGCGTCCTCTGCCAGTGCCATGCTCATGGCTGCTGGCTGTGCTTGTGACGTCACAGCAGCCTGAGTGCCTCCTAGGCCAGTGTCAGGCGCATGGCTGCTGGCTGTGCTTGTGACGTCACAGCAGCCTCAGTGCCTCCTCTGCCAGTGCCATGCTCATGGCTGCTGGCTGTGCTTGTGAGGTCACAGCAGCCTCAGTGCCTCCTAGGCCAGTATCAGGCTCATGGCTGCTTGCTGTGCTTGTGAGGTCACAGCAGCCTGAATGCCTCCTAGGCCAGTGTCAGGCTCATGGCTGCTGGCTGTGATTGTGAGGTCACAGCAGCCTCAGTGCCTCATAATTTAGTGTCCAGCGTCCCCTGATGGCTGTGATTGTGAGGTCACAGCAGACTCAGTGCCTCATAGGTTAGTGTCCAGCGCCCCCTGGTGGCTGTGCTTGTGAGCTCACAGCAGCCTCAGTGCCTCACAGGCCAGTATCAGGCTCATGGCTGCTGGCTGTGCTTGTGAGGTCACAGCAGCCTCAGTGCCTCCTCTGCCAGTGCCATGCTCATGGCTGCTGGCTGTGCTTGTGAGGTCACAGCAGACTCAGTGCCTCCTAGGCCAGTATCAGGCTCATGGCTGCTGGCTGTGCTTCTGAGGTCACAGAAATCTGAATGCCTCCTAGGCCAGTGGCAGGCTCATGGCTGCTGGCTGTGCTTGTGAGGTCACAGCAGCCTCAGTGCCTCATAGTTTAGTGTCCAGCGTCCCCTGCTGGCTCTGCTTGTGAGGTCACGTCAACCTCAGTGCTTCATAATTTAGTGTCCAGCGTCCCCTGATGGCTGTGATTTTGAGGTCACAGCAGACTCAGTTCCTCAAAAGTTGGTGTCCAGCCCCCCCTGCTGGCTCTGCTTGTGAGGTCACAGCAGCCTCAGTGTCTCTCAGGCCAGTGGCAGTCTCATGGATGCTGGCTGTGCTTGTGAGGTCACAGCAGCCTCAGTGCCTCCCAGGCCAATATCAGGTTCCTGGCTGCTAGCTGTGCTTGTGAGGTCACAGCAGCCTGAATGCCTCCTAGGCCCGTGCCATGCTCATGGCTGCTGGCTGTGCTTCTGAGGTCACAGCAGCCTGAATGCCTCCGAGGCCAGTGGCAGGCTCATGGCTGCTGGGTGTGCTTGTGACGTCACAGCAGCCTCAGTGCCTCCTAGGCCTGTGGCAGGCTCATGGCTGCTGGCTGTGCTTGTGAGGTCACAGCAGACTCAGTGTCTCCGTTGATAGTGCCATGCTCATGGCTGCTGGCTGTGCTTCTGAGGTCACAGCAGCCTCAGTGCCTCCTAGGCCAGTGGCAGGCTCATGGCTGCTGGCTGTGATTGTGAGGTCACAGCAGCCTCAGTGCCTCCTAGGCCAGTGGCAGGCTCATGGCTGCTGGCTGTGCTTGTGACGTCACAGCAGACTCAGTGCCTCAAAAGTTAGTGTCCAGCGTCCCCTGCTGGCTGTGCCTGTGAGGTCACAGCAGCCCCAGTGCGTCCTCTACCAGTGTCAGGGGCATGGCTGCTGGCTGTGCTTCTGAGGTCACAGCAGCCTCAGTGACTCTGTGGACAGTGCCATGCTCATGGCTGCTGGCTGTGCTTGTGAGGTCACAGCAGCCTCAGTGCCTCTGAGTCCAGCGGCAGGCTCATGGCTGCTGGCTGTGCTTGTGAGGTCACAGCAGCCTGAATGCCTCCTCGGCCAGTGGCAGGCTCATGGCTGCTGGCTGTGCTTGTGAGGTCACAGCAGCCTCAGTGCCTCATCATTTAGTATCCAGCGTCCCCTGGTGCCTGTGCTTGTGAGGTCACAGCAGCCTCAGTGCCTCCTCTGCCAGTGCCAGGGTCACGGCTGCTGGCTGTGCTTGTGATGTCACACCAGCCTCAGTGCCTCCCAGGCCAGTGTCAGGCTCATGGCTGCTGGCTGTGCTTGTGACGTCACAGCAGACTCAGTGCCTCCTCTGCCAGTGCCGTGCTCAGGGCTGCTGGATGTGTTTGTGACGTCACAGCAGCCTGAGTGCCTCCTAGGCCCGTGGCAGGCTCATGGCTGCTGGCTGTGCTTGTGACGTCACAGCAGCCTCAGTGCCTCCTCTGCCAGTGCCATGCTCATGGCTGCTGGCTGTGCTTGTGACGTCACAGCAGCCTGAGTGCCTCCTAGGCCCGTGGCAGGCTCATGGCTGCTGGCTGTGCTTGTGACGTCACAGCAGCCTCAGTGCCTCCTCTGCCAGTGCCATGCTCATGGCTGCTGGCTGTGCTTGTGACGTCACAGCAGCCTCAGTGCCTCCTCTGCCAGTGCCAGGGTCATGGCTGCTGGCTGTGCTTGTGACGTCACAGCAGCCTGAGTGCCTCCCACGCCAGTGTCAGGCTCATGGCTGCTGGCTGTGCTTGTGACGTCACAGCAGCCTCAGTGCGTCCTCTGCCAGTGCCATGCTCATGGCTGCTGGCTGTGCTTGTGACGTCACAGCAGCCTGAGTGCCTCCTAGGCCAGTGTCAGGCGCATGGCTGCTGGCAGTGCTTGTGACGTCACAGCAGCCTCAGTGCCTCCTCTGCCAGTGCCATGCTCATGGCTGCTGGCTGTGCTTGTGACGTCACAGCAGCCTGAGTGCCTCCTAGGCCCGTGGCAGGCTCATGGCTGCTGGCTGTGATTGTGAGGTCACAGCAGCCTCAGTGCCTCCTCTGCCAGTGCCATGCTCATGGCTGCTGGCTGTGCTTGTGAGGTCACAGCAGCCTCAGTGCCTCCTAGGCCAGTATCAGGCTCATGGCTGCTTGCTGTGCTTGTGAGGTCACAGCAGCCTGAATGCCTCCTAGGCCAGTGTCAGGCTCATGGCTGCTGGCTGTGATTGTGAGGTCACAGCAGCCTCAGTGCCTCATAATTTAGTGTCCAGCGTCCCCTGATGGCTGTGATTGTGAGGTCACAGCAGACTCAGTGCCTCATAGGTTAGTGTCCAGCGCCCCCTGGTGGCTGTGCTTGTGAGCTCACAGCAGCCTCAGTGCCTCACAGGCCAGTATCAGGCTCATGGCTGCTGGCTGTGCTTGTGAGGTCACAGCAGCCTCAGTGCCTCCTCTGCCAGTGCCATGCTCATGGCTGCTGGCTGTGCTTGTGAGGTCACAGCAGACTCAGTGCCTCCTAGGCCAGTATCAGGCTCATGGCTGCTGGCTGTGCTTCTGAGGTCACAGAAATCTGAATGCCTCCTAGGCCAGTGGCAGGCTCATGGCTGCTGGCTGTGCTTGTGAGGTCACAGCAGCCTCAGTGCCTCATAGTTTAGTGTCCAGCGTCCCCTGCTGGCTCTGCTTGTGAGGTCACGTCAGCCTCAGTGCTTCATAATTTACTGTCCAGCGTCCCCTGATGGCTGTGATTTTGAGGTCATAGCAGACTCAGTTCCTCAAAAGTTGGTGTCCAGCCCCCCCTGCTGGCTCTGCTTGTGAGGTCACAGCAGACTCAGTGCCTCATAGGTTAGTGTCCAGCGTCCCCTGCTGGCTGTGATTGTGAGGTCACAGCAGCCTCAGTGCCTCCCAGGCCAATATCAGGTTCCTGGCTGCTAGCTGTGCTTGTGAGGTCACAGCAGCCTGAATGCCTCCTAGGCCCGTGCCATGCTCATGGCTGCTGGCTGTGCTTCTGAGGTCACAGCAGCCTGAATGCCTCCGAGGCCAGTGGCAGGCTCATGGCTGCTGGCTGTGATTGTGAGGTCACAGCAGCCTCAGTGCCTCATACTTTAGTGTCCAGCGTCCCCTGCTGGCTCTGCTTGTGAGGTCACAGCAGACCCAGGGCCTCAAAAGTTAGTGTCCAGCTCCCCCTGCTGGCTGTGCTTGTGACGTCACAGCAGCCTCAGTGCCTCTCAGGCCAGTATCAGGCTCATGGCTGCTGGGTGTGCTTGTGACGTCACAGCAGCCTCAGTGCCTCCTAGGCCTGTGGCAGGCTCATGGCTGCTGGCTGTGCTTGTGAGGTCACAGCAGACTCAGTGTTTCCATTGATAGTGCCATGCTCATGGCTGCTGGCTGTGCTTCTGAGGTCACAGCAGCCTCAGTGCCTCCTAGGCCTGTGGCAGGCTCATGGCTGCTGGCTGTGATTGTGAGGTCACAGCAGCCTCAGTGCCTCCTAGGCCAGTGGCAGGCTCATGGCTGCTGGCTGTGCTTGTGAGGTCACAGCAGACTCAGTGCCTCAAAACTTAGTGTCCAGCGTCCCCTGCTGGCTGTGCTTGTGAGGTCACAGCAGCCTGAATGCCTCCTCGGCCAGTGGCAGGCTCATGGCTGCTGGCTGTGCTTGTGAGGTCACACCAGCCTCAGTGCCTCATCGTTTAGTATCCAGCGTCCCCTGCTGGCTGTGCTTGTGAGGTCACAGCAGCCTCAGTGCCTCTGAGTCCAGCGGCAGGCTCATGGCTGCTGGCTGTGCTTGTGAGGTCACAGCAGCCTGAATGCCTCCTCGGCCAGTGGCAGGCTCATGGCTGCTGGCTGTGCTTGTGAGGTCACAGCAGCCTCAGTGCCTCATCGTTTAGTGTCCAGCGTCCCCTGCTGGCTGTGCTTGTGAGGTCACAGCAGCCTCAGTGCCTCCTCTGCCAGTGCCAGGGTCACGCCTGCTGGCTGTGCTTGTGACGTCACACCAGCCTCAGTGCCTCCCAGGCCAGTATCAGGCTCATGGCTGCTGGCTGTGCTTGTGACGTCACAGCAGCCTGAGTGCCTCCTAGGCCCGTGGCAGGCTCATGGCTGCTGGCTGTGCTTGTGAGGTCACAGCAGCCGCAGTGCCTCCTCTGCCAGTGCCATGCTCATTGCTGCTGGCTGTGCTTGTGACGTCACAGCAGCCTGAGTGCCTCCTAGGCCCGTGGCAGGCTCATGGCTGCTGGCTGTGCTTGTGACGTCACAGCAGCCTGAGTGCCTCCTAGGCCCGTGGCAGGCTCATGGCTGCTGGCTGTGATTGTGAGGTCACAGCAGCCTCAGTGCCTCCTCTGCCAGTGCCATGCTCATGGCTGCTGGCTGTGCTTGTGAGGTCACAGCAGCCTCAGTGCCTCCTAGGCCAGTATCAGGCTCATGGCTGCTTGCTGTGCTTGTGAGGTCACAGCAGCCTGAATGCCTCCTAGGCCAGTGTCAGGCTCATGGCTGCTGGCTGTGATTGTGAGGTCACAGCAGCCTCAGTGCCTCATAATTTAGTGTCCAGCGTCCCCTGATGGCTGTGATTGTGAGGTCACAGCAGACTCAGTGCCTCATAGGTTAGTGTCCAGCGCCCCCTGGTGGCTGTGCTTGTGAGCTCACAGCAGCCTCAGTGCCTCACAGGCCAGTATCAGGCTCATGGCTGCTGGCTGTGCTTGTGAGGTCACAGCAGCCTCAGTGCCTCCTCTGCCAGTGCCATGCTCATGGCTGCTGGCTGTGCTTGTGAGGTCACAGCAGACTCAGTGCCTCCTAGGCCAGTATCAGGCTCATGGCTGCTGGCTGTGCTTCTGAGGTCACAGAAATCTGAATGCCTCCTAGGCCAGTGGCAGGCTCATGGCTGCTGGCTGTGCTTGTGAGGTCACAGCAGCCTCAGTGCCTCATAGTTTAGTGTCCAGCGTCCCCTGCTGGCTCTGCTTGTGAGGTCACGTCAGCCTCAGTGCTTCATAATTTACTGTCCAGCGTCCCCTGATGGCTGTGATTTTGAGGTCACAGCAGACTCAGTTCCTCAAAAGTTGGTGTCCAGCCCCCCCTGCTGGCTCTGCTTGTGAGGTCACAGCAGACTCAGTGCCTCATAGGTTAGTGTCCAGCGTCCCCTGCTGGCTGTGATTGTGAGGTCACAGCAGCCTCAGTGCCTCCCAGGCCAATATCAGGTTCCTGGCTGCTAGCTGTGCTTGTGAGGTCACAGCAGCCTGAATGCCTCCTAGGCCCGTGCCATGCTCATGGCTGCTGGCTGTGCTTCTGAGGTCACAGCAGCCTGAATGCCTCCGAGGCCAGTGGCAGGCTCATGGCTGCTGGCTGTGATTGTGAGGTCACAGCAGCCTCAGTGCCTCATACTTTAGTGTCCAGCGTCCCCTGCTGGCTCTGCTTGTGAGGTCACAGCAGACCCAGGGCCTCAAAAGTTAGTGTCCAGCTCCCCCTGCTGGCTGTGCTTGTGACGTCACAGCAGCCTCAGTGCCTCTCAGGCCAGTATCAGGCTCATGGCTGCTGGGTGTGCTTGTGACGTCACAGCAGCCTCAGTGCCTCCTAGGCCTGTGGCAGGCTCATGGCTGCTGGCTGTGCTTGTGAGGTCACAGCAGACTCAGTGTTTCCATTGATAGTGCCATGCTCATGGCTGCTGGCTGTGCTTCTGAGGTCACAGCAGCCTCAGTGCCTCCTAGGCCTGTGGCAGGCTCATGGCTGCTGGCTGTGATTGTGAGGTCACAGCAGCCTCAGTGCCTCCTAGGCCAGTGGCAGGCTCATGGCTGCTGGCTGTGCTTGTGAGGTCACAGCAGACTCAGTGCCTCAAAAGTTAGTGTCCAGCGTCCCCTGCTGGCTGTGCCTGTGAGGTCACAGCAGCCCCAGTGCGTCCTCTGCCAGTGTCAGGGGCATGGCTGCTGGCTGTGCTTCTGAGGTCACAGCAGCCTCAGTGACTCTGTGGACAGTGCCATGCTCATGGCTGCTGGCTGTGCTTGTGAGGTCACAGCAGCCTCAGTGCCTCTGAGTCCAGCGGCAGGCTCATGGCTGCTGGCTGTGCTTGTGAGGTCACAGCAGCCTGAATGCCTCCTCTGCCAGTGGCAGGCTCATGGCTGCTGGCTGTGCTTGTGAGGTCACAGCAGCCTCAGTGCCTCATCGTTTAGTGTCCAGCGTCCCCTGCTGGCTGTGCTTGTGAGGTCACAGCAGCCTCAGTGCCTCCTCTGCCAGTGCCAGGGTCACGCCTGCTGGCTGTGCTTGTGACGTCACACCAGCCTCAGTGCCTCCCAGGCCAGTATCAGGCTCCTGGCTGCTGGCTGTGCTTGTGACGTCACAGCAGCCTGAGTGCCTCCTAGGCCCGTGGCAGGCTCATGGCTGCTGGCTGTGCTTGTGAGGTCACAGCAGCCTCAGTGCCTCCTCTGCCAGTGCCATGCTCATTGCTGCTGGCTGTGCTTGTGACGTCACAGCAGCCTGAGTGCCTCCTAGGCCCGTGGCAGGCTCATGGCTGCTGGCTGTGCTTGTGACGTCACAGCAGCCTCAGTGCCTCCTCTGCCAGTGCCAGGGTCATGGCTGCTGGCTGTGCTTGTGACGTCACACCAGCCTCAGTGCCTCCCAGGCCAGTGTCAGGCTCATGGCTGCTGGCTGTGCTTGTGACGTCACAGCAGACTCAGTGCCTCCTCTGCCAGTGCCATGCTCATGGCTGCTGGCTGTGCTTGTGACGTCACAGCAGCCTGAGTGCCTCCTAGGCCAGTGTCAGGCGCATGGCTGCTGGCTGTGCTTGTGACATCACAGCAGCCTCAGTGCCTCCTCTGCCAGTGCCGTGCTCATGGCTGCTGGCTGTGCTTGTGACGTCACAGCAGCCTCAGTGCCTCCTAGGCCCGTGGCAGGCTCATGGCTGCTGGCTGTGATTGTGAGGTCACAGCAGCCTCAGTGCCTCCTCTGCCAGTGCCATGCTCATGGCTGCTGGCTGTGCTTGTGAGGTCACAGCAGCCTCAGTGCCTCCTAGGCCAGTATCAGGCTCATGGCTGCTTGCTGTGCTTGTGAGGTCACAGCAGCCTGAATGCCTCCTAGGCCAGTGTCAGGCTCATGGCTGCTGGCTGTGATTGTGAGGTCACAGCAGCCTCAGTGCCTCATAATTTAGTGTCCAGCGTCCCCTGCTGGCTCTGATTGTGAGGTCACAGCAGACTCAGTGCCTCATAGGTTAGTGTCCAGCGCCCCCAGGTGGCTGTGCTTGTGAGCTCACAGCAGCCTCAGTGCCTCACAGGCCAGTATCAGGCTCATGGCTGCTGGCTGTGCTTGTGAGGTCACAGCAGCCTCAGTGCCTCCTCTGCCAGTGCCATGCTCATGGCTGCTGGCTGTGCTTGTGAGGTCACAGCAGACTCAGTGCCTCCTAGGCCAGTATCAGGCTCATGGCTGCTGGCTGTGCTTCTGAGGTCACAGAAATCTGAATGCCTCCTAGGCCAGTGGCAGGCTCATGGCTGCTGGCTGTGCTTGTGAGGTCACAGCAGCCTCAGTGCCTCATAGTTTAGTGTCCAGCGTCCCCTGCTGGCTCTGCTTGTGAGGTCACGTCAGCCTCAGTGCTTCATAATTTAGTGTCCAGCGTCCCCTGATGGCTGTGATTTTGAGGTCACAGCAGACTCAGTTCCTCAAAAGTTGGTGTCCAGCCCCCCCTGCTGGCTCTGCTTGTGAGGTCACAGCAGACTCAGTGTCTCCGTGGATAGTGCCATGCTCATGGCTGCTGGCTGTGCTTGTGAGGTCACAGCAGCCTCAGTGTCTCTCAGGCCACTGGCAGTCTCATGGATGCTGGCTGTGCTTGTGAGGTCACAGCAGACTCAGTGCCTCATAGGTTAGTGTCCAGCGTCCCCTGGTGGCTGTGATTGTGAGGTCACAGCAGCCTCAGTGCCTCCCAGGCCAATATCAGGTTCCTGGCTGCTAGCTGTGCTTGTGAGGTCACAGCAGCCTGAATGCCTCCTAGGCCCGTGCCATGCTCATGGCTGCTGGCTGTGCTTCTGAGGTCACAGCAGCCTGAATGCCTCCGAGGCCAGTGGCAGGCTCATGGCTGCTGGGTGTGCTTGTGAGGTCACAGCAGCCTCAGTGCCTCCTAGGCCAGTGGCAGGCTCATGGCTGCTGGCTGTGCTTGTGAGGTCACAGCAGACTCAGTGCCTCCTCTGCCAGTGCCATGCTCATGGCTGCTGGCTGTGCTTCTGAGGTCACAGCAGCCTGAATGCCTCCTAGGCCCGTGCCATGCTCATGGCTGCTGGCTGTGCTTCTGAGGTCACAGCAGCCTGAATGCCTCCGAGGCCAGTGGCAGGCTCATGGCTGCTGGGTGTGCTTGTGAGGTCACAGCAGCCTCAGTGCCTCCTAGGCCAGTGGCAGGCTCATGGCTGCTGGCTGTGCTTGTGAGGTCACAGCAGACTCAGTGTCTCCGTTGATAGTGCCATGCTCA
Organism: Dromaius novaehollandiae; assembly: GCF_036370855.1. Taxonomy (NCBI): domain Eukaryota; kingdom Metazoa; phylum Chordata; class Aves; order Casuariiformes; family Dromaiidae; genus Dromaius; species Dromaius novaehollandiae. The sequence goes on along the minus strand of NW_026991341.1, from coordinate 1,898,009 downwards.
TGGCTGCTAGCTGTGCTTCTGAGGTCACAGCAGCCTCAGTGCCTCCTAGGCCAGTGGCAGGCTCATGGCTGCTGGCTGTGCTTGTGAGGTCACAGCAGCCTCAGTGCCTCCTAGGCCAGTGGCAGGCTCATGGCTGCTGGCTGTGCTTGTGAGGTCACAGCAGACTCAGTGCCTCAAAAGTTAGTGTCCAGCGTCCCCTGCTGGCTGTGCCTGTGAGGTCACAGCAGCCCCAGTGCGTCCTCTGCCAGTGTCAGGGGCATGGCTGCTGGCTGTGCTTCTGAGGTCACAGCAGCCTCAGTGACTCTGTGGACAGTGCCATGCTCATGGCTGCTGGCTGTGCTTGTGAGGTCACAGCAGCCTCAGTGCCTCTGAGTCCAGCGGCAGGCTCATGGCTGCTGGCTGTGCTTGTGAGGTCACAGCAGCCTCAGTGCCTCCTCGTTTAGTGTCCAGCGTCCCCTGCTGGCTCTGCTTGTGAGGTCACAGCAGACCCAGGGGCTCAAAAGTTAGTGTCCAGCTCCCCCTGCTGGCTGTGCTTGTGACGTCACAGCAGCCTCAGTGCCTCTCAGGCCAGTATCAGGCTCATGGCTGCTGGGTGTGCTTGTGACGTCACAGCAGCCTCAGTGCCTCCTAGGCCTGTGGCAGGCTCATGGCTGCTGGCTGTGCTTGTGAGGTCACAGCAGACTCAGTGTCTCCGTTGATAGTGCCATGCTCATGGCTGCTGGCTGTGCTTCTGAGGTCACAGCAGCCTCAGTGCCTCCTAGGCCAGTGGCAGGCTCATGGCTGCTGGCTGTGCTTGTGAGGTCACAGCAGCCTCAGTGCCTCACAGGCCAGTGGCAGGCTCATGGCTGCTGACTGTGATTGTGAGGTCACAGCAGCCTCAGTGCCTCCTCTGCCAGTATCAGGCTCATGGCTGCTGGCTGTGCTTGTGAGGTCACAGCAGCCTGAATGCCTCCTAGGCCAGTGTCAGGCTCATGGCTGCTGGCTGTGCTTGTGAGGTCACAGCAGCCTCAGTGCCTCATCATTTAGTGTCCAGCGTCCCCTGCTGGCTCTGATTGTGAGGTCACAGCAGACTCAGTGCCTCATAGGTTAGTGTCCAGCGCCCCCTGCTGGCTGTGATTGTGAGGTCACAGCAGCCTCAGTGCCTCATAGTTTAGTGTCCAGCGTCCCCTGCTGGCTCTGCTTGTGAGGTCACAGCAGACTCAGTGCCTCAAAAGTTAGTGTCCAGCGCCCCCTGCTGGCTGTGCTTGTGAGGTCACAGCAGCCTCAGTGCCTCAAAAGTTAGTCTGCAGCGCCCCCTGCTGGCTGTGCTTGTGAGGTCACAGCAGCCTCAGTGCCTCACAGGCCAGTGCCATGCTCATGGCTGCTGGTTGTGCTTGTGAGGTCACAGCAGCCTGAGTGCCTCTCTGGCCAGTGGCAGGCTCATGGCTGCTGGCTGTGATTGTGAGGTCACAGCAGACTCAGTGCCTCATAGTTTAGTGTCCAGCGTCCCCTGTTGGCTCTGCTTGTGAGGTCACAGCAGCCTCAGTGCCTCATAGGTTAGTGTACATCGCCCCCTACTGGCTGTGCTTGCGGGGTCACAGCAGCCTCAGTGCCTCCCAGGCCAATATCAGGCTCCTGGCTGCTGGCTGTGCTTGTGACGTCACAGCAGCCTCAGTGCCTCCTAGAGCAGTGTCAGGCTCATGGCTGCTAGCTGTGCTTCTGAGGTCACAGAAGCCTGAATGCCTCCTAGGCCAGTGGCAGGCTCATGGCTGCTGGCTGTGATTGTGAGGTCACAGCAGCCTCAGTGCCTCCTCTGCCAGTGCCATGCTCATGGCTGCTGGCTCTGCTTCTGAGGTCACACCAGCCTCAGTGCCTCAAAAGTTAGTCTGCAGCGCCCCCTGCTGGCTGTGCTTGTGAGGTCACAGCAGCCTCAGTGCCTCATAGGTTAGTGTGCAGCGCCCCCTGCTGGCTGTGCTTGTGAGGTCACAGCAGCCTGAGTGCCTCCTAGGCCCGTGGCAGGCTCATGGCTGCTGGCTGTGCTTCTGAGGTCACAGCAGGCTGAATACCTCCTAGGCCAGTGGCAGGCTCATGGCTGCTGGCTGTGCTTGTGAGGTCACAGCAGCCTCAGTGCCTCATAGGTTAGTGTCCAGCGCCCCCTGCTGGCTGTGCTTGTGAGGTCACAGCAGCCTCAGTGCCTCTCGGGCCAGTATCAGGCTCATGGCTGCTGGCTGTGCTTTAGAGGTCACAGCAGACTCAGTGCCTCCTCTGCCACTGCCATGCTCATGGCTGCTGGCTGTGCTTGTGAGGTCACAGCAGCCTCAGGGCCTCCTAGGCCAGTGGCAGGCTCATGGCAGCTGGCTGTGATTGTGAGGTCACATCAGCCTCAGTGCTTCATAGTTTAGTGTCCAGCGTCCCCTGTTGGCTGTGCTTGTGAGGTCACAGCAGACTCAGTGCCTCAAAAGTTGGTGTCCAGCGCCCCCTGCTGGCCCTGCTTGTGAGGTCACAGTAGACTCGGTGTCTCCGTGGATAGTGCCATGCTCATGGCTGCTGGCTGTGCTTGTGAGGTCACAGCAGCCTCAGTGCCTCCTCTTTTAGTGTCCAGCGTCCCCTGCTGGCTCTGCTTGTGAGGTCACAGCAGACTCAGTGACTCAAAAGTTAGTGTGCAGCGCCCACTACTGGCTGTGTTTGTGAGGTCACAGCAGACTCAGTGCCTCTTCTGCCAGTGCCAGGGTCTTGGCTGCTGGCTGTGCTTGTGAGGTCACAGCAGCCTGAGTGCCTCCTAGGCCCGTGGCAGGCTTATGGCTGCTGGCTGTGCTTGTGAGGTCACAGCAGCCTCAGTGCTTCTGAGGCCAGTGGCAGTCTCATGGCTGCTGACTGTGCTTGTGAGGTCACAGCACCCTCAGTGCCTCCTAGGCCCGTGGCAGGCTCATGGCTGCTGGCTGTGCTTCTGAGGTCACAGCAGCCTCCGTGCCTCATAGATAAGTGTCCAGCGTCCCCTGCTGGCTGTGCTTGTGAGGTCACAGCAGACTCAGTGCCTCATAGGTTAGTGTCCAGCGCCCCCTGCTGGCTGTGCTTGTGACGTCACAGCAGACTCAGTGCCTCCCAGGCCATTATCAGGCTCCTGGCTGCTGGCTGTGCTTGTGACGTCACAGCAGCCTGAATGCCTCCTAGGCCGTGGCAGGCTCATGGCTGCTGGCTGTGCTTGTGACGTCACAGCAGCCTCAGTGCCTCCTCTGCCACTGCCATGCTCATGGCTGCTGGCTGTGCTTGTGAGGTCAGAGAAACCTTAATGCCTCCTAGGCCAGTGGCAGGCTCATGGCTGCTGGCTGTGCTTGTGAGGTCACAGCAGCCTCAGTGCCTCATCGTTTAGTGTCCAGCGTCCCCTGCTGCCTCCGCTTGTGATGTCACAGCAGCCTCAGTGCCTCATAGGTTAGTGTCCAGCGCCCCCTGCTGGCTGTGCTTGTGAGGTCACAGCAAACTCAGTGCCTCTCAGGCCAGTATCAGGCTCATGGCTGCTGGCTGTGCTTGTGACATCACAGAAGCCTCAGTGCCTCCTAGGCCAGTGGCAGGCTCATGGCTGCTGGCTGTGCTTGTGAGGTCACAGCAGACTCAGTGTCTCCGTGGATAGTGCCATGCTCATGGCTGCTGGCTGTGGTTGTGAGGTCACAGAAGCCTGAATGCCTCCTAGGCCATGGCAGGCTCATGGCTGCTGGCTGTGCTTGTGAGGTCACAGCAGCCTCAGTGCCTCCTAGGCCAGTGGCAGGCTCATGGCTGCTGGCTGTGCTTGTGAGGTCACAGCAGACTCAGTGCCTCAAAAGTTAGTGTCCAGCGTCCCCTGCCGGCTGTGCCTGTGAGGTCACAGCAGCCCCAGTGCCTCCTCTGCCAGTGTCAGGGGCATGGCTACTGGCTGTGCTTCTGAGGTCACAGCAGCCTCAGTGACTCTGTGGACAGTGCCATGCTCATGGCTGCTGGCTGTGCTTGTGAGGTCACAGCAGCCTCAGTGCCTCTGAGTCCAGGGGCAAGCTCATGGCTGCTGGCTGTGCTTGTGAGGTCACAGCAGCCTGAATGCCTCCGAGGCCAGTGGCAGGCTCATGGCTGCTGGCTGTGCTTGTGAGGTCACAGCAGCCTCAGTGCCTCATCGTTTAGTGTCCAGCGCCCCCTGCTGGCTCTGCTTGTGAGGTCACAGCAGCCTCAGTGCCTCCTCTGCCAGTGCCAGGGTCATGGCTGCTGGCTGTGCTTGTGAGGTCACACCAGCCTCAGTGCCTCCCAGGCCTGTGTCAGGCTCATGGCTGCTGGCTGTGCTTGTGACGTCACAGCAGCCTCAGTGCCTCCTCTGCCAGTGCCGTGCTCATGGTTGCTGGCTGTGCTTGTGACGTCACAGCAGCCTGAGTGCCTCCTAGGCCCGTGGCAGGCTCATGGCTGCTGGCTGTGCTTGTGAGGTCACAGCAGCCTCCGTGCCTCCTCTGCCAGTGCCATGCTCATGGCTGCTGGCTGTGCTTGTGATGTCACAGCAGCCTCAGTGCCTCCTAGGCCCGTGGCAGGCTCATGGCTGCTGGCTGTCATTGTGACGCCACAGCAGCCTCAGTGCCTCCTCTGCCAGTGTCAGGCTCATGGCTGCTGGCTGTGCTTGTGAGGTCACAGCAGCCTCAGTGACTCTGTGGACAGTGCCATGCTCATGGCTGCTGGCTGTGCTTGTGAGGTCACAGCAGCCTCAGTGCCTCTGAGTCCAGCGGCAGGCTCATGGCTGCTGCCTGTGCTTGTGAGGTCACAGCAGCCTGAATGCCTCCTCGGCCAGTGGCAGGGTCATGGCTGCTGGCTGTGCTTGTGAGGTCACAGAAGCCTCCGTGCCTCCTCCTTTAGTGTCCAGCGTCCCCTGCTGGCTCTGCTTGTGAGGTCACAGCAGACTCTGTGCCTCAAAATTTAGTGTCCAGCGTCCCCTGCTGGCTGTGCCTGTGAGGTCACAGCAGCCCCAGTGTCTCCGTGGATAGTGCCATGCTCATGGCTGCTGGCTGTGCTTGTGACGTCACAGCAGCCTCAGTGCCTCCCAGGCCCGTGCCATGCTCATGGCTGCTGGCTGTGCTTGTGACGTCACAGCAGCCTCAGTGCCTCTGACTCCAGGGGCAGTCTCATGGCTGCTGGCTGTGCTTGCGAGGTCACAGCAGCCTAAATGCCTCCTCGGCCAGTGGCAGGCTCATGGCTGCTGGCTGTGCTTGTGAGGTCACAGCAGCCTCAGTGCCTCATCGTTTAGTGTCCAGCGTTCCCTGCTGGCTCTGATTGTGAGTTCACAGCAGACTCAGTGCCTCAAAACTTAGTGTCCAGCGGCCCCTGCTGGCTCTGCTTGTGAGGTCACAGCAGCCTCAGTGCCTCCTCTGCCTGTGCCAGGGTCATGGCTGCTGGCTGTGCTTGTGAGGTCACACCAGCCTCAATGCCTCCCAGGCCAGTGTCAGGCTCATGGCTGCTGGCTGTGCTTGTGAGGTCACAGCAGCCTCAGTGCCTCCTCTGCCAGTGCCATGCTCATGGCTGCTGGCTGTGCTTGTGACGTCACAGCAGCCTGAGTGCCTCCTAGGCCCGTGGCAGGCTCATGGCTGCTGGCTGTGCTTGTGACGTCACAGCAGCCTCAGTGCCTGCTCTGCCAGTGCCATGCTCATGCCTGCTGGCTGTGCTTGTGACGTCACAGCAGCCTCAGTGCCTCCTAGGCCCGTGGCAGGCTCATAGCTGCTGACTGTGCGTGTGAGGTCACAGCAGCCTCAGTGCCTCCTCTGCCAGTGGCAGGTTCATGGCTGCTGGCTGTGCTTGTGAGGTCACAGCAGCCTCAGTGCCTCCCAGGCCAATATCAGGCTCCTGGCTGCTGGCTGTGCTTGTGAGGTCACAGCAGCCTCAGTGCCTCCTCTGCCACTGCCATGCTCAGGGCTGCTGGCTGTGCTTGTGAGGTCAGAGAAACCTTAATGCCTCCTACGACAGTGGCAGGCTCATGGCTACTGGCTGTGCTTGTGAGGTCACAGCAGACTCAGTGCCTCATAGATTAGTGTCCAGCGCCCCCTGCTGGCTGTGCTTGTGAGGTCACAGCAGCCTCAGTGCCTCCTCTGCCACTGCCAGGGTCATGGCTGCTGGCTGTGCTTGTGAGGTCACAGCAGCCTCAGTGCCTCCTAGGCCAGTGGCAGGCTCATGGCTGCTGGCTGTGCTTGTGAGGTTATAGCAGCCTCAGTGCCTCACAGTTTAGTGTCCAGCGTCCCCTGCTGGCTGTGCTTGTGAGGTCACAGCAGCCTCAGTGCCTCCTAGTTTAGTGTCCAGCGCCCCGTGCTGGCTCTTCTTGTGAGGTCACAGCAGACTCAGTGCCTCCCAGGCCAATATCAGGTTCCTGGCTGCGCTTGTGACGTCACAGCAGCCTCAGTGCCTCTCTGGCCAATATCAGGCTCATGGCTGCTGGCTGTGCTTGTGACGTCACAGCAGCCTGAGTGCCTCCTAGGCCAATATCAGACTCATGGCTGCTGGCTGTGCTTGTGAGGTCACAGCAGCCTGAATGACTCCTCTGCCCGTGGCAGGCTCATGGCTGCTGGCTGTGCTTGTGAGGTCACAGCAGCCTCAGTGCCTCTGAGGCCAGTTGCAGTCTCATGCCTACTGGCTGTGCTTGTGAGGTCACAGCAGCCTCAGTGCCTCCTAGGCCAATATCAGACTCATGGCTGCTGGCTGTGCTTGTGAGGTCACAGCAGCCGGAATGACTCCTCTGCCCGTGCAGGCTCTTGGCTGCTGGCTGTGCTTGTGAGGTCACAGCAGTCTCAGTGCCTCATAGGTAAGTGTCCAGCGTCCCCTGCTGGCTCTGCTTGTGAGGTCACAGCAGACTCAGTGCCTCATAGGTTAGTGTCCAGCGCCCCCTGGTGGCTCTGCTTGTGAGGTCACAGCAGCCTGAGTGCCTCCCAGGCCAATATCAGGCTCCTGGCTGCTGGCTGTGCTTGTGACGTCACAGCAGCCTCAGTGCCTCCTCTGCCACTGCCATGCTCATGGCTGCTGGCTGTCCTTGTGAGGTCACAGCACCCTCAGTGCCTCCTAGACCAGTATCAGGCTCATGGGTGCTGGCTGCGCTTCTGAGGTCACAGAAACCTTAATGCCTCATAGGCCAGTGGCAGGCTCATGGCTGCTGGCTCTGCTTGTGAGGTCACAGCAGACTCAGTGCCTCATAGGTTAGTGTCCAGCGCCCCCTGCTGGCTGTGCTTGTGAGGTCACAGCAGCCTCAGTGCCTCCTCTGCCAGTGGCAGTCTCATGGCTGCTGGCTGTGCTTGTGAGGTCACAGCAGACTCAGTGCCTCAAAAGTTAGTGTGCAGCGCCCCCTGCTGGCTGTGCTTGTGAGGTCACAGCAGCCTCAGTGCGTCTCAGGCCAGTATCATGCTCATGGCTGCTGGATGTGCTTGTGAGGTCACAGCAGCCTGAATGCCACCTAGACCAGTGTCAGGGTCATGGCTACTAGCTGTGCTTCTGAGGTCTCAGAGGCCTGAATGCCTCCTAGGCCAGTGGCAGGCTCATGGCTGCTGGCTGTGATTGTGAGGTCACAGCAGCCTCAGTGCCTCCTCTGCCAGTGCCATGCTCATGGCTGCTGGCTGTGATTGTGAGGTCACAGAAGCCTCAGTGCTTAATAGTTTAGTGTCCAGCGTCCCCTGCTGGCTGTGCTTGTGAGGTCACAGCAGACTCAGTGCCTCCTCTGCCAGTGCCATGCTCATGGCTGCTGGCTGTGATTGTGAGGTCACAGAAGCCTCAGTGCTTAATAGTTTAGTGTCCAGCGTCCCCTGCTGGCTCTGCTTGTGAGGTCGCAGCAGACTCAGTGTCTCCGCGGATAGTGCCATGCTCATGGCTGCTGGCTGTGCTTGTGAGGTCACAGCAGCCTCAGTGTCTCTCAGGCCAGTGGCAGTCTCATGGATGCTGGCTGTGCTTGTGAGGTCACAGCAGACTCAGTGCCTCATAGGTTAGTGTCCAGCGCCCCCTGCTGGCTGTACTTGTGAGGTCACAGCAGCCTCAGTGCCTCCCAGGCCAATATCAGGTTCCTGGCTCCTAGCTGTGCTTGTGAGGTCACAGCAGACTCAGTGCCTCAAAAGTTGGTGTCCAGCGCTCCCTGCTGGCTGTGCTTGTGACGTCACAGCAGCCTCAGTGCCTCTCTGGCCAATATCAGGCTCATGGCTGCTGGCTGTGCTTGTGACGTCACAGCAGCCTCAGTGCCTCCTAGGCCAATATCAGACTCATGGCTGCTGGCTGTGCTTGTGAGGTCACAGCAGCCTGAATGACTCCTCTGCCCGTGGCAGGCTCATGGCTGCTGGCTGTGCTTGTGAGGTCACAGCAGCCTCAGTGCCTCTGAGGCCAGTGGCAGTCTCATGCCTACTGGCTGTGTTTGTGAGGTCACAGCAGCCTCAGTGCCTCCTAGGCCAATATCAGACTCATGGCTGCTGGCTGTGCTTGTGAGGTCACAGCAGCCTGAATGACTCCTCTGCCCGTGCAGGCTCCTGGCTGCTGGCTGTGCTTGTGAGGTCACAGCAGTCTCAGTGCCTCATAGGTAAGTGTCCAGCGTCCCCTGCTGGCTCTGCTTGTGACGTCACAGCAGCCTCAGTGCCTCATAGTTTAGTGTCCAGCGTCCCCTGCTGGCTGTGATTGTGAGGTCACAGCAGACTCAGTGCCTCAAAAGTTATTGTCCAGCGCCCCCTGGTGGCTGTGCTTGTGAGGTCACAGCAGCCTCAGTGCCTCATAGTTTAGTGTCCAGCGTCCCCTGCTGGCTCTGCTTGTGAGGTCACAGCAGACTCAGTGCCTCAAAAGTTAGTGTCCAGCGCCCCCTGCTGGCTGTGCTTGTGAGGTCACAGCAGCCTCAGTGTCTCCGTGGATAGTGCCATGCTCATGGCTGCTGGCTGTGCTTGTGAGGTCACAGCAGCCTGAGTGCCTCCTAGGCCCGTGGCAGGCTCATGGCTGCTGGCTGTGCTTGTGAGGTCACACCAGCCTCAGTGCCTCCTCTGCCAGTGCCATGCTCATGGCTGCTGGCTGTGCTTTTGAGGTCACAGCAGCCTCAGTTCCTCCTAGGCCAGTATCAGGCTCATGGCTACTGGCTGTGCTTCTCAGGTCACAAAGGCCTGAATGACTCCTAGGCCAGTGGCAGGCTCATGGTTGCTGGCTGTGCTTGTGAGGTCATAGCAGCCTCAGTGCCTCACAGTTTAGTGTCCTGCGTCCATTGCTGGCTCTGCTTGTGAGGTCACAGCAGACTCAGTGCCTCATACGTTAGTGTCCAGCGCCCCCTGCTGGCTGTGCTTGTGAGGTCAGAGCAGACTCAGTGCCTCCCAGGCCAATATCAGGCTCCTGGCTGCTGGCTGTGCTTGTGACGTCACAGCAGCCTCAGTGCCTCCTCTGCCAGTGCCATGCTCATGGCTGCTGGCTGTGCTTGTGAGGTCACAGAAGCCTGAATGCCTCCTAGGCCAGTGGCAGGCTCATGGCTGCTGGCTGTGCTTGTGAGGTCACAGCAGCCTCAGTGCCTCATTTTTTAGTGTCCAGCGTCCCCTGCTGGCTCTGCTTGTGAGGTCACAGCAGACTCAGTGCCTCATAGTTTAGTGTCCAGCGCCAGCTGCTGGCTGTGCTTGTGAGGTCACAGCAGCCTCAGTGCCTCCTAGGCCAATATCAGGCTCCTGGCTCCTGGCTGTGCTTGTGACGTCACAGCAGCCTGAATGCCTCCTAGGCCAGTGGCAGGCTCATGACTGCTGGCTGTGCTTGTGAGGTCACAGAAGCCTCAGTGCCTCCTCTGCCAGTGGCAGTCTCATTGCTGCTGGCTGTGCTTGTGAGGTCACAGCAGACTCAGTGCCTCAAAAGTTGGTGTCCAGCGCCCCCTGCTGGCCCTGCTTGTGAGGTCACAGCAGACTCAGTGTCTCCGTGGATAGTGCCATGCTCATGGCTGCTGGCTGTGCTTGTGAGGTCACATCAGCCTCAGTGCCTCTCAGGCCAGTAGCAGTCTCATGGCTGCTGGCTGTGCTTGTGAGGTCTCAGCAGCCTCAGTGCCTCCTAGGCCCGTGGCAGGCTCATGGCTGCTGGCTGTGCTTGTGAGGTCACAGCAGCCTCCGTGCCTCATAGGTAAGTGTCCAGCGCCCCCTACTGGCTGTGCTTGTGAGGTCACAGCAGCCTCAGTGCCTCCTCTGCCAGTGCCAGGGTCATGGCTGCTGGCTGTGCTCGTGACGTCACAGCAGCCTGAGTGCCTCCTAGACCCGTGGCAGGCTCATGGCTGCTGGCTGTGCTTGTGAGGTCACAGCAGCCTCAGTGCCTCTGAGGCCAGTGGCAGGCTCATGGCTGCTGGCTGTGCTTGTGAGGTCACAGCAGACTCAGTGCCTCCTAGGCCAATATCAGACTCATGGCTGCTGGCTGTGCTTGTGAGGTCACAGCAGCCTCAGTTCCTCCTAGGTTAGTGTCCAGCACCCCCTGCTAGCTGTGCTTGTGAGGTCACAGCAGCCTCAGTGCCTCCTAGGCCAATATCAGACTCAAGGCTGCTGGCTGTGCTTGTGAGATCACAGCAGCCTCAGTGCCTCCTAGGCCAATATCAGGCTCCTGGCTGCAGGCTGTGCTTGTGACGTCACAGCAGCCTGAATGCCTCCTAGGCCAGTGGCAGGCTCATGGCTGCTGGCTGTGCTTGTGAGGTCACAGCAGCCTCAGTGCCTCCTCGTTTAGTGTCCAGCGTCCCCTGCTGGCTCTGCTTGTGAGGTCACAGCAGCCTCAGTGCCTCATCGTTTAGTGTCCAGCGTCCCCTGCTGGCTGTGCTTGTGAGGTCACAGCAGCCTCAGTGCCTCCGTGGATAATGCCATGCTCATGGCTCATGGCTGTGCTTGTGAGGTCACAGCAGCCTCAGTGCCTCTCAGGCCAGTCGTAGTCTCATGGATGCTGGCTGTGCTTGTGAGGTCACAGCAGACTCAGTGCCTCATTGGTTACTGTCCAGCGCCCCCTGCTGGCTGTGCTTGTGAGGTCACAGCAGCCTCAGCTCCTCCCAGGCCAATATCAGGTTCCTGCCTGCTAGCTGTGCTTGTGAGGTCACAGAAGCCTGAATGCCTCCTAGCCCCGTGCCATGCTCATGGCTGCTGGCTGTGCTTGTGAGGTCACAGCAGCCTGAATGCCTCCTAGCCCTGTGGCAGGCTCATGGCTGCTGGCTGTCGTTGTGAGGTCACAGCAGCCTCAGTGCCTCATACTTTAGTGTCCAGCATCCCCTGCTGGCTCTGCTTGTGAGGTCACAGCAGACTCAGTGCCTCAAAAGTTGGTGTCCAGCGCCCCCTGCTGGCTGTGCTTGTGACGTCACAGCAGCCTCAGTGCCTCACAGGCCAGTATCACGCTCATGCCTGCTGGCTGTGCTTGTGACGTCACAGAAGCCTCAGTGCCTCCTAGGCCAGTGGCAGGCTCATGGCTGCTGGCTGTGCTTGTGATGTCACAGCAGACTCAGTGTCTCCGTGGATAGTGCCATGCTCATGGCTGCTGGCTGTGCTTGTGAGGTCACAGCAGCCTGAATGCCTGCTAAGCCAGTGGCAGGCTCATGGCTGCTGGCTGTGATTGTGACGTCACAGCAGACACAGTGCCTCATACTTTAGTGTCCAGCATCCCCTGCTGGCTGTGCTTGTGAGGTCACAGCAGCCTCAGTGCCTGACAGGCCAGTATCAGGCTCCTGGCTGCTAGCTGTGCTTGTGACGTCACAGCAGCCTGAAGGCCTTCTAGGGCCGTGGCAGTCTCATGACTGCTGGCTGTGCTTGTGAGGTCACAGAAGCCTCAGTGCCTCCTCTGCCAGTGGCAGTCTCATTGCTGCTGGCTGTGCTTGTGAGGTCACAGCAGACTCAGTGCCTCAAAAGTTGGTGTCCAGCGCCCCCTGCTGGCCCTGCTTGTGAGGTCACAGCAGACTCAGTGTCTCCGTGGATAGTGCCATGCTCATGGCTGCTGGCTGTGCTTGTGAGGTCACAGCAGCCTGAGTGCCTCTCAGGCCAGTAGCAGTCTCATGGCTGCTGGCTGTGCTTGTGAGGTCTCAGCAGCCTCAGTGCCTCCTAGGCCCGTGGCAGGCTCATGGCTGCTGGCTGTGCTTGTGAGGTCACAGCAGCCTCCGTGCCTCATAGGTAAGTGTCCAGCGTCCCCTGCTGGCTCTGCTTGTGAGGTCACAGCAGCCTCTGGGCCTCACAGGTAAGTGTCCAGCGTCCCCTGATGGCTCTGCTTGTGAGGTCACAGCACACTCAGTGCCTCAAAAGTTAGTGTGCAGCGCCCCCTACTGGCTGTGCTTGTGAGGTCACAGCAGCCTCAGTGCCTCCTCTGCCAGTGCCAGGGTCATGGCTGCTGGCTGTGCTTGTGAGGTCACAGCAGACTCAGTGCCTCCTAGGCCCGTGGCAGGCTCATGGCTGCTGGCTGTGCTTCTGCGGTCACAGCAGCCTGAATGCCTCCTAGGCCAGTGCAGGCTCATGGCTGCTGGCTGTCCTTGTGAGGTCACAGCAGCCTCCGTGCCTCATAGGTAAGTGTCCAGCGTCCCCTGCTGGCTCTGCTTGTGAGGTCACAGCAGACTCAATGCCTCATAGGTTAGTGTCCAGCGCCCCCTGGTGGCTCTGCTTGTGAGGTCACAGCAGCCTCAGTGCCTCCCAGGCCAATATCAGGCTCCTGGCTGCTGGCTGTGCTTGTGAGGTCACAGCAGCCTCAGTGCCTCCTCTGCCAGTGGCAGTCTCATGGCTGCTGGCTGTGCTTGTGAGGTCACAGAAACCTTAATGCCTCCTAGGCCAGTGGCAGGCTCATGGCTGCTGGCTGTGCTTGTGAGGTCACAGCAGCCTCAGTGCCTCCTCTGCCAGTGCCATGCGCATGGCTGCTGGCTGTGCTTGTGACGTCACAGCAGACTCAGTGCCTCATAGGTTAGTGTCCAGCGTCCCCTGCTGGCTCTGCTTGTGAGGTCACAGCAGACTCAGTGCCTCAAAAGTTAGTGTCCAGCGCCCCCTGCTGGCTGTGCTTGTGAGGTCACACCAGCCTCAGTGCCTCCCAGGCCAGTGTCAGGCTCATGGCTGCTGGCTGTGCTTGTGAGGTCACAGCAGCCTCAGTGCCTCCTCTGCCAGTGCCATGCTCATGGCTGCTGGCTGTGCTTGTGACGTCACAGCAGCCTGAGTGCCTCCTAGGCCCGTGGCAGGCTCATGGCTGCTGGCTGTGATTGTGACGTCACAGCAGCCTCAGTGCCTCCTCTGCCAGGGCCATGCTCATGGCTGCTGGCTGTGCTTGTGACGTCACAGCAGCCTCAGTGCCTCCTAGGCCCGTGGCAGGCTCATGGCTGCTGGCTGTGCTTGTGACGTCACAGCAGCCTCAGTGCCTCCTCTGCCAGTGCCAGGGTCATGGCTGCTGGCTGTGCTTGTGACGTCACAGCAGCCTCAGTGCCTCCTAGGCCAGTATCATGCACATCGCATCTTGCTGTGTTTCTGAGGTCACAGCAGCCTGAATGCCTCCTAGGCCAGTGTCAGGCTCATGGCTGCTGGCTGTGCTTCTGAGGTCACAGCAGCCTGAGTGCCTCATAATTTAGTGTACAGCGTCCCCTGCTCCCTGTGATTGTGAGGTCACAGCAGACTCAGTGCCTCATAGGTTAGTGTGCAGTGCCCCCTGCTGGCTGTGCTTGTGAGTTCACAGCTTCCTCAGTGCCTCTCAGGCCTGCATCAGGCTCATGGCTGCTGGCTGTGCTTGTGAGGTCACAGCACCCTCAGTGCCTCCTCTGCCAGTGGCAGTCTCATGGCTGCTGGCTGTGCTTGTGAGGTCACAGCAGCCTCAGTGCCTCACAGGCCAGTATCAGGCTCATGGCTGCTGGCTGTGCTTCTGAGGTCACAGCAGCCTGAATGCCTCCTAGGCCAGTGCCATGCTCATGGCTGCTGGCTGTGCTTGTGAGGTCACATCAGCCTCAGTGCCTCATAGGTTAGTGTCCAGCGCCCCCTGCTGGCTGTGCTTGTGAGGTCACAGCAGCCTCAGTGCCTCTCAGGCCAGTATCAGGCTCATGGCTGCTGGCTGTGCTTGTGACGTCACAGCAGCCTCAGTGCCTCCTAGGCCAGTATCAGGCTCATGGCTGCTGGCTGTGCTTCTGAGGTCACAGAAGCCTGAATGCCTCCTAGGCCAGTGGCAGGCTCATGGCTGCTGGCTGTGATTGTGAGGTCACAGCAGACTCAGTGCCTCCTAGGCCAGTGGCAGGCTCATGGCTGCTGGTTGTGATTGTGAGGTCACGTCAGCCTCAGTGCTTCATAATTTAGTGTCCAGCGTCCCCTGCTGGCTGTGATTTTGAGGTCACAGCAGACTCAGTTCCTCAAAAGTTGGTGTCCAGCGCCCCCTGCTTGCTCTGCTTGTGCGGTCACAGCAGACTCAGTGTCTCCGTGGATAGTGCCATGCTCATGGCTGCTGGCTGTGCTTGTGAGGTCACAGCAGCCTCAGTGTCTCTCAGGCCACTGGCAGTCTCATGGATGCTGGCTGTGCTTGTGAGGTCACAGCAGACTCAGTGCCTCATAGGTTAGTGTCCACCGCCCCCTGCTGGCTCTGCTTGTGACGTCACAGCAGCCGGAGTGCCTCCCAGGCCAATATCAGGTTCCTGGCTGCTAGCTGTGCTTGTGAGGTCACAGCAGCCTGAATGCCTCCTAGGCCCGTGCCATGCTCATGGCTGCTGGCTGTGCTTGTGAGGTCACAGAAGCCTCAGTGCCTCCTAGGCCAGTGGCAGGCTCATGGCTGCTGGCTGTGCTTGTGAGGTCACAGCAGACTCAGTGTCTCCGTGGATAGTGCCATGCTCATGGCTGCTGGCTGTGCTTCTGAGGTCACAGAAGCCTGAATGCCTCCTAGGCCAGTGGCAGGCTCATGGCTGCTGGCTGTGATTGTGAGGTCACAGCAGCCTCAGTGCCTCATACTTTAGTGTCCAGCATCCCCTGCTGGCTCTGCTTGTGAGGTCACAGCAGACTCAGTGTATCCGTGGATAGTGCCATGCTCATGGCTGCTGGCTGTGCTTGTGACGTCACAGCAGCCTCAGTGCCTCCTAGGGCCGTGGCAGTCTCATGGCTGCTGGCTGTGCTTGTGAGGTCACAGCAGACTCAGTGCCTCAAAAGTTAGTGTCCAGCGCCCCCTACTGGCTCTGATTGTGAGGTCACAGCAGACTCAGTGCCTCTCAGGCCAGCATCAGGCTCATGGCTGCTGGCTGTGTTTGTGAGGTCACAGCAGCCTCAGTGCCTCCTAGGCCAATATCAGGCTCATGGCTGCTGGCTGTGCTTGTGAGGTCACAGCAGCCTCAGTGCCTCCTAGGCCAGTGGCAGGCTCATGGCTGCTGGCTGTGATTGTGAGGTCACATCAGCCTCAGTGCTTCATAGTTTAGTGTCCAGCGTCCCCTGCTGGCTCTGCTTGTGAGGTCACAGCAGCCTCAGTGCCTCAAAAGTTGGTGTCCAGCGCCCCCTGCTGGCTCTGCTTGTGAGGTCGCAGCAGACTCACTGTCTCCGTGGATAGTGCCATGCTCATGGCTGCTGGCTGTGCTTGTGAGGTCACAGCAGCCTCAGTGCCTCTCAGGCCAGTGGCAGTCTCATGGCTGCTGGCTGTGCTCGTGAGGTCACAGCAGACTCAGTTCCTCCTAGGCCAGTATCAGGCTCATGGCTACTGGCTGTGCTTCTGAGGTCACAGAGGCCTGAATGCCTCCTAGGCCAGTGGCAGGCTCATGGCTGCTGGCTCTGCTTGTTTGGTCACAGCAGACTCACTGCCTCATAGGTTAGTGTCCAGCGCCCCGTGCTGGCTCTGCTTGTGAGGTCACAGCAGCCTCAGTGCCTCCTAGGCCCGTGCCATGCTCATGGCTGCTGGCTGTGCTTGTGAGGTCACAGCAGCCTCAGTGCCTCACAGGCCAGTATCAGGCTCATGGCTGCTGGCTGTGCTTGTGAGGTCACAGCAGCCTCAGTGCCTCCTAGGCCAGTGGCAGGCTCATGGCTGCTGGCTGTGCTTGTGAGGTCACAGCAGACTCAGTGCCTCATAGGCCAGTGGCAGGCTCATGGCTGCTGGCTGTGCTTGTGAGGTCACAGCACACTCAGTGCCCCAAAATTTAGTGTCCAGCGTTCCCTGCTGGCTGTGCTTGTGAGGTCACAGCAGCCCCAGTGCCTCCTCTGCCAGTGTCAGGCTCATGGCTGCTGGCTGTGCTTCTCAGGTCACAGCAGCCTCAGTGCCACTGAGACCAGGGGCAGTCTCATGGCTGCTGGCTGTGCTTGTGAGGTCACAGCAGCCTGAATGCCTCCTAGCCCTGTGGCAGGCTCATGGCTGCTGGCTATGATTGTGAGGTCACAGCAGCCTCAGTGCCTCATAGGTTAGTGTCCAGCGTCCCCTGCTGGCTCTGCTTGTGAGGTCACATCAGACTCAGTGCCTCAAAACTTAGTGTCCAGCCCCCCCTGCTGGCTGTGCTTCTGCGGTCACAGCAGACTGAATGCCTCCTAGGCCAGTGCAGGCTCATGGCTGCTGGCTGTCCTTGTGAGGTCACAGCAGCCTCCGTGCCTCATAGGTAAGTGTCCAGCGTCCCCTGCTGGCTCTGCTTGTGAGGTCACAGCAGACTCAGTGCCTCATAGGTTAGTGTGCAGTGCCCCCTGCTGGCTCTGCTTGTGAGTTCACAGCTTCCTCAGTGCCTCTCAGGCCTGCATCAGGCTCATGGCTGCTGGCTGTGCTTGTGAGGTCACAGCAGCCTCAGTGCCTCCTCTGCCAGTGGCAGTCTCATGGCTGCTGGCTGTGCTTGTGAGGTCATAGCAGCCTCAGTGCCTCACAGGCCAGTATCAGGCTCATGGCTGCTGGCTGTGCTTGTGACGTCACAGCAGCCTGAATGCCTCCTAGGCCAGTGCCATGCTCATGGCTGCTGGCTGTGCTTGTGAGGTCACATCAGCCTCAGTGCCTCATAGGTTAGTGTCCAGCGCCCCCTGCTGGCTGTGCTTGTGAGGTCACAGCAGCCTCAGTGCCTCTCAGGCCAGTATCAGGCTCATGGCTGCTGGCTGTGCTTGTGACGTCACAGCAGCCTCAGTGCCTCCTCTGCCAGTGTCATGCTCATGGCTGCTGGCTGTGCTTGTGAGGTCACAGCAGCCTCAGTGCCTCCTAGGCCAGTATCAGGCTCATGGCTGCTGGCTGTGCTTCTGAGGTCACAGCAGCCTCAGGGCCTCCTAGGCCAGTGGCAGGTTCATGGCTGCTGGCTGTGATTGTGAGGTCACATCAGCCTCAGTGCTTCATAGTTTAGTGTCCAGCGTCCCCTGCTGGCTGTGATTGTGAGGTCACAGCAGACTCAGTGCCTCAAAAGTTGGTGTCCAGCGCCCCCTGCTGGCTCTGCTTGTGAGGTCGCAGCAGACTCAGTGTCTCCGTGAATAGTGCCATGCTCATGGCTGCTGGCTGTGCTTGTGAGGTCACAGCAGCCTCAGTGACTCTGTGGATAGTGCCGTGCTCATGGCTGCTGGCTGTGCTTGTGAGGTCACAGCAGCCTCAGTGCCTCAAAAGTTAGTGTTCAGCGCCCCCTGCTGGCTCTGCTTGTGAGGTCACAGCAGCCTCAGTGCCTCTCAGGCCAGTATCATGCTCATGGCTGCTGGATGTGCTTGTGAGGTTACAGCAGCCTGAATGCCTCCTGGACCAGTGTCAGGGTCATGGCTGCTAGCTTTGCTTCTGAGGTCACAGAAGCCTGAACGCCTCCTAGGCCAGTGGCAGGCTCATGGCTGCTGGCTGTGATTGTGACGTCACAGCAGCCTCAGTGCCTCCTAGGCCTGTGCCATGCTCATGGCTGCTGGCTGTGCTTGTGACCTCACAGCAGCCTGAATGCCTCTGAGACCAGTGGCAGTCTCATGGCTGCTGGCTGTGCTTGTGAGGTCACAGCAGCCTCATTGCCTCCTAGGCCAATATCAGACTCATGGCTGCTGGCTGTGCTTGTGAGATCACAGGAGCCTGAGTGCCTCCTAGGCCAGTATCAGGCTAATGGCTGCTGGCTATGCTTGTGAGGTCACAGAAGCCTGAATGCCTCCTCTGCCAGTGGCATGCTCATGGCTGCTGGCTGTGATTGTAAGGTCAAAGCAGCCTCAGTGCCTCATAGTTTAGTGTCCAGCGTCCCCTGATGGCTGTGCTTGTGAGGTCACAGCAGCCTCAGTGCCTCATAGGTTAGTGTCCATCGCCCCCTGCTGGCTGTGCTTGTGACGTCACAGCAGCCTCAGTGCCTCCCAGGCCAATATCAGGCTCCTGGCTGCTGGCTGTGCTTGTGACGTCACAGCAGCCTGAATGCCTCCTAGGCCGTGGCAGGCTCATGGCTGCTGGCTGTGCTTGTGAGGTCACAGCAGCCTCAGTGCCTCCTAGGCTAGTGTCCATCGCCCCCTACTGGCTGTGCTTGTGAGCTCACAGCAGCCTCAGTGCCTCAAAGGCCAGTATCAGGCTCATGGCTGCTGGCTGTGCTTGTGAGGTCACAGCAGCCTCAGTGCCTCCTCTGCCAGTGGCAGTCTCATGGCTGCTGGCTGTGCTTGTGAGGTCACAGCAGCCTCAGTGCCTCCTAGGCCAGTATCAGGCTCATGGCTGCTGGCTGTGCTTCTGAGGTCACAGAAGCCTGAATGCCTCCTAGGCCAGTGGCAGGCTCATGGCTGCTGGCTGTGATTGTGAGGTCACAGCAGACTCAGTGCCTCCTAGGCCAGTGGCAGGCTCATGGCTGCTGGTTGTGATTGTGAGGTCACGTCAGCCTCAGTGCTTCATAATTTAGTGTCCAGCGTCCCCTGCTGGCTGTGATTTTGAGGTCACAGCAGACTCAGTGCCTCAAAAGTTGGTGTCCAGCGCCCCCTGCTTGCTCTGCTTGTGCGGTCACAGCAGCCTCAGTGTCTCCGTGGATAGTGCCATGCTCATGGCTGCTGGCTGTGCTTGTGAGGTCACAGCAGCCTGAGTGCCTCTCAGGCCAGTAGCAGTCTCATGGCTGCTGGCTGTGCTTGTGAGGTCTCAGCAGCCTCAGTGCCTCCTAGGCCCGTGGCAGGCTCATGGCTGCTGGCTGTGCTTGTGAGGTCACAGCAGCCTCCGTGCCTCATAGGTAAGTGTCCAGCGTCCCCTGCTGGCTCTGCTTGTGAGGTCACAGCAGCCTCAGGGCCTCATAGGTAAGTGTCCAGCGTCCCCTGATGGCTCTGCTTGTGTGGTCACAGCACACTCAGTGCCTCAAAAGTTAGTGTGCAGCGCCCCCTACTGGCTGTGCTTGTGAGGTCACAGCAGCCTCAGTGCCTCCTCTGCCAGTGCCAGGGTCATGGCTGCTGGCTGTGCTCGTGACGTCACAGCAGCCTGAGTGCCTCCTAGACCCGTGGCAGGCTCATGGCTGCTGGCTGTGCTTGTGAGGTCACAGCAGCCTCAGTGCCTCTGAGGCCAGTGGCAGGCTCATGGCTGCTGGCTGTGCTTGTGAGGTCACAGCAGCCTCAGTGCCTCCTAGGCCAATATCAGACTCATGGCTGCTGGCTGTGCTTGTGAGGTCACAGCAGCCTCGGTTCCTCCTAGGTTAGTGTCCAGCGCCCCCTGCTAGCTGTGCTTGTGAGGTCACAGCAGCCTCAGTGCCTCCTAGGCCAATATCAGACTCAAGGCTGCTGGCTGTGCTTGTGAGATCACAGCAGCCTCAGTGCCTCCTAGGCCAATATCAGGCTCCTGGCTGCAGGCTGTGCTTGTGACGTCACAGCAGCCTGAATGCCTCCTAGGCCAGTGGCAGGCTCATGGCTGCTGGCTGTGCTTGTGAGGTCACAGCAGCCTCAGTGCCTCCTCGTTTAGTGTCCAGCGTCCCCTGCTGGCTCTGCTTGTGAGGTCACAGCAGCCTCAGTGCCTCATCGTTTAGTGTCCAGCGTCCCCTGCTGGCTGTGCTTGTGAGGTCACAGCAGACTCAGTGCCTCCGTGGATAATGCCATGCTCATGGCTCATGGCTGTGCTTGTGAGGTCACAGCAGCCTCAGTGCCTCTCAGGCCAGTCGTAGTCTCATGGATGCTGGCTGTGCTTGTGAGGTCACAGCAGACTCAGTGCCTCATTGGTTACTGTCCAGCGCCCCCTGCTGGCTGTGCTTGTGAGGTCACAGCAGCCTCAGCTCCTCCCAGGCCAATATCAGGTTCCTGCCTGCTAGCTGTGCTTGTGAGGTCACAGAAGCCTGAATGCCTCCTAGCCCCGTGCCATGCTCATGGCTGCTGGCTGTGCTTGTGAGGTCACAGCAGCCTGAATGCCTGCTAAGCCAGTGGCAGGCTCATGGCTGCTGGCTGTGATTGTGAGGTCAAAGCAGCCTCAGTGCCTCATACTTTAGTGTCCAGCATCCCCTGCTGGCTGTGCTTGTGACGTCACAGCAACCTCAGTGCCTCCCAGGCCAATATCAGGCTCCTGGCTGCTAGCTGTGCTTGTGACGTCACAGCAGCCTGAAGGCCTTCTAGGGCCGTGGCAGTCTCATGACTGCTGGCTGTGCTTGTGAGGTCACAGAAGCCTCAGTGCCTCCTCTGCCAGTGGCAGTCTCATTGCTGCTGGCTGTGCTTGTGAGGTCACAGCAGACTCAGTGCCTCAAAAGTTGGTGTCCAGCGCCCCCTGCTGGCCCTGCTTGTGAGGTCACAGCAGACTCAGTGTCTCCGTGGATAGTGCCATGCTCATGGCTGCTGGCTGTGCTTGTGAGGTCACAGCAGCCTGAGTGCCTCTCAGGCCAGTAGCAGGCTCATGGCTGCTGGCTGTGCTTGTGAGGTCACAGCAGCCTCCGTGCCTCATAGGTAAGTGTCCAGCGTCCCCTTCTGGCTCTGCTTGTGAGGTCACAGCAGCCTCAGGGCCTCATAGGTAAGTGTCCAGCGTCCCCTGATGGCTCTGGTTGTGAGGTCACAGCACACTCAGTGCCTCAAAAGTTAGTGTGCAGCGCCCCCTACTGGCTGTGCTTGTGAGGTCACAGCAGCCTCAGTGCCTCCTCTGCCAGTGCCAGGGTCATGGCTGCTGGCTGTGCTTGTGAGGTCACAGCAGCCTGAGTGCCTCCTAGGCCCGTGGCAGGCTCATGGCTGCTGGCTGTGCTTGTGAGGTCACAGCAGCCTCAGTGCTTCTGAGGCCAGTGGCAGGCTCATGACTGCTGGCTGTGCTTGTGAGGTCACAGCAGACTCAGTGCCTCCTAGGCCCGTGGCAGGCTCATGGCTGCTGGCTGTGCTTCTGCGGTCACAGCAGACTGAATGCCTCCTAGGCCAGTGCAGGCTCATGGCTGCTGGCTGTCCTTGTGAGGTCACAGCAGCCTCCGTGCCTCATAGGTAAGTGTCCAGCGTCCCCTGCTGGCTCTGCTTGTGAGGTCACAGCAGACTCAATGCCTCATAGGTTAGTGTCCAGCGCCCCCTGGTGGCTCTGCTTGTGAGGTCACAGCAGCCTCAGTGCCTCCCAGGCCAATATCAGGCTCCTGGCTGCTGGCTGTGCTTGTGAGGTCACAGCAGCCTCAGTGCCTCCTCTGCCAGTGGCAGTCTCATGGCTGCTGGCTGTGCTTGTGAGGTCACAGAAACCTTAATGCCTCCTAGGCCAGTGGCAGTCTCATGGCTGCTGGCTGTGCTTGTGAGGTCACAGCAGCCTCAGTGCCTCCTCTGCCAGTGCCATGCGCATGGCTGCTGGCTGTGCTTGTGACGTCACAGCAGACTCAGTGCCTCATAGTTTAGTGTCCAGCGTCCCCTGCTGGCTCTGCTTGTGAGGTCACAGCAGACTCAGTGCCT
Organism: Dromaius novaehollandiae; assembly: GCF_036370855.1. Lineage (NCBI taxonomy): Eukaryota > Metazoa > Chordata > Aves > Casuariiformes > Dromaiidae > Dromaius > Dromaius novaehollandiae. The sequence goes on along the minus strand of NW_026991341.1, from coordinate 1,876,374 downwards.
CAAAAGTTAGTGTCCAGCGCCCCCTGCTGGCTGTGCTTGTGAGGTCACAGCAGCCTCAGTGCCTCCTCTGCCAGTGCCATGCTCATGGCTGCTGGCTGTGCTTGTGAGGTCACACCAGCCTCAGTGCCTCCCAGGCCAGTGTCAGGCTCATGGCTGCTGGCTGTGATTGTGAGGTCACAGCAGCCTCAGTGCCTCCTCTGCCAGTGCCATGCTCATGGCTGCTGGCTGTGCTTGTGACGTCACAGCAGCCTGAGTGCCTCCTAGGCCCGTGGCAGGCTCATGGCTGCTGGCTGTGATTGTGACGTCACAGCAGCCTCAGTGCCTCCTCTGCCAGGGCCATGCTCATGGCTGCTGGCTGTGCTTGTGACGTCACAGCAGCCTGAGTGCCTCCTAGGCCCGTGGCAGGCTCATGGCTGCTGGCTGTCATTGTGACGTCACAGCAGCCTCAGTGCCTCCTCTGCCAGTGCCATGCTCATGGCTGCTGGCTGTGCTTGTGACGTCACAGCAGCCTCAGTGCCTCCTAGGCCAGTATCAAGCACATCGCATCTTGCTGTGTTTCTGAGGTCACAGCAGCCTGAATGCCTCCTAGGCCAGTGTCAGGCTCATGGCTGCTGGCTGTGCTTCTGAGGTCACAGCAGCCTGAGTGCCTCATAATTTAGTGTACAGCGTCCCCTGCTCCCTGTGATTGTGAGGTCACAGCAGACTCAGTGCCTCATAGGTTAGTGTGCAGTGCCCCCTGCTGGCTGTGCTTGTGAGTTCACAGCTTCCTCAGTGCCTCTCAGGCCTGCATCAGGCTCATGGCTGCTGGCTGTGCTTGTGAGGTCACAGCACCCTCAGTGCCTCCTCTGCCAGTGGCAGTCTCATGGCTGCTGGCTGTGCTTGTGAGGTCACAGCAGCCTCAGTGCCTCACAGGCCAGTATCAGGCTCATGGCTGCTGGCTGTGCTTCTGAGGTCACAGCAGCCTGAATGCCTCCTAGGCCAGTGCCATGCTCATGGCTGCTGGCTGTGCTTGTGAGGTCACATCAGCCTCAGTGCCTCATAGGTTAGTGTCCAGCGCCCCCTGCTGGCTGTGCTTGTGAGGTCACAGCAGCCTCAGTGCCTCTCAGGCCAGTATCAGGCTCATGGCTGCTGGCTGTGCTTGTGACGTCACAGCAGCCTCAGTGCCTCCTCTGCCAGTGTCATGCTCATGGCTGCTGGCTGTGCTTGTGACCTCACAGCAGCCTGAATGCCTCTGAGACCAGTGGCAGTCTCATGGCTGCTGGCTGTGCTTGTGAGGTCACAGCAGCCTCATTGCCTCCTAGGCCAATATCAGACTCATGGCTGCTGGCTGTGCTTGTGAGATCACAGGAGCCTGAGTGCCTCCTAGGCCAGTATCAGGCTAATGGCTGCTGGCTATGCTTGTGAGGTCACAGAAGCCTGAATGCCTCCTCTGCCAGTGGCATGCTCATGGCTGCTGGCTGTGATTGTAAGGTCACAGCAGCCTCAGTGCCTCATAGTTTAGTGTCCAGCGTCCCCTGATGGCTGTGCTTGTGAGGTCACACCAGCCTCAGTGCCTCATAGGTTAGTGTCCATCGCCCCCTGCTGGCTGTGCTTGTGACGTCACAGCAGCCTCAGTGCCTCCCAGGCCAATATCAGGCTCCTGGCTGCTGGCTGTGCTTGTGACGTCACAGCAGCCTGAATGCCTCCTAGGCCGTGGCAGGCTCATGGCTGCTGGCTGTGCTTGTGAGGTCACAGCAGCCTCAGTGCCTCCTAGGCTAGTGTCCATCGCCCCCTACTGGCTGTGCTTGCGAGCTCACAGCAGCCTCAGTGCCTCAAAGGCCAGTATCAGGCTCATGGCTGCTGGCTGTGCTTGTGAGGTCACAGCAGCCTCAGTGCCTCCTCTGCCAGTGGCAGTCTCATGGCTGCTGGCTGTGCTTGTGAGGTCACAGCAGCCTCAGTGCCTCACAGGCCAGTATCAGGCTCATGGCTGCTGGCTGTGCTTCTGAGGTCACAGAAGCCTGAATGCCTCCTAGGCCAGTGGCAGGCTCATGGCTGCTGGCTGTGATTGTGAGGTCACAGCAGACTCAGTGCCTCCTAGGCCAGTGGCAGGCTCATGGCTGCTGGTTGTGATTGTGAGGTCACGTCAGCTTCAGTGCTTCATAATTTAGTGTCCAGCGTCCCCTGCTGGCTGTGATTTTGAGGTCACAGCAGACTCAGTTCCTCAAAAGTTGGTGTCCAGCGCCCCCTGCTTGCTCTGCTTGTGCGGTCACAGCAGACTCAGTGTCTCCGTGGATAGTGCCATGCTCATGGCTGCTGGCTGTGCTTCTGAGGTCACAGCAGCCTCAGTGTCTCTCAGGCCACTGGCAGTCTCATGGATGCTGGCTGTGCTTGCGAGGTCACAGCAGACTCAGTGCCTCATAGGTTAGTGTCCACCGCCCCCTGCTGGCTCTGCTTGTGACGTCACAGCAGCCGGAGTGCCTCCCAGGCCAATATCAGGTTCCTGGCTGCTAGCTGTGCTTGTGAGGTCACAGCAGCCTGAATGCCTCCTAGGCCCGTGCCATGCTCATGGCTGCTGGCTGTGCTTGTGAGGTCACAGAAGCCTCAGTGCCTCCTAGGCCAGTGGCAGGCTCATGGCTGCTGGCTGTTCTTGTGAGGTCACAGCAGACTCAGTGTCTCCGTGGATAGTGCCATGCTCATGGCTGCTGGCTGTGCTTCTGAGGTCACAGAAGCCTGAATGCCTCCTAGGCCAGTGGCAGGCTCATGGCTGCTGGCTGTGATTGTGAGGTCACAGCAGCCTCAGTGCCTCATACTTTAGTGTCCAGCATCCCCTGCTGGCTCTGCTTGTGAGGTCACAGCAGACTCAGTGTATCCGTGGATAGTGCCATGCTCATGGCTGCTGGCTGTGCTTGTGACGTCACAGCAGCCTCAGTGCCTCCTAGGGCCGTGGCAGTCTCATGGCTGCTGGCTGTGCTTGTGAGGTCACAGCAGACTCAGTGCCTCAAAAGTTAGTGTCCAGCGCCCCCTACTGGCTCTGATTGTGAGGTCACAGCAGACTCAGTGCCTCTCAGGCCAGCATCAGCCTCATGGCTGCTGGCTGTGTTTGTGAGGTCACAGCAGCCTCAGTGCCTCCTAGGCCAATATCAGGCTCATGGCTGCTGGCTGTGCTTGTGAGGTCACAGCAGCCTCAGTGCCTCCTAGGCCAGTGGCAGGCTCATGGCTGCTGGCTGTGATTGTGAGGTCACATCAGCCTCAGTGCTTCATAGTTTAGTGTCCAGCGTCCCCTGCTGGCTCTGCTTGTGAGGTCACAGCAGCCTCAGTGCCTCAAAAGTTGGTGTCCAGCGCCCCCTGCTGGCTCTGCTTGTGAGGTCGCAGCAGACTCAGTGTCTCCGTGGATAGTGCCATGCTCATGGCTGCTGGCTGTGCTTGTGAGGTCACAGCAGCCTCAGTGCCTCTCAGGCCAGTGGCAGTCTCATGGCTGCTAGCTGTGCTCGTGAGGTCACAGCAGACTCAGTTCCTCCTAGGCCAGTATCAGGCTCATGGCTACTGGCTGTGCTTCTGAGGTCACAGAGGCCTGAATGCCTCCTAGGCCAGTGGCAGGCTCATGGCTGCTGGCTGTGCTTGTGAGGTTATAGCAGCCTCAGTGCCTCACAGTTTAGTGTCCAGCGTCCATTGCTGGCTCTGCTTGTTTGGTCACAGCAGACTCACTGCCTCATAGGTTAGTGTCCAGCGCCCCGTGCTGGCTCTGCTTGTGAGGTCACAGCAGCCTCAGTGCCTCCTAGGCCCGTGCCATGCTCATGGCTGCTGGCTGTGCTTGTGAGGTCACAGCAGCCTCAGTGCCTCACAGGCCAGTATCAGGCTCATGGCTGCTGGCTGTGCTTGTGAGGTCACAGCAGCCTCAGTACCTCCTAGGCCAGTGTCAGGCTCATGGCTGCTAGCTGTGCTTGTGAGGTCACAGCAGACTCAGTGCCTCATAGGCCAGTGGCAGGCTCATGGCTGCTGGCTGTGCTTGTGAGGTCACAGCAGACTCAGTGCCCCAAAATTTAGTGTCCAGCGTTCCCTGCTGGCTGTGCTTGTGAGGTCACAGCAGCCCCAGTGCCTCCTCTGCCAGTGTCAGGCTCATGGCTGCTGGCTGTGCTTCTCAGGTCACAGCAGCCTCAGTGCCACTGAGAGCAGGGGCAGTCTCATGGCTGCTGGCTGTGCTTGTGAGGTCACAGCAGCCTGAATGCCTCCTAGCCCTGTGGCAGGCTCATGGCTGCTGGCTATGATTGTGAGGTCACAGCAGCCTCAGTGCCTCATAGTTTAGTGTCCAGCGTCCCCTGCTGGCTCTGCTTGTGAGGTCACATCAGACTCAGTGCCTCAAAACTTAGTGTCCAGCCCCCCCTGCTGGCTGTGCTTGTGAGGTCACAGCAGCCTCAGTGCCTCCTCTGCCAGTGCCAGGGTCATGGCTGCTGGCTGTGCTTGTGAGGTCACACCAGCCTCAGTGCCTCCCAGGCCAGTGTCAGGCTCATGGCTGCTGGCTGTGCTTGTGACGTCACAGCAGCCTCAGTGCCTCCTAGGCCCATGGCAGGCTCATGGCTGCTGGCTGTCATTGTGACGTCACAGCAGCCTCAGTGCCTCCTCTGCCAGTGCCATGCTCATGGCTGCTGGCTGTGCTTGTGACGTCACAGCAGCCTCAGTGCCTCCTAGGCCAGTATCATGCACATCGCATCTGGCTGTGTTTCTGAGGTCACAGCAGCCTGAATGCCTCCTAGGCCAGTGTCAGGCTCATGGCTGCTGGCTGTCCTTGTGAGGTCACAGCAGCCTCCGTGCCTCATAGGTAAGTGTCCAGCGTCCCCTGCTGGCTCTGCTTGTGAGGTCACAGCAGACTCAATGCCTCATAGGTTAGTGTCCAGCGCCCCCTGGTGGCTCTGCTTGTGAGGTCACAGCAGCCTCAGTGCCTCCCGGGCCAATATCAGGCTCCTGGCTGCTGGCTGTGCTTGTGAGGTCACAGCAGCCTCAGTGCCTCCTCTGCCAGTGGCAGTCTCATGGCTGCTGGCTGTGCTTGTGAGGTCACAGAAACCTTAATGCCTCCTAGGCCAGTGGCAGGCTCATGGCTGCTGGCTGTGCTTGTGAGGTCACAGCAGACTCAGTGCCTCCTCTGCCAGTGCCATGCGCATGGCTGCTGGCTGTGCTTGTGACGTCACAGCAGACTCAGTGCCTCATAGTTTAGTGTCCACTGTCCCCTGCTGGCTCTGCTTGTGAGGTCACAGCAGACTCAGTGCCTCGAAAGTTAGTGTCCAGCGCCCCCTGCTGGCTGTGCTTGTGAGGTCACAGCAGCCTCAGTGCCTCCTCTGCCAGTGCCAGGGTCATGGCTGCTGGCTGTGCTTGTGAGGTCACACCAGCCTCAGTGCCTCCCAGGCCAGTGTCAGGCTCATGGCTGCTGGCTGTGCTTGTGAGGTCACACCAGCCTCAGTGCCTCCTCTGCCAGTGCCATGCTCATGGCTGCTGGCTGTGCTTGTGACGTCACAGCAGCCTGAGTGCCTCCTAGGCCCATGGCAGGCTCATGGCTGCTGGCTGTGCTTGTGACGTCACAGCAGCCTCAGTGCCTCCTCTGCCAGTGCCATGCTCATGGCTGCTGGCTGTGCTTGTGACGTCACAGCAGCCTCAGTGCCTCCTAGGCCCGTGGCAGGCTCATGGCTGCTGGCTGTCATTGTGACGTCACAGCAGCCTCAGTGCCTCCTCTGCCAGTGCCATGCTCATGGCTGCTGGCTGTGCTTGTGACGTCACAGCAGCCTCAGTGCCTCCTAGGCCAGTATCATGCACATCGCATCTGGCTGTGTTTCTGAGGTCACAGCAGCCTGAATGCCTCCTAGGCCAGTGTCAGGCTCATGGCTGCTGGCTGTGCTTCTGAGGTCACAGGAGCCTGAGTGCCTCATAATTTAGTGTACAGCGTCCCCTGCTGCCTGTGATTGTGAGGTCACAGCAGACTCAGTGCCTCATAGGTTAGTGTCCAGTGCCCCCTGCTGGCTCTGCTTGTGAGTTCACAGCAGCCTCAGTGCCTCTCAGGCCTGCATCAGGCTCATGGCTGCTGGCTGTGCTTGTGAGGTCACAGCAGCCTCAGTGCCTCCTCTGCCAGTGCCATGCTCATGGCTGCTGGCTGTGCTTGTGAGGTCACAGCAGCCTCAGTGCCTCACAGGCCAGTATCAGGCTCATGGCTGCTGGCTGTGCTTCTGAGGTCACAGCAGCCTGAATGCCTCCTAGGCCAGTGCCATGCTCATGGCTGCTGGCTGTGCTTGTGAGGTCACATCAGCCTCAGTGCCTCATAGGTTAGTGTCCAGCGCCCCCTGCTGGCTGTGCTTGTGAGGTCACAGCAGCCTCAGTGCCTCTCAGGCCAGTATCAGGCTCATGGCTGCTGGCTGTGCTTGTGACGTCACAGCAGCCTCAGTGCCTCCTCTGCCAGTGTCATGCTCATGGCTGCTGGCTGTGCTTGTGAGGTCACAGCAGCCTCAGTGCCTCCTAGGCCAGTATCAGGCTCATGGCTGCTGGCTGTGCTTCTGAGGTCACAGCAGCCTCAGGGCCTGCTAGGCCAGTGGCAGGCTCATGGCTGTTGGCTGTGATTGTGATGTCACAGCAGCCTCAGTGCCTCCTAGGCCTGTGCCATGCTCATGGCTGCTGGCTGTGCTTGTGAGGTCACAGCAGCCTGAATGCCTCTGAGACCAGTGGCAGTCTCATGGCTGCTGGCTGTGCTTGTGAGGTCACAGCAGCCTCAGTGCCTCCTAGGCCAATATCAGACTCATGGCTGCTGGCTGTGATTGTGAGATCACAGGAGCCTGAGTGCCTCCTAGGCCAGTATCAGGCTAATGGCTGCTGGCTATGCTTGTGAGGTCACAGAAGCCTGAATGCCTCCTCTGCCAGTGGCATGCTCATGGCTGCTGGCTGTGATTGTGAGGTCACACCAGCCTCAGTGCCTCATAGGTTAGTGTCCATCGCCCCCTGCTGGCTGTGCTTGTGACGTCACAGCAGCCTCAGTGCCTCCCAGGCCAATATCAGGCTCCTGGCTGCTGGCTGTGCTTGTGAGGTCACAGCAGCCTCAGTGCCTCCTCTGCCAGTGGCAGTCTCATGGCTGCTGGCTGTGCTTGTGAGGTCACAGCAGCCTCAGTGCCTCCTAGGCCAGTATCAGGCTCATGGCTGCTGGCTGTGCTTCTGAGGTCACAGAAGCCTGAATGCCTCCTAGGCCAGTGGCAGGCTCATGGCTGCTGGCTGTGATTGTGAGGTCACAGCAGACTCAGTGCCTCCTAGGCCAGTGGCAGGCTCATGGCTGCTGGTTGTGATTGTGAGGTCACGTCAGCCTCAGTGCTTCATAATTTAGTGTCCAGCGTCCCCTGCTGGCTGTGATTTTGAGGTCACAGCAGACTCAGTGCCTCAAAAGTTGGTGTCCAGCGCCCCCTGCTGGCTCTGCTTGTGCGGTCACAGCAGCCTCAGTGTCTCCGTGGATAGTGCCATGCTCATGGCTGCTGGCTGTGCTTGTGAGGTCACTGCAGCCTCAGTGCCTCATAGTTTAGTGTCCAGCGTCCCCTGATGGCTGTGCTTGTGAGGTCACAGCAGCCTGAATGCCTCATAGGTTAGTGTCCATCGCCCCCTGCTGGCTGTGCTTGTGACGTCACAGCAGCCTCAGTGTCTCTCAGGCCACTGGCAGTCTCATGGATGCTGGCTGTGCTTGTGAGGTCACAGCAGACTCAGTGCCTCATAGGTTAGTGTCCAGCGCCCCCTGCTGGCTCTGCTTGTGAGGTCACAGCAGCCTCAGTGCCTCCTAGGCTAGTGTCCATCGCCCCCTACTGGCTGTGCTTGTGAGGTCACAGCAGCCTCAGTGCCTCACAGGCCAGTTTCAGGCTCATGGCTGCCGGCTGTGCTTGTGACGTCACAGAAGCCTCAGTGCCTCCTCTGCCAGTGGCAGTCTCATGGCTGCTGGCTGTGATTGTGAGGTCACAGCAGCCTCAGTGCCTCCTAGGCCAGTGGCAGGCTCATGGCTGCTGGCTGTGCTTCTGAGGTCACAGCAGCCTGAATGCCTCCTAGGCCAGTGGCAGGCTCATGGCTGCTGGGTGTGCTTGTGAGGTCACAGCAGCCTCAGTGCCTCACAGGCCAGTATCAGGCTCCTGGCTGCTGGCTGTGATTGTGAGGTCACAGCAGCATCAGTGCCTCACAGGCCAGTATCAGGCTCATGGCTGCTGGCTCTGCTTGTGAGGTCACAGCAGCCTCAGTGCCTCCTCTGCCAGTGGCAGGCTCATGGCTGCTGGCTGTGATTGTGAGGTCACGTCAGCCTCAGTGCTTCATAATTTAGTGTCCAGCGTCCCCTGCTGGCTGTGATTTTGAGGTCACAGCAGACTCAGTGCCTCAAAACTTGGTGTCCAGCGCCCCCTGCTGGCTCTGCTTGTGAGGTCACAGCAGACTCAGTGTCTCCGTGGATAGTGCCATGCTCATGGCTGCTGGCTGTGCTTGTGAGGTCACAGCAGCCTCAGTGTCTCTCAGGCCAGTGGCAGTCTCATGGATGCTGGCTGTGCTTGTGAGGTCACAGCAGACTCAGTGCCTCATAGTTTAGTGTCCAGCGCACCCTGCTGGCTGTGCTTGTGAGGTCACATCAGCCTCAGTGCCTCATAGGTTAGTGTCCAGCGCCCCCTGCTGGCTGTGCTTGTGAGGTCACAGCAGCCTCAGTGCCTCTCAGGCCAGTATCAGGCTCATGGCTGCTGGCTGTGCTTGTGACGTCACAGCAGCCTCAGTGCCTCCTCTGCCAGTGTCATGCTCATGGCTGCTGGCTGTGCTTGTGAGGTCACAGCAGCCTCAGTGCCTCCTAGGCCAGTATCAGGCTCATGGCTGCTGGCTGTGCTTCTGAGGTCACAGCAGCCTCAGGGCCTGCTAGGCCAGTGGCAGGCTCATGGCTGTTGGCTGTGATTGTGATGTCACAGCAGCCTCAGTGCCTCCTAGGCCTGTGCCATGCTCATGGCTGCTGGCTGTGCTTGTGAGGTCACAGCAGCCTGAATGCCTCTGAGACCAGTGGCAGTCTCATGGCTGCTGGCTGTGCTTGTGAGGTCACAGCAGCCTCAGTGCCTCCTAGGCCAATATCAGACTCATGGCTGCTGGCTGTGATTGTGAGATCACAGGAGCCTGAGTGCCTCCTAGGCCAGTATCAGGCTAATGGCTGCTGGCTATGCTTGTGAGGTCACAGAAGCCTGAATGCCTCCTCTGCCAGTGGCATGCTCATGGCTGCTGGCTGTGATTGTGAGGTCACACCAGCCTCAGTGCCTCATAGGTTAGTGTCCATCGCCCCCTGCTGGCTGTGCTTGTGACGTCACAGCAGCCTCAGTGCCTCCCAGGCCAATATCAGGCTCCTGGCTGCTGGCTGTGCTTGTGAGGTCACAGCAGCCTCAGTGCCTCCTCTGCCAGTGCCAGGGTCACGGCTGCTGGCTGTGCTTGTGAGGTCACACCAGCCTCAGTGCCTCCCAGGCCAGTGTCAGGCTCATGGCTGCTGGCTGTGCTTGTGACGTCACAGCAGCCTCAGTGCCTCCTCTGCCAGTGCCGTGCTCAGGGCTGCTGGCTGTGCTTGTGACGTCACAGCAGCCTCAGTGCCTCCTAGGCCCATGGCAGGCTCATGGCTGCTGGCTGTGATTGTGAGGTCACAGCAGCCTCAGTGCCTCCTCTGCCAGTGCCATGCTCATGGCTGCTGGCTGTGCTTGTGACGTCAAAGCAGCCTGAGTGCCTCCTAGGCCCATGGCAGGCTCATGGCTGCTGGCTGTGCTTGTGACGTCACAGCAGCCTCAGTGCCTCCTCTGCCAGTGCCAGGGTCATGGCTGCTGGCTGTGCTTGTGACGTCACAGCAGCCTGAGTGCCTCCTAGGCCCGTGGCAGGCTCATGGCTGCTGGCTGTGCTTGTGACGTCACAGCAGCCTCAGTGCCTCCTCTGCCAGTGCCAGGGTCATGGCTGCTGGCTGTGCTTGTGACGTCACAGCAGCCTGAGTGCCTCCTAGGCCAGTGTCAGGCGCATAGCTGCTGGCTGTGCTTGTGACGTCACAGCAGCCTCAGTGCCTCCTCTGCCAGTGCCGTGCTCATGGCTGCTGGCTGTGCTTGTGAGGTCACAGCAGCCTGAGTGCCTCCTAGGCCCGTGGCAGGCTCATGGTTGCTGGCTGTGATTGTGAGGTCACAGCAGCCTCAGTGCCTCCTCTGCCAGTGCCATGCTCATGGCTGCTGGCTGTGCTTGTGAGGTCACAGCAGCCTCAGTGCCTCCTAGGCCAGTATCAGGCTCATGGCTGCTTGCTGTGCTTGTGAGGTCACAGCAGCCTGAATGCCTCCTAGGCCAGTGTCAGGCTCATGGCTGCTGGCTGTGCTTGTGAGGTCACAGCAGCCTCAGTGCCTCATAGTTTAGTGTCCAGCGTCCCCTGCTGGCTCTGCTTGTGAGGTCACGTCAGCCTCAGTGCTTCATAATTTAGTGTCCAGCGTCCCCTGACGGCTGTGATTTTGAGGTCACAGCAGACTCAGTTCCTCAAAAGTTAGTGTCCAGACCCCCCTGCTGGCTCTGCTTGTGAGGTCACAGCAGACTCAGTGTCTCCGTGGATAGTGCCATGCTCATGGCTGCTGGCTGTGCTTGTGAGGTCACAGCAGCCTCAGTGTCTCTCAGGCCACTGGCAGTCTCATGGATGCTGGCTGTGCTTGTGAGGTCACAGCAGCCCCAGTGCGTCCTCTGCCAGTGTCAGAGGCATGGCTGCTGGCTGTGCTTCTGAGGTCACAGCAGCCTCAGTGACTCTGTGGACAGTGCCATGCTCATGGCTGCTGGCTGTGCTTGTGAGGTCACAGCAGCCTCAGTGCCTCATGCTTTAGTGTCCAGCGTCCCCTGCTGGCTCTGCTTGTGAGGTCACAGCAGACCCAGGGCCTCAAAAGTTAGTGTCCATCTCCCCCTGCTGGCTGTGCTTGTGACGTCACAGCAGCCTCAGTGCCTCTCAGGCCAGTATCAGGCTCATGGCTGCTGGGTGTGCTTGTGACGTCACAGCAGCCTCAGTGCCTCCTAGGCCTGTGGCAGGCTCATGGCTGCTGGCTGTGCTTGTGAGGTCACAGCAGACTCAGTGTCTCCGTGGATAGTGCCATGCTCATGGCTGCTGGCTGTGCTTCTGAGGTCACAGCAGCCTCAGTGCCTCCTAGCCCAGTGGCAGGCTCATGGCTGCTGGCTGTGATTGTGAGGTCACAGCAGCCTCAGTGCCTCCTAGGCCAGCGGCAGGCTCATGGCTGCTGGCTGTGCTTGTGAGGTCACAGCAGACTCAGTGCCTCAAAAGTTAGTGTCCAGCGTCCCCTGCTGGCTGTGCCTGTGAGGTCACAGCAGCCCCAGTGCGTCCTCTGCCAGTGTCAGGGGCATGGCTGCTGGCTGTGCTTCTGAGGTCACAGCAGCCTCAGTGACTCTGTGGACAGTGCCATGCTCATGGCTGCTGGCTGTGCTTGTGACATCACAGCAGCCTGAGTGCCTCCTAGGCCAGTGTCAGGGGCATGGCTGCTGGCTGTGCTTCTGAGGTCACAGCAGCCTCAGTGACTCTGTGGACAGTGCCATGCTCATGGCTGCTGGCTGTGCTTGTGAGGTCACAGCAGCCTCAGTGCCTCTGAGTCCAGCGGCAGTCTCATGGCTGCTGGCTGTGCTTGTGAGGTCACAGCAGCCTGAATGCCTCCTCGGCCAGTGTCCGGCTCATGGCTGCTGGCTGTGCTTGTGACGTCACAGCAGCCTCAGTGCCTCCTCTGCCAGTGCCGTGCTCAGGGCTGCTGGCTGTGCTTGTGACGTCACAGCAGCCTGAGTGCCTCCTAGGCCCGTGGCAGGCTCATGGCTGCTGGCTGTGCTTGTGAGGTCACAGCAGCCTCAGAGCCTCCTCTGCCAGTGCCATGCTCATGGCTGCTGGCTGTGCTTCTCAGGTCACAGCAGCCTCAGTGCCTCCTAGGCCAGTATCAGGCTCATGGCTGCTGGCTGTGCTTGTGAGGTCACAGCAGCCTGAATGCCTCATAGGCCAGTGTCAGGCTCATGGCTGCTGGCTGTGCTTGTGAGGTCACAGCAGCCTCAGTGCCTCATAATTTAGTGTCCAGCGTCCCCTGCTGGCTCTGATTGTGAGGTCACAGCAGACTCAGTGCCTCATAGGTTAGTGTCCAGCGCCCCCTGGTGGCTGTGCTTGTGAGGTCACAGCAGCCTCAGTGCCTCCTAGGCCAGTATCAGGCTCATGGCTGCTGGCTGTGCTTGTGAGGTCACAGCAGCCTCAGTGCCTCATTGTTTAGTATCCAGCGTCCCCTGCTGCCTGTGCTTGTGAGGTCACAGCAGCCTCAGTGCCTCCTCTGCCAGTGCCAGGGTCACGGCTGCTGGCTGTGCTTGTGAGGTCACACCAGCCTCAGTGCCTCCCAGGCCAGTGTCAGGCTCATGGCTGCTGGCGGTGCTTGTGACGTCACAGCAGCCTCAGTGCCTCCTCTGCCAGTGCCGTGCTCATGGCTGCTGGCTGTGCTTGTGACGTCACAGCAGCCTGAGTGCCTCCTAGGCCAGTGGCAGGCTCATGGCTGCTGGCTGTGCTTGTGACGTCACAGCAGCCTCAGTGCCTCCTCTGCCAGTGCCATGCTCATGGCTGCTGGCTGTGCTTGTGACGTCACAGCAGCCTCAGTGCCTCCTAGGCCCGTGGCAGGCGCATGGCTGCTGGCTGTGCTTGTGACGTCACAGCAGCCTCAGTGCCTCCTCTGCCAGTGCCAGGGTCATGGCTGCTGGCTGTGCTTGTGACGTCACAGCAGCCTCAGTGCCTCCTAGGCCCGTGGCAGGCTCATGGCTGCTGGCTGTGCTTGTGACGTCACAGCAGCCTCAGTGCCTCCTCTGCCAGTGCCAGGGTCATGGCTGCTGGCTGTGCTTGTGATGTCACAGCAGCCTGAGTGCCTCCTAGGCCAGTGTCAGGCGCATGGCTGCTGGCTGTGCTTGTGACGTCACAGCAGCCTCAGTGCCTCCTCTGCCAGTGCCGTGCTCATGGCTGCTGGCTGTGATTGTGAGGTCACAGCAGCCTCAGTGCCTCCTAGGCCAGTGCCATGCTCATGGCTGCTGGCTGTGCTTGTGAGGTCACAGCAGCCTCAGTGCCTCCTAGGCCAGTATCAGGCTCATGGCTGCTGGCTGTGCTTCTGAGGTCACAGAAATCTGAATGCCTCCTAGGCCAGTGTCAGGCTGCTGGCTGCTGGCTGTGCTTGTGAGGTCACAGCAGCCTCAGTGCCTCATTGTTTAGTATCCAGCGTCCCCTGCTGCCTGTGCTTGTGAGGTCACAGCAGCCTCAGTGCCTCCTCTGCCAGTGCCAGGGTCACGGCTGCTGGCTGTGCTTGTGACGTCACACCAGCCTCAGTGCCTCCCAGGCCAGTGTCAGGCTCATGGCTGCTGGCGGTGCTTGTGACGTCACAGCAGCCTCAGTGCCTCCTCTGCCAGTGCCGTGCTCATGGCTGCTGGCTGTGCTTGTGACGTCACAGCAGCCTGAGTGCCTCCTAGGCCAGTGGCAGGCTCATGGCTGCTGGCTGTGCTTGTGACGTCACAGCAGCCTCAGTGCCTCCTCTGCCAGTGCCATGCTCATGGCTGCTGGCTGTGCTTGTGACGTCACAGCAGCCTCAGTGCCTCCTAGGCCCGTGGCAGGCTCATGGCTGCTGGCTGTGCTTGTGACGTCACAGCAGCCTCAGTGCCTCCTCTGCCAGTGCCAGGGTCATGGCTGCTGGCTGTGCTTGTGACGTCACAGCAGCCTCAGTGCCTCCTAGGCCCGTGGCAGGCTCATGGCTGCTGGCTGTGCTTGTGACGTCACAGCAGCCTCAGTGCCTCCTCTGCCAGTGCCAGGGTCATGGCTGCTGGCTGTGCTTGTGACGTCACAGCAGCCTGAGTGCCTCCTAGGCCAGTGTCAGGCGCATGGCTGCTGGCTGTGCTTGTGACGTCACAGCAGCCTCAGTGCCTCCTCTGCCAGTGCCGTGCTCATGGCTGCTGGCTGTGCTTGTGACGTCACAGCAGCCTCAGTGCCTCCTAGGCCCGTGGCAGGCTCATGGCTGCTGGCTGTGATTGTGAGGTCACAGCAGCCTCAGTGCCTCCTAGGCCAGTGCCATGCTCATGGCTGCTGGCTGTGCTTGTGAGGTCACAGCAGCCTCAGTGCCTCCTAGGCCAGTATCAGGCTCATGGCTGCTTGCTGTGCTTGTGAGGTCACAGCAGCCTGAATGCCTCCTAGGCCAGTGTCAGGCTCATGGCTGCTGGCTGTGCTTGTGAGGTCAAAGCAGCCTCAGTGCCTCATAATTTAGTGTCCAGCATCCCCTGCTGGCTCTGCTTGTGAGGTCACAGCAGACTCAGGGCCTCAAAAGTTAGTGTCCAGCTCCCCCTGCTGGCTGTGCTTGTGACGTCACAGCAGCCTCAGTGCCTCTCAGGCCAGTATCAGGCTCATGGCTGCTGGCTGTGCTTGTGACGTCACAGCAGCCTCAGTGCCTCCTAGGCCTGTGGCAGGCTCATGGCTGCTGGCTGTGCTTGTGAGGTCACAGCAGACTCAGTGTCTCCGTGGATAGTGCCATGCTCATGGCTGCTGGCTGTGCTTCTGAGGTCACAGAAGCCTGAATGCCTCCTAGGCCAGTGGCAGGCTCATGGCTGCTGGCTGTGATTGTGAGGTCACAGCAGCCTCAGTGCCTCCTAGGCCAGTGGCAGGGGCATGGCTGCTGGCTGTGCTTCTGAGGTCACAGCAGCCTCAGTGACTCTGTGGACAGTGCCATGCTCATGGCTGCTGGCTGTGCTTGTGAGGTCACAGCAGCCTCAGTGCCTCTGAGTCCAGCGGCAGTCTCATGGCTGCTGGCTGTGCTTGTGAGGTCACAGCAGCCTGAATGCCTCCTCGGCCAGTGTCCGGCTCATGGCTGCTGGCTGTGCTTGTGACGTCACAGCAGCCTCAGTGCCTCCTCTGCCAGTGCCGTGCTCAGGGCTGCTGGCTGTGCTTGTGACGTCACAGCAGCCTGAGTGCCTCCTAGGCCCGTGGCAGGCTCATGGCTGCTGGCTGTGATTGTGAGGTCACAGCAGCCTCAGAGCCTCCTCTGCCAGTGCCATGCTCATGGCTGCTGGCTGTGCTTGTGAGGTCACAGCAGCCTCAGTGCCTCCTAGGCCAGTATCAGGCTCATGGCTGCTGGCTGTGCTTGTGAGGTCACAGCAGCCTGAATGCCTCATAGGCCAGTGTCAGGCTCATGGCTGCTGGCTGTGCTTGTGAGGTCACAGCAGCCTCAGTGCCTCATAATTTAGTGTCCAGCGTCCCCTGCTGGCTCTGATTGTGAGGTCACAGCAGACTCAGTGCCTCATAGGTTAGTGTCCAGCGCCCCCTGGTGTCTGTGCTTGTGAGCTCACAGCAGCCTCAGTGCCTCACAGGCCAGTGCCATGCTCATGGCTGCTGGCTGTGCTTGTGAGGTCACAGCAGCCTCAGTGCCTCCTAGGCCAGTATCAGGCTCATGGCTGCTGGCTGTGCTTCTGAGGTCACAGAAATCTGAATGCCTCCTAGGCCAGTGGCAGGCTCATGGCTGCTGGCTGTGCTTGTGAGGTCACAGCAGCCTCAGTGCCTCATTGTTTAGTATCCAGCGTCCCCTGCTGCCTGTGCTTGTGAGGTCACAGCAGCCTCAGTGCCTCCTCTGCCAGTGCCAGGGTCACGGCTGCTGGCTGTGCTTGTGACGTCACACCAGCCTCAGTGCCTCCCAGGCCAGTGTCAGGCTCATGGCTGCTGGCGGTGCTTGTGACGTCACAGCAGCCTCAGTGCCTCCTCTGCCAGTGCCGTGCTCATGGCTGCTGGCTGTGCTTGTGACGTCACAGCAGCCTGAGTGCCTCCTAGGCCAGTGGCAGGCTCATGGCTGCTGGCTGTGCTTGTGACGTCACAGCAGCCTCAGTGCCTCCTCTGCCAGTGCCATGCTCATGGCTGCTGGCTGTGCTTGTGACGTCACAGCAGCCTCAGTGCCTCCTAGGCCCGTGGCAGGCTCATGGCTGCTGGCTGTGCTTGTGACGTCACAGCAGCCTCAGTGCCTCCTCTGCCAGTGCCAGGGTCATGGCTGCTGGCTGTGCTTGTGACGTCACAGCAGCCTCAGTGCCTCCTAGGCCCGTGGCAGGCTCATGGCTGCTGGCTGTGCTTGTGACGTCACAGCAGCCTCAGTGCCTCCTCTGCCAGTGCCAGGGTCATGGCTGCTGGCTGTGCTTGTGAGGTCACAGCAGCCTGAGTGCCTCCTAGGCCAGTGTCAGGCGCATGGCTGCTGGCTGTGCTTGTGACGTCACAGCAGCCTCAGTGCCTCCTCTGCCAGTGCCGTGCTCATGGCTGCTGGCTGTGCTTGTGAGGTCACAGCAGCCTCAGTTCCTCCTAGGCCCGTGGCAGGCTCATGGCTGCTGGCTGTGATTGTGAGGTCACAGCAGCCTCAGTGCCTCCTAGGCCAGTGCCATGCTCATGGCTGCTGGCTGTGCTTGTGAGGTCACAGCAGCCTCAGTGCCTCCTAGGCCAGTATCAGGCTCATGGCTGCTTGCTGTGCTTGTGAGGTCACAGCAGCCTGAATGCCTCCTAGGCCAGTGGCAGGCTCATGGCTGCTGGCTGTGCTTGTGAGGTCACAGCAGCCTCAGTGCCTCATAATTTAGTGTCCAGCATCCCCTGCTGGCTCTGCTTGTGAGGTCACAGCAGACTCAGGGCCTCAAAAGTTAGTGTCCAGCTCCCCCTGCTGGCTGTGCTTGTGACGTCACAGCAGCCTCAGTGCCTCTCAGGCCAGTATCAGGCTCATGGCTGCTGGCTGTGCTTGTGACGTCACAGCAGCCTCAGTGCCTCCTAGGCCTGTGGCAGGCTCATGGCTGCTGGCTGTGCTTGTGAGGTCACAGCAGACTCAGTGTCTCCGTGGATAGTGCCATGCTCATGGCTGCTGGCTGTGCTTCTGAGGTCACAGAAGCCTGAATGCCTCCTAGGCCAGTGGCAGGCTCATGGCTGCTGGCTGTGATTGTGAGGTCACAGCAGCCTCAGTGCCTCATAATTTAGTGTCCAGCATCCCCTGCTGGCTCTGCTTGTGAGGTCACAGCAGACTCAGGGCCTCAAAAGTTAGTGTCCAGCTCCCCCTGCTGGCTGTGCTTGTGACGTCACAGCAGCCTCAGTGCCTCTCAGGCCAGTATCAGGCTCATGGCTGCTGGCTGTGCTTGTGATGTCACAGCAGCCTCAGTGCCTCCTAGGCCTGTGGCAGGCTCATGGCTGCTGGCTGTGCTTGTGAGGTCACAGCAGACTCAGTGTCTCCGTGGATAGTGCCATACTCATGGCTGCTGGCTGTGCTTCTGAGGTCACAGAAGCCTGAATGCCTCCTAGGCCAGTGGCAGGCTCATGGCTGCTGGCTGTGATTGTGAGGTCACAGCAGCCTCAGTGCCTCCTAGGCCAGTGGCAGGCTCATGGCTGCTGGCTGTGCTTGTGAGGTCACAGCAGCCCCAGTGCGTCCTCTGCCAGTGTCAGGGGCATGGCTGCTGGCTGTGCTTCTGAGGTCACAGCAGCCTCAGTGACTCATTGGACAGTGCCATGCTCATGGCTGCTGGCTGTGCTTGTGAGGTCACAGCAGCCTCAGTGCCTCTGAGTCCAGCGGCATGCTCATGGCTGCTGGCTGTGATTGTGAGGTCACAGCAGCCTGAATGCCTCCTCGGCCAGTGGCAGGCTCATGGCTGCTGGCTGTGCTTGTGAGGTCACAGCAGCCTCAGTGCCTCATCGTTTAGTGTCCAGCGTCCCCTGCTGGCTGTGCTTGTGAGGTCACAGCAGCCTCAGTGCCTCCTCTGCCAGTGCCAGGGTCACGGCTGCTGGCTGTGCTTGTGACGTCACACCAGCCTCAGTGCCTCCCAGGCCAGTGTCAGGCTCATGGCTGCTGGCTGTGCTTGTGACGTCACAGCAGCCTCAGTGCCTCCTCTGCCAGTGCCGTGCTCAGGGCTGCTGGCTGTGCTTGTGACGTCACAGCAGCTGAGTGCCTCCTAGGCCCATGGCAGGCTCATGGCTGCTGGCTGTGATTGTGAGGTCACAGCAGCCTCAGTGCCTCCTCTGCCAGTGCCATGCTCATGGCTGCTGGCTGTGCTTGTGACGTCACAGCAGCCTGAGTGCCTCCTAGGCCCGTGGCAGGCTCATGGCTGCTGGCTGTGCTTGTGACGTCACAGCAGCCTCAGTGCCTCCTCTGCCAGTGCCATGCTCATGGCTGCTGGCTGTGCTTGTGAGGTCATAGCAGCCTCAGTGCCTCATAATTTAGTGTCCAGCGTCCCCTGCTGGCTCTGATTGTGAGGTCACAGCAGACTCAGTGCCTCATAGGTTAGTGTCCAGCGCCCCCTGGTGGCTGTGCTTGTGAGCTCACAGCAGCCTCAGTGCCTCACAGGCCAGTATCAGGCTCATGGCTGCTGGCTGTGCTTGTGAGGTCACAGCAGCCTCAGTGCCTCCTCTGCCAGTGCCATGCTCATGGCTGCTGGCTGTGCTTGTGAGGTCACAGCAGCCTCAGTGCCTCCTAGGCCAGTATCAGGCTCATGGCTGCTGGCTGTGCTTCTGAGGTCACAGAAATCTGAATGCCTCCTAGGCCAGTGGCAGGCTCATGGCTGCTGGCTGTGCTTGTGAGGTCACAGCAGCCTCAGTGCCTCATTGTTTAGTATCCAGCGTCCCCTGCTGCCTGTGCTTGTGAGGTCACAGCAGCCTCAGTGCCTCCTCTGCCAGTGCCAGGGTCACGGCTGCTGGCTGTGCTTGTGACGTCACAGCAGCCTCAGTGCCTCCCAGGCCAGTGTCAGGCTCATGGCTGCTGGCGGTGCTTGTGACGTCACAGCAGCCTCAGTGCCTCCTCTGCCAGTGCCGTGCTCATGGCTGCTGGCTGTGCTTGTGACGTCACAGCAGCCTGAGTGCCTCCTAGGCCAGTGGCAGGCTCATGGCTGCTGGCTGTGCTTGTGACGTCACAGCAGCCTCAGTGCCTCCTCTGCCAGTGCCATGCTCATGGCTGCTGGCTGTGCTTGTGACGTCACAGCAGCCTCAGTGCCTCCTAGGCCCGTGGCAGGCTCATGGCTGCTGGCTGTGCTTGTGACGTCACAGCAGCCTCAGTGCCTCCTCTGCCAGTGCCATGCTCATGGCTGCTGGCTGTGCTTGTGACGTCACAGCAGCCTCAGTGCCTCCTAGGCCCGTGGCAGGCTCATGGCTGCTGGCTGTGCTTGTGACGTCACAGCAGCCTCAGTGCCTCCTCTGCCAGTGCCAGGGTCATGGCTGCTGGCTGTGCTTGTGACGTCACAGCAGCCTGAGTGCCTCCTAGGCCAGTGTCAGGCGCATGGCTGCTGGCTGTGCTTGTGACGTCACAGCAGCCTCAGTGCCTCCTCTGCCAGTGCCGTGCTCATGGCTGCTGGCTGTGCTTGTGACGTCACAGCAGCCTCAGTGCCTCCTAGGCCCGTGGCAGGCTCATGGCTGCTGGCTGTCATTGTGAGGTCACAGCAGCCTCAGTGCCTCCTAGGCCAGTGCCATGCTCATGGCTGCTGGCTGTGCTTGTGAGGTCACAGCAGCCTCAGTGCCTCCTAGGCCAGTATCAGGCTCATGGCTGCTTGCTGTGCTTGTGAGGTCACAGCAGCCTGAATGCCTCCTAGGCCAGTGGCAGGCTCATGGCTGCTGGCTGTGCTTGTGAGGTCACAGCAGCCTCAGTGCCTCATCATTTAGTGTCCAGCATCCCCTGCTGGCTCTGATTGTGTGGTCACAGCAGACTCAGGGCCTCAAAAGTTAGTGTCCAGCTCCCCCTGCTGGCTGTGCTTGTGACGTCACAGCAGCCTCAGTGCCTCTCAGGCCAGTATCAGGCTCATGGCTGCTGGCTGTGCTTGTGACGTCACAGCAGCCTCAGTGCCTCCTAGGCCTGTGGCAGGCTCATGGCTGCTGGCTGTGCTTGTGAGGTCACAGCAGACTCAGTGTCTCCGTGGATAGTGCCATGCTCATGGCTGCTGGCTGTGCTTCTGAGGTCACAGAAGCCTGAATGCCTCCTAGGCCAGTGGCAGGCTCATGGCTGCTGGCTGTGATTGTGAGGTCACAGCAGCCTCAGTGCCTCCTAGGCCAGTGGCAGGGGCATGGCTGCTGGCTGTGCTTCTGAGGTCACAGCAGCCTCAGTGACTCTGTGGACAGTGCCATGCTCATGGCTGCTGGCTGTGCTTGTGAGGTCACAGCAGCCTCAGTGCCTCTGAGTCCAGCGGCAGTCTCATGGCTGCTGGCTGTGCTTGTGAGGTCACAGCAGCCTGAATGCCTCCTCGGCCAGTGTCCGGCTCATGGCTGCTGGCTGTGCTTGTGACGTCACAGCAGCCTCAGTGCCTCCTCTGCCAGTGCCGTGCTCAGGGCTGCTGGCTGTGCTTGTGACGTCACAGCAGCCTGAGTGCCTCCTAGGCCCGTGGCAGGCTCATGGCTGCTGGCTGTGATTGTGAGGTCACAGCAGCCTCAGAGCCTCCTCTGCCAGTGCAATGCTCATGGCTGCTGGCTGTGCTTGTGAGGTCACAGCAGCCTCAGTGCCTCCTAGGCCAGTATCAGGCTCATGGCTGCTGGCTGTGCTTGTGAGGTCACAGCAGCCTGAATGCCTCATAGGCCAGTGTCAGGCTCATGCCTGCTGGCTGTGCTTGTGAGGTCACAGCAGCCTCAGTGCCTCATAATTAAGTGTCCAGCGTCCCCTGCTGGCTCTGATTGTGAGGTCACAGCAGACTCAGTGCCTCATAGGTTAGTGTCCAGCGCCCCCTGGTGGCTGTGCTTGTGAGCTCACAGCAGCCTCAGTGCCTCACAGGCCAGTATCAGGCTCATGGCTGCTGGCTGTGCTTGTGAGGTCACAGCAGCCTCAGTGCCTCCTCTGCCAGTGCCATGCTCATGGCTGCTGGCTGTGCTTGTGAGGTCACAGCAGCCTCAGTGCCTCCTAGGCCAGTATCAGGCTCATGGCTGCTGGCTGTGCTTCTGAGGTCACAGAAATCTGAATGCCTCCTAGGCCAGTGGCAGGCTCATGGCTGCTGGCTGTGCTTGTGAGGTCACAGCAGCCTCAGTGCCTCATTGTTTAGTATCCAGCGTCCCCTGCTGCCTGTGCTTGTGAGGTCACAGCAGCCTCAGTGCCTCCTCTGCCAGTGCCAGGGTCACGGCTGCTGGCTGTGCTTGTGACGTCACACCAGCCTCAGTGCCTCCCAGGCCAGTGTCAGGCTCATGGCTGCTGGCGGTGCTTGTGACGTCACAGCAGCCTCAGTGCCTCCTCTGCCAGTGCCGTGCTCAGGGCTGCTGGCTGTGCTTGTGACGTCACAGCAGCCTGAGTGCCTCCTAGGCCCATGGCAGGCTCATGGCTGCTGGCTGTGCTTGTGACGTCACAGCAGCCTGACTGCCTCCCAGGCCAGTGCCAGGGTCATGGCTGCTGGCTGTGCTTGTGACGTCACAGCAGCCTGAGTGCCTCCTAGGCCCGTGGCAGGGTCATGGCTGCTGGCTGTGCTTGTGACGTCACAGCAGCCTCAGTGCCTCCTCTGCCAGTGCCATGCTCATGGCTGCTGGCTGTGCTTGTGACGTCACAGCAGCCTGAGTGCCTCCTAGGCCAGTGTCAGGCGCATGGCTGCTGGCTGTGCTTGTGACGTCACAGCAGCCTCAGTGCCTCCTCTGCCAGTGCTGTGCTCATGGCTGCTGGCTGTGCTTGTGACGTCACAGCAGCCTGAGTGCCTCCTAGGCCCGTGGCAGGCTCATGGCTGCTGGCTGTGATTGTGAGGTCACAGCAGCCTCAGTGCCTCCTAGGCCAGTATCAGGCTCAAGGCTGCTTGCTGTGCTTGTGAGGTCACAGCAGCCTGAATGCCTCCTAGGCCAGTGTCAGGCTCATGGCTGCTGGCTGTGCTTGTGAGGTCACAGCAGCCTCAGTGCCTCATAATTTAGTGTCCAGCGTCCCCTGCTGGCTCTGATTGTGAGCTCACAGCAGCCTCAGTGCCTCACAGGCCAGTATCAGGCTCATGGCTGCTGGCTGTGCTTGTGAGGTCACAGCAGCCTCAGTGCCTCCTCTGCCAGTGCCATGCTCATGGCTGCTGGCTGTGCTTGTGAGGTCACAGCAGACTCAGTGCCTCCTAGGCCAGTATCAGGCTCATGGCTGCTGGCTGTGCTTCTGAGGTCACAGAAATCTGAATGCCTCCTAAGCCAGTGGCAGGCTCATGGCTGCTGGCTGTGCTTGTGAGGTCACAGCAGCCTCAGTGCCTCATAGTTTAGTGTCCAGCGTCCCCTGCTGGCTCTGCTTGTGAGGTCACGTCAGCCTCAGTGCTTCATAATTTAGTGTCCAGCGTCCCCTGATGGCTGTGATTTTGAGGTCACAGCAGACTCAGTTCCTCAAAAGTTGGTGTCCAGCCCCCCCTGCTGGCTCTGCTTGTGAGGTCACAGCAGACTCAGTTTCTCCGTGGATAGTGCCATGCTCATGGCTGCTGGCTGTGCTTGTGAGGTCACAGCAGCCTCAGTGTCTCTCAGGCCAGTGGCAGTCTCATGGATGCTGGCTGTGCTTGTGAGGTCACAGCAGACTCAGTGCCTCATTGGTTAGTGTCCAGCGTCCCCTGCTGGCTGTGATTGTGAGGTCACAGCAGCCTCAGTGCCTCCCAGGCCAATATCAGGTTCCTGGCTGCTAGCTGTGCTTGTGAGGTCACAGCAGCCTGAATGCCTCCTAGGCCCGTGCCATGCTCATGGCTGCTGGCTGTGCTTCTGAGGTCACAGCAGCCTGAATGCCTCCGAGGCCAGTGGCAGGCTCATGGCTGCTGGCTGTGATTGTGAGGTCACAGCAGCCTCAGTGCCTCATACTTTAGTGTCCAGCGTCCCCTGCTGGCTCTGCTTGTGAGGTCACAGCAGACCCAGGGCCTCAAAAGTTAGTGTCCAGCTCCCCCTGCTGGCTGTGCTTGTGATGTCACAGCAGCCTCAGTGCCTCTCAGGCCAGTATCAGGCTCATGGCTGCTGGGTGTGCTTGTGACGTCACAGCAGCCTCAGTGCCTCCTAGGCCTGTGGCAGGCTCATGGCTGCTGGCTGTGCTTGTGAGGTCACAGCAGACTCAGTGTCTCCGTTGATAGTGCCATGCTCATGGCTGCTGGCTGTGCTTCTGCGGTCACAGCAGCCTCAGTGCCTCCTAGGCCAGTGGCAGGCTCATGGCTGCTGGCTGTGATTGTGAGGTCACAGCAGCCTCAGTGCCTCCTAGGCCACTGGCAGGCTCATGGCTGCTGGCTGTGCTTCTGACGTCACAGCAGACTCAGTGCCTCAAAAGTTAGTGTCCAGCGTCCCCTGCTGGCTGTGCCTGTGAGGTCACAGCAGCCCCAGTGCGTCCTCTGCCAGTGTCAGGGGCATGGCTGCTGGCTGTGCTTCTGAGGTCACAGCAGCCTCAGTGACTCTGTGGACAGTGCAATGCTCATGGCTGCTGGCTGTGCTTGTGAGGTCACAGCAGCCTCAGTGCCTCTGAGTCCAGCGGCAGGCTCATGGCTGCTGGCTGTGCTTGTGACGTCACAGCAGCCTGAATGCCTCCTCTGCCAGTGGCAGGCTCATGGCTGCTGGCTGTGCTTGTGAGGTCACAGCAGCCTCAGTGCCTCATCGTTTAGTATCCAGCGTCCCCTGCTGCCTGTGCTTGTGAGGTCACAGCAGCCTCAGTGCCTCCTCTGCCAGTGCCAGGGTCACGGCTGCTGGCTGTGCTTGTGACGTCACACCAGCCTCAGTGCCTCCCAGGCCAGTATCAGGCTCATGGCTGCTGGCTGTGCTTGTGACGTCACAGCAGCCTGAGTGCCTCCTAGGCCCGTGGCAGGCTCATGGCTGCTGGCTGTGCTTGTGACGTCACAGCAGCCTCAGTGCCTCCTCTGCCAGTGCCATGCTCATGGCTGCTGGCTGTGCTTGTGAGGTCACAGCAGCCTGAGTGCCTCCTAGGCCCGTGGCAGGCTCATGGCTGCTGGCTGTGCTTGTGACGTCACAGCAGCCTCAGTGCCTCCTCTGCCAGTGCCAGGGTCATGGCTGCTGGCTGTGCTTGTGACGTCACAGCAGCCTGAGTGCCTCCCAGGCCAGTGTCAGGCTCAGGGCTGCTGGCTGTGCTTGTGACGTCACAGCAGCCTCAGTGCCTCCTCTGCCAGTGCCATGCTCATGGCTGCTGGCTGTGCTTGTGACGTCACAGCAGCCTGAGTGCCTCCTAGGCCAGTGTCAGGCGCATGGCTGCTGGCTGTGCTTGTGACGTCACAGCAGCCTCAGTGCCTCCTCTGCCAGTGCCGTGCTCATGGCTGCTGGCTGTGCTTGTGACGTCACAGCAGCCTAAGTGCCTCCTAGGCCCGTGGCAGGCTCATGGCTGCTGGCTGTGATTGTGAGGTCACAGCAGCCTCAGTGCCTCCTCTGCCAGTGCCATGCTCATGGCTGCTGGCTGTGCTTGTGAGGTCACAGCAGCCTGAGTGCCTCCTAGGCCAGTATCAGGCTCATGGCTGCTTGCTGTGCTTGTGAGGTCACAGCAGCCTGAATGCCTCCTAGGCCAGTGTCAGGCTCATGGCTGCTGGCTGTGATTGTGAGGTCACAGCAGCCTCAGTGCCTCATAATTTAGTGTCCAGCGTTCCCTGCTGGCTCTGATTGTGAGGTCACAGCAGACTCAGTGCCTCATAGGTTAGTGTCCAGCGCCCCCTGGTGGCTGTGCTTGTGAGCTCACAGCAGCCTCAGTGCCTCACAGGCCAGTGCCATGCTCATGGCTGCTGGCTGTGCTTGTGAGGTCACAGCAGACTCAGTGCCTCCTAGGCCAGTATCAGGCTCATGGCTGCTGGCTGTGCTTCTGAGGTCACAGAAATCTGAATGCCTCCTAAGCCAGTGGCAGGCTCATGGCTGCTGGCTGTGCTTCTGAGGTCACAGCAGCCTCAGTGCCTCATAGTTTAGTGTCCAGCGTCCCCTGCTGGCTCTGCTTGTGAGGTCACGTCAGCCTCAGTGCTTCATAATTTAGTGTCCAGCGTCCCCTGATGGCTGTGATTTTGAGGTCACAGCAGACTCAGTTCCTCAAAAGTTGGTGTCCAGCCCCCCCTGCTGGCTCTGCTTGTGAGGTCACAGCAGACTCAGTGTCTCCGTGGATAGTGCCATGCTCATGGCTGCTGGCTGTGCTTGTGAGGTCACAGCAGCCTCAGTGTCTCTCAGGCCAGTGGCAGTCTCATGGATGCTGGCTGTGCTTGTGAGGTCACAGCAGACTCAGTGCCTCATTGGTTAGTGTCCAGCGTCCCCTGCTGGCTGTGATTGTGAGGTCACAGCAGCCTCAGTGCCTCCCAGGCCAATATCAGGTTCCTGGCTGCTAGCTGTGCTTGTGAGGTCACAGCAGCCTGAATGCCTCCTAGGCCCGTGCCATGCTCATGGCTGCTGGCTGTGCTTCTGAGGTCACAGCAGCCTGAATGCCTCCGAGGCCAGTGGCAGGCTCATGGCTGCTGGGTGTGCTTGTGACGTCACAGCAGCCTCAGTGCCTCCTAGGCCTGTGGCAGGCTCATGGCTGCTGGCTGTGCTTGTGAGGTCACAGCAGACTCAGTGTCTCCGTTCATAGTGCCATGCTCATGGCTGCTGGCTGTGCTTGTGAGGTCACAGCAGCCTCAGTGCCTCCTAGGCCTGTGGCAGGCTCATGGCTGCTGGCTGTGATTGTGAGGTCACAGCAGCCTCAGTGCCTCCTAGGCCAGTGGCAGGCTCATGGCTGCTGGCTGTGCTTGTGAGGTCACAGCAGACTCAGTGCCTCAAAAGTTAGTATCCAGCGTCCCCTGCTGGCTGTGCCTGTGAGGTCACAGCAGCCCCAGTGCGTCCTCTGCCAGTGTCAGGGGCATGGCTGCTGGCTGTGCTTCTGAGGTCACAGCAGCCTCAGTGACTCTGTGGACAGTGCCATGCTCATGGCTGCTGGCTGTGCTTGTGAGGTCACAGCAGCCTCAGTGCCTCTGAGTCCAGCGGCAGGCTCATGGCTGCTGGCTGTGCTTGTGACGTCACAGCAGCCTGAATGCCTCCTCGGCCAGTGGCAGGCTCATGGATGCTGGCTGTGCTTGTGAGGTCACAGCAGCCTCAGTGCCTCATCATTTAGTATCCAGCGTCCCCTGCTGCCTGTGCTTGTGAGGTCACAGCAGCCTCAGTGCCTCCTCTGCCAGTGCCAGGGTTACGGCTGCTGGCTGTGCTTGTGACGTCACACCAGCCTCAGTGCCTCCCAGGCCAGTGTCAGGCTCATGGCTGCTGGCTGTGCTTCTGACGTCACAGCAGACTCAGTGCCTCCTCTGCCAGAGCCGTGCTCAGGGCTGCTGGCTGTGCTTGTGACGTCACAGCAGCCTGAGTGCCTCCTAGGCCCGTGGCAGGCTCATGGCTGCTGGCTGTGCTTGTGACGTCACAGCAGCCTCAGAGCCTCCTCTGCCAGTGCCATGCTCATGGCTGCTGGCTGTGCTTGTGACGTCACAGCAGCCTCAGTGCCTCCTCTGCCAGTGCCAGGGTCATGGCTGCTGGCTGTGCTTGTGACGTCACAGCAGCCTCAGTGCCTCCTCTGCCAGTACCAGGGTCATGGCTGCTGGCTGTGCTTGTGACGTCACAGCAGCCTGAGTGCCTCCCACGCCAGTGTCAGGCTCATGGCTGCTGGCTGTGCTTGTGACGTCACAGCAGCCTCAGTGCGTCCTCTGCCAGTGCCATGCTCATGGCTGCTGGCTGTGCTTGTGACGTCACAGCAGCCTGAGTGCCTCCTAGGCCAGTGTCAGGCGCATGGCTGCTGGCTGTGCTTGTGACGTCACAGCAGCCTCAGTGCCTCCTCTGCCAGTACCAGGGTCATGGCTGCTGGCTGTGCTTGTGACGTCACAGCAGCCTGAGTGCCTCCTAGGCCCGTGGCAGGCTCATGGCTGCTGGCTGTCATTGTGAGGTCACAGCAGCCTCAGTGCCTCCTCTGCCAGTGCCATGCTCATGGCTGCTGGCTGTGTTTGTGAGGTCACAGCAGACTCAGTGCCTCCTAGGCCAGTATCAGGCTCATGGCTGCTTGCTGTGCTTGTGAGGTCACAGCAGCCTGAATGCCTCCTAGGCCAGTGTCAGGCTCATGGCTGCTGGCTGTGCTTGTGAGGTCACAGCAGCCTCAGTGCCTCATAATTTAGTGTCCAGCGTCCCCTGCTGGCTGTGATTGTGAGGTCACAGCAGACTCAGTGCCTCATAGGTTAGTGTCCAGCGCCCCCTGGTGGCTGTGCTTGTGAGCTCACAGCAGCCTCAGTGCCTCACAGGCCAGTATCAGGCTCATGGCTGCTGGCTGTGCTTGTGAGGTCACAGCAGCCTCAGTGCCTCCTCTGCCAGTGCCATGCTCATGGCTGCTGGCTGTGCTTGTGAGCTCACAGCAGCCTCAGTGCCTCACAGGCCAGTATCAGGCTCATGGCTGCTGGCTGTGCTTGTGAGGTCACAGCAGCCTCAGTGCCTCCTCTGCCAGTGCCATGCTCATGGCTGCTGGCTGTGCTTGTGAGGTCACAGCAGCCTCAGTGCCTCCTAGGCCAGTATCAGGCTCATGGCTGCTGGCTGTGCTTCTGAGGTCACAGAAATCTGAATGCCTCCTAGGCCAGTGGCAGGCTCATGGCTGCTGGCTGTGCTTGTGAGGTCACAGCAGCCTCAGTGCCTCATAGTTTAGTGTCCAGCGTCCCCTGCTGGCTCTGCTTGTGAGGTCACGTCAGCCTCAGTGCTTCATAATTTAGTGTCCAGCGTCCCCTGATGGCTGTGATTTTGAGGTCACAGCAGACTCAGTTCCTCAAAAGTTGGTGTCCAGCCCCCCCTGCTGGCTCTGCTTGTGAGGTCACAGCAGCCTCAGTGCCTCATAGGTTAGTGTCCAGCGTCCCCTGCTGGCTGTGCTTGTGAGGTCACAGCAGCCTCAGTGCCTCCCAGGCCGATATCAGGTTCCTGGCTGCTAGCTGTGCTTGTGAGGTCACAGCAGCCTGAATGCCTCCTAGGCCCGTGCCATGCTCATGGCTGCTGGCTGTGCTTCTGAGGTCACAGCAGCCTGAATGCCTCCGAGGCCAGTGGCAGGCTCATGGCTGCTGGCTGTGATTGTGAGGTCACAGCAGCCTCAGTGCCTCATACTTTAGTGTCCAGCGTCCCCTGCTGGCTCTGCTTGTGAGGTCACAGCAGACCCAGGGCCTCAAAAGTTAGTGTCCAGCTCCCCCTGCTGGCTGTGCTTGTGACGTCACAGCAGCCTCAGTGCCTCTCAGGCCAGTATCAGGCTCATGGCTGCTGGGTGTGCTTGTGACGTCACAGCAGCCTCAGTGCCTCCTAGGCCTGTGGCAGGCTCATGGCTGCTGGCTGTGCTTGTGAGGTCACAGCAGACTCAGTGTCTCCGTTGATAGTGCCATGCTCATGGCTGCTGGCTGTGCTTCTGAGGTCACAGCAGCCTCAGTGCCTCCTAGGCCTGTGGCAGGCTCATGGCTGCTGGCTGTGATTGTGAGGTCACAGCAGCCTCAGTGCCTCCTAGGCCAGTGGCAGGCTCATGGCTGCTGGCTGTGCTTGTGAGGTCACAGCAGACTCAGTGCCTCAAAAGTTAGTGTCCAGCGTCCCCTGCTGGCTGTGCCTGTGAGGTCACAGCAGCCCCAGTGCGTCCTCTGCCAGTGTCAGAGGCATGGCTGCTGGCTGTGCTTGTGACGTCACAGCAGCGTCAGTGACTCTGTGGACAGTGCCATGCTCATGGCTGCTGGCTGTGCTTGTGAGGTCACAGCAGCCTCAGTGCCTCTGAGTCCAGCGGCAGTCTCATGGCTGCTGGCTGTGCTTGTGAGGTCACAGCAGCCTGAATGCCTCCTCTGCCAGTGGCAGGCTCATGGCTGCTGGCTGTGCTTGTGAGGTCACAGCAGCCTCAGTGCCTCATCATTTAGTATCCAGCGTCCCCTGCTGCCTGTGCTTGTGAGTTCACAGCAGCCTCAGTGCCTCCTCTGCCAGTGCCAGGGTCACGGCTGCTGGCTGTGCTTGTGAGGTCACACCAGCCTCAGTGCCTCCCAGGCCAGTATCAGGCTCATGGCTGCTGGCTGTGCTTGTGACGTCACAGCAGCCTCAGTGCCTCCTCTGCCAGTGCCGTGCTCAGGGCTGCTGGCTGTGCTTGTGACGTCACAGCAGCCTGAGTGCCTCCTAGGCCCGTGGCAGGCTCATGGCTGCTGGCTGTACTTGTGAGGTCACAGCAGCCTCAGTGCCTCCTCTGCCAGTGCCATGCTCATGGCTGCTGGCTGTGCTTGTGACGTCACAGCAGCCTGAGTGCCTCCTAGGCCCGTGGCAGGCTCATGGCTGCTGGCTGTGCTTGTGACGTCACAGCAGCCTCAGTGCCTCCTCTGCCAGTGCCAGGGTCATGGCTGCTGGCTGTGCTTGTGACGTCACAGCAGCCTGAGTGCCTCCCAGGCCAGTGTCAGGCTCATGGCTGCTGGCTGTGCTTGTGAGGTCACAGCAGCCTCAGTGCCTCCTCTGCCAGTGCCATGCTCATGGCTGCTGGCTGTGCTTGTGACGTCACAGCAGCCTGAGTGCCTCCTAGGCCAGTGTCAGGCGCATGGCTGCTGGCTGTGCTTGTGACGTCACAGCAGCCTCAGTGCCTCCTCTGCCAGTGCCGTGCTCATGGCTGCTGGCTGTGCTTGTGACGTCACAGCAGCCTCAGTGCCTCCTAGGCCCGTGGCAGGCTCATGGCTGCTGGCTGTGATTGTGAGGTCACAGCAGCCTCAGTGCCTCCTCTGCCAGTGCCATGCTCATGGCTGCTGGCTGTGCTTGTGAGGTCACAGCAGCCTCAGTGCCTCCTAGGCCAGTATCAGGCTCATGGCTGCTTGCTGTGCTTGTGAGGTCACAGCAGCCTGAATGCCTCCTAGGCCAGTGGCAGGCTCATGGCTGCTGGCTGTGATTGTGAGGTCACAGCAGCCTCAGTGCCTCACAGTTTAGTGTCCAGCGTCCCCTGCTGGCTCTGATTGTGAGGTCACAGCAGACTCAGTGCCTCATAGGTTAGTGTACAGCGCCCCCTGGTGGCTGTGCTTGTGAGCTCACAGCAGCCTCAGTGCCTCACAGGCCAGTATCAGGCTCATGGCTGCTGGCTGTGCTTGTGAGGTCACAGCAGCCTCAGTGCCTCCTCTGCCAGTGCCATGCTCATGGCTGCTGGCTGTGCTTGTGAGGTCACAGCAGACTCAGTGCCTCCTAGGCCAGTATCAGGCTCATGGCTGCTGGCTGTGCTTCTGAGGTCACAGAAATCTGAATGCCTCCTAGGCCAGTGGCAGGCTCATGGCTGCTGGCTGTGCTTGTGAGGTCACATCAGCCTCAGTGCCTCATAGTTTAGTGTCCAGCGTCCCCTGCTGGCTCTGCTTGTGAGGTCACGTCAGCCTCAGTGCTTCATAATTTAGTGTCCAGCGTCCCCTGATGGCTGTGATTTTGAGGTCACAGCAGACTCAGTTCCTCAAAAGTTGGTGTCCAGCCCCCCCTGCTGGCTCTGCTTGTGAGGTCACAGCAGACTCAGTGTCTCCGTGGATAGTGCCATGCTCATGGCTGCTGGCTGTGCTTGTGAGGTCACAGCAGCCTCAGTGTCTCTCAGGCCAGTGGCAGTCTCATTGCTGCTGGCTGTGCTTGTGAGGTCACAGCAGACTCAGTGCCTCATAGGTTAGTGTCCAGCGTCCCCTGCTGGCTGTGATTGTGAGGTCACAGCAGCCTCAGTGCCTCCCAGGCCAATATCAGGCTCCTGGCTGCTAGCTGTGCTTGTGAGGTCACAGCAGCCTGAATGCCTCCGAGGCCAGTGGCAGGCTGATGGCTGCTGGGTGTGCTTGTGACGTCACAGCAGCCTCAGTGCCTCCTAGGCCAGTGGCAGGCTCATGGCTGCTGGCTGTGATTGTGAGGTCACAGCAGCCTCAGTGCCTCCTAGGCCAGTGGCAGGCTCATGGCTGCTGGCTGTGATTGTGAGGTCACAGCAGCCTCAGTGCCTCCTAGGCCAGTGGCAGGCTCATGGCTGCTGGCTGTGCTTGTGACGTCACAGCAGACTCAGTGCCTCAAAAGTTAGTGTCCAGCGTCCCCTGCTGGCTGTGCCTGTGAGGTCACAGCAGCCCCAGTGCGTCCTCTGCCAGTGTCAGGGGCATGGCTGCTGGCTGTGCTTCTGAGGTCACAGCAGCCTCAGTGACTCTGAGTCCAGCGGCAGGCTCATGGCTGCTGGCTGTGCTTGTGACGTCACAGCAGCCTGAATGCCTCCTCGGCCAGTGGCAGGCTCATGGCTGCTGGCTGTGCTTGTGAGCTCACAGCACCCTCAGTGCCTCATCATTTAGTATCCAGCGTCCCCTGCTGGCTGTGCTTGTGAGGTCACAGCAGCCTCAGTGCCTCCTCTGCCAGTGCCAGGGTCACGGCTGCTGGCTGTGCTTGTGACGTCACAGCAGCCTCAGTGCCTCCCAGGCCAGTGTCAGGCTCATGGCTGCTGGCTGTGCTTGTGACGTCACAGCAGACTCAGTGCCTCCTCTGCCAGTGCCGTGCTCAGGGCTGCTGGCTGTGCTTGTGACGTCACAGCAGCCTGAGTGCCTCCTAGGCCCGTGGCAGGCTCATGGCTGCTGGCTGTGCTTGTGATGTCACAGCAGCCTCAGAGCCTCCTCTGCCAGTGCCATGCTCATGGCTGCTGGCTGTGCTTGTGACGTCACAGCAGCCTCAGTGCCTCCTAGGCCCGTGGCAGGCTCATGGCTGCTGGCTGTGCTTGTGACGTCACAGCAGCCTCAGTGCCTCCTCTGCCAGTGCCATGCTCATGGCTGCTGGCTGTGCTTGTGACGTCACAGCAGCCTGAGTGCCTCCCACGCCAGTGTCAGGCTCATGGCTGCTGGCTGTGCTTGTGACGTCACAGCAGCCTCAGTGCCTCCTCTGCCAGTGCCATGCTCATGGCTGCTGGCTGTGCTTGTGACGTCACAGCAGCCTGAGTGCCTCCTAGGCCAGTGTCAGGCGCATGGCTGCTGGCTGTGCTTGTGACGTCACAGCAGCCTCAGTGCCTCCTCTGCCAGTGCCGTGCTCATGGCTGCTGGCTGTGCTTGTGACGTCACAGCAGCCTGAGTGCCTCCTAGGCCCGTGGCAGGCTCATGGCTGCTGGCTGTGATTGTGAGGTCACAGCAGCCTCAGTGCCTCCTCTGCCAGTGCCATGCTCATGGCTGCTGGCTGTGCTTGTGACGTCACAGCAGCCTGAGTGCCTCCTAGGCCAGTGTCAGGCGCATGGCTGCTGGCTGTGCTTGTGACGTCACAGCAGCCTCAGTGCCTCCTCTGCCAGTGCCGTGCTCATGGCTGCTGGCTGTGCTTGTGACGTCACAGCAGCCTGAGTGCCTCCTAGGCCCGTGGCAGGCTCATGGCTGCTGGCTGTGATTGTGAGGTCACAGCAGCCTCAGTGCCTCCTCTGCCAGTGCCATGCTCATGGCTGCTGGCTGTGCTTGTGAGGTCACAGCAGCCTGAGTGCCTCCTAGGCCAGTGTCAGGCTCATGGCTGCTTGCTGTGCTTGTGAGGTCACAGCAGCCTGAATGCCTCCTAGGCCAGTGTCAGGCTCATGGCTGCTGGCTGTGATTGTGAGGTCACAGCAGCCTCAGTGCCTCATAATTTAGTGTCCAGCGTCCCCTGCTGGCTGTGATTGTGAGGTCACAGCAGACTCAGTGCCTCATAGGTTAGTGTCCAGCGCCCCCTGGTGGCTGTGCTTGTGAGCTCACAGCAGCCTCAGTGCCTCACAGGCCAGTATCAGGCTCATGGCTGCTGGCTGTGCTTGTGAGGTCACAGCAGCCTCAGTGCCTCCTCTGCCAGTGCCATGCTCATGGCTGCTGGCTGTGCTTGTGAGGTCACAGCAGCCTCAGTGCCTCCTAGGCCAGTATCAGGCTCATGGCTGCTGGCTGTGCTTCTGAGGTCACAGAAATCTGAATGCCTCCTAGGCCAGTGGCAGGCTCATGGCTGCTGGCTGTGCTTGTGAGGTCACAGCAGCCTCAGTGCCTCATAGTTTAGTGTCCAGCGTCCCCTGCTGGCTCTGCTTGTGAGGTCACGTCAGCCTCAGTGCTTCATAATTTAGTGTCCAGCGTCCCCTGATGGCTGTGATTTTGAGGTCACAGCAGACTCAGTTCCTCAAAAGTTGGTGTCCAGCCCCCCCTGCTGGCTCTGCTTGTGAGGTCACAGCAGCCTCAGTGCCTCATAGTTTAGTGTGCAGCGTCCCCTGCTGGCTGTGCTTGTGAGGTCACAGCAGCCTCAGTGCCTCCCAGGCCAATATCAGGTTCCTGGCTGCTAGCTGTGCTTGTGAGGTCACAGCAGCCTGAATGCCTCCTAGGCCCGTGCCATGCTCATGGCTGGTGGCTGTGCTTCTGAGGTCACAGCAGCCTGAATGCCTCCGAGGCCAGTGGCAGGCTCATGGCTGCTGGCTGTGATTGTGAGGTCACAGCAGCCTCAGTGCCTCATACTTTAGTGTCCAGCGTCCCCTGCTGGCTCTGCTTGTGAGGTCACAGCAGACCCAGGGCCTCAAAAGTTAGTGTCCAGCTCCCCCTGCTGGCTGTGCTTGTGACGTCACAGCAGCCTCAGTGCCTCCTAGGCCCGTGGCAGGCTCATGGCTGCTGGGTGTGCTTGTGAGGTCACAGCAGCCTCAGTGCCTCCTCTGCCAGTGCCATGCTCATGGCTGCTGGCTGTGCTTGTGAGGTCACAGCAGCCTCAGTGCCTCCTAGGCCAGTATCAGGCTCATGGCTGCTTGCTGTGCTTGTGAGGTCACAGCAGCCTCAGTGCCTCATAGGCCAGTGTCAGGCTCATGGCTGCTGGCTGTGATTGTGAGGTCACAGCAGCCTCAGTGCCTCACAGTTTAGTGTCCAGCGTCCCCTGCTGGCTCTGATTGTGAGGTCACAGCAGACTCAGTGCCTCATAGGTTAGTGTCCAGCGCCCCCTGGTGGCTGTGCTTGTGAGCTCACAGCAGCCTCAGTGCCTCACAGGCCAGTATCAGGCTCATGGCTGCTGGCTGTGATTGTGACGTCACAGCAGCCTCAGTGCCTCCTCTGCCAGTGCCATGCTCATGGCTGCTGGCTGTGCTTGTGAGGTCACAGCAGACTCAGTGCCTCCTAGGCCAGTATCAGGCTCATGGCTGCTGGCTGTGCTTCTGAGGTCACAGAAATCTGAATGCCTCCTAGGCCAGTGGCAGGCTCATGGCTGCTGGCTGTGCTTGTGAGGTCACAGCAGCCTCAGTGCCTCATAGTTTAGTGTCCAGCGTCCCCTGCTGGCTCTGCTTGTGAGGTCACG
This sequence comes from Dromaius novaehollandiae, assembly GCF_036370855.1. Lineage (NCBI taxonomy): Eukaryota > Metazoa > Chordata > Aves > Casuariiformes > Dromaiidae > Dromaius > Dromaius novaehollandiae. The sequence continues at coordinate 1,842,248 of NW_026991341.1, read as the reverse complement.
TCAGCCTCAGTGCTTCATAATTTAGTGTCCAGCGTCCCCTGATGGCTGTGATTTTGAGGTCACAGCAGACTCAGTTCCTCAAAAGTTGGTGTCCAGCCCCCCCTGCTGGCTCTGCTTGTGAGGTCACAGCAGACTCAGTGTCTCCGTGGATAGTGCCATGCTCATGGCTGCTGGCTGTGCTTGTGAGGTCACAGCAGCCTCAGTGTCTCTCAGGCCAGTGGCAGTCTCATGGCTGCTGGCTGTGCTTGTGAGGTCACAGCAGACTCAGTGCCTCATAGGTTAGTGTCCAGCGTCCCCTGCTGGCTGTGATTGTGAGGTCAGAGCAGCCTCAGTACCTCCCAGGCCAATATCAGGTTCCTGGCTGCTAGCTGTGCTTGTGAGGTCACAGCAGCCTGAATGCCTCCTAGGCCCGTGCCATGCTCATGGCTGCTGGCTGTGCTTCTGAGGTCACAGCAGCCTGAATGCCTCCTAGGCCAGTGGCAGGCTCATGGCTGCTGGCTGTGATTGTGAGGTCACAGCAGCCTCAGTGCCTCATAGTTTAGTGTCCAGCATCCCCTGCTGGCTCTGCTTGTGAGATCACAGCAGACTCAGTGCCTCAAAAGTTGGTGTCCAGCGCCCCCTGCTGGCTGTGGTTGTGACGTCACAGCAGCCTCAGTGCCTCTCTGGCCAATATCAGGCTCATGACTGCTGGCTGTGCTTGTGAGGTCACAGCAGCCTCAGTGTCTCTCAGGCCAGTGTCAGTCTCATGGCTGCTGGATCTGCTTGTGAGGTCACAGCAGA